>NC_138030.1:6472536-7072536 GCF_964106645.2 Podarcis pityusensis
CCATTGTTCTCCTTCGCAGCTAAAAGGAACAAAATATTGACAAAATATCTGAAAAAGGAAACTCTGTTGTTAGATCTGCTTTAAAAAAAAAGAGAGAGAGATGGATACAAATAGAAGTTCTTCCCCTAGAGGGAGCTTGTGAAACTGTTATTAATCTGAACTGGGGAGTTTTGCAGCTGCAATAGATTAAGATCGTGGGATTAGACTTTGACCTTGCACAACAATGTACTCGGAGGCTCTGGTGCGTGCTTTCTGCAAAACAAGTGCTTTATTGGAACAGTTACATGAGAAGACGGATTTGATGACTGATGCGATCAGAAATTTTGGACAGGTAGTGGGTATCTATATAGAACCCACTCAGGAATTAATTCAGGAGTGTGCTCTCTGACAGATCAGATGAGGGAGGAGGTTGTGGCTGGACCTCGGGAGGCAGAGATGGAGGGAACTGTGGCCCAGCAGGAACATGAGTTGTTGGATCTGACGAATGAACCTGGAAAAAGCCAGATTTGGAGAGATAGAGTCTTGCTCGGCTTGGAGATGGGGGGCTGGATAGACCCCCCTATGCAGGGATGTTTTGAATTTTCAAATCTGGCGTTGGGCTGGGAGGAGTTTGGAGTTGTGGGGGTCCTCAACCTTGGAGGGACCTTGAAACATGCTTTTAATTACCACATGGAGCTCAGTGTGGACTATGGAAAAGGGGCTGATCTGTCGAGAAGGGACAAAAATATTGTCAAGCTGGAGTCTCCACGAGTGAAAGGAGCAGAAGACAAAGTAAAGTACAGGTATAAATATGAAGAAGATCTGCGGAAGGGACATGGAAGAGACTTAAGGGCCTCGGACATAAGGTTACCAGGTTAATGAACTAGATGGATGGGATAGAAAGGACTGACAAAACCCGAGACCAGGAGGAAGAGACACTGGATGAAGATTGGAAGAAAGTTTCAAAAATTCTATTTAGGAATGTTTTGTAAAATTAATGAGTATTAGAAAAATGTTGGAACGAAATTATTTGTCTTTAGCAGAAATGTTAAAAAGAACTATGTAAGAATATGCTATGGTTATGAGAAATTGGTATAAATAAGATTTAAGTTTTAAGTTCTAGGGTTTTTTATGGTAAGAAGGCTAAAATAGATTAAGGTAATTTAATGACAGAATATTATGAAAAATGGAAAGGATTTGCTGAGATAATTAATAACTAGAATACAAAAAAGGGAGGTGTGAGGAGGTCAATGAAATAAGGTAATGACAGTTAAGGATTTGAGAATACTGGATTTGCTTTTAAATTTTTTTGTTTAACTCTGCTTTTTGATTTTGATGTATTACATGTTTTGCTTTTGCTTTTTGCTTTTGACTTTTATCGATTTGTATTGTTTAATTGTTATCTGTTTTTTTTCTTCTTTTCTTCCCTGTTTTTCTTTGTAATCTTAAAACTTTCAATAAATATCATTTAAAAAGAAAAGAAAAGGAAATGTCCCTTGTCTGAAACCCTGCAGAGCCACTGCAAGTCAGCAGACCTCAGAGGAATGCACTAGGGTCACAGCGACACCACACATTTAACAACAACAACAACAACAACAATTTATTATTTATACCCTGTCCATCTAGCTGGCTCTCCCCTGCCTGACTAATATCTAAGCCTCTCTGTTCCTGGCTGCTTTCTGCAGTTGGCTGCAAACCTTTGCTTGGAGCTGGCTCATTCCTGACAGCACCATTTCCTTTGGCAATTTCCAGCAACAACAGATGTATCACATCACCACTGTGGCTAGTGGCCTGGATACTTGTATCCTCAATGAATCGGTCTAATCCTCTTTTAAAACCACCCAAGCTTGTGGCCATCGCTGCCTCTTGTGGCAGCGAGCTCCATAGTTTAACTATGTGAAGAAGTCCTGAATCTTCCAACATTCAACTACTTTGCATGTCCATGCATTCAAGTATTATAAGAGAGGAAGAAAAACACCCCGTGTGATTAGTGAGTATCTGACGATTTTGCTGTTCAGTATTGTTTTGATTGATTGCTCTTTTATTGTCTCCTTTCTGACCTTGGGGCCAGAAAGCAGTATATAGGAAAAGAAAGATGTTTAGCGTGTGGGATCTAAGTCACACTAAATGCTAGCTTCTGCAGCTGACAAATGTCTGGGCCGTGCATGCAGACCTTGCTATATTCCCTGCCTAATCAGAAGGCTAATGGTAATTGACGAGTTTGGAGACATTTGCACAGTTCCTCTTCTTTATGATGCTCATTCACCTTCATGCAAGTTGTATAAAGGTTGTGTCTCAGGGGGTAACCGATGCCCTTTTGCAGCGCTGAGCTACACAGATGTATAGTTCATTGCCTCAGCAGCTGTCCCAGAACTATTGTTCCCAAAGTCCCTTGGTTGCGATCTTCATAGCTTTTAGATAGATTAAAAATTACATTCCTTGGGTTAGCAAAAAAATATCCCTAGCTGGGGTGAAAGTGACAAAAAAACCAACCCTTTAGGAGGATTCATGAGCATCCATAGAGGGGGGCAGTAGCCCCCTGGAACAACCATAATCTATAGATTCCTGGCTTTAATTTCCAAGAAAAGAGAGTAGATTTCTAGCCTGTGTAAAACCTGATATATAAGACAGAATGTTCAGGCACTATTCTCATTTTTGTGTGAGAAACCAGCCTGCTCCCCAGTAGCCCTAAACAGCCTCGGTCCAGTATACCTGAAGGAGCGTCTGCACCCTCATCGTTCTGCCCAGACACTGAGGTCCAATACTGAGAGCCTTCTGGCAGTTCCCTCGCTGCGAGAAGCCAAGTTACAGGGAACCAGGCAGAGGGCCTTCTTGGTAGTGGCGCCTGCCCTGTGGAACACCCTCCCACCAGATGTCAAAGAGAAAAATAGCTACCAAACTTTTAGAAGACATCTGAAGGCAGCCCTGTTTAGGGAAGCTTTTAACATTTGATGAAGCATTGCATTTTAATATTCTGCTGGAAGCCGCCCAGAGTGGCTGGGGAAACCCAGCCAGATGGGCAGGGTATAAATAATAAATTATTATTATTATTATTATTATTATTATGGTGTGCAAATGGAGTCCCTCAAAGGGGAAGGGCCATGGCTCAATTGAAGAACACCTGCTCTGCATGCAGAAGGTCACCGGTTCAATCCTGAGCATCTCCGAGAAGGGCAGGAAAAGACCCTTGCCTGACATCCAGGAGAGCTGCTGCCAATCCGTGCAGACAATACTGAGCTTAATGGACAGGTGTCCTTACTCAGTATAAAACAAGTTCCTGGGTTCCATTGTGTCTGCATTTTTATTCTATTTAAGAGTTGCATGCTGCTTGATCAACAAAACCTCCAAGAGGTTTACAGAAAATAAAAGGCTGCTGAAACATTCCTTATTTATTTATCTTTTCAGTTATATTTTATTAAATTTTCAGAAGTTCAACATATACACCCTAATACAGTGGTACCTTGGCTTACAGACACTTCAGGTTACAGGCGCTTCAGGTTACAGACTCTGCTAACCCAGAAATAGTACCTTGGGTTAAGAACTTTGCTTCAGGATGAGAACAGAAATCACGCGGCAGCGGTGGGAGGCCCCATTAGCTAAAGTGGTACCTCAGGCTAAGAACAGTTTCAGGCTAAGAACGGACCTCCAGAACGAATTAAGTTCTTAACCCGAGGTACCACTGCACATAATATATTTTTTTCTTTTCTTTTGTTGAATCCCCACCCCATTTTCCATGGTTTTTTTTTTTTTAATTTCTCCCCCTTTGCTGTACCCTATCTTCTATCTCTTATACCATAACAACAATGACCCCTCCCCACATTAAATGGGGGGCGCCCTTTGCGTGGTCACGCGCAGCCCCCTGAATCCTGTGTGGCACCATTAGCACAGGCTTGGCTTCGCCTTCCCCAGGTGGGATACCTGGAGGTCTCCGCCTCCCTCAGCCAGTTGCCCAATCCCACCTGGGGAGGCATGGCCAAGGTGACCAGGCCAGGTAGGGGGAGGGACCACCTGCCCACACAATAGGGGCAGGATCTTACCTGGGAATCGTCAGTTGGCTCCAGAGCTTCTCCCACCCTACCCACCCTCAGTTAAGACTTCTTTTGCAGATTAACCTTTTCTCCACAGGTACACAGGCGCTGCTATGTCAAGGTCGCTGTTGAAGGGCCGGAAAGGAATTCTCCTGCATTGGCAGGTTTGCCTTCCCCGTAGCAAAACGTCACAACTCTGGCGGTATCAGGCCTTGGGCGGAATCCTTTAGTCTATCTTCCCTAAATGGGGGTGGGCGTGTAGCGGTGACCCCCCCCCTTCTCTTTGCGGCGGCGATACCAGGATTTCCCCATTAAAGGGGTTGTTTTGAGGGGAGGCTTTGGCCGTACGCCTAGAGGTTGTCATTGCTCTCCCCTGCGACGGCAGTGTAACGGGGGCGGGCTCTCTCTTCTTCAACATATGTTCTCCAGAGCCAGCCCATCCACCCCACACACTCTGGATAACCCTGATGTTCCCCAGATCCCCAGTAGGGGACTGGGAAGGATAAACGCCCAATGCCTGAGCCAAGGTCTACCCACTTCTGAAACATAATAAAGTTGTGGCCACTTTTAATTCCATAGCACGTTGTCTTGAGTCGTTATTCCACACGGGGGCTGCCATGGGTTTGGGGGACTCTGCCTGTTCACACAATACTATAACCTCTCGTCCCTTCTGTTGCCCATAGTTCAAATCCTGCCCATGAGTTTGTCATACTATAGTGTTTCTTTAAGCAGTACAGAAAAGCCTTCCATTCTTCCACAAAACAATCATAATTAGATTCTCTTATTAACATTCCTTGTTTATCTTTTTTAAAAATGGTGATACTCCACCATTCACAAATAGGGTTGCCATATTATGAAGAGTAAAACAGAGGGCACATTTGCCAACTTCTACTTTTAACTATAGGTGGCGCTGGGGGTTAAACCACAGAGCCTAGGACAGAAGGTCGGTGGTTCGAATCCCTGTGATGGGGTGAGCTCCTGTTGCTCGGTCCCTGCTCCTGCCCACCTAGCAGTTTGAAAGCATGTCAAAGTGCAAGTAGATAGATAGGTACCACTCCAGCGGGAAGGTAAACGGCATTTCCATGAGCTGCTCTGGTTCGCCAGAAGCAGCTTAGTCATGCTGGCCACATGGCCTGGAAGCTGTACGCCGGCTCCCTCGGCCAATAAAGCGAGATGAGCACTGCAACCCCAGAGTCGGCCACAACTGGAGCTAATGGTCAGGTCCCTTTACCTTTACCTTACTTTTAACTATGGATTGCTATGACGACTCTCCTTTAACATACCCATGAAAAATAGGACGTGTCCTGGAAAAAGAAGAAAAATGGGAACCTTACGGCATACAGGTTATCGCTGGATGCTCTAGGGATCCAGGTATGCTTGAACCTGGCTCTGTTTTCCCCCGTTTGAATTTAAATTGTCGCTGTTTTCCTTGGCTGCGGCGCATCAGCCTGGCTGTGATGATCAGATCGCTGTGGTCAGGCTGTGATAACCGGAGATGAATACTAATGGCTGTCTGAAACCCTCCCCACATATAAAGCACTGTTTTGACTCTGATTTAAGAGGCCCAGCTCTGCATTTTTGAGCAGAAAGCAGATTTTTAATTTCTCTAAAAGCCCCAAATAACACAGTGGTGTCTGGGACAGCTGAATGGCATGTAATGAACTGGCGAGGGAAAAAAATCAGGCAGATGGCTCCCCTTGTAATGACTTTTCCTTTTGAATTTCTGATATTATCTCCTTGTCTGACGGCCAGCTGTGAAAAAGGTGAAAATCCTGAACACAAACATTGGGGTGGGCCCTCGCGATAACCATGTTTCTTAAGGACAAGCACCATAAGATGAAATCTTGCCATCTTCCTCTGTCCTGGCATGGAAATAAAGGCTTTGTGAGCGAGCATCCATTTCAGGCTTGTCTTATTTTACTGCTAGTTTATTGATTTTACTGTTGGCTTATTGCTGATTTTACTATCAGTCCTCACTGGACCACCCTGTCTCAGCTACTGCATGAAAAATAATCCCCTCTCCCCTTTATGAACCAGAGGAGAGTGAAATATTCAGAATGTGGCTTGAGATACATTCCAGATCTCTGATATATAACGAAACGAATAAGATGTTTAAGTGCATTATTCCCCAAAGACCCGAAGCATTTCTTATTGGGATAATTGGGACAGGCATCCTGAAGAAGTTGATTAAACTATTTATGTGTGTAACGACAGTGGCTAGAATTTTATATGCACAGAAATGGAAAGAAGGGAAGATTCCAACGAAGGAGGAATGAATGCGAGACCCAAAGGATGAACTTTTTGTAGAACAGTGGAGGTCTTTTGTGGACTATTAAAGAAAAAAAATCACAGTCAAATGAAATTGCTGGCTGAATTCGAGAAATGAGTGGCGGAAGGGGAAGGTGACGGAAATATATTAGAGGGTTTCTTTTTGTGATGGGACGCTGTGTACGCGGGTAGCGCTGTGGGTTAAACCACAGAGCCTAGGACTTGCCGATCAGAAGGTCGGCGGTTCGAATCCCTGTGATGGGGTGAGCTCCTGTTGTTCGGTCCCAGCTCCTGCCCACCTAGCAGTTCAAAAGCACGTCAAAGTGCAAGTAGATAAATAGGTACCACTCCGGTGGGAAGGTAAACGGCGTATCTGTGCGCTGCTCTGGTTCGCCAGAAGCTGCTTAGTCATGCTGGCCACATGACCCGGAAGCTGTGTGCGGCCAAACTCCGGCTCCCTCGGCCCATAGAGCGAGATGAGTGCCGCAACCCCAGAGTCAGTCACGACTGGACCTAATGGTCAGGGGTACCTTAACTTTACCTTTTGTGATGGAAGTGTGAAATACAATGCAGTAGAAAATTGTTTGGTTTTAAACACCGTGGGTGAGACAGTGGGAAATCAATTTAGGATATGTAGATATCTGAATGGAAGGAAATGTGACGTTTTTGAAACTTAACAACAATTATTATTAAAAAGAGAGAGAGAGGACTTACCTATACAGCTGTAAATATAAGGTTTTAAGTGTGTTTCAAGTGCAGTATACAAACTTGACACTAGATGGCAATTGTGAGCTGATGGGAAAATCGACATATTTTTAAAACTTTTTTAAAAAAGCATTTTTTATATGTGTCTAGATCCCACCAGATATACCCCTAATCTCTAAGCGGTGTGAGATTCCCAGGGTTTCAGGCGCTTACCCAGAATTTGTTTTTCCTTAGGAGTGAGGGACAGCAGAGACTGCTGTGCCTTTATGTTATATAGTTTATTTACCCATCTATGCAACCTATTGGACAATTGCCATGTCCATTGCCTTTTTGACACCTGTAGGAGAGTTTCCTTTATCAGCAAGCCTTTTAAGTACAGATTCTTATCGAAGTCTGGATCTGTATTGCTTTTATATACGTTATCACTGTTGATGTGTTTATTGATGTTTTTATGGCCGATCCCCTTTGGGATGTTTCACGAGAAGCAATTCATAAATGAAAGAAGCGTTTCAGTTATTAATTTAATTTTGGCGTCTCTATGCCAACTTTTGCCAAAAAAGGCCTTGGAGTGGTTTACAGCACAGGAACATAACAAAGAAGAAGATGTAAAATGCAGAATACAATACAATACAAGACAGCAAAACACTACAGCAGGCTTCCTCAAACTCGGCCCTCCAGATGTTTTTGGCCTACAACTCCCATGATCCCTAGCTAGCAGGACCAGTGGTCAGGGATGATGGGAATTGTAGTCTCAAAACATCTGGAGGGCCGAGGATGAGGAAGCCTGTACAATAGCAATAAATATTTATGCACAATGCTGGATAATACATAGTAAGCAACAGAAAAGTGTAAATGCATAATATAATAGCTTTGTTGTTGTTGTTTAGTCGTTTAGTCTTGTCTGACTCTTCGTGACCCCATGGACCAGAGCGCGCCAGGCACTCCTGTCTTCCACTGCCTCCCGCAGTTTGGTCAAACTCATGCTGGTAGCTTCAAGAACACTGTCCAACCATCTTGTCCTCTGTCATCCCCTTCTCCTTGTGCCCTCCATCTTTTCCAGCACCAGGGTCTTTTCCAGGGAGTCTTCTCTTCTCATGAGGTGGCCAAAGTATTGGAGCCTCAGTTTCAGGATCTGTACTTCCAGTGAGCACTCAGGGCTGATTTCCTTCAGAATGGAGAGGTTTGATCTTCTTGCACTCCATGGGACTCTCAAGAGTCTCCTCCAGCACCATAATTCAAAAGCATCAATTGTTCGGCGATCAGCCTTCTTTATGGTCCAGCTCTCACTTCCATACATCACTACTGGGAAAACCATAGCTTTAACTATATGGACCTTTGTTCGCAAGGTGATGTCTCTGCTTTTTACGATGCTGTCTAGGTTTGTCGTTGCTTTTCTCCCAAGAAGCTATATAATACAAAAAAGTTACACACACACATACATGCTTTGATTGGTGGACCTGGCATGGCTAGAGCTACCATAAAAGAAGAAATGAACCTTTTAGTGAGGCAAAGCCATTTCCTGTTCCTGGGGAAATGACGTTGGGGGGTGGGAGCAAGCCCTCCCCACGTGCAAGGGGCAGGATAGCCCCAGGGCCATTGAAGGGTCCTCGGCCACGTCATCCCGAGGCCATCAAGTCCGGACGGTCCAGGAGTGTGGCGTGGGCTATTTAAACTGCCTGTGGCTGAGGACTTGCCCCTTTTT
Source organism: Podarcis pityusensis (assembly GCF_964106645.2). Classification (NCBI taxonomy): domain Eukaryota; kingdom Metazoa; phylum Chordata; class Lepidosauria; order Squamata; family Lacertidae; genus Podarcis; species Podarcis pityusensis. Next base: position 6,481,219 of record NC_138030.1, read on the forward strand.
CTCCCTGCTCGGTTAGTTGTACACTTTGGAACTCCCTTTTCTGTACTCTTTTTGGCAGCTGCTAAAAACATTTTTCTATAGACAAGCCTACCCAGATATAAAGAACACTAGAAGGTGTTTCAATCTGGTTTTAGATTATTGCTGATTTTAGTGTGGCTTTTTTTAATTAAAAAAATATTTTAAATAGCTGTTTTTAACCATCTTCATATTAATAATAATAATAATAATAATAATAATAATAATTTTATTCTCTTTGTAAATGGCTTTGAGGCTTGTTTGCTTTTCTACAGTGTATAAATTTTATGCCATAAATAGAAATATGTATTGTTGTCATTGTTTAGCTGTTTAGTTATGGCCGACTCTTCAGGACCCCATAGATCAGAGCATGCCAGGTACTCCTGTCTTCCACTGCCTCCTGTAGTTTGGTCAAACTCATGTTAGTAGCTTCCAGAACATTGTCCAACCATCCTTCGCATTCATGGATCACTGCCTTGTCATGGTGAAGGGACTTGAATAACTCAGAGAAGCTATGGCCACCCAAGATGGACAGAGCTTTGACTAAACGTGATCCACCTGGAGCAGGAATCGGCAAGCCACGCCAGTATCCCTGCCAAGAAAACTCCATGGACAAAGACAACAGGCACATCAAAATATGTATAATAATAAGCAAAAAAGAACACATAATGCATAATGAGCAGCACATAATGAGCAAAAAGATAAAAAAGGTAAAGGACCCCTGGGCGGTTAAGTCCAGTCAAAGGTGACTATGGGGTTGCGGCGCTCATCTCGCTTTCAGGCAGAGGGAGCTGGCATTTGTCCATAGACAGCTTTCCAGTTCATGTGGTCAGCAGGACTAAACCACTTCTGGCACAACGGGACACTGTGACAGAAACCAGAGCACGTGGAAGCACCATTTACCTTCCTGCCACAGCGGTACCTTACTTGCACTGGTGTGCTTTCAAACTGCTAGGTTGGCAGGAGCTGGGACAGAGCAACAGGAGCTCACCCTGTTGCGGGGATTCGAACCTCTGACCTTCTGATTGGCAAGCCAAAGAGGTTCAGTGGTTTAGACCACAGCACCACCCATGTCATAATGCATAACAAGCAGCATAATGCATTATGCATAATGCATAATGCGCAGCATATAATGTTGCAGCAGGGCCAGTGGTACATAAGCAAGTCCAGATTAGGACTCTCACACTAGCAACGTTTGAAAACCACGAATGGTGTCAGACAGAGTTTGGTTCTAAGCACCCAAAATGGAACGCTGTCACTGCCCACCTGCCAACAGCAGCCCCTCTCTGATGATTCCTGCCTTCCTAGCCATCCTTTGCCCACAATCCCCCCCAGCCACTCTCCTGTAGGCAGCAATTTGACATGCTCATCACGTCACCCTTTGACTTTCCCTTGCTCCCAGTAAGCCAGAGTCTGCCAGCCCCTTCGAAAGCCTAACAGGTTGTTGAGAGGGGGAGGTCAAGGAGAACCGCAATCTTTTCTGACCTCCTCCTAGCTAATTATCCTCTCAAAATGCAAAGCTCTTGACTTCTTGCCCTGGAGTGGAAGAAGAGAGAGGTCAGGGCACCAGAGGATGGAATCACAGGGAACAACATGAATTAAAGGTTTCTGATTGCAGGAAATCTCATAGCCGTATGCAGACACATTTCCCCCCTTCTTCTTCTTCCCAAAATAGGCTTGAGAATGAAAGAAATTTGCATAGCCCCCTGGTTTTTGGTTGATTGCTTTCCATCCTTTGCCAAGGAAACAGACGACACAAAGACCAGTTTTTCAGTGCTGGCAGAAGTGGCTGGATGCCATCCTGCAACTGCTAAATCAATGCACGGCAGTATCTCTGATGAGGAGCCTGTTGCAGAATTGCCTGGTAGTGCTCATGCAAAACAAGTGTGCATGAAGCCTCCAAACCATCTGGCTTGGCTTGGCTTGCACAGAATACCAACCCAGGAATCACTTGTGAGCAGGACATGTTTTGGCAGGAGAGAGCATGCCTTGGACGGATGAAGACCTAGCTTCAGGCTTACAGCATCTTCACATGAAGAGCTACAGGGAGAAGGCTTTGGAAAGGCTTACACTGAGAGTCAGTCCTGGTCAGATTAGTCATTACTAGGCTTCAACAGGCCATACCTTCCTTGAATGCCTTGTTTCGACTATGGCAGACCAACATGGCTACCTGTTGTTGTTTAGTCGTGTCCGACTCTTCGTGACCCCATGGACCAGAGCACGCCAGGCACTCCTGTCTTCCACTGCCTCCCGCAGTTTGGTCAAACTCATGCTGGTAGCTTTGATAACACTGTCCAACTATCTCGTCCTCTGTTGTCCCCTTCTCCTTGTGCCCTCAATCATTCCCAGCATCAGGGTCTTTTCCAGGGAGTCTTCTCTTCTCATGAGGTGGCCAAAGAAGAGAAGACTCCTTCATGGATCATGGCCTTGCTGTGGCGAAGGGGCTTGAATAACTCAGAGAAGCTAGGAGCTATGCAGTGCAGGGCCACCCAAGATGGACAGGTCATAGTGGAGAGTTTTGACCAAACGTGATCTACCTGGAACAGGAACCAGCAAGCCACTCCAGTATCCCTGTCAAGAAAACTCCATGGACAAAGACAACACGGCTACCTACCTGTAACTTGAATGCCTTCGCTTGTCTGGGGTAAGAATATAAGAACATAAGAAGATGACCAAGATGATCGAGGGTCTGGAAACCAAGCCACTCTATTCTGCCTTGGTCAGACCACACCTAGAATACAGGGTCCAGTTCTGCTTGCCACAATTTAAGAAAGATATTGACAAGCTGGAATGTGTGCAGAAGAGGGCAATCTAGATGATCAAGGGTCTGGAAACCAGGTCTTAAGAGGAAGGGTTGAGGGAGCTGGGTATACTTAGCCTGGAAAAGAGGAGGCTGAGAGGAGATATGATAGCCATCTTGAAATATCTCAAGGGCTGTCACATGGAAGATGGAGCAAGCTTGTTCTCTCCTGCTCTGGAGGGTGGGATCTGATCCAATGGATTCAAGATACAAGAAATGAGATTCTGAGTAAACATCAGGAATAACCCTTCTGACAATAAGAGCTGTTGCACAGTAGAATTGACTCCTTTGGTAGATGGTCGACTCTCCTTCCTTGGAGGGTTTTAAGCAGAGGTTGGCTGGCCATCTGTCATGGATGCTTTAGTGGAGATTCCTGCCTTTCTGGGGTTGGACAAGATAACCCTTGGGTCACTTGCAACTCTACAATTCTATCATTCTATCATTCTACAGCCAATGGGACTTTGGCCAGTCAGACAACTTACATGGAACTAATGAGATCCACTCTAAACTGTGGAGCCAGAGCATAGTCATCCTGTTTAGTAGCCATTGATAGCCTTTTCCTACATGAATTTGCCCAGTCCTCTTTTAAGCCACCCAACTTGGTGGCCATAGCTTCTTCCTGCAGGAGTGCGTTCCATTGTTTATCTTTTTATTTATCCTGAATAGGCCAACAGCCAGCTTCATTGGACATCCATGAATGGTAGTGTTATTAGTGAGCGAGGAAAACTTTTCTCTACCTACTTTCTCCATGCCATGTATCATTTTATAAACATCTGCCATGTCCTTATGTCCCCTCCCATCACAGCCCCCTTCCTCAGGCACTCCATTGCCAATCAACCACTTCCCTCTGGCATGGTCACAAAAGCTGCCCCCCCTGCCCCCAAATCCATCAGGCTGGGTAGAAGAACAGGGCATGTTTTAACAGTGACTGAGCTGACCAGGGGGAGAATGAGAGAAGCTTCTGAGAGCAGAGACACCTGGAAGGCTGTTTTATTCTCTTCCTTTTCCAAGGGCTATTTTGGGTTTCTCGCCTCCATCAAAACGAGGACAGAACAACCCATTTCTCTCCATTATCCTGGCTGAGACACTCTGTCTGTGTACAGACAAACAAGCCTAGCAAGGTGAGAGGGGAGCTGAACCAGACCCTCCGCCTTGTGCACGAGGAGGACCAAGTGAGACAGTCGCTACTTCCATCTGCTGCTCTTGGATAAAAGGCTGCAACCTTTTGCTTCCACAAAGAAAGCCTTCCCTCTAAAAACGAGGACAGCGTTTCAAACTGGCTAAAGATTTTTACTGCTATTGTGTGGGCTGGAAGTACACAGGGAGCTCTTGAAGGACCAGACTGGATATGTTGCATTAAAGGCAACAGGCTTTTACTTTCCCCACTCTTTGAGGTGGGGAATCTTCAAGAGGGGGAAATGTGAAGTGGAAAGAGCAGCAGAAGGGAGGGGATGCTTATCCCTTTTCCTTATTACTGTTTCTCAATTTCCAATACCCACGTGAATCCCAAATGTATTTGTACTGGGGCAAGCACACATCTGGAACACTCTCTGGTGGGGAGTTTTCAATCAGAAAAAGTGGGGCAGAGGAAGAGGAAGGGGCACCTGTGATGTCTATACTTCACATTGTTAGCAGACCTTGCAGCTTGGGTGAATTAGATTGAAGCAATCATTTACAGTTTCTGGAGTTCAAAGACTTTATTAATGCAGGAACTATTTACAGGATGAGTGGAGATGATGAGAGAGAGAAAATAGCAGACGTCTTGTCTGAAGAGAACAAACAGAAAAGGCAACACTTTTCGGGGTGGAGTTAACTTGGACAGAGAAGCTACAAACAAGAGGTGGCTAGATCATCACAGTAAGAGTTAATCGACAGTGGAATGGTCTCCCTTGAGAGCTTGTGAACTCTCCTTCCTTGGAGGTTTTAAAACAGAGGTTGGATGGCCATCTATCATGGATGCTTTAGCTGAGATGCCTGCATTGTAGGGAGTTGGACTAGATGACCCTCGGGGTCCCTTCCAACTCTACAATTCTATGATTCTTTTTTTTTAAGGGCATATCTATCATTTATGGAGAACCCCCTATAAATGGATTTCTCGGTTCAACTTTATCTTAGGAAGGAGGCCCTTGTTACAGTCTGTAACATCTCCAAGTAGGGGTTGGAAAAATCTCTTGTCTGCAACTCTGGAAAGCTACTGCCAGTCAGGGCAGATAGTACTGAACTAGACAGACCAATTTTCTGGTTCAATATGAAGCAGCTTCCTGTGTCCCTATGTACAAAATGCCTCTGCAACACATCCACATATTATCAGAGACTTTGTGATGGCCTGGAATTCGGACTCGGATGCTGAACCTGAGGGATCCCAGCCTGCACAGGATTCCCCGCCTCCAGAACCAGCTGAGCCGGGGCTGGGGCATGAGCCTGAAGAGTCCTCACCTGTGCTGGGTCCTCAGGTGCAGGCATCAGCTGAGTCTGCTCTGGCTCCTGAAGTGATGGAGGATCTATTGCCTGCAGGTGCTCCACTCTCAGCCCTGTCAGAGGAAGCTGAGGTTCCCTCTGGGTCCGGTAACCCTCCAGCCTCTCCTGAGCTACAGAGGCTCAGGGTAGAGAGGCAGAGGGAACCAAGTTCCTGCAGGAGGAGTGCTCACCTCCAGGCCAGGAGAGGCGAGTCACCAGATCGGGGCCGCCCTGTGCCTTGGCGCAGATAAAAGCTGGCCATCTCCAGTCCCAAGTTGCGGTAGCAACATTGTTGGTTGCTAGTTCCTGCCTGAACCCTGTCCTGCTTTTCTGCCTGAGCTCTGGACCAACCCTGGCTCCCTGCTTGCATGCCTGTTCCTGGCTTCACCCGACTCCCTGCCCTGCACCCAGCTTCTGCTACTACAGACTGCTTCCATGTTGCACCTTTGACCATGGACCGGACTTGGACCTCGCCTCTTGGGCAACCCACGGGACCAGCATAGACTTCTCATGCTTTCTTCTGATCTTCTTTCCCCCATATCTTGTGTCCAATGGCTTTTAAGTACCCTTCCTGTTTGTGCAGCTCAAAAATCTTTGCTTGTAGCTTAACCAAGCATATTCCCATCTGCCCAAAAGGTTAGCAGAGGGAGTGATGTTAACAAGAACTTCACGCCTGAGAGGTCTTCCATTACAAGCGTTTCCTTCCAGAAGAGCAGCAGCCTCTGAATAATCCAGGAACCACGTTGAATAGGAGAAGCCCATTAAGACATGGTATAAGGCCTTTTGCATGCAGTTTTTCTTAACAAATCTCCAGGGCTGGAACCCAGGAGATGTGGGGCAAGCTACCAGTGAGGAAGGAAAGAGTCAAGAGCAAACCAGAAGCCAAGAAGGAGGAGCATGCCAGAACTGAACAGCAAAGCAGTGGCTGGACAGAAGAATAGCTAAAGATGCAGGTACACACCTGAGCTGAAGAGCACCTTATTGCTCAGGCAAGTCTCAAATATCTCCTTGAACTCTTTCTTGACCAAGAGGATCCAATAGCCAGGATGAAAGTATTTTGCTGAGAAATTGCCGCCATTGGTTCAGTGGGTCACCACATTTGGGAGGCATGCACAGATTCAGTAGTTCCTGACTCGTATAGGCCAGGGTTTCCCAAACTCGGGTCTCCATCTGTTTTTAGGACTACAATTCCCATCATCCCTGACCACTGGTTCTGCTAGCTAGGCATGATGGGAACTGTAGTCCAAAACTGGGACATTCCTTACTTCCCCTGGCCATCATACCACCCAAAGCAGCAAACTGTATTAAAGTGGTGTAGATCTCTCTCTCCCTCCTTCTTTCTCTCCTTCTTATCACTCTGCTTTTCTCTGTGAGTTAAGCTGAATCTCAAGCGATGTGATTCATGCCTGCGTTATTATTCCCTGCTGCCCAATATTCCTACCCTTGAGTCTTCAGCAACCTAACGTTTCCAAAGCTTCATTTTCATGCTTGGCTTCAGGAAGCAACATCCAGCTCGGGTTGGCGAATGATTCTCAGAGCCGAAGAGGAAACAGATTGGTCCAACACATCTCTCCTCCATGTGCCTCTAGGAGATTTCAAGTGTTAAAGTCAGCCACTGTTTATTTCCCTGCCTTGCTTAGGTCCTTAAGGACTTCTCTCCTGACCCATTTAGCAAATTTTGATATCCTCCCTCCCCCTTTATTTTTCTTTTAGTGCCTTGGGACAGTAGCTGTTTCTAGAGGGAAAAGAATTGATTTTTGGAGTTTCGTAATGCTCGTCATGTATTTATAGAGCTTTTAAGCAAACGCACCATAGAGTGAGTGCAGACTCCCAACATTATTTATTGGGGGGGGGGGGGAGAAAGAGAGACAGTTTCAGAAGCTCAGAGTCAGATGACATAGTTGGGATTTCAGGGCAGGGAATAGGGGTTAAGATCAACCCCCTCCCTGCTTAGAGATGGGAAAGAAATGGAGTGCAGCTCATGTCTTAATGCAAACCTATGTAATTTGCACCTGCCCAAGGAATATGTGATTAGAAACACGGTTATCTGTCTACATCTGCACTTCTCTGAACATTGCACTGCAGCACTCCAACCCAAAATGTGCTTTGAAAAAAGCCTGTATTGGGGGGAAGTGTATACAGTGGTACCTCGGTTTTCGAACAGCTGAGTTCACAAACAACTTGGAACCTGAATGCTGCAAAACTGGAAGTAGGTGTTCCAGTTTCAAACCTTTTTTCGGAAGCCAAACGTGCTCCATTTTTAGTCCCCTTGTTTCCTGTTGTGCTGCTAATTTGCGCCCCCTGTGTCTCCTGTTGCACTGCTAATTTACACCCCCCCTGCATTGTAATTCAAGCCTTCTGTTTCCAATTGCAGTGATCTAAGGTGATATTTGGAGCTTATACTCGGTGCTTTTGTTTTTGCTATTTGTTTTGTGTTTTTTGTTTCGAGGTACCACTGTATAAAAATTGCATGGAAAAAGTCTGCATCTGTATTTTTTTAATGGTGTTCAATGTTTTGACGTTGTACTTCACCCAGATATTTTATGATATTGCAGTACTGGAATACTTTTTATACATAAATAAAATGACATAGAATCATAGAATTGTAGAGTTGGAAAAGACTCTGAGAATCATCTAGTCTAACCTCCTGCAATGCAGGAATCTCAACTAAAGCATTCATGGCAGATGACCATCCAACCTCTGCTTAAAAACTTCCAAGGAAGGAGAGTCCACCAGCTTCTGAGGGAGATCGTTCAACCTAATCATCATCATCTTCATTTATTACTTATACCCCACCCATCTGGCTGGGTTTCCCCAGCCACTTTGGGCGGCTCCCAACAGAATATTAAAAACACGATAAAACATCAAACATTAAAAACGTCTCTAAACAGGGCTGCCTTCAGATGTCTTCTAAAAGTCAGATAGTTGTTTATTTACTGGACATCTGATGGGAGTGAGTTCCACAGGGTGGGCGCCACTACCGAGAAGGCCCTTTGCCTGCTTTAAAGGTCAGCACCAACACTTGTCCTTAGAAACGTACTAGGAGCCAATGTAGGTCTTTCAGGACCGGTGTTATGTGGTCTCGGCAGCCACTCCCAGTCACCAGTCTAGCTGCCACATTTTGGATTAATTGTAGTTTCTGGGTCACCTTCAAAGGTAGCTCCATGTAGAGAGCATTGCAGTAGTCCAAGTGGGAGATAACTAGAGCATGCATCACCACAAAACAGCTCTTATCATCAGGAAATTAATTCTGGTATTGAATCAGAATTTCATTTTTTTGTGATTTGATCCATTGGTTTGAGTCCTACCCTGCAGGAGAAAACAAGCTTGCTCCATCTTCCATGTGACAGCCCTTGAGATATTTGAAGATGGCTATCAAAGCTGGAGGAAACTCTTGAGAGTCCCATGGACTGCAAGAAGATCAAACCTATCCATTCTTAAGGAAATCAGTCCTGAGTGCTTACTGGAAGGACAGATCCTGAAGCTGAGGCTCCAATTCTTTGGCCACCTCATGAGAAGGTGTGAACAAACTGTGGGAGGCAGTGGAAGACATGAGTGCCTGGAGCGCTCTGGTCCATGGGGTCACGAAGAGTTGGATACGACTAAATGACTAAACAACAACAACATCTGAATGGGTTGCTCCAGACATTCTGGCCAGCTTTCAGCATATAAGGTAAAAGGTAAAGGACCCCTGGACGGTTAAGTCCAGTCAAAGGTGACTATGGGGTTGCAGCGCTCATCTCACTTTCAGGCCGAGGGAGCTGGCATTTGTTCACAGATGGCTTTCCAGGTTATGTGGCCAGCATGACTAAACCGCTTCTGGCACAATGGAACACCGTGACAGAAGCAAGAGCGCACGGAAATGCCATTTACCTTCCCTATCTATCTTCTTGTACTGGTGTGCTTTCAAACTGCTAGGTTGGACGGAGCTGGGACAGAGCAAAGGGAACTCACTCAGTCATGCTGACCTTCTGATTTGCAAGCCTAAGAGGCTCAGTGGTTTAGACCACAGCACCACTGGCTAATATAATAAACATAATAAAACATTAAACATTTAAAAACTTCCCTTGACAGGGCTTCTAAAGGTTGTATTGTTGTAAAGATGTCTTCTAAAGGTTGTATTGTTACTGCTTGGTCGCATAACTCCATACCCTCCAACATTTCTCTGATGAAAATAGGGACGTCCTAAGGAAAAGTAGGACATTCTGGGACGGCTTTTGTAAATCCAGGACTGGCACTGGAAAATAGGGACACTTGGAGGGTCTGCCTCTGGGGTGCTAGGATTGGTGCAGGGTGCCCTCTTAGTTATTTCCCCACCCAGAGATGCTTGGCAGTTGCAGCCCAGAATAGGGTCTTCTCTGTGGTGGCCCCTAAGCTGTGAAACTCCCTCCTCAAAATGAATTCTGGCACCTTCATTATACAACTGCTGTTGAACTCTGCACCTCTTTTGACACTCAAGGTGTAATTTTAAGTTGTTTCCTCACTGTTTTTAATATTGTGTTTTAATACGAATGGCTTTTTAAATTGTTGTAGCCCACCCTGGGGCCTTAGAGTGAACGGTGGGTAAAAAATTAGAAAAATAATAATTCTGATAATAATAGGAATTCAGCAGCAGCAAACATGTGAAGCCATGATCAGCAGCCATCACAGGAAAACAAAGCCAGCTTAATTGGGCATCGTGCCCCATTCAAAGCGCACAATCGTTCCAAGAAACACCATGGAGACAGCAGAGCATCACATCCATTTGCTTTCAAAAGCACAGCACAGAGACAACTGGAGGTTGAAATATTGCTGGGGAGCTCGTCGACAATTGTCCTAATTGCTAATCAATCTGCATTCAGAAACACAATCTCTCGCAGCTGGTTAATGACAATCATTTTTTTTTTGAGGGGGGGGGGTCTTTCATCATTTGTGTTGTTAGGCTGTCAGGATACCAGGGCGGGCCAGGCGGGGGGAAGCTTCTAAAGTGGCTTTTGTCCAGACATCAGGAAAACGTTCAACAACCTGGTGGCCCCTTCAGAACAATTATCTGCAAAGTGTGCTTTTCCTGTGAAGAGGAGAAATGCGTGGCATCCCATGTGTTTTCTGGGAACCAAAGGATGCATTTTGCGGAATGCATTGTAAACATGGGTCTGACAGACAGCAAACCAGTTGCACAAATGATCTAGTGCATACATAATCTAAGGCTGGGCGGATTGAGAGGCAGTGGTGATGTAGTGGTTAGAGTGTCAGACTGGGGCCTGGGAGAACAGGGTTCAGATCCCAAATCAGCCATGCAGCTCATTGGGGTGACCTCAGACCAGTCACTCAATCTCAGTCTAAAGTGCCACACAAGGTTCTTCTGGAAACTAAATGAGAAGGGGGAGACACCTTGAACTTCTGGAAGAAAAAGGTGGGATGAAATGCAATAAATAAACCTGGAACGTGTGCAGAGGAGGATGACAAAGATGATGAAGGTCTGGAAATCAAGCCGTATGAGGAACAGTTAAGAGAGTTGGGTATGTTTAGCCTGGAACAAAGGAGACTGAGAGGAACTTTGATTGTTGTTGATTAGTCGTTTAGTCGTGTCCGACTCTTCGTTACCCCATGGACCAGAGCACGCCAGGCACTCCCGTCTTCCACTACCTCCCGCAACTTGGTCAAACTCATGTTAGCAGCTTCGAGAACACTGTCCAACCATCTTGTCCTCTGTCGTCCCCTTCTCCTTGTGCCCTCCATCTTTCCCAGCATCAGGGTCTTTTCCAGGAAGTCTTCTCTTTTCATTACGGACTATGCATAGCTGCAATGTGGCTTTCTCTCTCCCTCCTTTTCCCACCAGCGCCTTATTAGTACGAGTATACGATGACCTGATTCTATCAGAAGAAAATAAATTCTGGCTTGCAATATGCCTGTCAAGATGGGGTTAGGAATCTTATCCTGTGATTTTCCCATCTGCATTTGCCTCTGGGGTTTTTCTACCTCTGCACTGAGAATGTCAAAGGTAGGAAGGGAAGTTCAGCTACTTTGTAGTTGTTGTTGTTTAGTCGGTTACTCGTGTCCGACTCTTCGTGACCCCATGGACCAGAGCACGCCAGGCACTTCTGTCTTCCACTGCCTCCCGCAATTTGGTCAAACTCATGCTGGTAGCTTCGCGAACACTGTCCAACCATCTCGTTCTCTGTCATCCCCTTCTCCTTGTGCCCTCCATCTTTCCCAACATCAGGGTCTTTTCCACAGAGTCTTCTCTTTTCATGAGGTGGCCAAAGAATTGGAGTCTCAGCTTCAGGATCTGTCCTTCCAGTGAGCACTCAGGGCTGATTTCCTTCAGAATGGAGAGGTTGGATCTTCTTGCAGTCCATGGGACTCTCAAGAGTCTCCTCCAGCACCATAATTCAAGAGCATCCATTCTTCGGCGATCAGCCTTCTTTATGGCCCAGCTCTCACTTCCGTACATCACTACTGGGAAAACCATAGCTTTAACTATACGGACCTTTGTTGGCAAGGTGATGTCTCTGCTTTTTAAGATGCTGTCTTAGGTTTGCCATTGCCTTTCTCCCAAGAAGCAGGTGTCTTTTAATTTCGTGACTACTGTCACCATCTGCAGTGATCATGGAGCCCAAGAAAGTAAAATCTCTCACTGCCTCCATTTATTCCCCTTCTATTTGCCAGTGGGTGATGGGACCAGTGGCCACGATCTTAGGTTTTTTTATGTTGAGCTTCAGACCATATTTTGCGCTCTCCTCTTTCATCCTCATTAAGAGGTTCTTTAATTCCTCCTCACTTTCTGCCATCAAGGTTGTGTCATCTGCATATCTGAGGTTGTTGATATTTATTCCGGCAATCTAAATTCCGGCTTGGGATTCATCTAGCCCAGCCTTTCGCATGATGAATTCTGCATATACCGTAAGTTAAATAAGCAGGGAGACAATATACAGCCTTGTCGTACTCCTTTCCCAATTTTGAACCAATCAGTTATTCCATATCCAGTTCTAACTGTAGCTTCTTGTCCCACATAGAGATTTCTCAGGAGACAGATGAGGTGATCAGGCACTCCCATTTCTTAAAGAAATGGGAACGCATTCAGATGGGGTGCGGGTATAAATAATAAAAATGTTAATAATAATATTTTTGAATAGGATGACCCTATTTTTTGGAGAAATGATGGAGGGCATGCAGAGGCTCTGTTGGAAAGAACTTTATTTCCATGCTGTGCACAATTTTAAAAACTTCTGTCAACTTCTTGGGGGGAAAAATGAGAGGCAAAAATACAAGATGGGTGACACCTGGCTTGAGAGCAGTACATGTGAAAAGGATCTAGGAATCTTGGTTGACCACAAACTTGACATGAGCCAACAGTGTGACGCGGCAGCTAAAAAAGCCAATGCAATTCTGGGCCTCATCAATAGGAGTATAGCATCTAGATCAAGGGAAGTAATAGTGCCACTGTATTCTGCTCTGGTCAGACCTCACCTGGAGTACTGTGTCCAGTTCTGGGCTCCACAGTTCAAGAAGGACACTGACAAACTGGAACGTGTCCAGAGGAGGGCAACCAAAATGGTCAAAGGCCTGGAAACGATGCCTTATGAGGAACGGCTAAGGGAGCTGGGCATGTTTAGCCTGGAGAAGAGGAGGTTAAGGGGTGATATGATAGCCATGTTCAAATATATAAAAGGATGTCACATAGAGGAGGGAGAAAGGTTGTTTTCTGCTGCTCCAGAGAAGCGGACACGGAGCAATGGATCCAAACTACAAGAAAGAAGATTCCACCTAAACATTAGGAGGAACTTCCTGACAGTAAGAGCTGTTCGACAGTGAAATTTGCTGCCAAGGAGTGTGGTGGAGTCTCCTTCTTTGGAGGTCTTTAAGCAGAGGCTTGACAACCATATGTCAGGAGTGCTCTGATGGTGTTTCCTGCTTGGCAGGGGGTTGGACTCGATGGCCCTTGTGGTCTCTTCCAACTCTATGATTCTATGATTCTGTCATGTTGCCTCTTACTTGCCTGTGCTCTAAACTGAAATGTCCCCAACGGTAGAAGCTTTCTTTGTAGGGGATTCATTCCATCGGATATCATCTAGACTGATCCCCAAACTGTGGAAAGGTACCACCTCAAATGTTTTCCAAGATGGAAACAGCTGCAGAAACGAATGGAAAGGTGTCTCATAGGTCAAAACTGCATTGTCTTGTTCTCCTGCAGGTTCTGGTAGAAAATTCTGCAGTTTGGGTTGTTAACCACTACTCCTTTCCTTGTGTTGTTGCTCCATTCTCACCTTCTTGAATAGACGCCAAGGCCTGAGAAGGAGCAGGGAACTTAATTACCCTTGACAAAAGAAAAATCAATTAACTTGGCTGCCCAGATTCTGTTTGCTATGTGCTATTGGATTGAGCTTGCTGCTTTGTCATCTCAGCGCTGTTCACTTGCAGAAAACATGGCTTTGCTCTTTTTTTAAAAAAAGTCCTAGAATCAATTACAAAAAGAATAGAATGTACTATGCATGCCGTGGCAGAGAAGGAATGTCAAATGACGTTGGAAAAAGAGTGAGACAAAAGTCTATTCTGATTCAATATGAGAAAAAGCGACAGCCACTATTATAGACACAAATCTCGTTCAAGATGTGTGACCTTTGGGTTAGATTCGAGAGTGAGGTGATAATAAGAGTGAATGTAAATATATATATATATATATATATATATATATATATAGCCTTTCTAATGGAGAATTTCCCTGTGGCTCTGAGAACCAAGAAGACAATAGAAAGATGAAACTATTAGATTTCCAGCAGAGCTCGAGATACATATTCTTTACTTTCCAAAACTTCAGATCCTGGAGAGGAGGAAACGACAAAGTTTCACACAGGAAGCAACTGTGCTGGGAAGGTACATGACGCATCATGCTTGCTGTTTCATGTTCAAGCTTCATGTGGCTGATATTTCTAAAGTAGCCTTAATGGGAATATGTTTTCATTGATGGGAATATGTAATCATCAACAGAGATAGTCAGTGCTTTTCTTTTGGAGGGGAGTGATACAATGAGGTGCCAGCAGTCATATTTTGATAAAAGTGCTATGGGTACCAGCACAAAATGGCTGCCATGGGCAGCAAGAAGGGGAGAGTTGGTGGTTCTCTGTGTACCATCACTCAAACACACATCACAGAACACCAGGGATAATACAGTACATGATTCCCCATTGCAGAAGTGAGACCTTGAGTTACAGATGTTACTGGACTACAGTGTTAAGCATAGTAATTTAATTCACTGAAATTGTGAATGCTTGTATGCATTACTATGGACTTAAATTTGATGGGTTGGTGACTGAATTCTAGAGAGTTCTCTAGTAGTTCTCGTGTGATTGGCTAACATTGGTCACACGGGAGGTATCTAGTGAAGGAGAGGCTCCATTTTAGGTGAAGCAAGATGACTACGTTTTAGAATCCACTGTGAACACTGCTAAGTTGAATAGAGTGTGGGAGTGCTTCTTCTCTGCTTGAAAGAGCACAAAATTGCAGGAGAAGGTAAAAGTGGAAATCTCTTCTAGGAGCTGCAAGACATGGTCTAATTGAGATGCAGAAGGCTAAGTACTGAGCTCTGGAAAGGAAGGAAAATACGGTTGCTTGGAAGTTAGAGGAAGAGACTGTAAGCCCACGCTCGGATAAGAATGTGACTGTAAATGTGATGTTTTAATTCATCTATAAGTTTCTGCTAGTAAAGTTTTTGAATGTTCATGGTTTGGTTTAATTTCCAAAGAAGGATGTCACTCTATTTGAGCTTATTCCCTGCAATTTTGCTACTGTTACTTCAACATGGGACGTGGGTGGCGCTGTGGGTTAAACCACAGAGCCTAGGACTTGCCGATCAGAAGGTCGGTGGTTCAAATCCCCACGATAGGGTGAGCTCCCGTTTCTCGGTCCCTGCTCCTGCCCACGTAGCAGTTCGAAAGCACGTCAAAGTGCAAGTAGATAAATAGGTACCACTCCGGAGGGAAGGTAAATGGAGTTTCTGTGCGCTGCTCTGGTTCACCATAAGTGGCTTAGTCATGCTGGCCACATGACTCAGAAGCTGTCTGTGGACAAACGCCAGCTCCCTCGGCCAATAAAGCGAGATGAGCTCCGCAACCCCAGAGTCGGCCACGACTGGACCTAATGGTCAGGGGTCCCTTTACCTTTACCTTTTCTTCAACATACAGCTCCCATTATCCCTGACCACTGGCTAGGGCTGAACTCACTTCCAAGCCTGACCAGAGGATATCACCCCACCATTGTTTTTTTTTTTCTAATAATTTTTTATTAAGGTTTTGAACAAAGAAAAAAGAAAAACAACACACACAAAAAACAATACAAAACTTAACAATAAAAACACAAAACATAACAATTAAAAACAAACTCTCTTTTCCTTTTCCAATTTTAAATTACTTATTTTCTGGACTTCCTCATACCTCCCTCTTTTGTATTCCAATCCACATTATCTGTCCAGCAGTTTCTTTTCCACTTTTTTAATCCCAATCTTTAATGTAATAAAATGTTAAAATATATAACTTCAACTTTTTTAAACCTAATCCTTGATCTTAATGTCATATAGCTTTAAATTTTTCCCTTTTATTATCAACTTTCCATTTCTTTAAACATCTTTAATCTTGATCTTTAATCTTAATCTATCCTTAACTTTAACCTGTACAGCTGGAAACCACTTATTTTCAATCCAACATCACTCTAACATTCCTTAATTTTGCAATATTTCTGAAGATAGTCTTTGAATTTCTTCCAGTCTTCCTCCATCGACTCTTCTCCCTGGTCACGGATTCTGCCAGTCATTTCCTCCAATTCCATATAGTCCATAAGTTTCATCTGCCATTCCTCCAGCGTGGGAAGTTCTTGTGTCTTCCAATACTTTGCAATGAGTATTCTTGCTGCTGTTGTTGCATACATAAAGAAAGTTCTATCCTTTTTTAACACCATTTGGCCGACTATACCCAGGAGAAAGGCCTCTGGTTTCTTAGGGAAGGTATACTTAAATACCTTTTTCAATTCATTATATATCATTTCCCAGAAGACCTTAATCTTTGGGCACGTCCACCAAAGGTGAAAAAATGTGCCTTCAATTTCTTTACATTTCCAACATTTGTTATCGGGCAAGTGATAGATTTTCGCAAGCTTGACTGGGGTTATGTACCACCTGTATATCATTTTCATAATATTCTCTCTTAAGGCATTACATGCCGTAAATTTCATACCTGTGGTCCACAACTGTTCCCAGTCAGCAAACATAATGTTGTGTCCTACGTCCTGTGCCCATTTAATCATAGCCGATTTTACCGTTTCATCTTGAGTATTCCATTTCAGCAGCAAGTGGATATCACCCCACCATTGAAGGCAATAAGACCTGCGCCCAGAATTGCTATGGGATGTTGCCCGAAACAAAAAGTTCAAAGCAAATGTGGAGGTTCATATTTGAGGAGAAACACCAGAGGGATTGCAGGAGTAGTGGGAGAAGCACATTCTGGCAAGGCTAGTGCATTTTCTTGGGGATGGAATGAGATCTGCATCTTCTTAAGGTTGTGAGCTACAGCTACAGAAAGGCTCATATTCAGGGATTATTATTTTTTTAGCTGGAACTCAGGGAAACTCAGTTGCGGCACCTCTCACCTGGGTGCTATTGTCATCATAAGAGAACAAGGGAGGTGTTCATGGTGAGTTCTGGCACCTCTTTTTCTAGAAAAATAGCAGAAAAATAGTAGTGCAGACCCAAACTGATGGGATGCCATTCGCAAAGGCCACATTCACACCATACATTTAAAACACCATGATACCACTTTAAACCATCATGGCTTCCCCCAAATAATTCTGGGAGCTGTAGTTTCTGAGACTTGGCAAGAGGAGACCCCTGTTCCCCTTCCAGAGGCTACAGTTCGGAGTGGTTTAACAACCAGCCCCTCTACACAGGGAGCTACACAGAGTTAGTAATGTTGTTTTGGAATTAAGTTGATTGGGAAAGGTAACTCCTTCTCCAGAATAATCTATCTGCTTCATTATCTGTGTACTCACTGCACAAATGATATGTGAAAATGGATTTGCACTCTAATTTAAATGACAGGCATGCACTGCCCAGCAGTGACGATCCACTTTCAATAAACTGCCAACAAAACAAATTTAATTTCAATGTACTTTAATCATGGAAGGGAAAAGAACTGTGGGGCTGGGAAGAGGGTGGCTTGATTCTTCCTTTGTTAATATGCTTGGCCCAACTTCTAAAAGGAAAAAATAATAATGTTCAGGCTCCACAATGGCTTTGTCAGAGATGTCATGGAATCAAATTAAACCGATGCACTTTCTTCCAGATCTTCATTCTGACTGCCTTTTAAAATTATTATTTTATTGGCGTACTGCCCAAGGCGAAGAAATGGTAAGTTACACTAATGCTGCTGCTGAGTTTTGTTTTGCGATTTTTTGCTCACATGGGCCCATAATTCCCGGTGATTCTTGCTATTCATGTGTGAGAAGAGCTGCTGCAATTTTCAAGACCAGCATTATCAGATTAAAACAGCGGTTGGTAGCATAATGCAACAGCATGTGACAGAGTCAAAGAAGGTCTTGCCAGATCTACAGCTTCGGAGCTACGGCCAAGGAAGACAGAAAACTTTTCCAGCCACAATCAATCAGAAAATTGTACGTTGCCCACGAACCTCCCCAAAACTCCAAAAACAGCAGCCGGTTCACTGCGATAGCGATCCTGGCTTCCTTCCCCCCTCGCACCAAACTGGAAGTCTGTTCAGAATCGCAATAGCTTCTTAAAGGAAAGAAAAAGAAGAACGTGGAGTTGTTGTTGTTTCCTCCAAGGAGCAAAAGGTGATTCTCTCCATCTTCATTTTACTAGCCAGTGTTGACAATAGAGGCTGGGTGGTCTCAGTATAAGACAACTATTTGCATAGGACTTGAAACGAACAGAAAAGGTGCAAATCTAAAAACATGTTTGGGGTGGTTGTGGAAGGGAGTGGGTATCTGGCATCTTTGTTCCTGAACACTATATCACCACTTATTTGTTTTCTGTTTTGGTATGTTGCCGTACAAAGGTCCGTATAGTTAAAGCTATGGTTTTCCCAGTAGTGATGTATGGAAGTGAGAGCTGGACCATAAAGAAGGCTGATCGCCGAAGAATTGATGCTTTTGAATTATGGTGCTGGAGGAGACTCAAGAGACCCATGGACTGCAAGAAGATCAAACCGATCCATTCTGAAGGAAATCAGCCCTGAGTGCTCACTGGAAGGACAGATCCTGAAGCTGAGGCTCCAATACTTTGGCCACCTCATGAGAAGAGAAGACTCCCTGGAAAAGACCCTGATGTTGGGAAAGATGGAGGGCACAAGGAGAAGGGGACAACAGAGGACGAGATGGTTGGACAGTGTTCTCGAAGCTACCGGCATGAGTTTGACCAAATTGCGGGAGCCAGTGGAAGACAGGAGTGCCTGGCGTGCTCTGGTCCATGGGGTCACGAAGAGTCGGACATGACTAAACAACGACATGTTGCCATATGAGAAACACTAGCCCAGGCATAGGCAAATTCAGCCCTCCAGATGTTTTGGGATTACGACTCCCATCATCCCTAGCTAACAGGACCAGTGGTCAGGGATGATGGGCATTGTAGTCCCCAAACATCTGGAGGGCTGAGTTTGCCTATGCCTGCGCTAACCCGTCCCTGAAACCCACTGGACTAATTTCCCAGAGTTTGGAACTTGGCCCTGCCTCCTCCGCGCAGTTGTTACTCACCAGGATCTTAGCATATCCCTGCTTCCCACAGCCCACCTCTGTATACCAGAATGAAGCATCGGGAGAAAATTCTGTTTTTTGAGCTATTTCCCTTGGGCACTAGCCTGAAGTGCCTCGAGGGCGTAACTCCGCATTCAAATTATTTTTTTAAACTCCATGACTGTTGTTCCTTTGTCCCCAACCCCATAGGATCTGGTTTAAAAAGGTGTGCCCATCAATTGCTTCCTCCAACCTTGACGAAGGCTCAGTCTGAATGAGAGCACTTGATGCAATCTGAAAGGTCTGCCTTCGATATTTGCTCGACAATAGCTCATTTATATCACTTGATGCTGGATCATCAAGTCAAGGATATTCATAAACGAACTGGGCCTTAAGCGTGGGCTCACTCTGATGCAGGCAAGTCTGAAAAATGTCAGGATGGAACTGTATGTGCTTCCTGGTGTGAGGAGAGGGATCAAGCTCAGGGTTACAGAGTAGGGGGTGTGCGATTTGGGCAA
This sequence comes from Podarcis pityusensis, assembly GCF_964106645.2. Taxonomy (NCBI): domain Eukaryota; kingdom Metazoa; phylum Chordata; class Lepidosauria; order Squamata; family Lacertidae; genus Podarcis; species Podarcis pityusensis. The sequence goes on from NC_138030.1 coordinate 6,500,722, forward strand.
AGAGTCTCACCTTTTCGAGTTGGATTGTACCATTAACAAGGCATCTCAATAAGTGGCTCTGTGACTCCATATCTCGAAGTAAATGGTTGTCTGCCACCCCAAATGAAACCACAAGCAGAGCTTGAGAATGGAGCGAGTGGAGAGGTCGTCCTCTTTCAACAAATTATTTTCCCAGAGCACTGCTATATTTAAAACTAGCAGATTTCAAACCTCCCCTTTGTTAGATAAATTGATTTATTGCTCAGATAAGCCTGAGGTCCGGCACGCTTCCCCATCGCGGGCCTCTGCATTCCAAAATCCGATACTTCTGAGCATAGCAGAGTTGAGATCAACAGCGGCTAGAGGAAGCTGCAAAAAAACTCCAGTGCATTCTTCAGTGTGCTTAAATAAAGTCCACACAGGATCTTAGCAGCTAAAAGCAGTTTTATTTACAGCAGACTATCCATTATCTATCACAGCGAACAGCATCGCGAAAACACGTCCTCTCTCCTCAAAAGCGAAAGTAGAGAGACAGAACAAAGACTTGAGTCTCTCGGAACTGACGTAGCATTTCCCCCCTCCCACTAGTAGGCAGAGCGTACACTCTGAGCTGTTTAACCCTGTAAGCTCAGGTTCTCCTCACACCCCCTCTCGCTCTGCGCTACTGTGGGGAAAGTAAGTACAGAACTTACCCCCAACTCCAAACCACCACAAAACTCCCTATGACGCTGGAAGCTTAAAGGTTTGGTAAATCCATCGGCCAGGTTACTGTGACTGGCACAGTACTTCAGTCGTATCAAACCTGACTGAACACTCTGACACACATTTCGGAAACGTATGTCCAGATGCTTGGTTCTCGCCTTAAATTGCGCAGATTCAGCCAACTTCAAACAAGGCTGATTGTCTTCCCAAACCGTGATGGGCAAGCTACAATCCCCATAGATCTCTTGCACCAAGCATCTATAGAACTCTAGTTCCCGGCACAAATCTGACAGTGCACTGAATTCAGCCTCAGTAGAAGACAGCGCAATTAGACTTTGCTTCCGGGACTTCCACCCAACTAGTGACTTCCCAAACTTTATCACCAACCCAGACACAGACTTGCGGTCCTGCGAATTCGCCCAGTCACTGTCCGCATAGCATGTGAGCTTCGCCTCACCTTCAGCTGGCAGCTTAAGACAGAAGTCTTTGGTATGCTGCAGGTAGCGCAGTACCCGCTTGATACCGTGCCAAGCACTCGCACTGGGCTTTGACGCTTCCCTACTTAGCAGGTTGGTAGCAAAGGCAATGTCTGGTCTGCTCCATTGGGACAGATACAACAGACTACCAAGAGCTGACTGAAAGAGCTCAGCATTCTCAAACTCAGCACTTTCTGCTTGCTGGCTATCTTTCACGAAGTTCGTCTCCATGGGTGTCTGAACTCCTGCACAATCGGACATTCTGAACTTCTCAAGCAACTGCTCAATCTTGCCTTTCTGACTTAGCAAGAAGCTACCATCCTCAGTTCTCGCTATCTGGACACCTAGGTAGATCTTTACTGCACCCAGGTCCTTGAGCTGAAACCGTTTCCCAAGCTCTTTGGCAAACTTCTGCACCTTGAGCTTGTTTGGAGGTTCTAGCAGGGGAGCGCAGCTATCGTATACCCTTGACCGAAGAACGGTACACTCCTTCTATCTGGGATGGTCGTCCTCTTCCACCGAGCGCGCAGCTTCAGGAGGGACGCACATGGAGCGGTGAGGGAGGAAGGGGACACCCGCCTAGCCAGCCAGATCAGCCGAATCAACCCTGGCGATCAATGGGGTGACAGATGTCGCAGCCAGATCGCCCTCACGCCTGCTATTTTAAAAGACTCATAATGATGGGCCAAGGCAAACGCCTAAGGGATTGTGACGAGGCTCTGTCCTCCCCAAGAGCCAAACAATTAAAAACCGACCCCCCCGTGTCTGGCAAACGGAGTGACCCCACTGAACACTACTATGGGGTGAAAACTCAGAACCGTTTCTACCCTCTAACGTCTCCAGAAACGACGTCAACACCAGAGGAATTATTTTTACCTCAGACTAAAACCACGGACGGCAAGCTTGGAGGAAGAGGGAGTGTCCCATTGAGGGTGGTGCAGGACGCTGGAGCTGAGGACTGCGCAAGACAAGAACAACAGGAACATCTCCATCTTGTGGTCAGAACCCTTAATTGCATATTCAAGAAGATTGATGTGCTATCCTCCCAGCTATGTAACCTCGAACAGAAAATTGATAACCTCTGGTCAGAGTTTAAACCAACTGTAGATACGGGGGACTTGAAGTGCCAGAGGTCCTTACCTCCAACCAAAAAAAGAAGTGTGATCCCTAAATATAAACCAAATCCTGCACTGAAACATCAAGCGTTGTCCCTGCAACCTAAGAAAATCTGCCTAAACATCGGGGCAGGGTCACCAAGGTGGCTTACTCTGAGTGGGGTTAAAAAGCATCTAAGCAATCTCCTAAACATAGAAATCTCACAATGCGATCTTATTGCAGTATTACCTTTGAACCAACACCTCAGGCAACAGAAAGTGATGCTTGCGTTTTACTCTCCAAGGATCCCTTCAGCTATCATCAGGCAGAAATCACTCTTGGCTAGGTATGATATCATCCCAACAAGAGTTTTTATGGATAGCATGACCCACCCCCTTCTACTTGCCGGCCACGGCACGGAGCAGACTCTGTCGGAGAGGTCAGGAGTACCTCGGGACATCGAGCCTCCTCTCTCGGAGGATATCCACCCGTACCGAAACTGGACTTACCCTACGCCCCCACGAGCTTTAAAGAAACCCACTGGCGCAAGTAATTCTCTGACCCCGCCGGAGGAAAGAGAGCTTTTAGCCACCTTTGGCGACCTTCCACCGAGAGAACAACAAGAAATAATTGATAGACTAGAAGTACTAAATCATCAGCTCATACATGTCCAGAAGAACGGAAAAGTCCTGCCCACTTTTCAGGATATCCCTGCCAGCTTTTCGGAGTCGTGTTTTAAGGAAGCAGGAAGTCTTCCTTACCTTAGTCCAGCTCCTAAACCCATGCCTCCCCCTCTTGTGGGCAAAACCCACCGACGCTTGGCAGACCCAGGTCTTGCCTCACAAGTTGGCCTCTCATCCCAACTCTTGATAAATTTTGACTCGCCCTCCAAGAGTCCCCCGCTGAGGAGTGTAACTCAGAGTTCCTTCCACCAAAACAATTCCTTACCATCTAATCCATCAATGCCGGAACTGGAGTCTTCATACTCCCCTGAGCGGCATAGACCCGACATACAAACGGTACCAGTACGCCGAGCATCCCCTGTACCTTCGCCAGCACCAGGTCAGGGGAGTGCTCCACCTACATCAAAAAATGGCCCGGATTTGATTGAAGACCCGGCCGGACATATAAACCAAATGGTTTCATCGGCGACCTTTAGACCTCGCGGTGGGGCGGTCTCAGCAAATCCAGTGGAGTTTCCCACTGAAGTGTCCGCCCTTGGGTTAGCCAGCGGGAGACCCGTTTTGTCGCCCCAGCCAGAATACCTCACTACCAACTTTAAGACTAGGTACCTTCAGCAGGTGCCTGCCATGCAAAGTAAAATAACTGACTTTTTTGTGGGGTCTGCCTTGCCTCCAAAGGACTCACATTTCTCCCCGAAATGACAGCGAATTGGTCACAACAGGAACTCCCCCCTATCAGTCCTCAGCTGGAACATTGCGGGCTGGAGGGGAAAAAAACTTGACCCAGAATTCTTGGAGTATATTAACCTGTTTCATATTATCTTGTTCCAAGAATCGTGGGAAGTAGAGAAAATTGCCCTAAATGGCTTTGAGCTTCTAGAACTCCCTGCCTGCCCCTCTCAGAAAGGAGGCCGCCCCAAAGGGGGCCTAATAATAGGCATCTCCCTCAACCTACATGCTAAATTTACTCTAGTACAGGCCTTGCCTCCTTACGCCCTTACCGGGCTGATTGAGGGGGAAAAGATCTCACTTCTAGTTACAAATGTTTACTTGCCACCTGGGGGTTCTTCCTCCGAACTAGGCTCTAAATGGGGCTCGCTAGAAGAGCATTTGCTCTCATGCTATGTTAAGTTTCCAAACACCCCGGCCATAATAGGTGGCGATTTTAACGCCCGCACAGCAGCAAATTGGGACTCGCTGACCAAAGCTAAATGGTGGGTTACCCCAAACCTTGATAATTATGATCTGGAACATATCATGAGGAGAACTTCTAAAGACCAACGAGCAAATGAGGCTGGAGTACTCCTCTATCAAATGGCCATCCGTTTAAATCTGGTCCCCCTAAACGGCACATGCCTCCCTGATATTCCAGGGGATTTCACTCACCTGAGCGTCAAATCAAACAGCGTCCTCGATTACCTGTTGGTCTCCAGTGATCTACTTAAGTGTATTTCCACCTTTAAGATCGAGAATGTACAATCTAGTGATCATCTTCCTCTGGTAGCCAAGCTTTCCCTGAACTGGCAGTCGGAGGCCCATAGACATGCGACCCAGATGGTAACCAACGAATCTCTCCAAGTAAGAGGAATCAAATGGTCGGAGACCCAGGCTCAAAGGTATCAGGAATTCTTTCAAAAAGAAATCCTCGGGCCCCATTCCAACATAGGCTCTGCCTCAGATGAGCATAGCATAGTGTTGAAACGCTTCCACCATCATACGACTGATCTTACGTCCTTCTTCAGGTTACCACCCAAAATATTAAATCGAAACGAGTATACTTACGGTGCCCCCTGGTATAATTCTCAGTGCAAACAAGCAAGACAGCGCCTTCGTGCTATATATAATGTATATAAGACCTCTGATGCATCTACTCTGCCAGCTAGTTATGCACAAGCCAAGCAAGTTTACAAACGTACGCAGAAAACTGCCAAACGTGAGTGGCAACAAAATCGCTGGCAGGCCTTGATTACTGCTTCAAAGCCACATAGATCCAGGGAATTCTGGTCTTTGATTAATAGAAGGGCGAGGAAATACCCAAGGGCTGTCATCCCAGCACCGACATGGGAATTGTTCCTGAAGAAATGTTTCTCACAGGCAGATGCCCCCTCCGACCATCTGATGCATCTGTTTTCCCACCTACCTATTTGGCCTTCCACCGATCCTGACGAAATAGCTAAGCTAATAGCCCAGCTGAAACCGGGCAAAGCCCCAGGGCCCGACCTGATCCCTGCTGAAGCCATCAAACTACACCCAAAATGGTGGGCTGGCATCTTGGCCAAAACCTTCGACGCAATCAACGCTTCCGGTCTCATCCCCAAAATATGGAAGGAGGCCATTATAGTACCAATTCATAAAAAAGGTTCTCCAATGGAGCCGGAAAACTACCGCAACATCAGCCTCCTCTCGATCATAGGGAAAATTTATGCCAGCTTTTTGCTGACTAAACTATCGCGATGGGTAGATGAGACTAACCAGATTGGCCATGAACAAGCAGGGTTCAGAACTAAACGTTCTACAACTGATCATGCGATAGTTCTTTACCATCTGGCACGGAAGTACTCCTCCCCTCCCCGGGGCTACCTTTGTGCTGCCTTCTTAGATCTAAAGGCAGCCTTTGACAGCGTTCCTAGAAATATTCTTTGGGAGAAACTTGCGAAACAGGGCATCGATAGAAGACTCCTATGGCTTATAAGTCAGCTCCACGAAGGTACCCATGCCAGAGTGAGACTTACTCCTGCGGGCGACCTCACAAATTCAATACCAATAAACAAGGGAGTGCGCCAAGGATGTATACTGGCTCCCTGCCTATTCAACCTATTCATCAGCGACATGCGAGCACCCCTAGTCAACTCATCTCCAAGTACACACGCGCCTAGACTAGCGGATTACCGCTGTCCACTCCTTTTATATGCGGACGATGCGGTAATTCTATCTTATACACGTGTTGGACTAACCAGAGCTCTGAAGATCTTTGCCACGTATTGTCAACTCAACCAATTAACCATCAACCATGTTAAATCTAAGATTCTGATTTTCACCAGAAGTCGGAGATTATACGAATGGAAGCTTGGCGGAGCAAAAATAGAGCAAGTCCTAAAATTTCAATACCTAGGAGTTATTTTTCAATACAATTTGGGGTGGAAAGCACAAATTCAACACCTACTTAATAAGGCCAAAACTCTGTCATATGCGCTCCTCCGATTTTTCTTTTCGGATGGAGCTTTGCATGTTCCCTCGGCCCTAAAGGTGTTCAAGGCAAAAGTGGTTACCGCGCTTGCCTATGCTGCCCCGCTCTGGGCCGTGATGACAGATCTTGCTCCTCTTGAGACTCTGCAAAACCAATTCCTACGTCGGATCCTAATGCTCCCCCTGTGCGTAAGTAACGCAGCCATGCGACTAGAATTGAAGATCGCATCCCTAGAAACCTGCCTGTGGAAGCAAGTCTTCAGTTATTGGTTATCATTGTGGCATAGATTACCAGACCATTACCTTGTCCAATGCTTATGGCGAGATGAATTCTCCAGCCTTTGGACTAGTAGAATTCATGCCAAACTCCTGAGTTACGGAATCTCTCCCTTAGATTCCCTAAAACTAGATCAAATCACTGCTCAAAGACTGATCCGCCAAAGACTGGATGACATCGATTTACAGCGAAATTATACGCTGGGGGGAGGTGTTTGTTCGCCCCAGAACATTGGTATTACTTTAACTTACTGCGCTCCATCATACCTCTCCTCCCTTTCGACTGTTGCCCATAGGCTGGCCTTCACCAAAGCGAGGTTTAACGTTTTTCCCTCCAATGTCCTGAGACATAGATTCTCAAAGGGCCAAGCCTCCGCCATGTGCGAATGTGATAAGGAGACGCCGGAGTCGCTTCAGCACATTATGTTCACTTGCCCCTTGTTCAACGGGCCACGGGCAAATTTGTTGGGATCAATCATGCAGAAACTAGAGGGTACCCCACCAAAATTCCACCTTGCCCAAATCTTGCAGGATAAGAATACCCATACGACCCTGAAAGTGGCTAGGTTTCTGGTCGCTGTCCTTACCCAAAAGCGTTGCCAAGGAGCACTACAAGCTAATTAAGGCGCAGTATGTCATTCCATCTCATAGTATTTTATTGTTACAGTGGTGTTTTATCGGCTGTTTTTACCCACGTGCACAAGCTGTTATTTATGTCTTGTTTTTATCTGTATGGGCCTATGGCCGTAATAAATATTATTATTATTATACTAAACTTCTGCACCTGTTTGTCTGCCTTTCCAACATGGATGATGTCATCAACGTAAAACAACACCAGTTCCTGTGAGTCTCCTGATCCTCTAAGGAACAGGCAACTGTCAGCAAGACTCTTCCTGAAACCTAGCTTCTCCAAAGCTTCATTCAGGCACAAGTTCCAATTCCTGGCCGACTGCTTCAGGCCGTAAATTGACTTGTGAAGTTTCCACACAGTACCTCGCTCATTCCCCTCAAACCCTGGAGGAGGAAGCATGTACAGATCCTCCTGGAGGTCTGAGTTCAAGTAAGCAACATCCACATCAAAGTGATGCACCAGCAAACCTCTTTGTGCAGCGATGGCCAAGACCAAGCGTAGAGACTCACTCCTACACGTGGGCGCATAAATCTCTGTATAATGCAACCCCCTCTGCTGCGTGAATCCTCTCGCCACTAATCTGGCCTTATACTGCGGTTCTCCTGCCGCTGTGGGCTTAAGACGGTAAACCCAGCGGCTGCCCACGGCCTTTTCACCCACCGGCAACTTCGTGGGGGAGAACACACCTAGAGACTCCATTGAGTTCATCTCCTTCTGCATTGCCTCATGCCATTTCCTGGCTTATTCCTGAGGCAGTTTCTGAACATCCTCAAAACTCTCGGGTTCACACTGTGCCATTCCGACCCACACACTAGTGACGGCAAACCTTTCAGGAGGTTTCCCCTTGGTCGTCCGCGTTGAACGGTGCAGCACTACTTCAGGAACCCCCTCTGACCCACTAGGGCCAGCCAGAACGTCCTTGGCATCAGAGAGCTCCCCCTCTGACTTACTGCGCCTTCTGGACTTCTCAGCCGAACCTGTGGGGGAAGATGGAGCACTGCGTTGCTCACTCTTCACAGCCTTGGGAGAAGTTCTCCCCTCTGCCTGCACTGGGTCTGGACTCTGAGCCTCAGTAGCAGGTTCAACCTCTTCCTCTCCTTCATCAGTAGAGTCTAGCAGACTCTCTGACAGGATGTCAGGGTTCCCATGTATCCTTGCCCAGCCACTCTGCTCACAGAATTCAGCACTGTTGCTGAGCAGAATCCTGGACTGATTCCCTGACGGATACGCAAACCTCCACCCCTTGGTCCCTGGCTCATACCCACAAAAAATCATTTTTTGGGACCTGGGTTCACCTTTCTTGCGTTTGGCCTTTGGTATGGGGACCCAAGCCTCACAGCCAAAAACGCGGAAGTAGTGCACTTTCGGTTTCTTGCCATGGAGCAAGAAATACGGTGTGTCACCTACCACTGAATTGAACGACCTGTTCAGAATAAAGTTGGCCGTTCGCCAAGCCTCCCCCCAAAAGCGCTGTGGGAGCCCGGCATCAAACAAAAGCGCTGCGGACATCTCCCCTAGAGTCCTATTCCTGCGTTCCGCGATCCCATTCTGTTGGGGACTGTGTGGAGAAGTCAACCTGTGTTGAATCCCCTTTTTGCGGAAGAAACTTTGCAGTGCAGACCCGGTGAACTCCCCACCGCGATCGCTCTGAAAGTTTTGCACCCGTGTGGAAAACTGCAGTTCCACAGCCGCAATCCAGTCTTTGATTAGTGGCGCAGCTTCATCTTTGCGCCGAATCGTGAAACACCAAGAATTCCTCGTATGGTCATCAATCAGAACCAGCGAATATTTGGCTCCGCCCAAACTGCTCACAGAAAACGGTCCACACAAATCTGCATGAATTAATTGAAAAGCCCTGGTGGTCACCCTCTCAGACCTAGGGTATGTGCACGTTTTCACCTTTGCGGACTTGCACGCTCTGCAATCTAGAAACTTAGCACATGATTTCACTTTGCACCCTTGTGTATACTCTGGGGTCTTCATCACTGACCCCCACGACACGTGTGACATGCGTCGGTGCCAGAGATGGGCACACGCATCATGAACTGGAACATTGGCACACTGCGCTTGAGCCTCCTCCGTGTCATCCGTGTCATCTGGACCTGCAAAAGAAGCATTTATGACAAACAACCTGTCTTTACATTCAACACTGACTAGGTGCTGTCCATTCTTAGAAATAGAACACTTATTGTTCTCAAAACACACACTGTAGTTCTCAGCAAGAAGTGCACTGACAGACAGCAACGCGCAGGACAGTCCTGGAACAACAAAAGCCTGGATTGAGTCCTGCAAGAAAGAACAAAACAGTGAGCCACTCTGCGTGAGTGGGTGTCGAGTCCCATCTGCTAAACAGACAGTCTTCCCAGATTTTACAGAGGTGCAGTTCTCCAGGAATCCACCAGATGGCACGAGATGATGAGAGGCTCCACTGTCGACCACAAAAGCCAGCACAGCATCTTGTTGACAACTTTTGACTACAGCCATAGAGGCAGCCAAATGTTTACGTTCAGTGTCTCTGCCAGCTGCCTTCGGCTTGCCTTTCCCACGCTTTGAAGAAGAGCTCTTTATCTGGTTGCTACGGGAAACGGCCTTCGGCTGTTCCTCCACTGGACATTCTCTCACCAGATGGGAGGGGGAGCCACAGCGATAACAGCGGCGACGCGTAGCAACAGCTCTCACAGCTCCTTCTTCAGCCATTCCTTTGTTCCCTGCACCCCCACCTTTGGGTGCACAGCCTGGGCCTGCACGCTCCCCAGCACTCTGGTTGTAGGCCTCAACATCACATGGCCCCTCGGAGACAAAGCAGCTACTCCCAGCTGTAACTTCAGGAACATGGCCAGCAGCCCCCTCTGGGCTCTCAGCTTCCTGCCTGCTCTCGGCTTTCTCCCGGCCCTGGGCTCCTGCTGAGTTCTCACACAGACTCCTCAGCACCTGCCAGGCGGCCTGAGCCGACTCAACGCCCTCCAGGTGGGGCAACAGCATAGCGTCCACGCTTGCTCTCAACATGCAGAGCTCCCTTTGCATTCTCAGCTCTCTATCGTCCAGGAGTGCAGCCTCCAGTTCTGCTCCTCCTTCTTCAGCAGCAACTGGCATGGGTGGGGCCGGTTCCTTCTGGGCTATACCCCAGAACCCTGTGGCCAAAAACCACCCCCTGACTCTTCTAACCCAGATATCCCAGGACTGGGTTGTGAGCTTTTCAAACGGGACATCATAAAAGTCCTGGAGCTCAGCCATCTCCTCCCCCAGTGCTCCCATTGGGGCTTTGAAGTACTCACGCGTACCAGCCAGCTTCAAAGGAGAGGCCTCCAGTGGCTCTTTGCAGCACACAGCTTGCAGCCAGCTTTGCAGCACACAGCACATCAAAGCAGGCTTCCTCTAATTGCATTAACTGCCCCCATAACCTGTTAGATAAATTGATTTATTGCTCAGATAAGCCTGAGGTCCGGCACGCTTCCCCATCGCGGGCCTCTGCATTCCAAAATCCGATACTTCTGAGCATAGCAGAGTTGAGATCAACAGCGGCTAGAGGAAGCTGCAAAAAAACTCCAGTGCATTCTTCAGTGTGCTTAAATAAAGTCCACACAGGATCTTAGCAGCTAAAAGCAGTTTTATTTACAGCAGACTATCCATTATCTATCACAGCGAACAGCATCGCGAAAACACGTCCTCTCTCCTCAAAAGCGAAAGTAGAGAGACAGAACAAAGACTTGAGTCTCTCGGAACTGACGTAGCATTTCCCCCCTCCCACTAGTAGGCAGAGCGTACACTCTGAGCTGTTTAACCCTGTAAGCTCAGGTTCTCCTCACACCCTTTACATTGGTACCTCGGGTTACAAACAGTTTGGGTTACAATCTCCACTAACCCAGAAATAGTACCTTGGGTTGAGAACTTTGCCCCAGGATGAGAACGGAAATCGTGCACTAGTGGCACGGCGGCAGCAGGAAGCCCCATTAGCGAAAGCACGCCTCAGGTTAAGAAGGGTTTCGGGTTAGCTGGGGTTAGACCGTCGTGAGACAGGTTAGTTTTACCCTACTGATGATGTGTTGTTGCGATTGTAATCCTGCTCAGTAGGAGAGGAACCACAGGTTCAGACCACTGGCGTATGTGCTTGGCTGAGGAGCCAATAGGGTGAATCTGTGGGATTATGACTGAACGCCTCTGTGATAGGAATTTTATGGTCTTAGATATATGGTAATGTTCATAAGTGTACCAACCAAGCACATACATACATAGATAAGAACAGGAAGGCCAACCTGGAACCATTTTGATTCCTAAACTGACCAAATGTTTTCTCTGCAAGGTCAAAGTGGGAAACCTCCCCATTGTCTCTTTCCTCACAAATCCTGTCTTAAGGTCACATTTAAGATATGAATAGGGTGTGAGTCTGTGACCTGGCCCAGGAACTAAGTATTTATCATTACAAAAGACTGGCCAGGCTCCCCAGGCAATCCAATCAAGTAACCTGCCAGACAGGAAATAAACAAGGACAGGAGAAAAACAACATTCAAATTTCTGTTTAGACCGCCTTTTCTGTGATGTTTCTGGGGGTGGTCTTGATCTACAGGGTGGCAATTTCAAAACTCTTTATAAGGCCTTGCACACCATTTTTCTGGGTCCCTCCTCTCTCCTGCAGGTGAGGGGAGCACCCTGTTACAACAGATCAATAAAGATCAAGCTTACTAGCTGCTTTGCTTCTCAATATTCTCTGGTTGGCCTCTGTTATTCTCTCCTACCAATAGGGAACCTATGTAAGGACTCTATATGGGCTCTTGGATACCCCATAAGGGAAAAGGGCAATTTTTGTTTACAACACCTCTAAGCCAGAATCCCCCCTAAACGTAATAATGCCGCAGCACTGCAAAGCCACAGTTGGCCTCAGATAGCCGGTCCGCCGTGCGTGCATGCACGTGTGGCGGCCTGGTGCGGAGAGCTGTCCGCACCGCATGTTCATGGGGAACCCAGTGCTAAATCATTCATAGACGACCTGATTCTGGGTCAGGGTTTGGGACGTAGCAAAGCAGTTCCCTTGCTGCGATCTATTGAAAGTCATTCCTTGACACAAGCTTTTGTCTCCCTGGCCGGGGAGCCAGCAGGCATGCGGGCGAGCCATCGAGCAAACGATGGAGTGCCCGGGCAGGTGAGCCGCTGCTCCACTCCACCCACCCGCCCACCCAGGGTCGGGTTCTGTGCGTCCCTCCCTCCATCCTCTGGTCCTGAACGCGCGGGCCCCAGGTGGGCGGCGGAGGTGTCCGTTGCAGGTGAAAAGAAAAGAAAAGAACGGTTTCAGGTTAAGAACAGACCTCCGGAAAAAATTAAGTTTGTAGCCCGAGGTACCACTGTATTTGCTGCGGTTAAAGGGGAAGGTTAAAACCAGCTTGTTTTAAATATAGCATTATGCATTCCTGTAGGCAAGTCAATGGAGAGACCACCATTGTGCCCATAAAAATACATTTGTGGGGCAGCGTCTCATCCTCACTACTGACCCTTAGGGGAACAGAGTCCTTGCTGGGTGGTGACATTTCCCCCACCCCAGTGTTTCCTGGAGATTGATACTATTTTCCCACCACATCCCCCTTGTTATTCTGGCCCCTACTAGGCCTGCATGCTCAGCAGTTATTTTTAAGTATAATTGTTTAATTGCCACTGAAATGAAGAATGCCTGTATGTATATTGCTGAAGGTGTTTAACACTGGAAAATTCCAATGTGGTATACTAAAGTTAAAAAGGAGCTCTCTGAACTTCTAGCTGGGTTAATGATTAACTGTTGGTGTTCTCTGCTCTTTCACATGAGTGTTTAACCTTAGGTCCCATGGTTAATGCACCATCATTTTGCAAATCACCATTTTGAAGGAGTTGCATTTGTCTTTTGTTCCCTGGCACAGCGGAAGAAAGATGTGCAGATGAGTCTATCCAGGAGGAAAAACTTCAGGCTGGAATGGAGGCTGATGGAGGCTGTAAGGAGAGAGAGACAGAGAGACCTTTGAATCTAGGTCCATTTAAAATTACATTATATTCCTAAAGAAGATGCTGAGCCTATGCTTTGACAAGTGTATGTCTTGAGGAACTACTTGGATGTATCATTTGTTATGTACTGAAGTTCTCACCCTGGGCCAGCAGGGGGATACTGTAGATAGTTCAGGTCCACATATGCAAATAAGGGATCAAAAGTGATCTTCAGTGATTGGATAGTTTTAGAAAATTGTTACAGTTACGTTGTACTGGAGCTCTATATAAGCAGGCTGACTGAACCCTTCAGTTCAGTTCTGTTCTGACCTGTGAATAAACAAGAACTGTTTGGAGAATCACTGTGTTGTCTGATACGTTCACCCACAACTTAACATCCTTGATTTGATTTTGTACCTTGGCAGTGTGAAAAGATTCACAGGAAATGGTTGTGATTAAGTCAAAACAACAGCGAGAGCCTTGTCTCATCCTGTGCAGAGAACTGCGGATGCAGACAGTTTCTCTCTGTCCCACACCCAGGTAGTTCATGGGCTATGTTTTATGTTTACATGAGTAATGGAATAAATGGAGAACTGGTGGAAAAATCAAACCCCCTGGTCCAATTGCTGTTCAGAATAAAAGGTGTGTGCAGTTCTTTGGGGACCTGTTTTTTTGGGGGGGGGGCGTGCTGGTGACTGCATTGTTTTTGTTTTTCTTTCTTCCTTCCTGCCTGACACCTGCCATGCTCTGCGTAGCTGAAGGCCACAAGGAGTTTATCGATCTAATATGCTGAGCAACATAAAACTGTTTTCAAACTTGATGAGCTGGAAGGAGTTAGGAGGAGATTTGGATCCAGATTCAACTAGGAGGAGAGATAGTTTCATCTGGCAAGCAGAAATGATGGAGTGATTGCCTTATCTCAGTGCTGAATTCCACACTTACACACACTGGCAGCTTTGTCTGCGCTATTTTATTAGTTCACACCATTAGTAATAACTTGGTTTGTGCAAATTATGTCAATTTGCTTTAAGTTGCTTCAAATGTCATCCCATGTAAGTGGCTTTGGAGCTGTTTTATTTTCAAACCATGTATTTTATATAATCTGCTCTCTATAAGTGCTGTAAGCTTTCAGAGTAGCATTTCATAATTCCATTAAGCTTTGTGCAATAACAAACTGAGCGATTTGACCCAGCCGCAGCCCTGAGTGTGGATTTTAGTGGTTAAGCTTTACTTCCTGTTCTACTGGGTTGCTGCCGAGAAAATTTGAAACTTGATTGCAGGAATCAACGAGTTTTAGCGCTTTTTGGCACCCGTCTGTCTCGGGAGACAATGGAGGAGTGCGCCTTTGGGGGTGAAGTCAAACCACTGGAGAGTTACAGTGCCTGCTGTGGCTGTAGAGACCGATAGGGGAGAGACATGTTTTGTTGCAGCTGGGGCAGAGGAAGATGTCCGGTTGTGCTAATGTAGATGCACCATGACATTTCTTCTCTCTGCGCTCTTCCCAGTGGTCATAGCTGTGGATACATGACCTGTCTGCCTGCAGGCAATGTGATCATCTGTAGGGGTTAGTGTTATATTCCCAAATTTTACTTCCAAAAAATAAATCAACTATTTAGATCATGCCTATGGGGTACAAAGCCACCAAAAATATCACTACATAAAATGCAACTTCCAACTAAGGAAGGTGGCTTTGGTCTCCCAAATCTGGAACTATATCACCAGGCCTACCTGCTGAATAAGACTAACGACTGGAGAGCTAGCAGGAATCCCAATTGGGCTACTCTCGAATATAGTTTCTTTGAACTTCTTGTAGGGTGAACTAAACTCGGCTCCAATTATATGAAACATCCTATCATCCTGGAGACTATTAAAGCACCTATAAAAATTTGGATGAATATAAATAAAAATAATAAGGATGAGAAATTAACAATATGGGCCAACCCAAAATTAAAAATTGGAAATCAAGTAGTAATTTGGCAAAATTGGATGAAAAAAGGTATTTTGACATTGAATCAATTAAATGATGAAAATTACAAATTTGTGGGACATATGACTTTGCAAGCAAAGTCTGGATTAACCAGTGAAACACAATGGCAATACATCCAATTGAAACATATTTTGGAAAGGCAGTTTGGCCCTGACGCTATAGCAGCATCGGAACCACCCTTGCTCCTACAAGATTTAATTTCTGCAACAAAAACAAAGAACTCTACACTTGCACTATATAGTGTTAGTGCACCAAAGAGGATTTTGCATGATGTGTACTGGCCTGATTTGACCAGCCAGATCCTGCTGATCCTGCTGATAATGACAGCAGCCAGATCCTGCTGATAATAATGACAAGGTTGCAGGTTCAACCCCTGTACAGGACGGCTGCATATTCCTGCATTGCAGGGGGTTGGACTAGATGATCCTCAGGCTCCCTTCCAACTCTATAGATTCTATGGCGGTCGTCTGCCCCCACAAGCAGCTTAGCTGCTGAGTTCTGCACAAGCAACAACCTCAAGGGTAGCCCCACATAAAGCACATTGCAGTAATCCAGCCTTGAGATTAAGGGTTGCAGCTCATGGGTAGAGCATCTGCTTTGCATGCAGAAGGACTGAAGTTCAGTCCCTAGCATTTCAAGGTACGGGTGGGAGAGATTTTTGCCTGGATCCGTAGAGAGCCCCTGCCAGTCTGAGCTGGATGGACAAATGGTCTGATGTGGTATCAGCAGTTTCCTACACAAGGCATGCAGAACTGTGGTCAAGCATGAGGGGAAAAAATGAAAGGCTTTATTAATAAAAGGGTTTTAGTAGCTGAACTAATTTAGTGATGTATGGAAGTGAAAGCTGGACCATAAAGAAGACAGTTCGCCGAAGAATTGATGCTTTTGAATTATGGTGCTGGAGGAGACTCTTGAGAGTCCCATGGACTGCAAGAAGATCCAACCTCTCCATTCTGAAGGAAATCAGCCCTGAGTGCTCACTGGAAGGACAGATCCTGAAGCTGAGACTCCAATTCTTTGGCCACCTCATGAGAATAGAAGACTCTCTGGAAAAGACCCTGATGTTGGGAAAGATGGAGGGCACAAGGAGAAGGGGATGACAGAGAACGAGATGGTTGGACAGTGTTCGTGAAGCTACCAGCATGAGTTTGACCAAACTGCGGGAGGCAGAGGAAGACAGGAGTGCCTGCCATGCTCTGGTCCATGGGGTCACGAAGAGTCGGACACGAGTAACCGACTAAACAACAACAACAACAACAACAACAACAACAACAACAACAACAACGTAGTTGAACTTCCCTTCCTACCTTTGACATTCTCAGTGCAGAGGTAGAAAAACCCCAGAGGCGAATGCAGATGGGGAAATCACAGGATGAGATTCCTAACCCCATCTTGATAGGGATATTGCAAGCCAGAATTTATTTTCTTCTGATAGAATCAGGTCATCATATACTCATACTAATAAGGCGCTGGTGGGAAAAGGAGGGAGAGAGAAAGCCACATTGCAGCCATGCACAGTCCGTAATGGTAGCCAGGATGCAAAAAACAAATTATGAATACATTTGGGGCTCGTGCGAAATGATGTTCCTTAATTGATTTCCTTTGAGATGTCTCAGATGTTAGCAGCTCAAGCCACAGATTAGAGCAGCTTGGTTATAGCCGAGCAGCAACTCTGTATCACCCAGGATCTCACAAATGAAAACAAGAGGACAGCCGTGTACTTGTCTCAGAACTGGCACTGCAATGAATTTTCGTGATGTTTGGGGTTTCAGAGTGAAAGTTGCCCATGGTTAGGTCTGTGAGGGAAGTCCCTACCCAGTGCTGGTTCCAGGATTTAGAGGCCCCCAGGCATCTTGAGTAGGCTGGCTTCTCTGTATTTCCCAATTTGGGTTGCTTAACCGGTAAGTTCTAATTACAGGAACAGAGGAAACTGTCTAATTCTGATCTAGGCCATTGGTTGTCAGAGACCAGGCTGAGGAGTATTGCTCTGATGAGGAATGGTGGGAGCCTCCCACCCCCCAGCTCCTGACCAGGATCCTGAGGCTGCCCAGGAGCAGTGGAGAAGTATAGATTTGGAACACGGTGGTTTGCTGAGGGGCACAGTTCTGAAGACAAAAGGTGGGACGAACTGGGAGGGTGAACAGCAAAGTGAAGAAGAGCACAACAGAAGAGGCTGAGGCTGTGTGGATATATACTAAAACTACGGATTTATTATACATAAATCAGGACAAAGAAACATGTTGTCTCTCCTTGCTATACACAGAGCGGAAGTTCTGCTGACGGGACCCAGCAGCCTGTGCTGGAATGGAAACAGACATGCGACACGCAACAATCCCACGTCTGCAACAAAAGGTGGAATGGAATCTCCCAACATGACATAGCCATTGTCTATCTCACAAGCTATCTCACAAGCAATTAATGCATCACAATGGCTGGTGTCTACTTCCTGGTGTCAGAAGTGAGGGTGCAATGCTAGTAGCTATGAGTTGATGTTCAATGGCTTTAAACCACATTAAGTGGGCTTTATTATAGAGCTGGTATGGTGAAATCTGTAGGGATGTTTCTACGAAGATGATAGGAAAGGACATGTTTATTAGATATTATCCTTCCTTCCTTACGTTTTTGAGCGCAGCAGAGTGCATCCCTTTGCAGCTTAAAAGGAAGTTTAGACTGGCCAATCTTAGCCTTTTAGTTTAAATAATCCAGGATGCTTTAAGGCAGACTGGAATTTCCTGGTGTCTTCCCCTTAAAACAATAATAACAGAAATAGTCTTGTAAAAGGTAAAAAAATGTTTACTGACTCAGACTGCTTGTTGAAGAGTAACAGATGAAACATTTTTGTTCAGGCAGGCTAAAAATGGCAATTCAGTTACAAAGCCTAGTTTAAGATGGAGTCTGAGCTATGGCTCAGACATGACATATATTCTACATTGCTGGAATGAAGTGAAAGAGCAAAGAGAAAGTGCTCAGCCAAGTGAGGAGATGTTATATGACTGCACCTTCCCCCTGTCAAGGCACAGCGGGAATCGTGCTCTGAGTTCTCTCTACAAACCTTACAGGGAAACTCTTTGAGCTCCAGCTCCTATCATGTGCCTGTCTGGCAAACATGCATTGTTGTATCGACTGCATTGTAAATATCCCACAAAAAACCAACCTTTTAAGGCCTGAGGACACAAATGGGTTTTTGAGTGGGTGCTGTGGGTGTCATTCTTCCCTGGTCACTTTTCACCCCTTCCCACTGTCAGAAAGAAAGGCCACACACACACACACACACACACACACACACTGCACTTTCTGAAGGCATCTGTGCAAAAACCAAATCCTGTAGTATTAATATGAGTTGTGGAAAAGTGCATAATGCTGAATAGGGAGCCCCGCCCTTCCAAATCTCTCCCTCAGCTCCATGTATATTTTAATGGAGAGAAGGAGAACTACCTTGCCTAATTCACTGGAGAGCCAGTATGGTGTAGTGGTTAAGACTCATAATCTGGTGAACCAGGTTCACTTCCCCGCTCCTCCACATGCAGCTGCTGGGTGACCTTGGGCTAGTCACACTTCTCTGAAGTCTCTCAGCCCCACTCACCTCACAGGGGGAGGAAGGGAAAGGAGAATGTTAGCCGCTTTGAGACTCCTTCGGGTAGTGATAAAGCGGGATATCAAATCCAAACTCTTTTCCTCTTAATTAATTAATTATAATAATATACTATTTATACCCTGCCCATCTGGCTGGGCCTCCCCAGCCATCCTGGGCAGCCCCCAACAGAATAGCAACCCCCAACAAAAAAACCCCAACAAACACACACAATAAAACATCAGACATTAAAAACTTCCCCAAACAAGGCTGTCTTCAGATGTCTTCTAAAAGCCAGATAGTTGTTTATCTCATTGACATCTGATGGGAGGGCGTTTCACAGGGTGGGCGCCACTACCAAGAAGGCCCTCTGCCTGGTTCCCTGGCTGTAACCTCACTTCTCGCAGTGAGGGAACTGCCAGAAGGCCCTCGGAGCTGGATCTCAGTGTCCGGGCTGAACGATGGGGGTGGAGACGCTCCTTCAGGTATACTGGGTCGGGGCCATTTAGGGCTTTAAAGGTCAGCACCAACACTTTGAGTTGTGCTCGGAAATGTACTGGGAGCCAATGTAGGTCTTGGCGGCCAAGAGGGCAGACAACTGCAAGGTTCCCCCACCCTTCCCAAACCCCATGGGATACTGCAGTCCCCCTCACTTTGATAATAAGCACAGCACTTCCAAATTCTTCTTCAGTACTCCAAGAAGCACAGATATATATATATATATATATATATATATATATATATATATATATATATTTGCCTCCACCAGAGCATCTCTTAGATCTTGAGAGCATGAAAGAGCTACAGTGCAGCTTCCAGGGGCTCCATAAATCTCAACAAGCAGGCTGTCAGCTTTTATGACAAAAGGAACGGTGATAAATAAGGCCCAGGCTGAACTTCGCTTAACACACCGGCAGATATCCTTTCTTGTAAAAATCAGGCAATATATTTCAGCTGAGATGTCACATCTGAGACTGCGGCTGAGGGAAGAAAACTCGCCTCTGAACTCTCCGGGCTGCCTGAACACTCCCCCTTCACCCAAGAGACGCCAAGCTCATAATATTGTCTGCAAGGAGGAGGGAATGTGAGGCTCAACCCACGGTGGAATTTGCAAGGTGGAATTTGCAAGGGGAGAACTAGATGCAACACTAAAAACAGGTTTGCTGCTGGGGGGAAAACCCCCCGGCCATTTTGGGTCCAGTTTTCCCTCTGTAATATTCATTTCTTGAAACGCATCACATTGGGCACGTATTTTCCTTTCTTCTCCCAGTGGATCATGGCATGCTAAGCTTTGTGGCAGCAAGCAGCACTGCCCTCTCTTTTATCTCCTGTCCTAGCTCTGAGAGAAGACAGCAAATTTTCTTAGCCTCCGTAGAGGCTGACAATCTGGTTGCAAGATCGTAAATCCATCCCCTCTGCCCTCCCCAACACTTTATATGCCAAGCAATTAAAGAGATCCTCTGTTTTCCTTTTATCCACAAAACACAAAGGTTCCCACTCTGCGGCACATTTCTCTGTTTGCCAGCTAAGAGTATCAAGTGAGTAGCCTGTAACTGTACTGTACTTACCTTTTGCAAGCAGCAGTCGACATTTGTAACTCTTACAAGACAGATTGCAGCCAGTAATGTATTTGGTTGAGAAAACGTTTCACCAAGTTGTGTTTCCAAATGATGCTCTCAGAATTCTTAGAGGGCATCTGAGGAGTGAACCAAGGAAGCTGTTCAGGGAGGGAAAGGCATCTTCAATCAAAGAGGAAGGCTTTCAAGCTAGCTGCCAGAAGCAGAGTGAGCTCCTGGGTCTAATCCTGCCTTTCATGTGTTCTCAATTCCCTCTGCAAACATGATGGAATGTGCTTGCAGTGAAGACAAGCTCTTGCGACAGGAGATGGAACGTGAGCGGTGACAGTCTGGGATGGAGGATAAATACAATTCTGTGTGCATTACGCCCTGAAACTGTCAAATCCGTACATTCCAAAACAACATGCGAACCAAACCACAATATATTCTTCGAAATTCACACAGGAGGGGAGAATGCTTGCAGATTTCTCATGGGCATGTTGGTGGTCATTGTGAGGAGAGGATCTGGACTAGATGGGCAATTGGTCTGGTCTAGGAGATGCTCTTATGTTGCAGTTCTGCGCCCAAAGAATGCTTACCAAAAATGCACATACAGTGGTACCTCGGGTTACAGACGCTTCAGGTTACAGACTCCGCTAACCCAGAAATAGTACCTTGGGTTAAGAACTTTGCTTCAGGATGAGAACAGAAATCATGCTCCAGCGGTGCAGCGGCAGCAGGAGGCCCCATTAGCTAAAGTGGTGCTTCAGGTTAAGAACAGTTTCAGGTTAAGAACGGACCTCCGGAATGAATTAAGTACTTAACCAGAGTACCACTGTATTAGGGGAAAGCGTGTATAAAAACAAAGATGCTAGTGAAAACAACATACAAATTTCATCAAAGCAGGGGGAAACGCTTGCAAAAATGTCAAAACTGCCCTGAAATCTGCACTGCAATGCTGATAAATTTTCATGTTTTTTCAAAAAGAATATTTTAATTACAAATTGCTGCAAAATGTGGAGAACTGAATTTAAGATGGGGGAAATGGGAAACTGAGGGAGCCAAAATGGATGGACTCTTCCGTCCATTGCTGAGTGGCTGGCAGCTCAGACTGAGAGGCTAGGTGAGCCACACCTGGTCTTCCAGTTCCCCAGCCATGCAATCTTCTACTTTCATGGTAATGAAAGCAGCATTGCAAGAAACCAGCATTTCCCATTTTTGCCAGCAGCAAAATCCAAAGACCTCAAATTTTTTGACCTACATTTTGGCTCGATTTAGTGCAATGAATTCTCAAGAGTGCATATTAAGTGTGCCTTTAGGCCAAGGGAAGCCATATCTGTGTCTTTAGCTTCATCCCAACACATGAAAGGAGGGCTCCCCAAGGGAACAATTCAAGGGTCTCTAGCTAAAGACTTTGCAAATTCCAGGAGCTTGAGCTCATCTGCATCACATGGCCCAGGCAGACAGCATCCAGCCCTCATCTATTATTGATTTCCTGAGGCTGCAGGGACTGTTCTGTGGCTCTTTTGATCATGCCAAAGTTTCCTGGAGCTCAGATTGCTCCTTACCCAGTGTTTTTTTGTTTTTTTGTTCTCTGCAGAAAGTGCCTTGTGTGCAAGAATTATGTGCAAAATTAATGACTAGGTGTAGAAAAGCCAGGATTGAATTGCAAGAACATTGTCCTAGATTCTGATACGGTTTCTTGGTTTAATGCCCTTGAAGCACTATGAGTGTTAAGGTCTTTTCAGGAGGAAGGAATCCAAATGAAACCTAAATTCTTAGCTTCCGTGAACGTCCTACATGCAAACCATCCTTTTCCTTTTTTTTTTTTTAAAAAAAATAATATTTATTAAGCATTTTAAAGTTACAGAAAAAACAAAGAGACAAAAAAGAAAAAAAAAACAAGGGAAAAGCAAACAGCAGTCAAACAATACAAATCAATAAAAATAAAAAAAGACAAAGACAAAACACATCAAAATCCAAAAAACAAAAATAAACCACAAACATTTAAAAACAAATCCAATATTCCCAAATCCTTAACTGTCATTGCCTTATTTCATCGACCTCCTCACACCTCCCTTTTTTGTATTCCAGTTATTAATTATAACAGCAAATCCTTCCCATTTTTCATAATATTCTGTCATTAAATTACCTTAATCTATTTTAACCTTATCTTACTATAAAAGACCCTAGAACTTAAAACTTAAATCTTATTTATACCAATTTCTCATAACCATAACATATTCTTGCATAGTTCTTTTTAACATTTCTGCTAAAGCCAAATAGTTTCGTTCCAACATTTTTCTAATACTCATTAATTTTACAAAACAATCCTAAATAATTTTTTTTAAAAAAAAACTTTCTTCCAATCTTCATCCAACGTCTCTTCCTCCTGGTCCCAGGTTTTGTCAGTCCTTTCTGTCCCATCCATCTAGTTCATTAACCTGGTAACCTTATATCCGAGGCCCTTAAGTCTCTTCCATGTCCCTTCCGCAGATCTTCTTCATATTTATACCTGTACTTTACTTTGTCTCCTGGTCCTTTCACTCGTGGAAACTCCAACTTGACAGTATTTTTGTCCCTTCTCGACAGATCAGCCCCTTTTCCATAATCCACACTGAACTCCATATGGTATTTAAAAGCATGTTTCAAAGTCCCTCCAAAATTGAGGACCCCCCACAACCCGAAACTCCTCACGGCCCATTGCCAGACTTGAAAAGTCAAGACATCCCTGCATAGGGGGGTCTATCGAGCCCCCTATCTCCAAGCCCAACAAAACTCTATCTCTCCAAATCTGGCTTTTTCCAAGTTCATTTGTCAAATCCAACAACTCATGTTCCTGCTGGGCCACAGCTCCCGCCATCTCTGCTACCCAAGGTCCAACAACAATCTCCTCCCTCATCTGATCTGTCAGAGCACACTCCTGAGTTGATTCCTGGGTGGGTTCTATATAGATACCCACTAACTGTTCAAAATTTCTAATCGCAACAGTCATCAAATCCGTCTTCTCATGTAACTGTTCCAATAAAGCACTTGTCTTACAGAAAGCACGCACCAGAGCCTCTGGGTACATTGTTATGCAAGGTCAGAAGTCTGTTCCCACAATCTTAATCTGTTTGCAGCTGCGAAGCTCCCCAGTTCAAGTTAAATAACAGTTTCACAAGCTCCCTCTAGGGGAAGAACTTCTATTTGTATCAATCTCTTTTCTTTTTTTCTTTTTTTAACAACAGATCTAACAACAAAGTTTCCTTTTTCAGATATTTTGTCAGTATTTGTTCCTTTAAAATGCGAAAGAGAACAATGGAATCACTATGTTTCTCTTCTTTTAACTATCTGTCAAAAACATTTGTCTATAGTCAATGAACTTCCCAAAAACGTCTGTCCTGACATCCCGCTCCCAGGTTCAAGACGGTGGAAAATTACTTTTCTTACACTCTCTCCTGCAAGTTTAAACCATCCGGAAAAAATCCCCCCTCTTCTCCTGCTTCCGAAGGGGGTTCAGTAGTTTTAAATGATGAAAGTTGATCTTTTACAAACGATTTTCTGAACTCTAGTTTGCCATGTCTTTGCTTTAATCTATCTACAAGAAACGGAAGGCTGACTTCCTGTTTAGACCTTCCCGCTTCAGTGCCAAATTAAGAAGAATTTCCTAATCCAATTTTCCCTTCTACTCACAGATCGTTGTTTAAAGTCCAATTGCCCAAATTTGATCTGCTCACGGGTAGTTGTTTTTGTAACCAAATTGCCCCAGGAAAAAGGTAGCGCTCTCCGGCAACGGCTGTGCGGCTTCACTCCACGGAAGAAGCAGTTGACTCTCAGCACCACGCCACTAGCCCCTCTTCACTCCGGAGCCCGTAGTTGGGTTCCTTTACGGATTGGGGGGGCGCAAAAGGTGCCCGCCGAGTCCCATGGTCACAGGCTTCCTCCGCCTGTGGTTTTTTGAAGGGTCCCCGCTTCGCCGTAGCGGAACAGACCCGTTTTCCATGGAGCCAGTCCCTCCGGATCAGAGGGAGCCTGCCATTACCGATGGCGCCACCCCGGAAGTCCAAACCATCCTTTTCCAGTCCTGTAAGCAAAAGGCAGTGTTATGGTAAGGGAGTTAAGTGTGCAGGCGATTATTCCAGAGCCCCTGGAACATAAATACATGTGACCTGATAGGTTGAAAGCGATTACAAATGCAAACCTATAATGTCTACTCACCAGTAGTATATAGGTGTCAGGAGCTGGAGTCTGGAGCAAGTCACAATAAAACACCTGGTGTCAGTGAAGTTAACTCTTTATTCAAAGAAGCAAAGCAGCTCAGGTCTAGTGATCACAGCAACTCTTCCCAGTAAGTCTTGTCCTGATGAGGCAGTTGCAAAGGTATTCCCACTGCTCTCCGAGACTCCTCCTCTGGGTCCTTCCCAGGGCCGGATTTAGGTTTGATAAGGGCCTAAGCTACTGAAGGTGATAGGGCCCTTTATATGTCCAGCTGCCCTTTGTCAACAACAAATTGTCGCTGTTTTTTGTGTTGAATATAAGCTATATGGTAATTTATGGACCTAATAGGTATCTAAAGCCATTTGCACGTGTTGCCATGCAACCAGTCCATGCCGAATGTAGGCACCCTATACAGTGGTACCTCGGGTTACATACGCTTCAGGTTACATACGTTTCAGGTTACAGACTCCACTAACTCAGAAATAGTACCTTGGGTTAAGAACTTTGTTTCAGGATGAGAACAGAAATTGTGCTCTCGCAGTGCAGCGGCAGCAGGAGGCCCCATTAGCTAAAGTGGTGCTTCAGGTTAAGAACAGTTTCAGGTTAAGAACGGACCTCCGGAATGAATTAAATACTTAACCCGAGGTACCGCTGTATATAGAAATTAGCAAACCAGTGATATCTTAGGGAGCAGGCTAGCAGGCGGGGCCCATTACTTACATGCATAGAGGCCTACGCAACACAAGACACTGTTGTTGTATGTAGGTTTTATTTTATTTGTTTTTTATCTTATATTTTGGAAATGTACATCCAGTTTTTCCCCCTTTAAATTTTTTTGGGCCCCCCAAGAGTGTGGGGCCCTAAGCTATAGCTTGTTTAGCTTATACGTAAATCCGGCACTGGTCCTTCCCCAGCAATCTTGGATTCCTTCGCCTTGTCTCTCTTTGCTCCATGCTCTTCATTCCATGTTCTGGAGACCAGGGGGGAGAGGAGCTAGTCATTGCAGGAGGGAGAGACTCCCTGGCATCTTCAGCTGCCTGCTCTCCCTCCTCTCCAGCCTCTGCTTCTGCCTCTGATTCTCGACTGCTCTCTGTCACAGCCTCTTCCTGCTCACTAAACGCTGTTGCCTCCTCAGCTTCTGCCACCTCCTCCTCCCAGTCCTCTCCCTCCTCTCTCTCTGACCACGCATAGGCATCCTACCACCAGTCTCCTGGCTCTGAGCCTTCTTCCCCTGGGAGTTCCCTTAGGGCAGTGATGGCCAAACTTGGCCCTCCAGCTGTTTTGGGACTACAACTCCCATCATCCCTAGCTAACAGGACCAGTGGTCAGGGATGATGGGAATTGTAGTCCCAAAACAGCTGGAGGGCCACGTTTGGCCATCACTGCCTTAGGGGTTCCCCAGCTGGTTCCGTCCGCTACTCTTCTGCATCCAGCCAGTCCATGACAGTAGCATTTTGGTTTAGGCTGTGATGCTTTACACTTACCTCTGGATTGGTCCCATTGAACTCAGTGGGGCCTACTTCTGAGTAGACATGCATAGGATTTTACTACTAATTGCATTAGTTGGTGAACAAATGGGTAGAATGTTGTCTGTATTCTCCTCATTTTTATCTTCGCAAGTAAAAGGAAAAGAGACTTAGTTTTTTAAAACTAAAAGTTCATGAAGGAGTTTTGGAATAGGGGGTCAGCCCTCCCCCAAAGCTTCCTGTTGCTACAGCCCTGATCCGGAAGGAGAAATTGTGTTTCTGGGAGAAAGAAAAGAGACAGAAGTATGTATGGATGACCCTTTCCATTTTGGTTTCTCTCACTTTCTCACTTTCCCAATTTTAAATTCAGTTCTCTATGTTTCCATGACATTTTTCTTAAAGGCCTTCATAAAAATTCATTAACATTTTAGCACAAATTTCACTTCATACATACATTTTTGTAAGCAATTTGGACAAATGTACAAAAACATGCCATTTCAAAGGTCAGTTGTGTTCTACTTTGCATATTGATTCACGAAAAGTGTATGCAGTCTCTCATTAAAATGCAGACAAAATCAAAATTCTCCCCCATCTCTAAACAGAAGCAACAAGAGGAAAAAAAGTAGAGAAAATAGCATTTGAAATAAAAAAATGTATCATTCAGAAGGAATGATCTGTCTGAAAACCAGCAGGAGAACTGTAGACAAGGTCAAAAAGAGAGAAACTTAATTTGACAACCAAATGGTTGCACATAAAGGAGTCTTATACATCTAGAACAACTCATTCTCCTCCATATACAAAAATATAATAATATAAATATAGAGTTGGAAGGGATCCCAAGGGTTAATTAGTCCAACCCCCTGCAATGCAGGAATAATTATTTTATTTTATTCAGTCTACAAATACATTCTTGCCTCTTTCGTACAGAGTTAACTAACAACCAGAATATTTTCCTATATGAATTTTTGCAACTGTGTTCAGTCTGCTTTTGGAGATGTTTGCAGGCTATGGTCCCTTACAGAAAGGGATCTTTCCTAGCTTTCATTTCCTTTTCTACTTGACTGCGCTAAACAGCAGGGAGCTGTCCTGCGTTTCCTTGTTTGTTTGATTTATTCCTGCCTCTAGACCTAACAAAATCAGGTCCCATAATACTTCTTCACTATGCTGGCCCATTCCACTGCAAGGATTGATGACCGTATTTTTCCGTGTATAAGACAATGCTTTTTGCTAAAAAAAAATAGGCAAAAATTGGGTGTCGTCTTATAAATGGATAGTGAATGCAGAGGGGGCACATGTGATTAATGGGAGCAGCAAGCAGGAGATTGGCAGCGGCGACTGGGAGGGTGATTGGTGGCTGCGGCAAGGCCTGCTGGCAATTGGCTGTGACTGCAGCAATTGGGCAGGTGATTGGCAGCTGTGGTGAGACAGGCAGACGATTGGTGGCTGTGGCAGGTGGGTGGGTGGGCTGTTGGTGGTGGCGAGTTGTGGCAAGTGGGCGGGTGGGCTGTTGCTGGTAGTGAGCGGGCAGAAAATTGGCAGCTGCGGCGAGGTGTGAGATCGGCAGTGGTGGGCAAGCGGGTGAGCAATTGGTGGAAGTGACCTCCCCCACTCCCCCAAAAGCTAAATAACTTAATTTCTTAATTTTGGGTTTTAAAAAATAGGGGTCATCTAATACATGGGGATGCGGGTGGCACTGTGGGTTAAACCACTGAGCCTCTTGGGCTTGCCAATCAGAAGGTCAGCGGTTCGAATCCCCACAACGGGGTGAGTGCCCGTTGCTCGGTCCCAGCTCCTGCCAACCTAGCAGTTCGAAAGCACTTTAAAGTGCAAGTAGATAAATAGGTACCGCTCCGGTGGGAAAGTAAATGGCGTTTCCGTGCGCTGCTCTGGTTTCGCCAGAAGCGGCTTAATCATGCTGGCCACATGACCCAAAAGCTGTATGCTGACTCCCTCGGCCAATAAAGCGAGATGAGCACTGCAACCCCGGAGTCGTTCACGACTGGACTTAATTGACAGGGGTCCCTTTACCTTTAATACATGGGGGCGTCTTACTTTTGCAGGCCCCAGAGAGAAATTCATTTCCTTTTTGCCTTCCTCTGCAAAATATCTCTAGACTCCAGAAATTCATAGAAAAAGCTGCTTTCTACCCAGGCAATCCCACTGGTTCATCTCACTCAGAATTGCCTGTGCCAGCAGTGGGGAACTTAGGCACCCTAGGTATATTAAGGCCAAGCCATGCCCATCTGCCTTACACTTGCTGGAAGAATCATAGAGTTGGAAGACCTGATGAAGAGAGCACAGCAGAGGTTATATTTTCTGAGAATCCTCCAGAAAAATAATCCCTCAAAGGACCTGTTGATGACATTTTACCATTATACTGTTGAGAACGCATTAACTTATGGTCTCTGTGTGTGGTTTGGGAGCTGCACGGTCAGGGAAAAAAACAATGCTGTCCAGGGTTGTAAAGACTGCAGAGAGAATAACTGGGTGCACTCTTCCCACCTTGGATCAAATCTATGCTTCCAGGTGTCATAAGAAAGCTGCAGAGATAGCGCAGGATAGTGCGCACCCCGGAAGTGATCTCTTTCAGCTTCTGCCTTCTGGAAGAAGGTACAGGGTTATAAAGACTAGGACTAGCCTCCTGAGAAACAGTTTCTACCCAAATGCGATTTTGGTTTTAAACGCAGTTTAAGGTAGTCTCTATGGGAGTATATTGTATTTAATAATGGGGTATCAGAGTTTTAGGGGGCTAACCGGGCTGGGATTGCTGGGATAGCAGGCTTGTTGGTTTTTGAATGTCTGGTGTAGATTTTTTCAATTTTGTTGGTCTGTATGGGACAATGACAATAAAGATTATCGTATCATATCGTATTGTATCGTCCAACCCACTGCAATGCAGGTATCTCAACGAAAGCATCCTTCACAGACGGCCATCTAACCTCTACTTAAAAATCTCCCATGAAGGACCGTCCACAACCTCCAGAGGGAGTCCATTCCACTAAAGACACAGCTGAGCCAAAAATGGGTTTGCAAGCGCCATTAATCAGCTGATTGGTGGCACCCGCCAAGACCTGCACACAGCACTTTGCAAGCAGCAACCATCAGGTGGTGGTTGGGGCTTTCAGAGCGATGCGCATGGTGTTTTGCAAGCCTCAAGGACCAACTGATCCTTGGTCTCCATGCAGAGTGCTATGCAAAAAATAAGTTATCTGTCATCTCTTGTGATGTCAGGTTATTGACAGATGAATAGCCCCACCCACATGTCCACAGTACTCACCTGGAGTACTGTGTCCAGTTCTGGGCACCACAGTTCAAGAAGGACACTGACAAACTGGAACGTGTCCAGAGGAGGGCAACCAAAATGGTCAAAGGCCTGGAAACGATGCCTTATGAGGAACGGCTAAGGGAGCTGGGCATGTTTAGCCCGGAGAAGAGGCGGTTAAGGGGTGATATGCTAGCCATGTTCAAATATATAAAAGGATGTCACATAGAGGAGGGAGAAAGGTTGTTTTCTGCTGCTCCAGAGAAGCGGACACGGAGCAATGGATCCAAGCTACAAGAAGGAAGATTCCACCTAAACATTAAGAAGAACTTCCTGACAGTAAGAGCTGTTCGACAGTGGAATTTGCTGCCGAGGAGTGTGGTGGAGTCTCCTTCTTTGGAGGTCTTTAAGCAGAGGCTTGACAACCATATGTCAGGAGTGCTCTGATGGTGTTTCCTGCTTGGCAGGGGGTTGGACTCGATGGCCCTTGTGGTCTCTTCCAACTCTATGATTCTATGATTCAGTTTGGCCTATTGTGGGGGGGAATAAGGATGTGGGATACTGGTGAGGTCTAGTTCCCCACCTCTAGTCGATCGTGACTGATGTGAGTTCTCCAGGGTTTCAGGCAGGAGTCTTCCCCCAGTTCTACCTGGAGATGATGGGGATTGAACCATAGGCTTTTTGAATGGAAGGCTTATGTGCACACTACTACAGAGCTCCAGCCTTGTCGTACAACCTGGGATCTACCATGTTACAGAGCTTCTCAGGTTTCTCCAAGCAAGTTGTGAAAAACAAAGGTGTGTGTCACCTCCCATGGACTGCCATACAGAGCTGGTGGTGTCACAGGAGCACGCCGGTCAGTAATTACACATTTCAAAGATGGCATTCACTCTTTATTAGCAAAACCAAGGTCTCTACAGACTGGGTTGAACGTCAGGCCTCATGAGCAGAGCAGTTCATTCCTACTGGTTTCCTCCATGAAAATCAATTGCCGAGACTGAAATTCCTCTCCTCCTCAGAGCCACCCATATCTCCCTCATCTCCAGGTGTGCTGGTCCCAGGGGGAGATTACCGTGGGGCGAGGTCCAGGACCTGAGTCGAGGGTCGGCAGACAGTCCTCCACGGGCAAAGCGGGGTCCAGGGCGAGGAGCAGGGCAAGGACAGGAACTCTCGAGGAACAGGACAGGGTGCTGGCCGAAACAGCTCTTCAACAACGTTGCTCCCGCAACCTGGGACCGGGCAGACTCACCTTTATCTTCTCTGAGGCCAGGGGCGGTCCCGGCCCCCAGGAAACCCGCCTCTCCTGGCCTTAAGGCGAGCACTCCTCCTGGGAGAAACCAGTTCCCTCCGCCTCTCTGCCCTGAGCCTCTGCAGCTCAGGAGAGGCTGGAGGGTTAATGGACCCAGGGGGAGACTCACTTTCCCCTGACAGGGCTGGGAGAGGCGCACCTGCAGGCACTGTGTCCTCAACCACCTCCGGAGCTAGAGTGGATTCACCTGGTG
Organism: Podarcis pityusensis; assembly: GCF_964106645.2. NCBI lineage: Eukaryota > Metazoa > Chordata > Lepidosauria > Squamata > Lacertidae > Podarcis > Podarcis pityusensis. The sequence goes on from NC_138030.1 coordinate 6,531,237, forward strand.
CCTGCTCCTGAGGATCCGGCACAGGTGCAGGCGCTTCAGAAACAAGGCCCTGCCCCAGTTCAGCCGGCCCTGGAGGCGGGGACTCCTGTGCAGCCTGGGGTTCCTCCGGTTCAGCCTCTGAATCGGATTCCCAGGCCATCACACCAGGGCTTTTTCTAAGCAATCAGAGACTGCGCCTGCATGCAGCTAAAAGTCTCCTCCACCCTTTTCATGCCTCTTCTGGTTCTGGGAGACAAGAGGAAAGGGGAGCTTGTCACAGCAGAAGCAGGAGACACCCAGGACTCTTCATCAGCCTGACTCATCTCTGCCTTTTGGCCTCCCTCACCCCAGTCTCTTGCTTCAGGTTCTGCCTCTGATTCTGGACTTTGCCACAGACTCTCCGAGCTCACTAAGTCCTGTTACTGCTTTATCTTCCAACACCTCCTCTTCCCCATCTTCTCTCTCACCACTCATCACTGTCCCACCACCCCTCTTCGATTTCTCTGAGCCTTCTTCCCTTAGTGGTTCCCCAGCTGCTTCCTCCCGCCATTCCTCTGCATCCAGCCAGTCCGTGACAGGTGGACTGTGCTCAGCTTGGCGGCTCACAAATTGCACAGAGCCGACTATTATAGGTTTCCGCCATTCAGTCAATACCAGTCCTTACAGGTTGTGATTGACCCCTCGGCCCTGCTTTCAATAGTGCAACTCTGCGTTGTCATAAATTGGTCACTCTCCTTCCTCACTTAATTTATCTCTCTGCCTAATCTCTCTGGCTGCCGAGCAAATCTTTTCCGAGTTTCTACATTGGTTAAAAATAACTTGCCCCTGGCTTTCGAGCAACATAGGAAAGATTCCAGTTGGTATTTGAGATGAGGTGTGTGCTGAGTTCAAAGGTAGGATCAAAGCTTTCTCGGAACAGAAAGCAGCTTGCTGAATCTCATGCTGTTCGCCGGCTGCAGATTGGAAGACTGGAGCAATGATTAATTGGAGGACTTGGTGCTTGCCGAAAATGAGAATGCACATTCACCTGGGGGTGCCCTTCCTCCCTGCTTGACCTTGCACCATCTTTCTAAAAAGGTAAAAGGCAAAGGACCCCTGGACAGTTAAAGTCCAGTCAAAGGCGACTATGGGGTTGCGGCGCTCATCTAACTTTCAGGCAGTGTTTGTCCACAGACAGGTCATGACTAAACCGCTTCTGGTGCAACAGAACACCGTGATGGAAGCCAGAGTGCACGGAAATGCCATTTACCTTCCTGCCACAGCAGTACCTATCTATCTACTTGCACTGGAGTGCTTTCGAACTGCATGGTTGGCAGGAGCTGGGGCAGAGCAATGGGAGCTCCCCCCATCACAGGGATTTGAACCGCTGACCTTCTGATTGGCAAGCCCAAGAGGCTCAGTGGTCTGATTGGCAAGCCCAAGAGGCTCATGTATGTTTACATTCCACAGTGTGGGAAGTGACGGAGACAGGATGTTTATGTTACTGTGTTCCGTGAAGTGGGACTATTGTCCTTTGTTCTTTCTCTCTCTGCTGTCTGATGAGAAAGAGCTAAAGCGGAATGCTCCGAGTGTGTTATATGTAAATAAAAGTAGAGTAGCCAAAATGCTGAGCTACTGAGGTCTGTTACGTAAACTGTGACTACTCTGTGGATCCCTAAGTGTGCTGATGTCTCCAAGGCATCAATTGCTGTGATGTTCGGGTTGGAGAAAGCTTTTGAAGCTCCCGAACGATCGACCAGGAGGGAGAGAACATGCCAGTCAGGCATGTGTCTCTGGCAGGGTCCTACACGAGAGTAGGACGCTCCTAATACCTACACCATCGCAAGGGTCCTCCATGAATCAGGACTGCCCATTATTTCCTTGGCAACAAGTGGAGCAGTCTGTTGCTGTTGAGGTTGGAGAGGGTGGGAAAAAGAAATGGAGTAGGCAGGCTTGGTGATCTGCAGGTGGGAAACAGCTCAGCTTCTGGGACTGCAATGTAATTAATGCCCATTCACTTTTAAAGCTCGCTCCCCTTTCTGCACAGGCTCTTGTAATGGCTTTATAGATTGACCTATTCAGGAGAGAAGCTGCGCGATTGGAAGTATGGCTGTGCATTTAAAGGAGAACCTATTTGGCGGCGTCTGGTAATCCAAATATGATTTAGCCTCACTACTTTTCTGTCTCCCTGTTGAAATTTCTCCTGCTTCTTGCCTGTTTCAGTTCCCACATGCTGCTGTTCAAATCCCTAACTGGTTTATTTTAACTTCAAATGGTTCCCCATGCTCCAGGGGCAGGAGGTGACCTTTCACAGGGGGAAGAGGGGTCCAGGTCAACATGTCGCAGCTTATTCCCATTTTATGAGGATTTTGGCTGCCGTGCCCCATGAAACCAAAAAACCTGGCCCAAGGGAAAGGCTGATGCTTGTGTTTTAAGTGTGGTTAAGGTGGCTTGTTCTCGAAGCTACCAGCATGAGTTTGACCAAACTGCGGGAGGCCGTGGAAGACAGGAGTGCCTGACTCCTCTCTGTCTGAGTCTGCACTCACACTGTGACTCTTTGCCTCTACACCTGTCCTGGAAGGGCCTCCTTCATCTGACCCACCTCAATCACTGACCCCCCCAGCTTCTAGCAACTCCCAGCTCATCCCTCCCCCAGACTGCTCCCCAGTGTCCCACTGTCAGGAATGAGCCAGTTCCAAGCAAAGGTTTGAAGCCAACTGCAGAAAGCAGCCAGGAACAGAGAGACTTAGATGCTAGTCAGGCAAGGGAGAGCCGGCAGCTGCAGACTTTGGCTCTTCCTAACCTTGACGGGCAGACTGATAAGGCAGTAGCCGAGAGCAGGCTAGAACACAGATGAAGCTCACAGGAAGCACAAAAAGGCACAAATAGACTCAGCCTCTCAGAACAGGAAGAGGTTGGAGTTGACCCACTAAGTCCAAAGAGTCGGTGGATGGGACGGCTGCTAGATAGGAAGCAAAACAAGAGATGTAAGACTTGTAAGTTCAATATCTTCTGTGGACACCGGAAGGAGTCTTCAGAAAGGTCATCTTGAGTAATGATGTTGGAGGCTTTGTTAGAGCCATCTGGAGCTATTTGTTTTTGCAATAAATCTGCCTTTTTAATTACCTATTAATTACCTATTAATTACTGTCCAGTAGTGATGTATGGCTAAAGAAGGCTGATCGCCAAAGAATGGATGCTTTTGAATTATGGTGCTGGAGGAGACTCTTGAGAGTCCCATGGACTGCAAGAAGATCAAACCTCTCCATTCTGAAGGAAATCAGCCCTGAGTGCTCACTGGAAGGACAGATCCCGAAGCTGAGGCTCCAATACTTTGGCCACCTCATGAGAAGAGAAGACTCCCTGGAAATGACCCTGATGTTGGGAAAGATGGAGGGCACAAGGAGAAGGGGACGACAGAGGACGAGATGGTTGGACAGTGTTCTTGAAGCTACCAGCATGAGTTTGACCAAACTGCGGGAGGCAGTGGAAGACAGAAGTGCCTGGCGTGCTCTGGTCCATGGGGTCACGAAGAGTCGGACACGACTAAACGACTAAACAACAACAACCTTTCAAAATGACTGTGTTGTGGGCATTAGCATCTTACTTCTGCCCCCGCCCCACAATCCCGCTTTCATTTGGCTAGTTCCTGCTACCAGACTATGTGCCTGATGCTACACTGTACAGTGGTACCTTGGTTCTTGAACTCAATCCATTCTGGAAGTCCATCCGACTTCCAAAACGTTTGCAAACCAAGGTTGGCTGATTGGCCCCGGAAACAATGCCAACAGCCGAAACAGACATTCGGCTTCCAAAAAAAGGTTCACAAACTGGAATACTTATTTCCGTGTTTGCGGCATCCAGGAGCCAATTTGTTCGAGAGCCAAGCCATTTGGGAACCAAGGTACCACTGTACTGTGAGGAATGACACTTCCACTGTGAGAGAAGGCAGGCAGGCCCAGGTGAGCTGTCAGGTGTGGGGGAAGAGTGGTTGACAAAGTGGGAGAGAGGGCTGGCGAGTGGAGCGAGCAGGAGTGGCAGCCCCTAGTATTTACGTAATATTCACCCTACCCTTCAACAAGAAAAAGAGATCCCAGAGTGTCTTATGCATCATTATGAAAACAACAGTCCTTGCTCTCAGACTTACAGAAAGCACAACACAAAAGGAAAAGGAACCCGGAGGGAGGAGGAAATAAGCAAACTCAAGTTCAAGTTTTTAAGTTCTTCTAATGATCAGCTAGGGTAGAAAAGTTGAAGGAAAAGCAAATTGCCGGTCTCTCATGGGCACTGATGCAATGACCCCACACCCCTTACCTTCCCTCTTCTGTTGCAGCCTGCTGTGATGGCTGCTGCCAGGTGACTGGAGGGTGGAGTCTGGGCTGTTATGTACACCCCATTCTGCTGAGGAATTAGGTTTCAGGGATTCCAGTGCTTATTTGGGGGTCAGGTCCTCTTGGAAGGAGATTATAGGAAATGAGCCGCTGTTTTTGCAATGTGAGGTTTATTTTTTCGGGTTACGGACCTGCTGAAACCTGGAAGTACTGGAACGGGTTACTTCCAGGTTTCAGGGGTCGCGCATGTGCAGAAGCACTAAATCGCACTTTGCACATGTGCAGAAGTGCTGAATCGCAACCCATGCGTGCACAAACGCGCCACTGCAGGTTGCGAACGCTGCGGGTTGCGAACGTGCATCCCACACGGATCACGTTCGCAACCCAAGCGTCCACTGTACAGAGAAGCCATCCTACTCAAGATGCCCGGGGGGCCTCTAAATCCTGGAACCAGCACTGGGTAGGGACTTCCCTCACAGACCTAACCATGGGCAACTTTCACTCTGAAACCCCAAACATCACGAAAATTCACCGCAGCGCCAGATCTGAGACAAGTACACGACTGTCCTCTTGTTTTCATTTGTGAGATCCTGGGTGATAAAGAGTTGCTGTTCAGCTGTAACCAAGCTGCTCTAATCTGTGGCTTGAGCTGCTAACATCTGAGACATCTCAAAGGAAATCAATTAGGGAACATCATTTCGCACAAGCCCCAAATGTATTCATAATTTGCTTTTCGCATCCTGGCTACCATTACGGACTGCACATGGCTGCAATGTGGCTTTCTCTCTCCCTCCTTTTCCCACCAGCGCCTTATTAGTATGAGTATACGATGACCTGATTCTATCAGAAGAAAATAAATTCTGGCTTGCAATATGCCTGTCAAGATGGGGTTAGGAATCTCATCCTGTGATTTCCCCATCTGCATTCGCTTCTGGGGTTTTTCTACCTCTGCACTGAGAATGTCAAAGGTAGGAAGGGAAGTTCAGCTACTAAAACCCATTTTTAATAAACCCTTTCAAAAAAAATTTCTCATGCTTGACCACAGTTTTGCATGCCTTGTGTAGGAAACTGCTGATACCACATCAGACCATTTGTCCATCCAGCTCAGACTGGCAGGGGCTCTCTACGGATCCAGGCAAAAATCTCTCCCACCCCTCCCTTGAGATGCTAGGGACTGAACCTCAATCCTTCTGCATGCAAAGCAGATGCTCTACCCATGAGCTGCAGCCCTTAATCTCAAGGCTGGATTACTGCAATGTGCTTTATGTGGGGCTACCCTTGAGGTAGGGACGCAGGTGGCGCTGTGGGTAAAACCTCAGTGCCTAGGACTTGCTGATCGTATGGTCAGCGGTTCGAATCCCCGCGGCGGGGTGAGCTCCCGTCATTTGGTCCCAGCTCCTGCCCACCTAGCAGTTCGAAAGCACCCTTAAGCGCAAGTAGATAAATAGATACCGCTTTATAGCGGGAAGGTAAACAGCGTTTCCGTGTGCTGCGCTGGTGCTGGCTCGCCAGAGCAGCTTTGTCACGCTGGCCACGTGACCCGGAAGTGTCTCTGGACAGCACTGGCCCCCGGCCTCTTAAGTGAGATAGAGTCGGACACGACTGGCCCGTACGGGCAGGGGTACCTTTACCTTTACCTTACCCTTGAGGTTGTTGCTTGTGCAGAACTCAGCAGCTAAGCTGCTTGTGGGGGCAGACGACCGCCATAGAATCTATAGAGTTGGAAGGGAGCCTGAGGATCATCTAGTCCAACCCCCTGCAATGCAGGAATATGCAGCCTTCCCGTACAGGGGTTGAACCTGCAACCTTGTCATTATTATCAGCAGGATCCGGCCACTGTCGTTATCAGCAGGATCTGGCTGTTCAAATCAGGCCAGTACACGTCATGCAAAATCCTCATTGGTGCACTAACACTATGTAGTGCAAGTGTAGAGTTTTTTGTTTTTGTTGCAGAAATTAAATCTTGTAGCAGCAAGGGTGTTTCCGATGCTGCTATAGCGTCAGGGCCAACCTGCCTTTCCAACTTATGTTTCAGTTGGATGTATTGCCATTGTGTTTCACTGGTTAATCCATACTTTACTTGCAAAGTCATATGTCCCACAAATTTGTAATTTTCATCATTTAAATGATTCAATGTCAAAATACCTTTTTTCATCCAATTTTGCCAAATTATTACTTGATTTCCAATTTTTAATGTTGGGTTGGCCCGTATTGTTAATTTCTCATGCTGATAGGGGTCATCCTTATTATTTTTATTTATATTCATCCAAACACGACTAAATGACTAAACAACAGCAAAGGTAGCTTGGATATAGGGATGTAAGACAGCATCATTTTTCATTGCACACAGCTCTGTTTCTCTTCCACTCAGTTCATCTTCTGGCAAAAGCTATGTTATTCGTCTTGCTGTCTGCTGTGGTGAAATGACATGAATGACACTTACGTTCTCATTACGTTATGCCATCCCAATCATTTTCAAAGCAAAGAGAATGCAATGCAAATTGGGGGTGGAGGAGTTGCCAATTGTGTATGGTTTGCAAACTGAAAGCAACAAAAGCAGCATTGCTGGGAATTGGCTGCCGTTTAAAATGAAATCTCCTGCCCGGCAGAAATTTCAACAACCGTTTAAAATGCAGCTGGGGGGTGGAGCCTCTTGTCTCCATTTTGTCTGGATTAAGTTTCCACTGGCTCTTTCTTCTTCTGCGAACTGGGTTGCCTGTCACCCAAAGGAAGTCTTACAGTGTTCAGTAATAGGCAAGCAGCGTTGACAGGCCAGTGTGAACAGGTGTCTGGGACACGTGATGTGTCCCAATTGCGTTTGTGACTCATCAGGAGCAAAGTGCCAAGTAATTTCGACTTCCCCCAAAGAACACTTACCAGTTCAGTTCCATTTATTTTGATGGACTGCCTTTCAGAGCAACTTACAGTAAAGTAACGCTATGAGGCTCAATGGTGAAGCATATCTGCTTTTACTGAAGGGTGTTTTTGCCTTCTGGGAGGAAAATGATCTTGCTGGCTACTTTTTTTCTAATGAAAATGTAGTTCATAAATGTACAAGGCACATGTCTCGCTGTACTTTCTCAGTTCACAAATGTACAGTGCTTTGATGAGCCAGTTTGATTATTCATTCCATTCCCTAACAGGGATGGGGTAGAAATTTCTTTAGTTCACATTTTAATGAAAGTCTACCATATATGTATTTCCTGAAATGCAGGTGTCCTTAGAAATTCTTATCTCTTCGGGTTTTGCAATGCTGTTCTCCAAGCTGAAAAAAAACAAAAATTTACAAAGGAATACAAGATACAAAAACGAATTACATTACATCAGCAAAAATTGCACGGAAATCCAGGCAGAATTTTCTACAATTTTTTGTGCAGTCATTTTTTTAAAAAAATGCATATACTGAAGTGGTGTGTGTGTGTGTGTGTGTGTGTGTGTGTGTGTGTGTATTAATGGATTCATCCTTCCCTGCTCCTTGAAATCTAAGAGTGTAAATGTTTAAGGTGAGGATATTGGAATAAAAGTTTGGGTGGGGTAGGTGTCTAGCAGTATTTTTGCAGAACTTGCAATGAAAGATTGCTTTAAATTCCTTAAATTATGTGAATCCTTCCTTTAACTCCCCATTTCAACCCCTTTGCTTGTTATCAATGACCCCCCCCAATCTCTCTTGAGCAATGAAATATCAGAATGTACCGTATTTTTTGCTCTATTAGATGCACCAGACCATAAGGCACACCTAGTTTTAGGGGAGGAAAACAAGAAATAAGAAAGCAACGCAAAGCCTCCTGAGCGAAGAGGGAGTGCTCCTCTCTTTGCTCAGGAGGCTTTGCGGGGCTATCCCTGAAGCCAGGAGAGCAAGCGGGATTGGTGCGCACCTGTCAGAGCTGCTTCCAGATCCTAGCTCACAGAGGATCACGCTAGCCAGCGATCATTAAATAAAAGTCTTTATTGAGTTACAGTTTCCATTCTCAAGCTGCTGCGTGCAACTCTACGTCTCATGGTTAGATCGGCGAAGCTCCATCTGAGTCTCCGCCCCTTGTACACCAACTTAATATCCTAGCCTTGCTCCACCTTTTCCGCCTGACTGTTCTTCTCTGGGTCCCTCTGCCCCCCGGGGTCTCTTCCTTCCGGGATTCCTCTGACGCTGACGCTGACCCCCCTGACTCTTCTCCCTCCTTTCGGCGGGCTTTAGGACCTGGCTCCCTTTCCGGGCTGCCTACTGCGCCACTTTCCTGTGCATTTGAACTTGGCACGCGTGCCCAACCTTCCACCTTCCGTCTGACCGTTTCTTCGCTCCCCGATGGAGGTGTGGCCACTCCTGACTCGTGCCCTCCCCCCTGTTGTGAGCTGCCAGCGCTTGATCCCTGGCGCCCTTCCTCTTCCCTGCTCTCTGGCGGTGACGCTGGTCCTGATTTCCAACTGCTCCCCTCTGAGTCCCCTCTGGCTCTATCTTCCTGGGGTGTCCCCCTAGGCTCCCCCCTTGCCCTGGCCACTGGTGCTCCTTTCTGTGAATCTTCTGATTCACTGGAAAGACTCGGAGATCTCGGGTCGTCGTCATCACTCATCTTTTCTTCTGCCTCCTCTCCCTCGCTCTCTGTTTCCTCCCTTGCCCTTGCCTCTGCTCCTGAACCCCTGACATCCATCCCCCCCTCGAAGCCCCCTCTTCCCCCCTCCCCTCCTTCCGGTGCGGGATCTGGGTGCTGCCGTGTCAGGGGGACGAATGTCGGATACAGTTCGCTTCCCGTGGCGGGCCGCCATCCGAAGTCTTCCGGTTCTTCCTCCCTGCTCTCGTTGACGACGGTCACCTCCGCTTCCATCTCTGTGCCGCCGTGCTCGAAACCCGGGTCGTCCCCGAAAACGTCCATGTCCGTCTCTCCCTCGTTGCCTTCTGGAGACGTTGCTCGTCCTGGACCCTCCAGCCACCTTCTGCGGAACTGCTCCTCTGGTCGATCATCCCACCAATACGAGGGTTCTGAAGCAGATCCCGAGGGTGACCCCTCCGGGGAACGGGCGTCTCGTGTCGGTTCCTCGTCCGAGTCGAACCCCCGGAACGTGCTGGCTGAAAGCGTGGGCGTGAAAAGCCAGTCGTCGAAAAAGTCTGCTGGCATTGGCCTATGTGGGAAGAGGGCATGAAACTCTTCTTTGAGCAGAGGTTCGTCTAAAGCGTAGCCCGGCACCCAGCTGTTGGCACTGGCCGGGGTGCCCTCCTTGGCGAGAAGGTATTCTACCCCCTCTTCCCCCCATCTGGAGTCCAAAATCTCCGTGACTTCGTTGATGCGCTCCTCCTGTGCCACTCCCCCTTGCCCGGTTCTCTCTCGGAGCGGACCCGGTGCCGTTCCTGGTTCCTGAAACCTGTGAGGTGCCTTGTAGGGAGTGAGCACCGATCTGTGGAACACCGGATGCATTCTGGAACCCTCCGGAAGAGCCAGCCTGAAAGCCACCGGGTTGACCTGTTCGTCGACTTGGTAGGGCCCCAGTTGTTTATGCCCTAGTTTCTTCTTCGCCAACGACCTGGCCGGCACTGCGTGGGCTGCTAACCAGACCCAGTCTCCCACATGGATCTCTTCGCCAACCCTTCTGTGTTTGTCCGCTTGTACCTTGTATGCGTGTTTAGCCAGCTCCAGGTGCCGCCGCAGCTGATCGTGGACCTCCTGCAACTCCGACGCGAACGCATCTGCTGTCTGCGGCTCCCCCTCCCCCATTCTTTCCAGTCCCGGGAAGGTTCTAGGGTGCCTCCCGTTGTTGGCGAAGAACGGCGTGACCCCCGTGGACACGTGCTTCGTGTTGTTGTAGGCGAACTCGGCGAGAGGCAGGTAATCCACCCACGTCGCAGGCTGTTGATTCGCATAACATCTCAGGTACTGCTGCATGATGGCATTGACCCGCTCCGCTTGCCCGTTGGTCTGCGGGTGTCTAGCCGACGCCAGGTTGATCTTGACGTTCAGGAAGCCCATCAGCCTCTGCCAGAAGTTTGAGATGAACTGTCGCCCTCGGTCGGACAGAATAGACCGCGGCAGACCGTGAACCTTGAACACGTGGTCTATGAACAGTTTGGCGGTTTGTTCCGCCGTGGCCACCTTCGCACACGGAATGAAATGTGCCATCTTGGAGAACAAATCCACCACCACCAGCACAGCCGTCTTGCCCCTCGAGCTGGGCAGATCCGTGACAAAGTCCAGGGCCACTCTCTCCCATGGCTCGAACGGAGTTTGTAGCGGTTCCAGCAGTCCGGCCGGCGGTCTGTGCACTGGTTTGGACCTCTGGCAGGTGTCACACCTCGCCACGTAGTCCGCGACTTCCCCTCTCATTCCGGGCCACCAGAAGTCTCTGGCTACTAATTCCACCGTCTTCTCCTTGCCAAAGTGCCCGGCAGTGGGCGCGTCGTGCAGCTGCTGCAGTACCTTGGCGCGAAGTTCGTCTCCCGGCACGTAGATGGCCCCTTTACGGATGAGCAAACCATCTCGCAGCTGGAACTCGTCGGTCGCTGCCGTGCCCCTGTGCACCTCTGCCATCTTTGCTTGCGCGAAGGAGTCATCCTGCAACGCTCGTCGCACCGCATCCAGGTCAACTGTCGCCGCTGCGCACGCCCACACTGTCGGTGCGAAGATGTGCATGGCGGCCGCTGGCGTTGCCTCCTCCAGATACTGTGGCTTACGGGAGAGAGCATCCGCCATGATGTTGGTGTCCCCCGGGACATACTCTATTCGGAAGTCGAAATTCGCAAAGAACTCAGCCCAACGTATCTGCCTCTGGTTCAGGAACTGTGCCGTGCGCCAGTGCTCTAGATTCTTGTGGTCCGTGCAGACCTGCACCGTGTGCTTGGCGCCGATCAGGAAGTGCCTCCACGCTTTGAACGCTGCATGAATGGCCAGCAACTCCCTGTCCCAGATGGTGTAGTTCTGTTCGGACTTGCTGAGCTTCCTTGAGTAAAACGCTCCCGGCCTCCAAACCCCCTGCGGGTCTTTCTGCAGCAGGACTGCTCCCACGGCTCTGTCCGAAGCGTCTGTCTCCACCCTCATCGGCCTGCTGGGGTTGACATGAAGCAGCTGCTCTTCCGACGCGAAGAGACGCTTGAGTGCCTGAAAGGACTGCTCCGCCTGCTCTGTCCAGATGAACTTCTTTTTCTTGGAGCTGAGCGTGTCCGTGATGGCCGCTGTCTGCATCGCAAAGCCTTTGATAAACTTGCGATAGAAGTTCGCGAAGCCGACAAACCGTTGGACCTCCTTCCGGTTGCGTGGGCTTTTCCAATCCAACACTGCTCGGACCTTGGCGCTGTCCATGGCGAGCCCTTTATCAGACAACTTGTAGCCCAGGAAATCCACCTCGGTCACGTCGAATTGGCACTTCTCCAGCTTGGCGTAAAGCCTATGTTGCTGTAGCCTGCTCAGCACTTCCTTGACGTGTCTGTCATGCTCCTGCTGCGATTCCGAAAAGATCAGGATGTCATCCAAGAAACAGACGCACGTCTTGTAGAGGAGCCCCGCCAACACGTGATGCATGAAAGCTTGAAAAACGTGGGAGCCATTTTGCAATCCAAAAGGCATAACTCTATATTCGTAGGTGCCCAGGGGCGTGAACATGGCTGTCTTCCACTCATCTCCCTCCCGCATGCGAATGAGGTTGTATGCCCCTCGCAGGTCCAACTTGGTGAACACTCTGCCCTTCCGTACCTTTGCGAGGAGGTCGTCGATTCGGGGCATGGGGAAGTCCGATGGCTTGGTCACACTGTTCAAGATGCGAAAGTCCACTACAAGTCTTTTTTGGGGCGTGTCCCGCTTCTTAACAAAGAATACCGGACTGCCCCCCGCTGCCTTGGACTCTCGGATGAAACCGCGCTCCAAATTATGATCTATGAACTCTTTGAGTTCCTGCAGTTCGTCCTCAGACATGGAATACAGCTTCCCTTTGGGCAGCGCCGCCCCCGGCAGCAGGTCAATTTTGGTCTGTGGGGGGGTAGCCTGTCTGCCTCCTTCTCGCAGAAAACCTCCAAAAATTCTGCGTACTTGTGGGGAACCACTTGCAGCGTGCCTAGCTGCAGCTGTGACTCCTCTTCCCCTCCTTCCTGCCTGGGCACGATGCAGTGTTCAGCGCAAAAGGAAGAGCCGAAGGTCAGCTGCCTCTGGTACCAAGCCAGCGTCGGGCTGTGCTTGTCCAGCCAACTCATGCCCAATACAATGGGCGTGTCCGATAGTTGAGTTACATTGAAGCTGATGATTTCCCTGTGATTCCCAAGTCGCATCACCATTGGTGGCGTCTGCTTCACCACTTGCCCCCCTAGCAGCTCCCTGCCATCCACCGTGACAACCTGCAGGGGCAGCGTGGCAGGCAGCAACTGTATAGCGTGCCGGTCGACAAAGTCCTGCCCTATAAAGTCCGCATTGCTTCCGGAGTCAATGGTGATTGGCACGTCCATGGTGATTCCATTGGGCAGCTGGAGCGACGCGGTGAGCCTCACTACCGGTTTGGGCGGGAGGGGGTCCATGGGCTGTAAAATCTCTGGGGACTGCTTCACTGACACGTCTGGCTGGGCCCCAGTGCCTCTTCCTCCAACCAGACTCCGTCGTTTCCCTGCTGTGGTTGTCCTTGCTGCGTTGCTGCAGTTACCATTGCTGAGGCTGCAGTGTGCTTGTGGAGCCTCTGGGGACACTCTTTCGCCATATGCTGTGGATCATCGCAGATGTAACACTTCCTGTTCCCTCTAGGAGGCTTCGCTTTCACTGCTGCCGGTGCTAGGGCTCTGGCTGCTGACTGAGCCCTTGCACCTCCAACCTCCATAGGTTCCGCTCCTCCTCCTGGCGGAGGCGTGGATTGCGCACGCGCTGCTTCTCTGGGAAGGAAGGAGGAGCCCCTGGCTGGTTCGCGCCCTCCACGCCCTTCGTCCCTGCTCCACGGACGTCCTTCCAGCCGCACCCCCACCGCCAGCACCCTCTGAACGATCTCCTGCGTGGTCCGGGGTCTCTCCCCCCTCGCAATTTCATCTTTAACCGAGCCGTGCAATCCCTCCCAAAACAGGTCTCTTACAGGAGCCGAATCTCTGTCCCATTCCAGGGCACTGACCAAAGCGAAAAAGCGGGCATGGTACTGCCTTACGCTGGCCCTCCCTTGCTTCAGTCCATGTATCTGCTGCCGAGCAAGATCCACGTCAATGCTTGATAAAAAGCACCCATCCATCGCTTTAATAAAGGCATCCGCATTTTGGAGCGCCGGATCCTTATCTCTCCACAAATTGCGCAGCCATGCTTTAGCATCTCCATGCAAATGGGACATGATGAATCCCACCTTCTCTTGCTCATCTCTAAAGTCTTTGTTCAGCAGTTGCAGTGCACACATTACATCTGCTCTAAAGTTGGGGTACTGTTGCAAATTCCCATCGAAGTGAGAGACCAGACCGCCTGTTCGTCTCCCCAACCCAATCCCCTCCGGTTTGGGTGTCAGTTGCCCTTGCTTCGTAAGCACTTCCAACCTGACCTGGAGATCCCTGTAGGCGGCAGCTGCGTCCTCCTCTCTCTTCCTGGATGCAAGAGCCTCGGCATTCAGTCGTGTCACTGCTTCTCTGAGTTCCACTATCTGCTGTTCGGCCGTCATGTTGTCTGCCGTTCGTGAGCTCGCTAGTAGGCACCCGCTTTCTCTCCTCTCCGCGAGGACGTAGATGCCCACAATCTAGGGATGGAGCTTACTGTCCGAGCTGCTTCCAGATCCTAGCTCACAGAGGATCACGCTAGCCAGCGATCATTAAATAAAAGTCTTTATTGAGTTACAGTTTCCATTCTCAAGCTGCTGCGTGCAACTCTACGTCTCATGGTTAGATCGGCGAAGCTCCATCTGAGTCTCCGCCCCTTGTACACCAACTTAATATCCTAGCCTTGCTCCACCTTTTCCGCCTGACTGTTCTTCTCTGGGTCCCTCTGCCCCCCGGGGTCTCTTCCTTCCGGGATTCCTCTGACGCTGACGCTGACCCCCCTGACTCTTCTCCCTCCTTTCGGCGGGCTTTAGGACCTGGCTCCCTTTCCGGGCTGCCTACTGCGCCACTTTCCTGTGCATTTGAACTTGGCACGCGCGCCCAACCTTCCACCTTCCGTCTGACCGTTTCTTCGCTCCCCGATGGAGGTGTGGCCACTCCTGACTCGTGCCCTCCCCCCTGTTGTGAGCTGCCAGCGCTTGATCCCTGGCGCCCTTCCTCTTCCCTGCTCTCTGGCGGTGACGCTGGTCCTGATTTCCAACTGCTCCCCTCTGAGTCCCCTCTGGCTCTATCTTCCTGGGGTGTCCCCCTAGGCTCCCCCCTTGCCCTGGCCACTGGTGCTCCTTTCTGTGAATCTTCTGATTCACTGGAAAGACTCGGAGATCTCGGGTCGTCGTCATCACTCATCTTTTCTTCTGCCTCCTCTCCCTCGCTCTCTGTTTCCTCCCTTGCCCTTGCCTCTGCTCCTGAACCCCTGACAGCACCGATCCCTCTTGCCCTCCTGGCTTCAGCGAAAGCAAGCCTCCTGGTTTTCCCACTACATCCCGCAAGAGCCGTGCGCTCTTTAAAGGGAGCGCAGCTCTTGGGGGCTTTTCTGGGAGGTGGTGGAAGGGACAGTACTGCGCGCTCTGTCCCTTCCTCCACCTCCTGCAAAAACCAGGGATAGCCGCATGAAGCTGCCGCAGGGCAGTGGGATGAAGGCTCCCCACTGCCCTGCGGAGGCTTCGCACGGCTAAGGCGAAGGGGTAGCCTCACAGCCTGCATTCACTCCATAAGAAGCACACACATTTCCCCTTACTTTTTAAGAGGGGAAAAGTGCATCTTATAGAGCGAAAAATACAGTAATTTATTTTCCATGTTCAGGGCATAATTCTATATTTCAGGTTTGAAAACCAGCTTGGTCCTATTACAGGCGGTATAAAACTTGATGTGCCTATCCAAGATGCATTTCAATATTACAAGTCTGAAAGTCAACCAAATCTAGGGTTGCCATATTTTGAAGAGCAAAAGAGAGGACACATTTGCCAACGTCTGCTTTTACCCTGGATTGCTATGACGACTCTCGTTTTATGCACCCATGAAAAAGAGGATGTGTCCTGGAAAAGGAGGGCATATGGCAACCCAGAGGGATGGGATAGGATACGGAGCAAATAAAAATCTCTGTAAAGCAGTTCTCGCAGGCTGTGAATTTTGAGATATCTCAATAAACTGGTAGGCACATTTGTGACAGAATCCTTTATCTGAAGACTAGCTTGACCTGTGAAATATATGCAAAATATATTTAAATGCGATATTGGAAGTGAGTCATCTCAACCATTGTCCGATGTCGTTTCAGTGAAGGGTTGAAAAAATAATTATACACTTTGATGAATGGGCTCTTAAGTGATCGGTTGTGAGCAGGCCTAATTTGCCTTGTCAAATTTCCTAAATTTCTCCAGCAGCAAATGAAATGGATTGGCTGGCTACACCAAGCACAGGAGGTGCCAGAAAAACAAGATGGGAATACTCTTATCTTTTTCCTTTTCGTTGCTGTGAAATGAGAAATCACTTGTGGATTTAAGAGACTATTCAGTACATGTGACTGCAGACAATATGGTGGCGTACAGAGCAGGGAGCACTCGTGGCATGTCCACCCTCAAGTCCTACAGTGCCTTCAAAAAGGTCTTAACAAATAAAAAGGTTAAGGCTAAAGGGACCCCTGACAATTAGGTCCAGTCGTGACAGACTCTGGGGTTGCAGCACTCATCTCGCTTTATTGGCCGAGGGAGCCGGTGTACAGCTTCCAGGTCATGTGGCCAGCATGACTAAGCTGCTTCTGGCAAACCAGAGCAGCGCATGGAAACGCTGTTTACCTTCCCACCGGAGTGGTACCTATTTATCTACTTGCACTTTGACGTGCTTTCAAACTGCTAGGTTGGCAGGAGCAGGGACCGAGCAACGGGAGCTCACCCCGTCGCGGGGATTCGAACCGCCGACCTTCTGATTGGCAAGCCCTAGGCTCTGTGGTTTAACCCACAGCACCACCACCTCATAAATCCACAGTGCATGGATAACATTTTGCCCTCCTTCCAGCTTAATTACCTGCACTTCCCCTGCACTCTTTAACATTGAACATGCTGCCCCCTTAAACATGTAAGTTGTTTATTTTAAAGTTATTGTGACTTTTCCTTTGGATCAGATTGTTACTATTAATGTTTGGTGTTTTATTATGTTTTTATTTCTTGGACTAAACCACTGAGGTTAGGGCTTGCCGACCGGAAGGTTGGCGGTTCAAATCCCCATGGCGGGGTGAACTCCCGTTGCTCTGTCCCAGTTCCTGCCAACCTAGCAGTTCGAAAGCACATCAAAGTGCAAGTAGATAAATAGGTACTGGTCTGGCGGGAAGGTAAACGGCGTTTCTGTGCGCTGCTCTGGTTTCATCAGAAGCGGCTTAGTCATGCTGGCCACATGACCCAAAAAAACTGTCTGCGGCATGGGTAGGCAAACTAAGGACCAGGGGCCGGATCTGGCCCAATCGCCTTCTCAATCCAGCCCGCGGATGGTCCGGGAATCAGCGTGTTTTTACATGAGTAGAATGTGTCCTTTTATTTGAAATGCACCTCTGGGTAATTTGTGGGACCTGCCTGCTGTTTTTACATGAGTGGAATGTGTGCTTTTATTTAAAATGCATATCTGGGTTATTTGTAGGGCATAGGAATTCGTTTATTCCCCCCCCCCCAATATAGTCCGGTCCCCCACAAGGTCTGAGGGACAGTGGACCAGCCCCCTGCTGAAAAAGTCTGCTGATCCCTGGTCTGCGGGCAAACACTGCACTGGCTCCCTCGGCCAGTAAAGCGAGATGAGTGCCGCAACCCCAGAGTCGTTCGCGACTGGACTTAACTGTCCTTTACCTTTACCTTTACGTCTTGGAAGCCACCCAGAGTGCCTTTGGCAACCCAGCCAGATGGGAAGGTTATTTTCATTTGAGGAATGTTGGAGGGTATGCGCTCCACTCGCATTGAGCTCCAACCCCTCCCATCACGAACAGGACATCT
This sequence comes from Podarcis pityusensis, assembly GCF_964106645.2. NCBI lineage: Eukaryota > Metazoa > Chordata > Lepidosauria > Squamata > Lacertidae > Podarcis > Podarcis pityusensis. The sequence continues at coordinate 6,548,519 of NC_138030.1, forward strand.
TAGACTTGTTTTGGAAGGTCTGGGTTGTTTCCCCTCCTATGTTTGTGTGTGTGTGAATATTTGATGCACATTCTATTATGTGGTTTTGCAAGGCTTCTAACTTCGGAAGCCATCATTGGAAACTGCCCCAGCCGCAGAGCTAATGGCATCCCTTGCTGAGCTCATTCTAATCCTAGCAGCTGAAAGCCGTGCAACGAATCACACAGAGGTTTCTAAAAAGAACAACCCCCCCAAAAACCCCCAGTGATGTTTTTGAGGTTCGTCAGCAGAGAGAAAATGACACAACTAGGCCAAGTTCTCACCTGTGTCTGGGCTATTATTTATTTTTATTTATCTATAAAGAAAATATTTATATACTGCTGTCTCATTAAAAAAAATCACCAGAGCAGTGCTATTTGTGGATAAAACACTGAAATGAAAGCCACATTTTAAAAGTTACCAGCAGACATCCATTAACCATTGTGGAAAGGCGTATTCTTAATTGCCAGCATAGGTATGGTGAGATAGAAAAGTTTTTGGCAGGTGTTTAAATGCTGGCACAGAAGTTGCCTGCTGAATCTCTAGTGGCAGAGAGTTCCACAGGACTGGGCGGATGGCACTAAGGGCTTGGTTCCTTGTTGTTGTCAAGTGAGCCTCACCAATGATGCGCCTGCAAATGATCTCAGTGATCAAGCTGGGATATAATGGTTCAGGGGTCCCCCAGTTATCCTGGAACAAAATTGTTCAGGACTTTGTAAATTAACACATGCTTTAACAATGGTGTCACATTGCCATCAGAAATCTGGCTGTCACATTCTGCCCCAGGTGCAATAAAAGCACGTCTCTCTCGTATCGGTTTCTACAGCCACAGCAGGCGCCGTAACTCTCTAAAGTATGACTTCACCTCTGAAGGTGCATTCCTCCACTGTCTCCCGAGACAGACAGACGCCAACAATTTTGCACCAAGGGGTACTGAGGGTAAGGGATGGATGCGACAAGCCATGATTCTGAAGCCAATGCAATCCGCCATGCTACTTCTGGGGTCAGGGGATGAGGACACTCCAGAACCCTTTGCAAAACGTCATGTCTGAGCTCAAGTCCTGCCTATTGCCCTGTTTTATCTATGAGTCACACTTGCTAGTTATTACCTGTTGGACCTGAGAAGGCTGCAGGTGCAAGACTGGCAGATCTGTCAAGATCAGAGTGAGCAATGGGATGGATAGTATGGAACCACAGATGTAGGCAGGGGTCAAGGGAGCTTCACTGGGTTTAGGTTTTTTTTAATGAAGTGTTGGAAAAACCAAGCTGACAGAGCAACTGTACTAGGAACAGCAGTTTCCTCCCCTTCCCTGCTTTGGTATAGTTTCAAACTGGACGGGCAACCGTGTGCTGAGATTCCTGCATTGCAGGGGGTCAGACTAGATGACCTGTGGTGTCCCAACTCTACAATTCTATGATGCTATGATACTACGGGGAGGGAGAAATGCAAGCAGGGAGAGTTGGGGACAGGTCATGCTTATGGGCTTCCCTGAGGCATCTGGTCGGCCACTGTGAGAACAGAATACAGTGGAACCTCAGTTTTCAAATATAATCCTTTCCAGTAGTCTATTCAACTTCCAAAACATTCGAAAACCGAGGATCAAAGGGCTGTCAGCAAGTTCAATGGGGAAAAATGAGAAATGAAGCTGTTTGATTTCTGAGATGTGTTCGTAAACAGAAGCATTTACTTCTGGGCTTTTGGCGTTCAGCTTCTGAAATGTTCAGCAGCCGAGATGTTAAAAAAGCAAGGTTTGACTGTACAGTGGTACCTTGGGTTACAGATGCTTCAGGTTACAGATGCTTCAGGTTACAGATGCTTCAGGTTACATACTCCGCTAACCCAGAAATAGTACCTCGGGTTAAGAACTTTGCTTCAGGATGAGAACAGAAATCTTGTGGCAGCGGCAGCAGGAGGCCCCATTAGCTAAAGTGGTGCTTCAGGTTAAGAATAGTTTCAGGTTAAGAATGGACCTCACCTCCAGAACGAATTAAGTTCTTAACCAGAGGTACCACTGTACTGGGCTAGTTCTGGACTAGCAAAGCTGTCTTTCTTTCCTTCCCCCCAAGCACCCACACTTTCATTAATAACACTACTATTACTAATTTATTACTTATACCCCGCCCAGCTGACCAGGCCTCCCTAGCCACTGTGGGCAGCTTCCAACAGGATATTAAAAACACAATAAAACATCAAACACTAAAAACTTCCCTAAACAGAATATATTGTGGTAAATGTGTCCAAGAAAACATACAAATGAAAATGGCACCAAAACATGCCTGTTAGTTAAAATTGCATGCAAAGTGTACACTAGGAAGAATTCATGCTAAAACGCGGGTGGATCTTCATGAGGGCTGTAAAAAATGAAAATTGCAAACTGATCTGGAAAGGTAGTGAACGGATGACTGTATAAAAGGAGAAACCGAAACCAAAATTGACAAATTTGCCCTATGATTTCATTGGCAGTTCTCCAGTGTGGGTGCGGGTCATTCTACGACAAGGAAGCTGCTTAAGTGTTGCGGAGCTGGCCTTTTCAGACTGTCTCCTGCAGGGATTTAATTGGACGGACACCGTCTGCCCATTAGCGGGTATCCTCAAGCGCAGAGCCGTCAGAATCCAGCACACTGAAAAGGTGGGGTGAAACACCTGGAGAGAAAAAGTCCATTTAAAGCTCAGCTCACAGTAGCAGACCGGCCTCTGGGCAGAACATAACAGGTGTGAAATGGTGTTTGCTTGGTTATGTTTACCACCACCACAGCCACCCAGAGATCATATGGCTTCCTCTTCCCACCGCAGGAGGCAAACAGATGAATCTTACCTTGGCGGGAGCCCAATTTGCTACACCAGGAGGTGGGCTGGATTTGTTTTTATATTTGGCAATTGCTCCCTTGGTGGCAGAGCTCCCTGTTGGCATCAGGTGGGAATATAAGTTCAGATGTGGATTTTCGTTTGGATTCCAAGGCCCACCTTCTTCCTGGAGACTCGGGGCCAGGAACTGTATTGAGAAACAAGTAAACGTGTGTGTTTACTCATGTAATAAACGTATGCCCTTATTCCCTTATGGGGGACACAATCCCTAATAGAGTCCTTTGCAGGTTCTCCATCGGTTGGAGAAAATAACAGAGGCCAACCAGAGAATACTGAGAAGCAAAGCAGCTAGTAAGCCTGATCTTTATTGAACTGTTGCAACAGGGTGCCCCCCTCACACACAGGAAAGGAGGAGGACCCAGAACCAAGGTGTGCCCGCCCTTATATAGACATTTTAAATTGCCTGCCCTGGAGTCCAAGGCCACCCCCAGAAACATCATACATACATCACAGAAGGGGTGTAGCTCAAGACTACCCCCCAGACACATCATACCTACATCACAGAAAGGGCGGTCTACAACAGAAATCTGAGTGCGTTGTTTATCTCCTGTCTGGCAGGTTACCTGTTAATGTTTACTTGATTGGATACCCTGGGGAGCCTGGCCAGTCTTTTGTAATGACAAATACTTCCTGAGCCAGGTCACAGGCTCACCCTATTCATACACAGACATAACCTTAATATAGGATTTATGAATGAAAAGACAATGGGGAGGCTCCCGCACCTCCTCCCTCCTTGCAGATAAAACATTTGATCAGTTTGGAAGTGAAAATGGTTTCAGGGCGGTCCTCCTGTGCTGCTCCAGACATGTGGTCCACACATCCATGTATGCGCTTGGTTGGTACATTTATGAACATTTATTTTTTATATATATATAAAAGACCTTATTTTTTTTTATTTCACTCAGAAGCAGGTATGTATGTTTTGAGGATGTAGTTAATGCAAAAGTACCCATGGTGCCTTTCCCTCAACCATATGCTAACCACAATTCTGTTGCCCTTCCGAATTTCCACATTTCTGAAACTTGCAGTTCCCTAGCTGAAATATTTGTACAGAAATGCATGTATTAGTCAAAGATAACAGATGAAAAATTGCATTAGTTTGGGGGGAAATTGCAATGGAGGTAGAACATAGCCACTGCGGCTAGCAGCTGTGGATAGCTTTGTTCTCCTTGAATTTTTCTAATCCTCTTTCAAAGCCATCCGTGTTTGGTAGCCAACACTGCCTCCTTTGCCATGACATCATCAGTAAATAAACTGAAAGCTAAGAAGAGTCTTGCTGGATCAAGGGCCATCATGCTCTTACAGTGGTTAACCAGATGTCCACAAAGCCTCCTGTGATAGCTCAATTGGTAGAGCATGAGATCCTTAATATCAGGGTTGTGGGTTCGAACCCCACCTTGCGCAAAAGATTCCTGCATCACCTGGTGTTTCTGTGGACTAGATGGGCCTAGTGGCACCAGCCCTGTGGAACGCCCTCCCACCAGATGTCAAAGAGAAAAACAACTACCAGACTTTTAGAAGACATCTGAAGGCAGCCCTGTTTAGGGAAGCTTTTGATGTTTAACAGACTATTGTATTGTAATATTTTGTTGGAAGCCGCCCAGAGTGGCTGGGGAAACCCAGCCAGATGGGCAGGGTATAAATAAATTGTTGTTGTTGTTGTTGTTGTTGTTGTCGTTTTTGTCCCTTCCAACTCTACATTTCTATGATTCTATTATTCTCAGCAGGACCCGAGCGTAACAGCACTCTCCCTGCTTTTGATTCTTCAAATTGGTATTCAGCAAATTGGTGCTCTGAAGGTGGGCTCATAGCCATGACTCATAGCCATGACCTGATATGTAAAAATAGTATTATTATTTTGTTTAAAAAGCAGCTGATTGGTGTTTTGCTATGTCCCCATTGTTTCAACTATTTGCTCAGCTATTTTTCCCCTCTCTCCGCCTTCAGTGCCTGCCAAGAGAGAGTTTTGCTTCTCCTAACAATTAAAGCCGATGGAGATTGTGAGAGTTTGGAGGGATCTGTAGGTAATTTTGCCAGCAGCAAGGGATTGCCAGGAAAATTTCCCTCTCTCTCAAGCAAACTCTGGAGTACCGGAACAATGAGGAAGGAACAAAGGGATGATTGGTAGATAATTGTTGTGGCCAGGATTAATGATATGCAAATGAAGCCAGCTATTCCTCCTCTGGTTATGATGTACTCAAGCTTCACACCTGTGGAAGAGCTACAAGGTGACATGGAATTTCACCAACAGCAAGGCCAGTGTTATGTATGTGACCTGACCACAAAACTGTTACAGTGGTACCTCGGGTTAAGAACTTAATTCGTTCTGGATGTCCGTTCTTAACCTGAAACTGTTCTTAACCTGAGGTACCACTTTAGCTAATGGGGCCTCCCGCTGCCACTGTGCCACCGCTGCACGATTTCTGTTCTCATCCTGAAGCAAAGTTCTTAACCTGAGGTACTATTTCTGGGTTAGCAGAGTCTGTAACCTGAAACATCTGTAACCCGAGGTACCACTGTATATGGAGCTGTTATGGGGGAACCAAACAGCTAAATGTTAAAGTGAAAAACAGCTCCATATAGGGTAGAAGGAGGGCTCCAACACACAAAGTAAAGCTAGGTTGGATGAGAGATGATGGGATGGCAGAAGGTGATTGGGTGAGATGATGCCTATTTTAGGGTTACCAGATGTACCCGGTTCCCGGGGACAATTCCTGGATTTGCAAATCTGTCCCCGGACAAATTCCGTCCCCGGAATGTCCCCAGATTTGCAAATCTGTCCCTGGAAAATGTGGCAGTGGCAGCCTTAGCAGCCTGGAACCAGCCTGGTAGCGCAGTTTGCTCTGGTTGGCTTCAGGAGTTGCTCGCTGCCATGGCACCTGCCATTTTTCCTTGCTGGAAGTCCCCATATGATGTGTCTTGTGCAATCTCCTGCCCCCTTCCCCCTTTGTTTTCACAGATCGGGAGAGGCTCGGGAGTCGGGTGGGCAGCCGTTGCCCAGTTTAAAAACACCCTGTGCATCTAGTCCAACCCCCAGCAATGCAAGAACCTCAGTTAAAGCATTGATGACAGATGACCATCCAACCTCTGCTTAAAAACCTCCAAGGAAGGAGAGTCCACAACCTTCTGAGGCAGACAACAAGCAACTCTCCACTCGTGTGAGTTCGAGTTGGGCGCAATCGTGCATACGTATTATTGTGGCCTGTGTCATGTATGCAAGAATGTGACTTTACCGCAAGGCTGGTAAGTACCCGTTAAAGAGGAGATCAATGGTTGACTCCATGTAAGGTACAAGGAGGGTTCTGACACATACAGTAAAAAGGGTTTTAACTGGACCATAAAGAAGGCTGATCGCCGAAGAATTGATGCTTTTGAATTATGGTGCTGGAGGGGACTCTTGAGAGTCCCATGGACTGCAAGAAGATCAAACCTCTCCATTCTGAAGGAAATCAGCCCTGAGTGCTCACTGGAAGGACAGATCCTGAAGCTGAGGCTCCAATACTTTGGCCACCTCAAGAGAAGAGAAGACTCCCTGGAAAAGACCCTGATGTTGGGAAAGATGGAGGGCACAAGGAGAAGGGGACGACAGAGGACGAGATGGTTGGACAGTGTTCTCGAAGCTACCAGCATGAGTTTGACCAAACTGCGGGAGGCAGTGGAAGACAGGAGTGCCTGGTGTGCTCTGGTCCATGGGGTCTTGAAGACTCGGACATGACTAAACAACTAAACAACAACAACAAAAGGGTTTTAAAGGACTGTGGTTGGGTGAGAGGTGATGAAGCACTGATTGCGGCAGCAGGCGGGTGGGTAGAGGATGAACAGCTAAGATGATGTGTATTTGCCTATGTAGTATTGTGTCCTAATGGAAATGAACTTCGCAGGAAACGGTGTTCTCTCTGCCACAATGAGGACTCGAACCTTGTTCTTTGGATCTTGCAAAGTGAACCTCTTTCCAGGCTGGCACCACTCTTGCATGAAGAAGAGAAGAAACAAAGTCATTACATATTTGAAGCTTAGCATACAGAGACAGGCTAGGCTAGATCACCTTTTGATAGTATTCAGTCACCCCAATTTTACCACCTCACCTGTGTTTCTGTGTACCTGGCCTGCCTTTGGAGCAGAGGGAATGGCCTTATACAGAGTCACACCGGGATTTCAGATGTGGGGACAATCCCAGCTCTACCTGGAGAGGCCAGGCATTAAACCTGGAGCCTTCTGCATGCAAAGCAGATGTTCCTCAGCTGAGCTACCACCTTTCTCATTATGGGACAGGAATCTACAGGCTCTCAGATCCCTCCCTGTACCTTTGCAGCCCAGCAAAGAACCTAAAGTGCTAGCGAAACCAGTTCTGCTTAGTATCGCATCCCCTTTCTTTTCTGGTGCTCATCACACCCAAAAGCAGACATCCCACTCAGGCTTGTAATTGATTTCAGTTTATAGGGCTGTTAAATGGAATGCTGCGCCTGCAGAAAACCATCTCTTTCTGGCCCAGGGAGACAGAGAGAGAGAGAGAGAAGTCAAATGATTTGATCAATGAGAGAGCTTGAATAATGCATTTAGAAAAGCAAGGAAGTGTCAAATCATACCACCAAGTGGCCAGGGAGCCTGGTTACAGAACCACAGAATTGTCAAGTTGGAAGGGACCCCATGAGACATCTAGTCCAACCCTCTGCAATGCAGAAATCACAGCTAAGAAATCCCTGTCAGAAATGCTATGAAGACAAGGAGTGGAATGCAAAGGCACACTAATATGATCGTTCTCTCACTGCAAGGAATGGAGCTTTGTCCCTCTACTCACCCCACACTCTGTTCGGGGGGTGCTCTTGTCCCTCCCCCCACCCCAAGCTGATTGGCTCTCCTTAAAGAAGCTCGCCTTCATTGAATCAGGGTCGAGGCAATGATTCTTCAGCATCAGCTTCATAGGACTGGTCATGCTGTGCTCTATTCCGAACTTAAAAATGGAAAGCGTAATGCTGGTGGTGAACAAAAGAGGTTTAAAGACTCTCTCAAGGCACAGCTAAAAAAAAATGTAGTATAAACACCAACAATTGGGAAACACTGGCCTGCGAGTGCTCCAATTGGAGAACAGCCTTTACCAAAGGTGTCATGAGCTTTGAATAATAATAATAATAATAATAATAATAATAATAATAATAATTTATTATTTATACCCCGCCTGTCTGGCTGGGTTTCCCCAGTCACTCTGGGTGGCTTCCATCAGAATATTAAAATACAATAATCTATTAAACATTAAAAGCTTCCTGAAACAGGGCTGCCTTCAGATGTCTTCTAAAAGTCTGGTGGTTGTTTTTCTCTTTGACATCTGGTGGGAGGGCGTTCCACATGGCGGGTGCCGCTACTGAGAAGGCACTCAAATTCAGGACACAAGGGAAAAATGTGCTAAGAGGAAGGTATGCTTGGCAAATCCACACCGTGTTCAACTCCTGTGCGGAAATCAATGTCCCCACTGTGGAAGAACGCGTGGATCCAGAATTGGCCTCCACAGTTACTTACGGTAAAAAAAGGTAAAGGTACCCCTGCCCGTATGGGCCAGTCTTGACAGACTCTAGGGTTGTGCGCCCATCTCACTTAAGAGGCCGGGAGCCAGCGCTGTCCGGAGACACTTCCGGGTCACGTGGCCAGCGTGACGAAGCTGCTCTGGCGAGCCAGCACCAGCGCAGCACATGGAAACACCATTTACCTTCCCGCTATAAAGCGGTACCTATTTATCTACTTGCACTTAAGGGTGCTTTCGAACTGCTAGGTGAGCAGGAGCTGGGACCGAAAGATGGGAGCTCACCCCGCCGCGGGGATTCGAACCGCCGACCATATGATCGGCAAGTCCTAGGCACTGAGGTTTTACCCACAGCGCCACCCGCATCCCTTATTACTTACAGACTCACTATTAAAACCATGTTTATGGAAGACAATCTTACTCAGCTACGAATGATCATCAAAGAGAAGAGATCTTAGGTGCCAGATGAAAACCTTTCTCTTCAACCAGGCATTGGGATGACTGGCATTCTATGTTTAACTGCAAAAAAGAAACACAGAACCTGCTGATTTATTTACGGCATTTCCATTGCATCTTTCCATTTTGGCACCGAGATGGGGAAGCCACAGTCCTGCAGTTGTTCTCAGACTACAACACCCATCAACTCAACATCAGCCATGCTGGCGGGGGCTGAGGGGAGTTGGAGGCCAACAATGTCTGGATGACCACCTGGGTTCCCCAACCCTGTTTTAGGATTTCAGGGCAGCACAGAGCCAGGGACATCAAAAACACAAAAACAAAAACAGGAGCAGAAATATCAGATAAAAAACCTCCAACTCACAGCCATTTAGAATTCCTGGGTAAGTTAGCATGACTAGGCCTGCCTCCAGATTTAGGTGAGCTCCCGTTGCTTGGTCTTTGCTCCTGCCAACCTAGCAGTTCGAAAGCACGCCAAAAGTGCAAGTAGATAAATAGGTACCGCTCTGGTGGGAAGGTAAACGGCATTTCTGTGTGCTGCTCTGGTTTGCCAGAAGCGGCTTAGTCATGCTGGCCACATGACCCGGAAGCTGTGCGCCGCTCCCTCGGCCAATAAAGCGATAGGAGCGCCGCAACCCCAGAGTCGGCCACAACTGGACCTAATTGCCAGGGGTCCCTTTACCTTTACCTTGGCACCAGGCAGGTCTCTTTGGGGAGGGTGCTCCACAACCGCTGCCACAAAAGCTCCTCTCTGTGTTGTTAAGTACTCTGTGGAAGCTCATTTACTAGGAGAAATTGCTCATTGCCCTGCCAAGGAGAACTACAAGTGAAAAAGTTTTCACAAAAATCTCATGGCCAGAACTAGTGGCTACCATTTTATTATGGATTGCAATTTTATTGTGTTTTGGGGATTGGGGTGGTATACTGCCTCATTCCCATTTATGAAAGGTGGTATGGAAATATTTTAATCAACAAAATCGCGCTTGATAATTTTGGAGCCTTAAAATTTTTTGGGAGGGACAGATGATGAAATGCTAGTACAGTCGTACCTTGGTTTTCGAACAGCTTAGTTCACAAACAACTCGGAGCTCCAATGGTGCAAACCCGGAAGTAGGTGTTCCAGTTTGTGAACTTTGTCTCAGAAGCCGAACGTTTCAGAAGTCGCACGGACTTCGGAACGCATTCTATTTGAAAACCAAGGTACAACTGTATTTTGAATTATTGATGGGCAGGCAAATGGTTGAATTCTGCCATTAATACATTGTAAGAAATGACAAACAAACCCTGGAGTGGAACTGGCAAGTTTTACTGATGGACTGAAAAACATATCACTCTTACTTCGATTCCAGGTGAAAAATCGCCAGTTTACAAAATTTGAAATGACAACTAGTCCTATTTAAAAAAAGATGAAAAAGAAGACGCAATTGATATTTTGTTTCCTTACAGTTATTGGGAGCTTGATTTATAGATGAAAACTAATAGCACCAATGAACAGAGGCATGTTGGTCATTAAAACTGAGCAAGATGCCAGCATTTAAATATAATTGGCTCTGCTGTCATAAGCAGCAGACACATTTTATCCTTTACCCAATCCTCTCTGGATATTGTTAAGGGCCCAGACATCATAATTAATGCATATTACAAGCTTCCTAAGAAATAAAATCCAAATGATTTCTTACTGAATTATTTTGTTCCCATTTAGGAGGTACAACAAGCAAGGGTTTCTGTCTAGCTTCCGTAGTTTGGATCATTTCAATTAAAACTGAAAACAAACAATCCATAAACAGAATGCTTTCCTTTCCCATAGCAACATGAGCATACAGTCTGAGGAGCCAAATTTCCGCAGTCAAGAAAAACCCAGTTGTGAAGCTACCATTTCCATCAGCTGCAGTCAACATGGCCAACCATCAAGGATGATGGGTGTTGTAGCAACATAGGAAGCTGCCTTCTACTGAGCTGAACCTGGAATCTTCTGCATGGAAGTGGATGTTCTGCCACAGAGCTACAGCCCTTTCCCATAGTTATAATAATAATATAATAATAATTTATTATTTATACCCCACCCATCTGGCTGAGTTTCCCCAGCCACTCTGGGCGGCTTCCAATTGAGTGTTAAAAACAATACAGCATTAAATATTAAAAACTTCCCTAAACAGGGCTGCCTTCAGATGTCTTTTAAAGAGAAAATAGCTGCTTATTTCCGTCACATCTGAAGGGAGGGCGTTCCACTGGGCGGGTGCCACTACCGGAAGGACCTCTGTCTGGTTCCCTGTAACCTCACTTCTCACAATGAGGGAACCGCCAAAAGGCCCTTGGCGCTGGATCTCAGTGTCCAGGCTGAAGAATAGGGGTGGAGATGCTCCTTCAGGTATATAGGACCGAGGCCGTTTAGGGCTTTAAAGGTCAGCACCAACACTTTGAATTGTGCTTGGAAACGTACTGGGAGCCAGTGCAGATCTCTCAGGACTGGTGTTATGTGGTCCCGGCGGCCACTCCCAGTCACCAGTCTAGCTGCCGCATTCTGGATTAATTGCAGTTTCCGGGTCACCTTCAAAGGTAACCCCATGTAGAGTGCATTGCAGTAGTCCAAGCAGGAGATAACTAGAGCATGCACCACTCTGGCAAGACAGTCCTCAGGCAGATAGGATCTCAGCCTGCGTACCAGGTAGAGCTGGTAGAGAGCCACCCTGGACACAGAATTAACCCGTACCTCCATGGACAGCTGTGAGTCCAAAATGACTCCCAGGCTGCACACCTGGTCCTTCAGGGGCACAGTTACCCCATTCAGGACCAGGGAGTCCCCCACACCCGCCCAGGGAGTCCCCCACCCCCGCCCACCCCCTGTCCCCCCAAAACAGTACTTCTGTCTTGTCAGGATTCAACCTCAATCTGTTAGCCGCCATCCATCCTCCTACCGCCTCCAGGCACTCACACAAGACCTTCACCACCTTCACTGGTTCACTAGTTGCAGTCTGAAATGTCTTAGGTACACCACTTAGGGGTTTTTGACAGCAACAGCGGCCACACCCCAAGAACAGCTTCAACGGGCTGGAAAAACTATGTGAAGGTCACTGATGGGTCTCAAACCCTCAATGAGTTTTGGACTGCATGAAAAGACAGGCTCTGGCCGATTAAGCAGATAAGACCAAGGCTGGATCTACACACATCAAAAAAGCGTTTCAAGAAAACTTGCTGTAAACCTCAGAGTGGGAAATCACACTGGTGAAAGACGGGACTCCACAGTGCCATCTGGTGTCACAGTGTTATAAGGCAAATAAAACGTTTTTTCTTTACTAATGTAGCTGAGCCGCAAAAGTGGGTCTAGCAGTCAAGAAGGTGGTTCCTGCACATTCTGTAGAGGGAAGTAAAGGGCTGATGGGGCTCACCCACCTGGGAAGGTAGCCAAACAAGGAGAAGGAAAACTCTGATCCTAAACCTCCACTGCTTTGCAGAGTAAACCCTACACAAATCTGGAGTGGAGTCCCTAAGTCGGTTGGGTGGAGTCTTGTATGCCTCCTTATGGCAACTCCTGCAGCCAAGGTGATGCCAGACATATTGCTCTGCTTCCTTTGGACCACATCAGTGAGGTCAAGAGGGGGGTCTTGTCATCTGGCCAGCCCAGCAGCTCCATACACACAGCCCAGACTTGAGCCTCGGACAGGTCACTTCAGTTCTGCTAACACAGCAGTTTCACCTCACCCCCAGAGGCATACTCCATTGTCTGTAGAGACAGATGGATGCTATCAGGTGAAAAATCCTCCCGAATAAAATAAATAAAAGTAAAGTCTGGTTTAGACGAAGGTGGGGTGATTTGCATGGGGCCATGATTTAGGGGACAATCCTAACTCCTACCCCCTCCACTGTGGCTTGCCGTTGTTTTATTGATTACAGTTTCAAAATTATTTATTGTAATTGTTAAGAATGGGTTTCTGTTTAATTTTTATATGCCGATATTATTATTCTATACTATTCTAATGATTGTTGAATGTTATTTTATTTGATGTAGATTGCTTATTTTAAAGCTGTTTTATTATCACATTTTTGTATTGCATTAGATTGTTATAAGGTGTACATTCTTTGTTTCTTCAGCTTGTAAACCACCTTGAGTATTGTAAGATAGAAAGGCGGTATACAAATTAAAAGTGATGATGATGATGATGCCAGTGAGGCTTTGCAGAGCAGTGCAGCCATTGCTGGGAGACAGGATGATCAGGTCTGGATTCAGCCTGACACAACCACACAATGACTGTGAGACGAGCTCGGGTTCAAGCAGATCCCAGGCCAGCTGAGCCTCGCTCCCTCTCTGCTCTCTGAACACCCCATTTTGGGTCTTGTGTAGGGGGAGGTTCGGATTGCCTATATTTTATTTACTTATTGCCTTAACAGCTCACCTGTCTTCCAAGCGGCTCTGAGGTGGCATGTGGGGTTCTCCCTTCTCTTTTATCCCTACACTAACCCTGTGAGGTAGGTCAGGCTGAGAGCAAGTGGCTGGCCCAAGGTCACCCCATGAGCTTCACAGCTAAGCAGGAATTTGAACCTGGTCTCCCAGGTCCAAATCCAACTCTCTAACCATTGCACCACACTGCCTTAGCCTTGGTTCAGTGTGCGCTTTGCAAAACCAACACCCAGGTTCCCTAATTATAGGATTTCAGGCAGTAGGATGGTCTCAGCTGGGCTGCCATTGACAGCGGTAGATCCCAAACTACCCACAAACTATGCACCAGATCATTTAGCAGGAGTAAGTATTGGAAGTTCTCATTGAATTCCTTGCGTCTCTCGCTCTGCTGGTCTAGACATGTTTTTTTCTAACCTGCAGCTGCAGATTTATTTATTTTTTTTCCTCAAAGGAGAAAGGGAAAAAAGTAAAGCCAAAATTGCAGGCAAGACATGTGCAAATGGCCAGGTTGATTTACTGCCCTGCAAAGGGGGCAGAACCAAGAATCAATTGAGGTTGAGCGCTGCTGTCAAGTCCTACCTTGCTACCAGCTGGGTCTCTGTAATAAATTGTTTGATTGTCTAATAACCGTGGCTGCTTCTGCAAACCCGCAAGATGTTTGCACGAGGGGAGCAAGGAAGCAGGGCGGGTGGAGATGGGCACCCATCTGGCAGGGACATCTGAACATCCATCAGATTATTGCGTTCTCAACCTCAGGAGAGCAGGTGTGAGAAAAAGCTTATGAAGGTGTTGGAAAGGCAGTGGGTTGGAGGGGGAGTGTGGATAATTAATTTAGCCGCTCTCTTTTTCCCCAGGCTCCTTTTCTTATACTTTCCCCTGTTCCTTCTGGGCAGGTGGCAAGCGCCCCACTTCCCATTTCCAGCCCCGTAAGGCTCCCTTTGCCCATAGATTCATTCCCATTCAAGAGAATAATAATAATAAAAATAAATTTTATTTATACCCCGCCCTCCCCAGCCAAGACCAGGCTCAGGGCGGCTAACACCAAATATAAAAACAATTGGTTGAAATGCAGCTTAAAAAACAAGATTAAAATACAACATTAAAACATTAAAATGCAGCCTCATTTCAGTAGAAACTCAAATCAAAAACTTTTGGGGGGTGAAAATGTCAAATCTTCACTAAGGCCAACTACCCAGACTGGTCCTACGTGGGCCAGAAAAAAGCCAGGGAAGTCCCCAAATAGGAGTTCCATCACAGAAGGAGAAAGGAAAAAAGAAAGAGGGGAAGGGAATCAAGTTGATTCCAAGCCAACGGCCAGGTGGAACAACTCTGTCTTACAGGCCCTGCAGAAAGAAATCAGATCCTGCAGGGCCCTGGTCTCATGAGACAGAGCGTTCCATCTCTATGGGGTTATTTTAGTCAGGGTAGGACTAATGAAATTAGTGGACCTAGCGTCATGGCCATTAATGGGTCTACAGAAGTAATGTTTTGGGGGGGACAAAGAGGGCAGGTGTTGGGGACCCCCAGGTCCTGAATGGGGTAACTGTGCCCCTGAAGGACCAGGTGTGCAGCCTGGGAGTCATTTTAGACTCACAGCTGTCCATGGAGGCGCAGGTCAATTCTGTGTCCAGGGCAGCTCTCTACCAGCTCCACCTGGTACGCAGGATGAGCCTGCTGTCTCGCCAGAGTAAAAAAAAAAAAAAAAAAAAAAAAAAGAGCTCACATTGCTACTGGAGGAAATGGAGTGTGTTCCTGCAAATATTTCTCACCTGCAAAAGCTCTGAATGGGTGATAATAATAATGATGATTAATAACACCCTTCATCAAGAGGCTATTACAGGAGTGCAGGATTCTTTAATTGCATGCCTCAAAAAGGACTGCGTCTGGCTGTCATCGTACCGGCGCTGCCTTTACATCCTGACCTTTTCCTTGAAATGACTCCGGTGGCTGAGGAGCTGATTGGATTGCTCTTCTGCAAGACCAGCTGGGGGGAAAAATGACCTATTGGAGATTAATTCTCCCCTCATGATTCCCTTGATTAAACGTCTCAGCCAAGGATGCTTAATATGACGAGGAAGGCTGTGCTGTGGTGACATCTTTGCCTCTGTGGAAGAAAAACCAGACGCAAGCCTGTAAAAAATGCTCGTCAGCTCAACACTCAAATGTGCAATGTGCCCAATTATTAGCCGCGTTCGTCCCACAGGGCAAGAAATGCCTTTCATTTGGAATGAAATATTTATTCCTTATAGGGCGCAAGCAATATCCAGCTGCTAATATGGCTTATTACTTATACCGTGCCATCAAAAGAGAAGAAACCCCACCAGCAAAAATCCAGCCCTGAAGCTTGATGGCAGAGAACAGAGAGGGATGCAATGGGGGGGCGGGCGGGAGGATAAAAAGAGATAAATGTCAATATGAAGCCACATTGAGTTAGGCTGTCCATTTTTATTCTCCTTATTTGTTTCTCATCATTTGTAGACCGCTTTCCACGCCAGCTGTCTCCAACGCGATCGACGAAATATGTAGCTCAGCAGTAGAGCATATGCTTTCATAGAATTATAGAATTGTAGAGTTGGAAGGGACCACCAAAGGTCATCTACTCCAACCCTCTGCAATGCAGGAATCTCAGTGAAAGAATCTGTGACTGATGGCCATCCAATGAGGGAGAGTCTACCACCTCCCTAGGGAGACCGTTTCACTGTTGGACAGCTCTTACTGTCAAGTTCTTCTTGTTGCTCCATGCAAAAGGTAATGGGCTCTACTTCTCTTTCAAATCAGAACCAGTGAAGGTGGTGAAGGTCCTGTGCAAGTGCCTGGAGGCAGTTGGAGGATGGATGGTGGCCAACAGATTGAGGTTGAATCCTGACAAGACAGAAGTACTGTTTTGGGGGGTCAGGAGGCGGGCCAGTGTGGAGGACTCCCTGGTCCTGAATGGGATAACTGTGCCCCTGAAGGACCAGGTGCGCAGCCTGGGAGTCATTCTGGACTCACAGCTGTCCATGGAGGCACAGGTCAATTCTATGTCCAGGGCAGCTGTTTATCAGCTCCATCAGGTACACAGGCTGAGACCCTACCTGTGTCTCGCCAGAGTGGTGCATGCTCTAGTTATCTCTTGCTTGGACTACTGCAATGCGCTCTATGTGGGGCTACCTTTGAAGGTGACCCAGAAACTACAACTAATCCAGAATGTGGCAGCCAGACTGGTGAGTGGGGGCGGCTGCCGAGACCACATAACACCAGTCTTGAAAGACCTACACTGGCTCCCAGTACGTTTCTGAGCACATTTCAAAGTGTTGGTGCTGACCTTTAAAGCCCTAAATGGCCTCGGTCCAGTATATCTGAAGGAGCGTTTCCACTCCCACCGTTGTGCCCGGACACTGAGGTCCAGTGCCGAGGGCCTTCTGGTGGTTCCCTCGCTGCAAGAAGCCAAGTTACAGGGAACCAGGCAGAGGGCCTTCTCGGTCATGGCACCCGCCCTGTGGAACACCCTCCCACCAGATGTCAAAGAGATGCCTTCAGATGCCTTCTAAAAGTCTGGTAGTTGTTCACTACTAGACTTTTAGAAGACATCTGAAGGCAGCCTCGTTCAGGGAAGCTTTTAAAGTTTAATAGACTATTGTATTTTAATATTCTGATGAAAGCCGCCCAGTGTGGCTGGAGAAACCCAGCCAGATGGGCGGGGTATAAATAATAAATTATTATTATTATTATTATTATTATTATTATTATTATTATTATTATATCAGTCTCCAGTATCTGCAGGCAGGCCAGGAAGGATTTCTCCCCAGGCCCCTGGAGCTCTGCTGCCAGTCAGTGTAGGCTTTGCTGGGGTTTGGGCCCTCAGCAGATCCCAGTGGTACTGAGCCTTGACACTTGCTTTGGGCCCCCTACTTGATCATGGGCCTTGGCAGGTCACCACTGACTCTGGACCTGCTCTGAATTAACCTTGAACTTGAGCTGCAGCAATTCTAGTTAAAAGTACATTTTACGTTGGCTTTCTCGGCATGAGAAAGAGAAATCACCTACTGCAATCTAAGCTGGTTGGACTCCGCAGCAGGCAACGATTCCGCTTCTGCAATCATTGTCCTTGCAGGCAGCTGTTCCTTATGCCTTCATTCTTTCCCAAGGCACCTTGGAAATAGGCAGATCATTAGAAGTGCACTGTTGCGAACAATCCTGTTCTGTTACACAAGTGCTCTCTTTGAGGCTTTTGGTTGTTGGACTTGTGGGCAGTGCTATTCATCTAGATTAAAAGAGGAGCCCGAACTCACCACGAATGCCTCCCTCGGTCTCTTAGAATGGCAATGGCGCCAACCTGAGAGGAGCTAGAACTGACTGCCGGCAGGTTCCCGCTGGGAAAAAAAAACCCTGATTGCGGGGATGGCAGGAATTTGGGACTTTCTGCTGTTCTGAGCACCTGGAGTGTGAAACAAAGGTCCCAGAAATGCTCTTCGCAGTAGCTCAGAGCTGGCCTTTTAGTGTGGCTGCCTCTGTTCTGTGGAATAGCCATTGAGTTGAGATATGACAGGTGCCCAGGAACAATTGAAGACATTTAAAAGTGAAAAAACAATGCACGGTTTCATTCAATATTGTCAGAATTAATCCACGTCCAACTAGCAATATTGTACAGTGGTACCTCGGGTTTAGAACTTAATTCGTTCCGGAGGTCCATTCTTAACCTGAAACTGTTCTTAACCTGAAGCACCACTTTAGCTAATGGGGCCACCATGCCGCCACTGCACGATTTCTGTTCTCATCCTGAAGCAAGGTTCTTAACCCGAGGTACTATTTGTGGGTTAACAGAGTCTGTAACCTGAAGTGTCTGTAACCTGAAGCATCTGTAACCCGATGTACCACTGTATAATGCATTCATCCATCCATCCATATATTTAATAACTACAAAGCATAATGCAATTTGCTCCAGCTGACCCAAGAGCTTTATTGCAGGAATGAAAAATATATCTAAACAATTCATATTGTTAGCTGCTTTGATTTCTTTCCTACCTCTTCTGCATCCAGTAAATCAGTCTGACGGATTGACAGCACAATTCAAATCCAAGATGTGCTGAGAAAAGGGAGCTCACATACTCTGATTTTCCCAGGACATTCCCGGAATTGCAGAAGCCATCCCGGATTCTGATTTGATCCCGGAATGTCCCGTTTCCTCGCTCCAGTGCTGCAAAGCTCAGGGAGGAAAATGAGCTGCCTCTTGCAGTGCTGCCATGCTCTCTTGCGAGTCAGCTAACTCAAGCAGCAACACAGCACTAAAATACACATGTCCCGATTTTCATCAGAGGAATCTTGGAGGGTATGATTGTGGAACAGGTGGATCTTCAGCTGTTCCAAGCCGAATTTAAGTTGGCAGAATTTATACCGGCCTAATCCCCCCCACAAAAATGGTTGTTTCAGGGGCGGGCCAGGGGCAGGACGGGACAAGGAGTGCTGTACACCTGTTCCAAACCTCTTTCTGCTCAGTCATGTGACCTGGCGACCCAGCAGAATTTACGCTGACCAAAAGGGCTGTGCAAGTCAAAGTCTGCTTTAAAGGTTTTGTTTGCTTCAAGTTTGTGTCTTCCTTTGGGAAAGGTGCATTAGGTAAAGGTAAAGGTAAAGGGAACCCTGACCATTAGGTCCAGTTGTGACCGACTCTGGCGTTGCGGCGCTCATCTCGCTTTACTGGCCGAGGGAGCCGGCGTACAGCTTCCGGGTCATGTGGCCAGCATGACTACGCCACTTCTGGCGAACCAGAGCAGCGCACGGAAACGCCGTTTACCTTCCCGCTGGAGTGGTACCTATTTATCTACTTGCACTTTGACGTGCTTTTGAACTGCTAGGCGGGCAGGAGCAGGGACCGAGCAACGGGAGCTCACCCCGTCGCGGGGATTCGAACCGCCGACCTTCTGATTGGCACATCCTAGGCTCTGTGGTTTAACCCACAGCGCCACCCGCGTCCCGTGCAGTAGGTAGTTTTGCATTAAAATGAAGCAAATTTTCATCCATCGTCCCTCTCCTTTGGGTCAGGAAGCTCTTCGAATCTGGGGGAACTTATTGCAGATCCCAGCTAGTTGTACCTTGCACCCAGCCCCTTCTTTTCCACGACCCATTTGCAACCTCGTGTATCAGCGCAAGTCAGAACAGACAAGTGCCACAAAACAAATAGCCTCTGCAGCAGCGACTCTGCTGCATAAATTTGCATGCAATGAATATCCAAAAAGCTGGTGGTGTATGTCAGATCAGGAAGTGGCCAAGAAGTACAGAAATAACTATCAGTTAGCATTTTTCATCTTCTCCACTCAGCCTGTCACCATTATTGGTTCCCCCACCCTGCAATGCTCCTTTCTTTGCCCTGCCAATTGCTGTCCACATCCTTCTTGGAGATGCAGCCTGCCGATAACGGAAGTCTTAGCCAGCCTGCTTGTTACTTGACACATCGGCTTATGCAGAGCTTTGTGACACAACTCCAAGCTGAGAGCATTCAAAATAGGGCAGGGTGTGTGTGCTTTAGCATCATGAAACATTTCTTGGCTTTGCATGGTTATTTTTTTTGGGGGGGGGGATTTCAAGACCGCTTACTGTAAACCACACATTGGCACTGGGATGTGTGTGTGTGTGGACATACTAAATGGGTCCCCTCTGCTGATCTTAACACCTGACAGAGGGCTCATCCAGACTTAATTTTGAGCTGTGTTTCTAGGCCCAGGAATGCATTTTAAAGCTCCATTTCCAAGAACTGTTTCCCTCGCCCCAGTGCTTTCCCCATGAAAACCTGCTCTTTAGTTCCAAATCGGAGCAGACAGCAATCCACAGAAAACCCGAAGTGCCATTTGTTCCGATTCAGCATGAAAGAGCGAGTTTTCCAAGGGAAAGCAATGGAGAAAAAGGTAAGTGTGGATGAGCCCAGAATCTCTCTCTCTCTGTGTAACCTTCAAGTGTTTGCTCCTTTTTGCAGGGAGCTTCTCCTGAAGTATGATGTCATTCATGCATCATGGATGATGGGGGGAATTCACCCCTGAAAGCACATTCTTCAATTGACTCCCAAAACCGAGGGATGCCAACCAGATAAGAAAGGAAAAGGAACTTGAGATAGTAGCAGTCTCTCCCCACCCTAAATATAGGGTGTCTACCCCTTATGGGTGCATCTAAGGTCTAGGGAAAAAGCAGAGACATAACCTTGCCAACAAAGGTCCATATAGTTAAAGCCATGGTTTTCCCAGTAGTGACGTATGGAAGTGAGAGCTGGACCATAAAGAAGGCTGATTGCCGAAGAATTGATGCTTTTGAATTATGGTGCTGGAAGAGACTCTCAAGAGTCCCATGGACTGCAAGAAGATCAAACCTCTCCATTCTGAAGGAAATCAGCCCTGAGTGCTCACTGGAAGGACAGATCCTGAAGCTGAGGCTCCAATACTTTGGCCACCTCATGAGAAGAGAAGACTCCCTGGAAAAGACCCTGATGTTGGGAAAGATTGAGGGCACAAGGAGAAGGGGACGACAGAGGACGAGATGGTTGGACAGTGTTCTTGAAGCTACGAACATGAGTTTGACCAAATTGTGGGAGGCAGTTGAAGACAGGAGTGCCTGGCATGCTCTGGTCCATGGGGTCACGAAGAGTCGGACACGACTAAACGACTAAACAACAACAACAAGGTCTAGGGTCAAAGTGTGTGGGGACACCCCATACTTTGGACATCAAAGACAGTGCTTCATTTGTCTTGAAGGCCACAGAAGGTTTATCAGGCCTTGGAAGTACAGGTGCAGAGTACCCGCATGAGCTGAGAATCATGGAAATCTGATTTCGCTTAACTCGATCCCGCTACTCCTGATTATTTCCATAGCAGATTTCTGTTATGTATGTAGGAAGCACACCTGGTCATCCCTGATCGAAATAACATACACTTAGCCTAGTTAATGAGTTGTAGGGATGCCAAGCAACCAGAAAAACCTATTTCATCTGCTCTTGTCCTTTAATGCCAGTTGATGTACAGCCAAAATCAAGTAGGCATTATCTGCTAATGTCTTTGTCTGAAGGCACTGGAGCAGGGATCAGTAAAAGGGAGAGGGGAGTTCTGGTATTATAAAAAGTTGGACCACTGCCACTGGATATCAGGGGCAGGCCAGGGCATTCTGATGTTATAGCTGGGGAAGGGGGAGAGTGGAGTGGAAACAAACAGTCCAGCAGCAAATGTATCAGGTGGGATACAGAATAATAATAATAATGTATAATACTAATTTATTATTTATACCCCACCCATCTGGCTGGGTTTCCCCAGCCACTCTGGGCGGCTCCCAACAGAATATTAAAAACATGATAAAACATCAAACATTAAAAACTTCCCTAAGCGAGGCTGCCTTCAGATGTCTTCTAAAAGTCAGATCGTTGTTTATTTCCAGGACATCTAATGCGAGGGTGTTCCACAGGGTGGGTGCCACTACTGAGAAGGCCCTTTGCCTGGTTCACTGTAATCTCGCTTCTCGTGCAGTGAGGGAACTGCCAGAAGGCCCTCGGAGCTGGACCTCAGTGTTCGGGCTGAACGATGGGGGTGGAGACCCTCCTTCAGGTATACTGAAGAGGCATGGAATCAAGAAGGCACCTTTGGAAGCGGATGGTGGGATAAGTTGAAGATGAAGTGCTAGTCTCTCAGCAGGTGGTAAAGGTAAAGGTAAAGGTACTCCTGACCATTAAGTCCAGTCACGGATGACTCTGGGGTTGCACGCTCATCTTGTTCTATGGGCCGAGGGAGCCGGCTTTTGTCTGCAGACAGCTTCCGGGTCATGTGGCCACCATGACTAAGCCACTTCTGGCAAAACCAGAGCAGCACATGGAAATGCCGTTTACCTTCCCACTGGAGCGGTACCTCTTTATCTACTTGCACTGTCTGGGAAAGATACCCCAGAGAGCCTGGCAGTGTACAGGCCACACTGAGCTTGACAGATCCATGGCATGACTCAGTAGGAGGCAGCTACTTATGCGCATAGACAGCTCTCCTTCGTATGTGCATTTCCACCTGGTGGACCGAGGCATGCGCGTACACACAGAAGACACCCACGCATGTGCTTTTGAACTGTGCTTTTGAACTGCTAGGTGGGCATGAGCTGGGACCAAACAACGGGAGCTCACCCCATCGCGGGGATTCGAACCGCCGACCTTCTGATCGGCAAGCCCTAGGCTCTGTGGTTTAGACCACAGCGCCACCAGGAAGGGGAGGAGCAAGATGGCAGGGAAGTTGGTACAGTACAAACACATGGGTGGAGCCAGGGTAGGATTATCCAATAGGCAGACTACGGGTGCCAACTTGAATGAAATACGGTGGGTGCCCAGGTAAGCCCTGCCCCTATAAATCAATCACATGACACAGTGCACGCAAACCATTTGAATGGCAATGCCCGTCAACTTTGTGGGGACATGGCCCCCTCAAATATTTTATTGCAGGGGCTGGAGCTTCCATGGCCCCAAAGTAACTGTTAGGTGGATTTGCAGCTGTTTGACTAACCGAGTCTAAAGAGTGCTCACTAATGGTTTCTCATCATCCTGGAGAAATGTAGGGTTGCTGCAGAGTTCTGTCCTGGTTGCTCAATGCCTTTATAAACAACTTGGATGAAGGTACTGAGGGGATGCTCATCAAAATTTGCCGATGGCACCAAGTAGGGAGAGGCAGCCAAGGCCACGTAAGACAGAATTGGAATTTGGGTTGACCTTAACAGATTGGAGAACTGGGTCCAAACTAACAGGGTGAATTTCAATGGGGACAAATGTAAGGTTCTTCACCCCTGGGGTCCCTTCTGTAAAAATCTATGGTTCTATAGAAAGAGCTTACTGAGCCAAGCAGGTAATGTCACTGAAGACAGTGGAGGTTGCCCTCTTGCATCATGGGTTTGAGCCCTGGGAAAAGCCATAGCTCACTGACAGAGCATCTCCAGGTATGTCTGGGAAAGATACCCCAGAGATCCTGGCAGTGTACAGGCCACACTGAGCTTGCCAGATCTATGACATGACTCAGTAGGAGGCAGCTACCTATGCGTATAGACATCTCTCCTTCGTATGTGCATTTCCACCTGGTGGACTGAGGCATGCGCATACACACAGAAGACACCCACACGTAATGATCAGTGTGTAGCTGGTGCATAGCCTTCTGCACGCAGAGTTTTGTTCTGCTTAGAGTGACCCTTGTGATAGGGGATGGGAGAGAGCTCAGTGGGAAGGTGCATGAAGAACATTCCCAGGTTCTCCAGGTAGACCTGAGAAAGATGGACAGCACCCCCCAAAAAAAATCTGCTTCCAGTCATTCTGTGCTAAGTTGGGCAGTGTGGCACCAGGCAGCTGCCTCTTTTATTGCCGGACTGCACTCAGAAGGCTCAAATTCTGCTGTAGTTCTTCCAAAGTGGTGACTTTACTCTGTCTGGTCCAGACAACTGTAGCTTGGAGATCTGTGCCTTCCTGGGACACTCAGCTGAATACTGGATTACACAATGGACAGACATGCTTAAGGCTCCAGAAAAGCAGGGGCACCGCCAAAAGAGAGAGGGGTTTGGGGTTTTTTTTTGGGGGGGGGGGAGAATTTGACATTTGATATTTCAGGGAAAGCATCAAAGTAGTAATCATGGGGGAAATCAGGACTTCGTTAGGCTTCTTACACCCCAGTACATACTCTTCCCTGATTCTCCAGGTAATGTGGAGCAGTGGTTAGAGTGTTGGACTACAACCTGGGAGACCAGGGTTCAAATCCTCACTCAGCCATGATGCTCGTTGGGAGACATTGGACCAGTCACTGCCACTCAACCTAACCTACCTCACAGGGGGAGAACAATGCGAACCAACCTGAGCTCCTGGGATAGAAATGTAATAAAATGGCATATTTCTGTTCTCTTTTTATTACTTAACCCCACCTAAACCAGGGGTTCATCCTGCTGACGCAGATCAAAATAATGCAAGGGAATCAGATCTTGACGTGTGTTGCAATCTATCAATTTTATATTTCTTATTTTAAAAAAACAGTTTGTGGTTTAGTATTGTTCTTTTTTTAAAAAAAAAAAAATCACATCTTTTTTGGGTGTATGTGTGTGTGCTTAGGGCCTCTAAAGGTCTCCATTATCCAGCCCTGCCCTGAGGCACTGCCAAGCAGGTGTGCAGCAGGTTACCTGCACGACTTGGCAAAAGGAGATCACGTCCTCTGCCTCCACCATCGCTGCTCCCCCAACTTTGCTGGGCGAGACTGGTCCAGAGATACGACGGGTGATGCCACAGCAGCCGGGAGAGAAGAGGGGAAGGAGAAAGCAGCAGACAAATGCCCCCCCCCCCGCGCCCCGTTCCCCCTCCCACCCCCCACAGGTGTTTCACGCTTTGATCGAAGCCTCTCTCCTCCGATTCTCCTCTCTCCAACAGCAAGCCAGACAGGTCTGCGTTGGAACGAGTATCTCGCCCGCCCCAGTGGCTGGACCTGCCTTCCCTCCTGATGACTAGCAAAAGCAAGTCTGCTCTCTCTCCCCCGCCAGCTCCCTTCCTCCACTCCCACTTAGGTTAGAAACCTCGGAGTGTGTGTGTGTTGCGCTTCTTGGCATAACCCGCTCCCCTTCCCCACCCCCTCTCCAAGTTGGATTTTTCTTCCGCATCACATCCAGATCGCTGCTGAAGCCTCAGCTCCTCAGAGCCGTGGGGGGAAAGGCAGCCTGCGAGAAAGAGAGGAAGGAGAGAGAGAGGGAGTTCTCTCTTTTAGGTCGGCTTTGTCTCGCTCAACTCCCTTCTCGGGGACGTCATGCCTGGGCCACGGCGCTGCTGAAAAGCAAAGACCACCCATCCCCAAAGACCTGCGTTCCAGGAAAGAAGACGTGTTCCCCAAGGTAAGCGGGAAGGTGTCCTTTGCAGTTAACCTGCTGTTGGGTTCTTTTTTGCTTGGGGTTCGGGGGACCGGAGTTGATGCAGCTTTCGCAACAAAACCGTGCATGATGCTTTCCCCCAGATAATTGCTTTTAAGAAAAGTCTCCCTCCCCCTTTTCAGCCCTACAGCCTTGCATTCTGCGATCATTCACCTGCTAGCGTTGCGAGGTGCACTTCGATGGATTATTCCCTGCATGCACGGAAAAGGGGGGGGGGGTGTCTTGCCCGTCTGCAGCCTCTTTCTTTGTGCAAAGGGGCGTGCGGCGGCGGCTGTCTTAAATCCAGCTGCAAGTCCCTTTCAAAGTCTCCCTGGCAGACCTCCTTCTTCAAGCGGGTTCGAAAGGCGTGATGTGATTAGCACGCATGCAGCGCCTTTGCAGGGCTGCTGCATTCCTTCCTCACGCCAAAATAATCTTGCCCCCTGTGCCAGAAATCTGGGTTATCGCGATTAACCCTGTGTCGTCTCCTCCCTACCCTCTCTGCACCTCCAGAGCTTCGCTGCTCCCACCTTGCTGCATCCAGCATGGACCCCCTCCTCCACATCCAAGCGGAGGATGTCTACTATATGAGGAAGCTGGTCAACGACTCGTCCCTCTGGAACCTCAGCTTGGGCGAGTGGTTCCACAATGGGACAGCAGATGGCTTCCTGCCCATGGGCATCAAGGTCACAATTGTCATCGTCTACTCCATCGTCTGCATCGTGGGGCTGGTGGGGAACTGCTCCGTCATGTATGTGATCATCAGGTAAGCCAAGCAGGCAGGTGGGTTAACCCAGGAATGCGCAGCCTTCTGTGCAGAGAAAGGCTCTCTTTGACAGAGAGATCATCGCCGCTTACCTTTGAGGATCTCTTCTCTGGCCTTCGAGAAACGGCAATAAAGGCAAGGGTTTCTCTGAGCATGTGCTAGATTCCTTTCTCTCGCTGTCTCCTAGCAGAGAATGGAGGTTTTTCGAGGCCATCAACTTGAAGCAGTCGCTTTTATGAGGTGTGTGCAGACTGTCCAGAACCCACCCAGTAGCATCGCCTTATTCTAATCCTTGCAGCAACCCTGCAAAGTAGGCCAGCGTTATTAAATCCATATTGCAAATGGAGACTGACTGCATGAGAGAAGGGTGGCTTGCTGAAGCAAAGCCTCATAAGCAAATGGGTTCTTCATTTATTAGGGTGCTTGCCGTGGATTTGAACTGAGGACTAAGTCACAAGTGGCTTAGATCTGCAAAACAGGGCAGAAGGTCGAGGCAGGTTGGAGTAACTTTCTGGAAGGCCAATTTGTCTGCATTGGAATGGCTTGGAATGATCCAATCTGGGGTCCCCAATGGTGTGATCATTGTGGGGAGATGGGGTGCTTTGTTTGAACATGGGAAACTCGGGTACCAATCCCTGCTTAGGCATGTGCATCATAGGCTGGCCCTGGATATGATAGTGTTGTCTCAGGGCTCAACCACACTTCCACTTGCTCCAGAACCTGCCCCCCAGGAAAACTCCCTGTTTACTGCTGGATCAGAGCAAACACCCACCAGGTTTTCTCTGGATTGATGCTTGCTCTCATTTAATACTAAAGAGTGGGATTTCTAGGGGGTGGGTGGGGAACACAGTGGGGCAAAGGCAAAACCACTTGGACTTATGCCTAGAAAACCCAAGACAAGTGGAAAACTGCTTGGACCCATGTTTTCACATTGCCATCACTGCTACAATCATATACAAGAGAATGAACTTGGATTTGCTTTCTTATTCCATGTACACGGCTGCATTTTCAAATACTCTTGTTGCTATTTTCAATTATGTATTTTTAAGTACTATCAACATATGGTCACCCTCATGTAACAGGTTAGTTTTTTCTCCTTAATAATGATATGTTGCCACAACAGTGCACAGCCCATTACAAAAACCTTTAGGAAGAAAATTCTTAAATTAATTCCAGAACTGGAGTTTGCTGCAGGTGTCCATTCCATCATTTCATTTGCATCAAATTTTCATTACTGATGCAGTCATAAAACACTGCAAAAAAGAAAAGAAAAGGAACTCTTGATGCAACTATTCACACCGTTGCCTCAAAATTCTTGCTGTGGGGTGTTTGATATATATACAATGATGTCCTGTGCATGGGTAAAACACAGAGTGCAAAATGGAACATGATGCAAAGATATATACACAGTCAGTTCAAGACTGGGTTTTCTGTGGGGTGTTGGTGGTTGACAGTGGTTTTTTTTCCCATGTTGAGGACAGGGGAAGCATAAATGTACCGAAGGAACTGAAAATGCATTCTTTATTTGAGTTTTTTAATCACTGTTTATATGCCACCTGATTAAAAAATGGTCTCTGGGCAGCTTGCAAACCATAAAACATTACAATTCTAGATAACCCCAGTACAATAAAATAGTACGCAAATCCAGGGGAAACATTAAACGTAAACATTTTACAGCAAGGCGTAAGACGGTATAGAGAAATGCACAGCATCTTCGAAAGCAGGCACCAGATCTAAACGTCTGTGGATTTACAGGTTCACAATCCAAAAAGGCCACAAAGAAGGTGGCAGGAGAGACTCTTTGGGGAGGGCATCCTATAACCGAGGGGCCACCACTTAGGAGCCCTTTCTCCTGTAGACACCTGTTGTACCTCACTTGGTGGGGAGCCTGGAAAAGGGCCTTTGAAGTTAATCTCAGGATCCAGATAGCTACTTGTGGGAGGAGATGATCCTTCAGGTCACCTGGTCCCAAGTCATTTAGGGCTTTCCTTTGAATTAGGCCCAGAAGTGTGCTGGACGTCAGTGTGTATGTAAGTCATAGAATCAAAGAACTGAAGAGTTGGAAGGGACCACGAGGGTCTTTGAGTTTGACCTCCTGCAATGCAGGGATCTTTTGCCCAACGTGGGGCTCAACCCCACGACCCCACGACCCCACGACCCTGAGATTAAGAGTCTCATGGTCTGCTGACTGAGCTTTCTCAACAGAGTTACGAAGACAAGTTCAAAGTGTTACTGTTAGCAAAGAAAGTGCATAACCACTTCAGACCAGCTTGTTTGAAGGATCTCAACCACTTTTATCTGTGGAAGTGGCACTGTTTCAGGTGTTACTCTAGAACTCCCTGCTTATTGAATCAGGTGCGTGTACTCATTATACACTTTTCAGCACCTGCTGAAAAGGTTTTTGTTTAGGTAAGCCCATGGGTAGGCAAACTAAGGCCCGGGGGCCGGATCTGGCCCAATCACCTTCAAAATCC
This sequence comes from Podarcis pityusensis, assembly GCF_964106645.2. NCBI lineage: Eukaryota > Metazoa > Chordata > Lepidosauria > Squamata > Lacertidae > Podarcis > Podarcis pityusensis. The sequence continues at coordinate 6,576,860 of NC_138030.1, forward strand.
GGCCTGCAGACGGTCCAGGAATCATCGTGTTTTTACATGAGTAGAATGTGTGCTTTTATTTAAAATGCATCTCTGGGTTATTTGTGGGGCGTAGGAATTTGTTCATTCCCCCCCCCCCAAAAAATATAGTCTGGCCCCCCACAAGGTCTGAGGGACAGTGGACTGGCCCCCTGCAGAAAAAGTTTGATGACCCCTGGGTAAGCCTATATAATCATGTAGAAGTTGAAATTAAAACACTTAAAAAATAAGAATACCTATTGTTGACTTTAATTATCTTTTGGATGATTTAAAAATACCTAATAAAACAAATTCCTTCCAGTAGCACCTTAGAGACCAACTAAGTTTGTTATTGGTATGAGCTTTCATGTGCACACGAAAGCTCATACCAATAACAAACTTAGTTGGTCTCTAAGGTGCTACTGGAAGGAATTTGTTTTATTTTGTTTCGACTACAGCAGACCAACACGGCTACCTTCATGTATTTAAAATACCTGTTTTTAAACTGTGTTTTATTGATCATTTAATTTTTTTTATTTTGGTAAACTGCTTAGGAGTTTCATTACAATCCAGTAGTACATAAATTCTGTAAAATAATAATACGATCATGTCATCCATACCTTATTTACAGTTTTTCCCTTTCTATTTTAGGCTAACTGGATTTTCCAATTCAGTATTCAGTTTTTCTACACCTTGTGGAATTAGAATTTCATGAGTAGGAAAGGAAGCTTCATTTGCCCCACTGCCGCCCAGCTGACAGAGAAGAAGTAGGAAATAGAAGCACAGGCTCTGAGTGGTAGGGATGCCATATATCTAGATTTTTTTTGGCGTTTTGAGGTATTGCTGGGGGGGAAAAAAGCTCAACAATTTTTTGAAATATATATGGCAACTCTACTGAGAGGTCCTGGGTCACCTGCAAATGGACTCAACCCTAACTTAAATTCAGTCCACTAGGGCCACAACCATTGGGCAGTTAAGTTAGATGATTAAAATCATAGAATCATAGAATTTTAGAGTTGGAAGAGAACTCAAATGTCATCTTGAAAGATCTACATTGGCTCCCAGTACGTTTCCGAGCACAATTCAAAGTGTTGGTGCTGACCTTTAAAGCCCTAAATGGCCTTGGCCCAGTATACCTGAAGGAGCGTCTCCAACCCCATCGTTCTGCCCGGACGCTGAGGTCCAGCGCCGAGGGACTTCTGGCGGTTCCCTCATTGCGAGAAGCAAAGCTACAGGGAACCAGGCAGAGGGCCTTCTTGGTAGTGGCGCCCACCCTGTGGAACGCCCCCCCCATCAGATGTCAAAGCGATAAACAACTACATGACATTCAGAAGACATCTTAAGGCAGCCCTGTTCAGGGAAGTTTTTAATGTGTGACTTTTTAGTGTATTTTTGGTCTCTGTGGAAGCCGCCCAGAGTGGCTGGGAAAATCCAGCCAGATGGGCGGGGTACAAATAATAAATAATAATAATAATAATAATAATAATAATAATAATAATCTGGTCTAACCTCCTGCAATGCGAGAATCGCAGCTGAAGAATCCTTAACAGAAGGCCACCCAACCTTCAGTGAAGGAGAGTCCACCAAGGGAGTCTATTCCATTGGTTCTTACCAGAAAAAAAGTTCTTCCTAATATTTAGTTGGAATCCTTTCTTGTAATTTGAATCCATTAGTTTGGGTCCCGCCCTCTGGAGCAGCAGAAAACATACTTGTTCCATCTTCTTCATGGTTTTGAACCAGGTGCAATCAACATGCATGGACTCTCCTTAGCTAGAGCAGATCTTCTCCTCAGTTGTGTGGATGCTGGTGGGGCTGGGGAACAGGAACGTATCAGAGGGGGGCGTGAGCTGACCAGGCCATCCTAGGGACGTGTATGTCTGTCAACACTGGTTTCCTCTCCGGGATGCGGGTGGCGCTATGGTCTAAACCACTGAGCCTCTTGGGCTTGCTGATCAGAAGGTTGGCGGTTCGAATCCCCATGACAGGGTGAGCTCCTATTGCTCTGTCCCAGCTCCTGCTAACCTAGCAGTTCGAAAGCATGTCAAAGTACAAGTATATAAATAGGTACCGCTGTGGTGGGAAGGTAAACGGTGTTTCCATGCGCTCTGGCACTCGTCACAGTCCTCCGTGTGCCAGTAGTGGTTTAGTCCTCCTGGCCACATGACCCGGAAAACTGTCTGTGGACAAACGCCGGCTCCTTTGGCCTGAAAGTGAGATGAGCGCCGCAACCCCAGAGTCGCCTTTGCCTGAACTTAACCATCCAGGGTTCTTTTACCTTTACCTTTACTTCTCTCTGTTTCTCCTTTTTCCAATTAAATGCGGTTCTCCACATTTCTGCATCAGTTGTGATCATTATTTTTCAAACGCTTTTCTTGCAAAGCGGCTGATTAGGTTATTGATAATTTATCATGTATTTACAGTGGTACCTCGGGTTAAGTACTTAATTTGTTCCAGAGGGCTGTTCTTAACCTGAAACTGTTCTTAACCTGAAGCACCACTTTAGCTAATGGGGCCTCCTGCTGCTGCTGCGCCGCTGCTGCATGATTTCTGTTCTCATCCTGAAGCAAAGTTCTTAACCCAAGGTATTATTTCTGGGTTAACCTGAAGCGTATGTAACTCGAGGTACCACTGTATTTACTTGTTGAAATTCTCATTGCTGTTTTATGACGGCCAACGAATGGCAGAGTTGTCCTCTGAAGACCCTTTGCTGGAGAGTGTGGCTGGGGAGAAAGCTCTTGTGTTCAGGTCTTTTTTGTGCATTTCCCACAGATACCTGGTTGGCCACTGTGAGAACAGGGTGCTGGGCCAGGTGGCCCATTGGTCTGATGTAGCTGGAATTGTCTTCTAAGGTGGTGGGGGGGCTGGTTCTATAGGCATTGGAGAGGACAGTTGAGAAGTGATTCATAGAAAGAGGATTAGCACTTAAGACAGTGTTCCACTGTCAAATGTCTCTTACCGTCAGAAAGTTCCTCCAGATGTTTAGTCAGAAACACCTTTCTTGTAACTTGAAACCATTGGTTTGGGTTCTGTCAGGGAACTGACATCGGAGCTAGAGGCGGAGGGAAGGCTCTCAAATGATGCTGGAGAAGGGCCCAGCAGGGAGAGAGGCAGCTCCGCAGATGGGGAAGCAAATCAGCGCTACACCAGGGATAAGGAGGGGCAGATGGGGGAATCGGCGAGAGGGCTCCCAGACTCTTCACCGGACACCAGCGGGGAGAGCACTGGTCCCCCGCTACCCACGCCCACCCTGCGCAGAAGACTTCCACGCAGAGAGAGTAGGAGGAGACTGGGTGTCAAACAACTTTAATGTTGGAAAAGATTTAAGAAACGCCCACTGACGGATTCTGCTAGCGACTGAGGCAGCCACGAAGTGAAGGGCTGCCCAGACTGAAAGGTTTAACAAGGCAACAAAGCCAGGAGAGGCAGCAACTTACGCACGAGCAACCCATACTCATTATAGGTTCTAACCTTTGGAGCAGGAGAAACGAGCTTGCTCCATCTTCCATGTGACAGCCTTCTACATATTGGAAGATGGCTGTCATATCTCTTCTCCATCTCGTCTTTTCGAATGCTATTTTTTAAAAATTAAAGCTTTAAAAAAATGTAACAAAAAGTGATATACAAGAGTTAACATAAAAACTGAAAGAAAGAAAAGAAAGAAAAGAAAATACTTCCAATTGTCTGTCTATCAGCTTTCTGGACTTATGCAAACTCCTTGCTCCTTTTTTCAGTCTTCAAACCCAGATATCACAAGCTCATTATCCTTTTTTTGCACAAAAAGTCCATAAGCGGTTTCCAATCATTAATAAAAGTCAACAATGATTTTTCTCTAATTAAACACATCAATTTTGCTATCTCAGCCAAATCCATTAATTTCAAGAACCATTCTTCCACAGTAGTTATCAGATCTCCTCTCAGTCTCCTCTTTTCCAGCCTAAACAGACCCAGCTCCTTCAACCATTCCTCCTAAGTCTTGGTTTCCAGACCTTTGATCATCTTGGTTGCCCTCCTCCGCACACGTTCCAGCTTTTCAACATCCTTCTTAAATTGTGGTCCCCAGAACTGGACACAGTATTCCAGGTGTGGTCTGACCAAGGCAGAATAGAGTGGTACTGTTACATCCCTTGATCTTGAATACTATACTGCTGTTGATGCAGCCTAGAATAGCATTACAGTGGTACCTCGGGTTACATACGCTTCAGGTTACATACGCTTCAGGTTACAGACTCCGCTAACCCAGAAATAGTGCTTCAGGTTAAGAACTTTGCTTCAGGATGAGAACAGAAATCGTACTCCGGCGGCGCGGCAGCAGCAGGAGGCCCCATTAGCTAAAGTGGTGCTTCAGGTTAAGAACAGTTTCAGGTTAAGTATGGACCTCCAGAATGAATTAAGTACTTAACCCGAGGTACCACTGTAGCTTCTTTTTGCTCCTGCATCACATTGTTGACTCATGTTCAGCTTGTGGTCCACCAAGACCCCATGATCCTTTTCACATGTACTGCTAGTAAGCCTGGTGTCTTATATTTTTGCAGAACCTTACACTCGTCCCTATTGAAATTAATTTTGTTAGCTTGGGCCCAGTTCTCCAATCTGTTAAACTCGTCTTAAATCCCAATTCTATCTTCTGTGGCATTAGCTACCATGCACAGTTTGGTGTCCTGAGGTCACCCAGTGATCTTCATGGCCAAACTGGGTTTTGAACTCTGGTGTCCCATGTTGTCGTCCGATGCTCTAACCACTATCTATGCTAAACCAGTTCACTGCAGCGTTGGGTTCCATCAGTTCATTTGTGTCTTTCCTCCTCTCCTATCTTACCACCGTGCTTGCGTGCACTGACAAAACACTGCAAGAAAGGCAACCTTTGGTGCAATCAGTTGAATGAGTGATTACTAGGTCTGTGCACAGCTCCACTCCATCCATGCCATAGCCTCAATATGGTGCTCCTGAATCCGGCTAACTTTCTCTGGGACCACCCAGGGACCCCCTGACCCACCCTAGATTCAGCCCCAAAGCCATTTGGGAGGGGGTATTTTAGAGTTTTATAAAATAAAATAAAATAAAATAACAAAACAAAACAAAACAAAACAAAACAAAACAAAACAAAACCCAAAACCCATGTGGAACCCTAATCCTGCAGAAAGCCATCTAATTAGATTTTAATTTGATCCTGATTTGTTTTTAGGAGGTAATTTAATTATTGTTTCATTTTATACCAATGTTATATATTTGATGTTAGCCGCCCTGAGCCCGGTTTCAGCTGGGGAGGGCAGGATACAAATAAAAGTTTATTATTATTATTGTTATTATTATTATTTTTATTTATTATTAAAAGAAAATAAACATACAATCAGGACGAGTGAAGGAGACATTGCAAAATGTATTTGAAGGCAAATTGGCTGCAAGAGAAAAGTGCATTCAAATGCCGGCATATTTTTGAGAGTATTTCCCCCCCTTTCCAATCTCAAACTGATGCGGAGATGTAGGGAACTGAATATAAGATGGAGAAAATGCGAAACTGAAACTGACAGTTCTGCCCATTCCTTCATATTACTTCTTCTTCTTCTTTGGCTAAGAAGATGTCTATTTTTAATAGCCCAGTCAATCATCTGCACAATTCATACTTCTGAGAAGTAATTAAATGGAAGCACTCAGGGAGTCTTGATCCCTGCTCACTACCTGTTAATCTTCCTTTGGTAGCAGGCAGTTCTTTCAGTATTCTGTCTTTCCTTCTTCTCATCATTTAGCCTCCTGGGGGGGGGGGGGTTCTTAAAAATAAAAAAATATCCTGAGACTTGTCTGTAGTTATGCACTGTGGGGGGTTACATTCTCCAGGAACCTTACATGCTTTCTTAAACCGAGAGGGTAAATTTCAGATGTGTGTACGTGTGTGTGCATTTTATCTCCAAAACAACCCGTCCATCCATTCGTCTGCATTTCCAAATCTGTTGGCTTCGTTCTCCTCTCCCTGCCTTCCATTTAATATCCTTATTTGAGAGCAGCAATAAAAGCAGCTCGACGGCTGATGAATGCTCCTGCTGAGAAGCATTGCTCAAAATTATTCTGCAATGACGTGCTGGGTAGCTGTGTGATTGTTTGCGTCTCTCTCGCCACTCGCCTTTCTCAGCCCTGCGTGCGTTTAGAATCAAACGGAACACATTTGTGAAAGGTTTTCTCGCTTCGCCCTCCGTGGAGCTACTTAGGCTCATGTACGCCTGTTCCAACTTGAAGCACACCAGACTGAAAAACAATAGGGTAGCTTTAAATATCCAATGAGGGTCTCTCTAAGGTTTCTTCAGAGAACGGCAGTACCCCCAAGGCTTGTTGGACCTCTGTGCTAACCCTCCACACTAATTTCCCTGAATTTGCCAGGGCAAAGAAGAGGGACTGCAGCAGGGAGGATTGAAAAAGAGAGCAATGAGCCCCATCTTTAGAGCCTGGGTGCAATGGGAAGTGCGAGAAATGGAGTTTCCCATGCCTCCCAACCATAACTGTCAACTTTCCCCCTTTTTTAAGGGAAACTCCCTTATTCCAAATAGGATTCCTCGCAAGAAAAGGGAAAAGTTGACAGCTATGCTCCCAACAGAGGCGGATTTAGGGCAGCATGTCTGGATCCGTCGCACTGGGCATCAATTCTTTGGGGGCGCTGCAGGGTGTCGTAACTATGACATAGTGAATTGAATTGAACAGAAGGCGAGAGCCGGGGTGACTGTGATCAGATTCTGGCCAGGGTGCCACTGAAATTTGAAAGGCCAAAATCCTCCCCTGTTCCCAACCCTTTCATTGCAAAGTTCATTTATTTATTTTTTGCCTGCCCTTCACCCTAAGGTCCCAAGGTGGATTACAACATTAGAGCACAATACAGTGGTACCTCGGTTCTCAAACGCCTTGGTGCTCGAACAACTTGGAACCCAAACACTGCAAAACCGGAAGTAAGTGTTCCGGTTTGCGAACTTTTTTCAGAAGCTGAACATGCTCCGTTTTGAGTGTTACGCTTCCGATTTGAGTGCCCCACTTCTGTTTTGAGTGTTACGCTGAGGTCTGTCAGTTTTTGCTATTTACTTTGCTTTTTTTTGAGGCTTTTTTGTTTTGTTTTTGTGACTCTGTGGAACCCAGTTTAGCTACTGATTGATTGATTGTGTGATTGCAGTACGTTGTTTATTGCTTTCATTTCATGGATCAATGTTCTCGTTAGATAGTAAAATTCATGTTAAATTGCTGGAATGGATTAATCCCCTTTGCATTACTTTCTATGGGAAAGCGCGCCTTGGTTTTGGAACGCTTTGGTTTTGGAAAGGATTTCTGGAACAGATTAAGTTTGAGAACCAAAGCACCACTGTATTGAAACAGTTGAAAACAACCTAACAATCACAAAAGCAGGGTGGGTCCTATAAATATGTATCTACCCCACTGGGGTATCTCACTGAAATCTCACCAGAACCACTGTCTCCACTGCTTCATGGGCCCCACCACATGACACAGGCAAGGGAAGCATCCATTGGGATGAGGGTAAAGGTAAAGGTAAAGGTAAAGGTAAAGGGACCCCTGACCATTAGGTCCACTTGTGGCCGACTCTGGGGTTGTGGCGCTCATCTCGCTTTATTGGCTGAGGGAGCCGGCGTACAGCTTCCGGGTCCTGTAGCCAGCATGACTAAGCCGCTTCTGGCAAACTAGAGCAGCGCATGGTAACGCCATTTACCTTCTCGCCGGAGTGGTACCTATTTATCTACTTGCTCTTTGACGTGCTTTCGAACTACTAGGCTGGCAGGAGCAGGGACCGAGCAACGGGAGCTCACCCCGTTGCAGGGATTCGAACCGCTGACCTTCTGATCGGCAAGTCCTGGGCTCTGTGGTTTAACCCACCTTTCTATTTCATCTCAGGTGGCAAACTGGGACCTGCTGCCCCTGGTGTGGGGTTTCTGGTCTACAAAGTATTTAGTGTAATCATGATTGTGTTCATGCCCCACCAAGGCAGCAGAGAACACTGGGCCATGCCCTCGTTTCTCTTTAGGAAGAATGGTTTTCTTGCCTCCATATTAACTGACCTCCAAGGAAAACAGGCAGCGGAGGAGGGAAGTGGGCAGCAGGAAAACAGAGACAAATGAAGTTAATATTCTTCCAATAATCTGATCTCTAATGATGACCAAAAAGAAATTCGCTGCACATAGGAGGGATAAAATTAAATTAAATTTGAGTGCAAGGCAAGGCAAATACGTTATCAGAAGCCCATCAAAGTGCTCCCATGCCTTTCATTTTTCTTTGGATCTCACTCTTTATGCACAGACACATAGTTGCAACAGGCAACTGGAGCAAGTCAAATGCAAATGTAATTAGCACTGTGTCGATGTCTTCGTGCAGAGTAATCAAAAGCCGTGCTATATATAGGAGTATCGACAGGGCAGTGAAGCACACATCCACAAGTCAGGGAAGAGGCAAACTCCTTCTGCAAAAGATGTCCAACTGTGGATTCAGGTGGGAACGCCAGATTTAGGGTGGTACGGGCAGTTCCCCCACTCAGGGTGCTGAGCCAAGGGGGTGCAAAATTGAGCAGATCTATTCTCAAACGCACAACATGTGTTGGAACATTCTTAATGCAGCCTAAGCAGATTCTTCTAACCAGTGCTTTTTTTTCTAAAAAAAAATGTTTAGGGGTATTCTCATTTTGACTCAAGAAAATCACCATTTTATAGTTCAAATCGGGAAAAATAAATACAGTAACTGGACAAAAGTACAAAGATTCACAAAATGTTTGAGGGTATGTGTACCCCTGTATCCCCCCCAGAAAAAGCACGGCTTCTAACAATATCCTTTCACATTTATATTCAGTTTTTACATCTCTTTGCATTTCTTGCTATCAAAGCATATACTATAATTTCTACTGCATGAGCCACTTTTTGTTGTTGGTGGTGTTATGTATTTTTTGTTTCTATACTGTAAACCACCCTGTGGTCTTCAGATGAGGGGCTGTACATACATTTAATAAAAAATAATAAAACTACTCAGCAATTGTCTTAAAACTTCACAATCTCCTTCACCACCGGGGGGAGGGGGAATCCCTTCCATCCCGCTTTGCAATTTAGAGAGAGCTGCCTTATGACACCCAAACCGATGTTGAGACATGGTCAAACCATTTAGCTGTGTGAGCCATTACAGGTCAGCCTATCCAGCTTTCAAATATGTGTTGACGGCTGGTGATAAAATGAGAGAATCTAGATTAGCTTGCCCATATCTGGACGGACTGGTGCAAAAAGCCTCGCTTGTTTATTTAGATCAAGCACAGACAACGTGTTCTGCAATGAACGGCGCATCTAAAGAATATCAGAAGCAAGAGAGCCTGTGCTAATTGGCATATTTTAGTTGCATGTAGTTGGTTGGATGGTGTTCTCGAAGCTACCAGCATGAGTTTGACCAAAGTGCGGGAGGCAGTGGAAGACAGAAGTGCCTGCCGTGCTCTGGTCCATGGGGTCACGAAGAGTCGGACACAACTAAACGACTAAACAACAACAACAAGTTGCATGTAACCAACACAATTTGTATATCGGTTACATGGATAGGGTGACAGATGCTGGATAAAGTTGGACTTCTCAGTTCTTGGCCTCTGGGATTTTGCTGCAACAAGATTCAGTGCTGGTGCAGTGATTCTCATTTTTTTATTTTGCTGTCTGGTCACAGGGCTTACATGCAAAAGATGATGCAGAAGATGGCATTTCAGCAGGTGCAGGTTGTTATGAAACAACACTTGCTGAAATCCTTTTCTTCCACACAATGCTGACTTTTCCACACATACTCTGGCTTCGTGTCACACTTATACAGAGGCTATGCAAATGTCAGCATAATCAAGGATAATTATGCATCCTCATCATTAAGAGAGCAGTGGTGGGGAGTTCAGGTGCATGGCCTGGATCCCCAGTGAGCCATGCCATCAATGGGCCACCCCACTGAGCCACGTTCTTCTGCGGGCAGTCAGTTAGTGTGCCTGCTCACCTGGCAGTGGTGATGTGGTAGTTTGGCAATACCACTGATTCCAGCCCCAGGCAGCGTGCCTGACCTTACTGGCCCAACGGCTTCAAATATGCTGGACCTGATGTACATAGGGCTGGCGTAATTAAGAACCTGGGGATCCATTAGGAACATGGGGTACACCTAGCTCAGTTGTCAAGGAGCTGCCAGGCAAGCACAGGCCATCCACAGGGCAGGAAACAAGGCACAAAATTCAATTAGTTTCTATTCACAGAAAGTAACGACAGCAGAGTTCCTCTGGCTCATCTTATTCAACTGGAGACATTGCTGAGACTGACCACTGGGCCTGTCTTCCCCTTCTAGGCTCTCACTCTGGATCTGTCCCAAACAGAAAATGCTGCCTCAAGGGTGGGGTGGGGGGCTCCTCCTCTGGGCCTGTCTCGTAGTCTCGTAATCTGGTGAACTGGGTTCGCGTCTCCGCTCCTCCACATGTAGCTGCTGGGTGACCTTGGGCTAGTCACACTTCTTTGAAGTCTCTCAGCCTCACTCACCTCACAGAGTGTTTGTTGTGGGGGAGGGAAAAAAGGAGAATGTTAGCTGCTTTGAGACTCTTTTGGGTAGTGATAAAGCGGGATATCAAATCCAAACTCCTCCTCCTCCTCTTCTTCTTCTTCTGCTGCTGGTTAGCAATGGCAACCTCTGACTCTTCTCTTTCTGAGTCTGCACTCACACTGTGACTCTTTGCCTCTACACCTGTCCTGAAAGGGCCTCCTTCATCTGACCCACCTTGATCGCTCAACCCCCCAGCTTCTAGCACCTCCCAGCTCATCCTTTCCCCAGACTGCTCCCCAGTGTCCCACTGTCAGGAATGAGCCAGTTCCAAGTGAAGGTTTGAAGCCAACTGCAGAAAGCAGCCAGGAACAGAGAGACTTAGATGTTAGTCAGGCAAGGGAGAGCCGGCAGCTGCAGACTTCGGCTCTTCCTAACCTTGACGGGCAGGCTGATAAGGCAGGAGCTGAGAGCAGGCTAGAACACAGAAGAAGCTCACAGGAAGCACAAAAAGGCACAAATAGACTCAGCCTCTCAGAACAGGAAGAGGTTGGAGCTGACCCACTAAGTCCGAAGAGTTGGTGAATGGGAGGACTGCTAGATAGGAAGCAAAACAAGAGATGTAAAAGTCGTAAGTTCGGTGGACACCGGAAGGAGTCTTCAGAAGGGTCATCTTGAGTAATGATGCTGGAGGCTTTGTCGGAGCCATTTGGAGCTATCTGTTTGTTTTTGCAATAAATCCGCCTTTTTAATTGCCTACGCTTACTGTGTTATGAAGCTGGGAACCTGGACCCCTGACACCCACCACCACGACTCGGGGTCTAAGCCATCGTCTTCTGTGTCATCCATGGGGGGCTCTTGGGCAGGCGTTACCCAGTACTCTTCCTCATCCAGCCAGTCCCTAACATCAGTATTGCCTACCCTGATTGGCAGAAGCTCTCCAGGGTTTCTGGCAGAGCTTGTTCCTCACTTGATCTGGGGGTGCTGGGGATTGAACCCGGGACCTGCTGCATGCAAAGCAGATGCTGCACCACTGAGGTATGGCTTTCCCCCAAAATAAAATGGCAAAGCCAGCTGGTTTAGGCATGGAGCCTGCAGCTCCAGTCCCTGTTGGCTATTGCTTTAGCAGCAGCAATGGGACCCAATGGTGGAGGATTTGGTTCTGGCAGCAGGGGGGCACTTCCCGCAGTCTTCGTACGTCATGCGGTGGCGGCAGACCTGCCATGGTGACTCAGCCCAGTTGGCTCAACCCTGCCACACGAAATCTTCTTAATTGGAGTTGCTGGGGATTGGATTTGGAACCTTCTACGTGCAAAACATGTCCTCTGTCACTGAACTATATACATGCTCTTTTCTCTGGACCAACACATCTACCGAGCAAGTTTTTTTGCCTGATGACTCATGCAGTCCTCTGTGCTTAAATATATGGATGCAGTGATCGGCCCTTATTCTGGAGTCAATGAGCCCTTTCCCTTCACACATACACACACCTGGAAATATTTTTAGCTGTTTTCCCCAACAATAGTAAAGATTAACTTAATAGTAAATAACTGGCTGTGTGCTTGTATTATTTTAGCAACATGCACACCTAGATTCATCTGGTAGCTGCACGCCTAAACCGCCATCAGGAAGCTGAAGAGGAACGAGAGCATTTGCGATCGTAGACAGGACAGTGTAATCCTGAAATCGCTGCATCTTAAAATAAATATATGAATCTTTAAATACTGAAGCTTGAAAGACTTTTTCAGGTATCGCCGAACAATGGCAAATTAGCACAATTGTGGAGAATACCTAAAAGGAAAGTATAATACTTTAAAATCAGGACATGGACATGGTTAAGTATAATTATTTAATTGTACATTGAAATGGAAAATGGCTCTGCGTGTGTGAAAAGAACATGGAAATTTCCACTGGAGCTAAGTAAGATCTCTCTGGGTGTCTAATAGGTTGATAATGAACTGAGAATGTGTCTCTGCTGTTCTCCCAACCCTTCCTAGTTGGAATCTGTTTGCAACAATCTGAAACGGATTTTGCTTCCAACATTCCTAATTGTGGAGGCTGTTGGATTTTGAAAGGCGGGAGCTTAGCAAATTACTCTCCAGGTGGTGCAGTGGGTCAGTGTATCTGGCTGTTAACCAGAAGGTCAGTGGTTCAAAGCCTTGGGCCAGGATTCCTGCATTGCAGGGGGTTGGACTAGATGACTCTTGGGGTCCCTTCCAACTCTACAATTCCATGATTCTATGTATTGAACTTGGCCAATACATAATGCAATGGTTTTGCAATTCCTTGAAACAAGATTATTTTTTTAAAAAAAAGAAAGTAGAGTTTTAAAGTGTCGCACTGAAAATCAGACCCGTTCAGCTGTTTTTTTGTTGTCTTTTGTGTCTTCCTTGCACTAGGTTCACCAAGATGAAGACGGCGACCAACATCTACATCTTTAACCTGGCCCTGGCTGATACCTTGTGCCTGATAACTTTGCCTTTCCAAGGCACCGATACCTTCTTAGGTTCCTGGCCGTTTGGAAACGCTCTCTGCAAGATTGCCATCTCCATCGACTACTACAACATGTTCACCAGTACCTTCACGCTGACGATGATGAGCGTGGACCGATATATTGCCATCTGCCACCCCATCAAGGCCCTGGATATCCGCACACCCCACAAGGCGAAAGTCGTCAACGTCTGCATTTGGGCTTTGGCCTCTGTCTTTGGTATTCCTGTGATGGTGATGGGATCGACCGAGAATGAAAACGACGGTGAGTGAAATGAAATATGTTAAGAATGCAAGATGGGCTGTCTGTTTTAAAAGGTAATTGTTAAAATCTATGGGGTGGCGGGTGGCACTGTGGTCTAAACCACTGAGCCTCTTGGGCTTGCCGATTGGAAAGTTGGTGGTTCGAATCCCTTTGACGGGGTGAGCTCCCATTGTTCGGTCCCAGCTCCTGCCAATGAAAGCACGTCAAAGTGCAAGTAGATAAGTAGGTACCGCTCTAGCAGGAAGGTAAAAGGCATTTCCATGCGCTGCTCTGGTTTCGGTGTTCCATTGCACCAGAAGCGGCTTAGTCATGCTGGCTGCATGACCCGGAAACTTGTCTGTGGACAAATGCCGGCTCCCTTGGCCTGTAAAGCGAGATGAGCACCGCAACTCCAGAGTCGTCTGTGACTGGACTTAACTGCCAGGGGTCCTTTACCTTTACCTTTTTATTAAAATCTATAAACTTTCTTCTTCATTTAGGCTGCAACCTAAACACCACTTTCCCCAGGAGTAAGCCTCATTGGATTCAAGGGGACTTACGCATGAGTAGACATGGCTAGGATTGCACTGGTAGAAAAACAAGTTGGATTCAATCCAACTTTGGTTCATCAGTTTCAACAGCTCTACTCTGAGTAAAATGCAGTTGAATGCTCCCCAATGTTTTCCTAAAATGCATAACTGCCACATGGACCTTTAACTTATGCCAGCCTTTGCCAACGTGCTAAAAATATAGACCCAGCGTGCAGCAGGTTTGACAAAGGTACGTTTTCATGTTGGGGTCATTCGGAAATGCAAGGTGGTACAAACCACTCAATATTGGGCTGGGAAAAAAGACTAGAACATCATTTCCAGATGATCTGGACTACAATACCCATCATCCTTGACCATTGGCCATGTTGACTAGGCTGATGGGAATTAAAATCCAGAACATCCTGAAGGCACCAAATCACCAAAAACTGTTGGCAGCAAGGCCTTCAGCTGTGGTTCAAAGACTAATTCTCATTACCTGGATATTCCTTAATTTATTGGTGTTTGAGCTAAATGAATGACTTCCCACCCAAGGAATGAGAAATCTACCAGAAATAATAAAAGATGATGCACTCGTAGCTATATAGGTACTTTCTGGAGTGCTTTGAAGATAAGAAAATCACAAGAAAGGGCATTCCTTTCTTTCATTGTTTCCTCAACCTTCTGTGATTTTCAGCTTTGCTTTTCAGACTATACAAACAATTCAAATTCATCTATCTGTAGATAAATATTACTTTGTTGTAAAATGGTTCTGATGGGGTTGGCTGGTAAACTTAGGTGCAGCAATATATTTTTGTAGTGATTCACTATGTAGAATCAGCTGCCGGCAATATATATACCACTCACTATAGACACACACACACACACACACACACACGGCAAAATGCCTCCATCCAATTTTGCAATGCATATCACTCAGAAGGTGTGTGTATGTGTGCATTTGGATCAAAATGCCCCCTCCCCCATTTTGCAATCTTCAAAGGTGTGTGTGATGGTAGTGGGGCGTTTGGGCAATTTTTTGAGGGCCAACTCCTGCCACCCCACTGCCATACATACCGTATTTTTCGCCCTATAGGACGCACTTATCCCCCTCCAAAAATGAAGGGGAAATGTGTGTGCGTCCTATGGGGCGAGTGCAGGTTTTCGCTGAAGCCTGGAGAGCGAGAGGGGTCAGTGCGCACCAACCCCTCTCGCTCTCCAGGCTTCAGGAGAGCCCCACCGCCAGCCCCGCAAACTCGGGGGACAGCGGGAGGCGCAGCGCGCCTTTCCCACTGTCCCCCAACTTGGTTAGAAGGCTGGTGGAGGGCTTCCCCCTCCTCCAGCCCCGCAAGCTCCCAGAGCGATGCCAAAGCTGCACGCAGCTTCGGCATCACTCTGGGTCCCGTTCTGGGGGCTGGCGTCGGGGGAAGCCTGAGCTTCCCCTGCCCCAGCCCCGCGCCTGGGGGGGGGGAAAATAAATTTTTCCCCTTTATTCCCCCCCCCCCAAAATCTAGGTGCGTCCTATGGGACGGTGCGTCCTATAGGGCGAAAAATACGGTAAATATCATGGCCTCGATCTAAGGGGCATTTGGGGAAAATAAAAATCTCAGCTGCCAGCTGCCAGCCTTTGGCAAGAGTCCTGGCACAACTGCAAATCACATTGGACTTACAGAGATCGACTTAGTTGGGACTGAACCCTTGAATTCCACAGACCAAATCCAAAAAATTATGCTAACCTTTTCCTCTACTAGACTGCCCTCACTGATTCACAAGCTGAAATTCAGATTGTCAAGCAGAGGAGTTTTTCCAACCTGGGTATTTTGCAATTCTATTGTTGCACCCTTATGTAAGATGAGGACTGGTGCTTCAGAGGGGCCCACAAAACCAAAGCCTGGAACCCCAATGGAGGTAATGACATCACAAAAAAAACTTGACAGGTGGGGAGGAAACAGACATGCCTGAGTTGAATTCGCAGGATCATGCCCAGCATCAAAATAACCAAGTGAGCCAAAAGGAACAGCCGATTCCTCTAGACAACCATCTTCAGGAATCTGAGCACTCTGTAAATCCTTTGGAAGAGGATTTTCTCAGCTCCTTTAGGAATCTCCCTCAGGAAGACCACCAAACAGTCATCAAGAGGCTCGATCTTATGAGCCAGACGTTGAAAGAGATTAAAGAATCGGAGGCAGAGACTGACAATAGACCCAATGGCCACAACAGAATGATAACGATAGAACTGCAAATCAGGGAATGAAAGCAGTGTCAGGTAAACTTGGGGGAAGCCTTGCCACCCTCCAATTTTTGAAGCTGAAATGTCTTAGCAGAGAACTTCCACAGTCTTCCAATGTTATCATGCAGTGTTAGGGTTTTTGTTTGTTTTTGTTTGCATCAATTGAATTTTGGATCAATTCGCCCACTGTATAATTAATTTTGTGTTTTGTCTTAAATGGTGATGCTTAAAAGCAATGTCTAACAGGCTAGAAGGGAAAGGTCAGGAAAGACTATGGATGTCTAGGGATGAGCAACAACCACCCGCTCATCTAGGATGATGGATGAATCTGCCAATTTCATTTTCTCTCAGTTTATCATTTTCCCAGTCTTAAACCATTCCATTTCAGTTTGCATCTAGGGTGAGTTATCATGAAAATCCATCAGCATTTTCATGTGAATTTCTATGGATATACACCTTTTGTTTGCAAACACGTTTCCCTAGAAAGCATTTTTCTTCGTATTTTCCATAAATATAGGCACATTTCAGTTCATGTTATTCAGCTGGAGAACTGAATCCCATTATTTTGAAAAGGGCTAATTTTGAAAGATAAATGTGTTCCAGCTCATGTGTTTGTTTCGGGAACTGCAAAATAGGGGGCTTGGCATTCAAATGCAAACCGAACTGAATTTCTCCCCCACCTGGTACTTTCATCTCAATTTCCCAGGTACATTTCCATATATCAGCCTCCTCCAACTTGGTCCCTTCCAGATGTTTTGGACTACATCTCCCATCATCTCCAGCCACTGCAGCTGACGGGGACTGCTGGGACCTGTAGTCCTGAAATTCTGGAGGGCATCAGGTTGGGGGTGGCTGCCCCACACCTTGGCATTGTCTGGGGGGCATTTTGCTTGGAGATAGTAAAAATCCATTTCAGCTTTGCTTCAGATGCATGGAGCTGGAATCGTTTTTTAAATGCAGCAGTGGAAATCTCTATGCAAAGCACGGCATCTTCAGAAGAACCGCAAAGCAGAGCGCCGCGAAGTTATTAGTCCACCTGTCAGCAAATTTAGCAAAGAGACGTAACTCCAGCCCAGCCAGCCAGCACCCCCTCCCAATTCTGGGCATGACAACAAGTTACAAAACCAAAAGAATCGTCCGGGCTCACTAGTAAGACTCGAGGGGCCCATGTTTCCGTTCCTGACTGCTTGCCAAGTGTGAAATAACTCTGAGTAATCTTGAGCTTATATGGGCTTGGCTGGGGTTTTAATGCCACCCATGACATATCGCCTAAGCTCCCAGAACAATTTGGGGAATTAAGGTGGAAGGGAAGACTTAGAATCATAGAATCATAGAGTTGGAAGGGACCACAAGGGCCATCGAGTCCAACCCCCTGCCAAGCAGGAAACACCATCAGAGCACTCCTGACATATGGTTGTCAAGCCTCTGCTTAAAGACCTCCAAAGAAGGAGACTCCACCACACTCCTTGGCAGCAAATTCCACTGTCGAACAGCTCTTACTGTCAGGAAGTTCTTCCTAATGTTTAGGTGGAATCTTCTTTCTTGTAGTTTGGATCCATTGCTCCGTGTCCACTTCTCTGGAGCAGCAGAAAACAACCTTTCTCCCTCCTCTATGTGACATCCTTTTATATATTGAACATGGCTATCATATCACCCCTTAACCTCCTCTTCTCCAGGCTAAACATGCCCAGCTCCCTTAGCCGTTCCTCATAAGGCATCGTTTTCCAGGCCTTTGACCATTTTGTTGCCCTCCTCTGGACACGTTCCAGTTTGTCAGTGTCCTTCTTGAACTGTGGTGCCCAGAACTGGACACAGTACTCCAGGTGAGGTCTGACCAGAGCAGAATACAGTGGCACTATTACTTCCCTTGATCTAGATGCTATACTCCTATTGATGCAGCCCAGAATTGCATTGGCTTTTTTAGCTGCCACGTCACACTGTTGGCTCATGTCAAGTTTGTGGTCAACCAAGACTCCCTAGATCCTTTTCACATGTACTGCTCTCAAGCCAGGTGTCACCCATCTTGTTATAGTGCCTCTCATTCCCCCCCCCCCAAGTGCAATACTTTACATTTCTCCCTGTTAAAACTTGTTCAAGCGCTTATGAAGCCCAAAACATCAGATGTTCCACTTGCCTGTGGATTAGTCCTCTTGTGCTCATTGGCTAAATTTCATCCCTGGGTGTGCCTGTGTGTCTACCTAGCTCCCTAAAAATTATTGATAACATTCATATCAATGCCTTCTTTGCCTCAGTCTTCTCCAATAAAGAAAAAAACAATGCCCGACCTGAAGAATTTGGAGCAAATGATTCAGCAAAGGAAACACAGCCCAGAATAACTAAGGAGATAGTACAAGAATACTTGGCTAGTTTAGATGTATTCAAGTCTCCAGGGCCAGATGAACTGCATCCAAGAGTATTAAAAGAACTGGCAGATGTGATCTCAGAACCACTGGCAGTCATCTTTGAGAATTCCTGGAGAACAGGCGAAGTCCCGGCAGACTGGAGGAGGGCAAATGTTGTCCCCTATTTTCAAAAAGGGGAAAAAGAGAGGACCCAAATAATTACCGGCCCAGTCAGTCTGACATCAATACCAGGGAAGATTCTGGAGCAGATCATTAAGCAAACAGTCTGTGAGCACCTAGAAAGGAATGCTGTGATCACCAATAGTCAGCATGGATTTCTGAAAAATAAGTCATGTCAGACTAACCTGATCTCGTTTTTTGACAGAATTACAAGCCTGGTAGATGAAGGGAACACAGTGGATGTAGCCTACCTTGATTTCAGCAAGGCATTTGACAAGGTGCCCCATGATATTCTTGTAAAGAAGCTGGTAAAATGCGGTCTTGACTATGCTACCACTCAGTGGATTTGTAACTGGCTGACTGACCGAACCCAAAGGGTGCTCATCAATGGTTCCTCTTCATCCTGGAGAAGAGTGACTAGTGGGGTGCCACAGGGTTCTGTCTTGGGCCCGGTCTTATTCAACATCTTTATCAACGACTTGGTGATGGACTCAAGGGCATCCTGATCAAATTTGCAGATGACACCAAACTGGGAGGGGTGGCTAACACCCCAGAGGACAGGATGACACTTCAAAACGACCTTGACAGATTAGAGAACTGGGCCAAAACAAACAAGATGAATTTTAACAGGGAGAAATGTAAAGTATTGCACTTGGGCAAAAAAAAATGAGAGGCACAAAATACAAGATGGGGGACACCTGGCTTGAGAGCAGTACATGTGAAAAGGATCTAGGAGTCTTGGTTGACCACAAACTTGACATGAGCCAACAGTGTGACGTGGCAGCTAAAAAAGCCAATGCAATTCTGGGCTGCATCAATAGGAGTATAGCATCTAGATCAAGGGAAGTAATAGTGCCACTGTATTCTGCTCTGGTCAGACCTCACCTGGAGTACTGTGTCCAGTTCTGGGCACCACAGTTCAAGAAGGACACTGACAAACTGGAACGTGTCCAGAGGAGGGCAACAAAATGGTCAAAGGCCTGGAAACGATGCCTTATGAGGAACGGCTAAGGGAGCTGGGCATGTTTAGCCCGGAGAAGAGGAGGTTAAGGGGTGATATGATAGCCATGTTCAAATATAGAAAAGGATGTCACATAGAGGAGGGAGAAAGGTTGTTTTCTGCTGCTCCAGAGAAGTGGACACGGAGCAATGGATCCAAACTACAAGAAAGAAGATTCCACCTAAACATTAGGAAGAACTTTCTGACAGTAAGAGCTGTTCGACAGTGGAATTTGCTGCCAAGGAGTGTGGTGGAGTCTCCTTCTTTGAAGGTCTTTAAGCAGAGGCTTGACAACCATATGTCAGGAGTGCTCTGATGGTGTTTCCTGCTTGCCAGGGGGTTGGACTCGATGGCCCTTGTGGTCTCTTCCAACTCTATGATTCTATGATTCTATGATATCCTTCCACAGACATCTGAAGGCAGCCCTGCATCGGGGTGATTTTAATGTGTGGTGTTCAATTGTGTTGTTGTTGTTGTTGTTGTTGTTGTTGTTGTTGTTGTTGTTGTGTTTTTGTATACTGTACTGTGTTGGAAGCTGCCCAGAGTAACTGGGGCAACCCAGTCAGATGGGTGGGGTCTTATTATTATTATTGTTATTATTGCTATTGTTATTGTTATGTCCCAGCACACCTCCATGGAGCTCAGCGTGGAATATGTAGCTTTCTTTCCCTCTCCTCTTTTGTTCTCTCAACAACCCTGCGAAGTAAGTTAAAGTGAGAGAAAGTGGCTGGCCAAGAACAACTACAACACAGTGATTATCACGGCAACTGTTCCAGATTTGGTGGGTGTCAGCCATATTATGGGACTGTTGAGAGTCGCTTGGGGTTGGGGGAAGACAATAGTTCAAAGGAATGCATGCAGAAGGTCCCAGTTTCAATCCCCGGCATCTTCAGGTAGGACTGGAAGAGACTCCTGCCTGAAACCCTGGAGAACTGTCACCAGTCAGTGTGAGGAATACTGAGCTAGATGGACCAATGGCTTAACTTGGTATAAGGCAACTTCAAGGGGGAATTGGGGATTTTCAACACTGGTCTCCTATGTACAGGTCCAGCACTCTAACCATTGTACAACACTGGCTGTCAGGCATTAGAATAATAGAATTGTAGAGTTGGAAGGGATGCCAAGGGTCATCTAGTCCAACGCCCTGCAGTGC
The DNA here is from genome assembly GCF_964106645.2 of Podarcis pityusensis. Classification (NCBI taxonomy): domain Eukaryota; kingdom Metazoa; phylum Chordata; class Lepidosauria; order Squamata; family Lacertidae; genus Podarcis; species Podarcis pityusensis. Next base: position 6,597,529 of record NC_138030.1, read on the forward strand.
AGGAATAATAATAATAATAATAATAATAATAATAATAATAATAATAATTTATTTATACCCCACCCATCTGGCTGGGTTTCTCCAGCCACTCGGGGCGGCTTCCAACAGACTATTAAAATACAATAACCTATTAAACATTAAAAGATTCCCTAAATAGGGCTGCCTTCAGATGTCTTCTAAAACTCTTGTGGTTGTTTTTCTCTTTGACATCTGGTGGGAGGGCGTTCCACAGGGCGGGTGCCACTACCGAGAAGGCCCTCTGCCTGGTTCCCTGTAACTTGGCTTCTTGCAGACAGGGAAATGCCAGAAGGCCCTCGGCGCTGGACCTCAGTGTCTGGGCAGAACGATGGGGATGGAGACGCTCCTTCAGGTATACTGAACCAAGGCCGTTTAGGGCTTTAAAGGTCAGCACCAACACTTTGAATTGTGCTCGGAAATGTACTGGGAATCTCAGCTAAAGCATCTGTGACGGATGCCCATCCAACCTCTGCTTAAAAACCTCCAAGGAAGAAGAGTCCATTACCTTCTGAGGGAGTCTGTTTCACTGTTGAATAGCTCTTCCTGTCAGAAAGTTCTTCCTGATGTTTAGTCAGAATCTCCTTTCTGACTAAATCTATTGATTTGGGTGAATTCTCCAGAGCAGGAGGAAACAAGCTTGCTCCATCTTCCACGTGATAGCCCTTGAGGTATTTGAAGATGGCTATCATATCTCCTCTCAGTCTCCTCTTTTCCAGGCCAAACATACCCAACTCCCTCAACCATTCCTCATAAGGCTTGATCATCTTGGTCACCCTCCTCTGCACACATTCTAGCTTGTCAATATCCTTCTTAAATTGTGGTTTCCAAAAAATGGCCACAGGACTGCATGTATGGTCTGACCAAGGCAGAAGAGAGGTGTAATATTACTTCCCTTTATCTGGACAGACATCCTCACATTGAAAGCTGAGACCCCAAAGAACTCCTAGTAGATTCAGTTCTTTACACTCAGATGGTATCATTGCAGATTGTAATACTCTTCCACCCCAAGATTATAAATGCCCCTATTGTCACAGTGTGTTTTGAATCTCTCTCCCTATAACAAACTTTCTTTTCATGGCCAAACCCTTTCTTTCCTTTTTTGCCTCTGCAGAGATCGACTGCCTGATCAGACTCCCCGAACCTGTGAATTATTGGGATCCAATATTTGGGATCTGCATATTCCTCTTCTCCTTTATGATCCCCGTCATGGTGATCACCATTTGCTACAGCCTCATGATCAGGCGCCTGAAGAACGTCCGCGTTCTCTCCGGATCAAAGGAGAAGGACAGGAACCTCCGCCGCATCGCTCGTCTGGTCCTGGTGGTGGTGGCTGTTTTCATAATCTGCTGGACCCCTGTCCACATCTTTGTCCTGGTCCGCTGCCTTGGGGCCAAAGCTGACAACGAGTTCAAGCTGGCCATCTTGTACTTTTGCACCGCCCTGGGCTACACCAACAGCTGCCTGAACCCAGTGCTCTACGCTTTCTTGGACGAGAACTTTAAGACCTGCTTCAAGAAGTTCTGCTTCCCATCTGCCTTCAGAAAGGAGTTGCAGATGTCCAACCGCATGTGCAGTATTGCCAAGGATGTGGCTTATGCCTGCAAGAACTCAGATGGGACTAACAATCCCGCATGACTAGGCGTGGAAATCCCTATGGTACCTGTCAGCCAGCAAAGCCCGACGACCCCCACGTCGGAGTTGACTCAGATAACAGCTCTTTGAAGTCCAAGTGTTTTGGCCCACAGGCAGCCAGGAGGAGGAACGTATGAGAGCACCAATTTCACCATGATATAGAAAAGTGACCTCAGATTGACACTCTTCTTTCCCTCTAAAGGCTGCATTTGGTTATGCCTCTTGGATTCTGTAAGGCTACAGGTCCTGTAGACTTCGCTTGCTTGCACGCACACACAGAGAGAGACAATTTGTTTTGAAACGAAGGAGGCAATGCCGAAACGTGGGCAAGGAACATTTCACCACTATGTACAGCTTGAGTGACTTCAACAGATCATCAGGCAGGGAATCAATTGAGAAAGCGTTGCCTGGGGATTTCCTATGTGCTCTAAAAATCAAGCTTCATTGGAGCTACAGGCCAGAATGGCGTTGAGAGGGAACAATTTCCCCAAAATGTTCATGAGAACACGATGGTGCACCTTGCACCGTTCATTTCTGCCTCGAGCAAGGGAGATCCAGAAGGATCTCTTCATGCAGCCTTCAGTGGATGGGTGCATGGATACAGGATAAAGACCTACTTGGTGTTGGAGAATGCAATCTCTTTTGCGTTTGTTTGTTTTTAATATATATATAAAGTGCACCCTCGCTTCATCTGCAAAATCTCTCTAGTGAGCAACCTGAGAGGCTGCGATGATAAATATTAATCACTTTGATTAATGTACCCAGGGAGGTTTTTTCGCAATGCAGCAGTAACAGAAGCCACGGACGGGCATGGCTAGAATGAAATCAAGGGACATCATTGAGATGCAAAGCATCAGTTTGATCAGTGACGACTGAAGGGATGAAAAATGAAGAGATGAGCTCACTCCCCTCCCTACGACTGCTCCATGTACTCCCTGTACAATAAACTGCAGCAGCTGCTGTGCTTATGCCTAGTGAGTACCTAAGGACAAGCATACAGCCGAGGGCTGCTTAAATCTAATTATCCTTTCATATTGCAATGTGGATTCCAGGCAGGTTTCCTGATGGAAACCCGAGATGAAGCATTTAGTCAATTAAACCAATTCAAGTGTCTTAATGTGGAAAGAACAAATGTTTCAGGTTCATTATGGGCGTGAAAACAGGGAATCCAAAGTGCTGCGTTGTCGACTCATAGGAACTCGTGGCGACCACTGTCTTGGTGGATCACAGCCAAGTAACTGTTGAATGGCTTGGAAAGCCAGATCAATGCTATCAATGGCTACTAGCTATGATGGCTGTATTGCCAGTGGCAGAGGCAGCATGCCTCAAACTAACATTTGCTGGGAATCGCAAAAGGGAGAGTGCCATTGCACCTGTGGCCTGTTTGTGGACTTCCCATAGGCATCTAGTTGGCCACTGTGGGAAAAGAATATTGGATCTGATCCATAATGCTGCTTTCATTTCCCCCCAAGTAGATGGCTGGTGGTGGACTTGCCCAGTAATTTATCCCTAGTATTTGGTAGTCAGAGACATAATGGGTGGTTGATCAACCAGCTTTTATGCCGAGTAGATCTATTGAAATTAATGGACCTAATTTAGTCGTGTTCATTCATTTCAACTGGATTTACTCTGAGTAATTGCTGAGGTTGAATACCACCCTAGAGGTTCCCCCCATGCAAATATCTCAGTGGCTTCCTGTTAGAAAAAGGACCCATTCTGCAAAAGGAACAGTGAGGGAAGGAGTTTGCTTTCCCCCTGAAATGCTCAGGGAACAATCTGGCCGACAAAGAGCCACAAACGCTCTGCAGATATATATTGATTTAGCATTTGCAGAGGCTCCAAAGAACCTCAAGAACATTGTTTAGAACTAGAAAACAAAAGAGTTTCATATGACCCTCTTTATTCCCTTGACCTTTGGGGCAGGCTACATGCTACATGCAAAATCTCATGGTGGAGTTTTGTTGGGTTTTTTTTTTTGCCTGGAGAAAAGCAGGTTCGGAAGGAGGAAGCTTTGAGCAGAGACATGAGGAGGTGGGGTTGCACTTTGTGGAGGCCAGAACGAGGGAGAGCTGTCAGAAAGCGATAAACAACTGCTGAGCAGGAAGAGAGAGGAGAGCCCACCACCCTCACCAGGTGATGGCTTGCACAGGTGTGCTGCACCTGTGCAGATGTAGGCTGGTGCTGATGACGTCCTCCAGAAACTCACCTTTACCTGCTGGTGTGAGATGGCAGGCCCTGGGGAAATGCTAAAAAATAATAATAATGGAAGTACTTTTGGCTTGGAATTGGCTGATCAATGCTGAGAGATGGTAGGCTGCAGAATGGGAAATTGACAGAAATGTCTGCAGGATGTGAGAATTGGGGGGAGGGATAGGTATGGGTGTAGCTGTGTGGTTTGGGGAACAAATTTTGCATTTTTTGCTTGAAATTCGTCTTTCCTAGTAGCCCTATCGCACCAGCCTCCTCTGAGCCAACCCATGCCCTGGCTGACCCCAGCAGATGCCCATGCATTCCTGCTCAGCGGCAAGGCCGTCTGAAGCATATCCTGCGCCGTGGTGCAAAGATCCCTCCGGCGTGGTCCCAGAATTGCCCACCTTTTTTAGGGAGGACGGCGCTGCCGGCGACGCACCCAGCTTTGCGGGGCTGGAGGAGGCGGGTAGCAGCTGGAGGGCAGCTCCTCCGGCGGGGAAGAGGCAGAGGCTGGACGCAGCGGCTCCCGGCTCAGCTGGTTGCTTCGTGCCACGGTGGTCACGGTAGGCGGAGGCTCTGGGCGCGGCACTGCTCCAGCGCGGCATGGCGGAGGCGGGCGAGGATGGCAAGCTGATGCTGGCAGGCAGTGCATCCAGCCTCCGCCTCTTCCCTGGCACCCTCCAGAACTTGGCACCCTGGCGCCCTGCGCCACTAGCCTCTATGGTTAAGACGCCCCTGCTCAGCAGCCTCATACATTTACTGCCTTCTATCCAATCTCCGGACGCAGGTGGCACTGTGGGTTAAACCACAGAGCCTAGGACTTGCCGATCAGAAGGTCGGTGGTTCGAATCCCCGCGACGGGATGAGCTCCCGTTGTTCGGTCTCTGCTCCTGCCAACCTAGCAGTTCAAAAGCATGTCAAAGTGCAAGTAGATAAATAGGTACCACTCCAGTGGGAAGGTAAACGGCGTTTCCGTGTGCTGCTCTGGTTCACCAGAAGCGACTTAGTCATGCTGGCCACATGACCCGGAAGCTGTACGCCGGCTCCCTTGGCCAATAAAGCGAGATGAGCGCCGCAACCCCAGAGTCGGTCACGACTGGACCTAATGGTCAGGGGTCCCTTTACCTATCCAATCTCCACTGTGCTTGATCCTTCCCCCACCACCTGTTGTTCCATTCCAAAACACCCCACACCTGTTAATACCCCAGGGTGCTTCACTTTTTTTTTTGCAATGTGAAATACACGTAGAATTCTGTGGGGAGGGGAAATCAGCTCAGGGGGAGACTGAAGTGGAAAGCAGAAGGTAAGGAAAGGGTGAAGCTCTCCCCTCTTGCTTCTCTGCTCAGAGCTGTCCCCTCTCCTTGCTGCTTTGCTTTACCAAACCTGCCCATCAAGGCACCATTAACACATATAATGTATTGGGAAAGAAATGGAATCTTTCCTTGCTGTGCCTGAGAAAAACGATTTCTATTTTTATTCTTGCAAAAGCATAAAAAGGAGACATTGGACAAGCACTAACCCCACCAGAACCCTGCAGAAGTTGATCAGAACAGAAGGAAATGTGTGATGCTTTCCCTCTTACCATTGACTGTACAGACCCCTTGTGGAAATACTTCTTTGTAACCGGTTTGATGAGATGATGTATTTTTTCACGTGTTGGTCCGCTGGATGTTGGAACGCTTCCAATGTATGCTCTATATGCTGCTGTGCTTCTATGTTTTGTAGATTCTGGCTGCAGTTCTAACCCCACTTACCCGGGAGTAAGCCCTGCTGGAATCCACAGAGCTTACTTCAGAGTAGACACAGCTTAGGATTGCACTGTTTGTCTCTCACAGTGGGGTTTCAGAAACCCGGTGAGTAACTACTTGACATTCCTGCGAAATATGACTGGAGAAGCAGGAGGGCGAAGAGACTCCAGGAACTCATTTTTGGGGAATGGCTGGAAACAACTGTTTGGCAAACAGCCAGCAAGCTGCTCATATTTCTTGTCAATGTTTTAAAGCAAAAGGCGGGCGTAGCAAGCATGTTGCAATGAAGAGTGATTCCGATTCTGAATCTCCACCGGAGGGCAGACGCCGCAAATGATAACCGTGCATGCCGTAACCCCCAACCCCACCCCGACTAAGTTAGTTGATATTTCGGTCCTATTGAAACCAATTGGTCACCATTTATTTATTTATTTATTTATTTATTTATTTAGTTTCATAACGTTTTCACACTGCTTGCTTCTGTCAAACAGAAACAACAAAAACCTGAAACCCTGTAAGAAGTATTACAAAGAGAAGAAAGCAATGAAATTATCAGTAAAGACAGTTAAGAAAAAAACAAGTATTTGAAGCATTTTTATTTTTTAAAAAAAGGAAATAGGAAAAAAATCAGCACTAAACTAAAAACAGATTGAGAACACATACGTCAACATTCTGCATGCCTTGGCTTGGCTTGTGTAAACAGAAACATTCTTAGCGGACACCGAAAAGTGGTACAGTGATGGCGTCTGCCTGATGTCAACAGACAGGGAGTTTCAAAGTTCCAATGGGACTGAAGTTCAGCTACCTTAGTCTGGAATTTGAATCCAGCCTGATATCTGTATTTAAAAAAAAAAAAATATTATGTTTGTGTATCACTGTCGCACCAAGGACCTAAAGGATCAACATGATTAATTTCTTCTTCTTCTTCTTCTACTGCTACTACTATGCCTAAAACAACTAGGCATTCTACAAAGATTTAAAAAACAAAACTGGCTTTGCAGTCTAATCAGCATTTAGCATAGCTTGGGCTTTCATAACCGCCCTGTCTGGTAGCTTTGGCTGAGAGATGGTGGCTAGCTCCCGGGCATTTATTTAGCTTTGTGTTTGAGCCTTCATTTGAGCTCATCTCCCCGGGCCTATGCTTTAGGGCTACACCACATTGACTTATTATTATTAACTTTATCTCATTCATCTTCCTGAAAACCATGTGAACCAGGTCATTGATTCAGGTAATTCACAGGTATACTGCTTCAAGTCTAACACCCCCTTAGCATACTTAAAACTGCTGGTGCAAGTTAAAAAAATGGGTATATTACCAGGAGAATTCATGGATGCCAAGATCCAAGTTTGGGGCAAGTACTCTTTGGGTGAGAGAACCCCATCAGAGATTTAAAATCACGGCAATGTAAAGCATGGAAATATAGGCCCCTGTGAGTTCCCAAACTCCTCTCGTCCCTTGCCTTAGAAAAAGACCATGTTTTGTAAGTTTAAAATGGTTTACTTACAAACTCTCCAAAGGTCAAATTCATGTGCCCTTCCATACAGCATTCAGAAAAAGTTTCATGGGCAGTAAAATGTGGCTCCATTACAGTGGTGAAAGTCTCCAAATTATTGGTATAGAAACTCAAGAGTGGCTTTTAAGAGCCATGTGGTCTGAGCTGCAGCAACCTGCTCAGCCTTCCTCACAAGTTGAGCTCCTCTAGTAGACTAGGAAAGAATAATTACCTAGTTCCTCCCAAGACTTCCTTCCTGGTAGGGTTCACATGCTGGAATGAAAAGAACAAAAGCTTGATAACCCTTCTTCCTCAGGTGAGGAGGAGTGACCCAGATAAGCCTGGCAGGACAGCTTTCTCTATGGTCTTAACCCCTTCATGCGTTAATTAGATTTAAGCGTGTTGGTTATATGAGGTTGGTTATCCCATAAAAACATTGAAAATAAATAGGCAAAACCTCTCCAGCTCACTGGTAACTCCTCACTTGCTTTAAAGTTCTCTGGACTTGTACACTGAAGTTTGCATTAAGTGTTTGATCTGTCAGAGGAAGACATAATTAATGCTTGCAGAATCACCCACCAGCCAAGGTTAGAGATATTTTCCTAAGAACCTGACAGTTTTCTGCTGGGCTGGTGGGCGGAAAGATGGGCATCTAATCTTGCTCCATTAAGAACACCATTTCACAGCAATGGCAACAAATTCTAACTGTCTTTCAAGCAGACAGAGCAAAGACCCATCAAAATTATCCACCCACGAGCACACTTGGTAGATTATTTAAAAAAATACTATAATTATATCAATCAGGTTGTTACCCACCAGCCTAGCACTGCCTTGAGGAATTTTAAATGTAAGTAGGATCTGCAACAAAATTTTACAGTGTACCAATTTGGTGTTCCAGCCATGGTCTCCAGGATACTTAAACCCATTCCCCTTCTCCCCTCCATTTTCTAATATACCCAGCAATCCATCAGTATTCTATGGGCACTCTCTGATCCCACTGGGATGCCCATCCCCTTTTAGGGTTTTGTTTCCACTGGATGCTTTGCGCTTTGGGGAGTCTGATAAACCTGTTTCTACCTCCCTTGTGCATGTGGGTACTGGCTGTTTTGGCTACATAAGCATTCACAGGCACACACATGCAAATATATATCCTCTCTTCATTATTTATTGCCAAAACATCTATAGCTCCATAGTCATAAGCTGAAATAAATCACTGATTATAACAGAAGAAAGCAATATGCAAATTTTAAATTCCCGTGTACAGATCTAGGCTGCTTCCAGAATGTTGCTAATTTGCGGGTGGGATTCAGTCACCTACCAGCCAATTAAATAGGCTTTGGTGGGTTTGCGCAACAAATCCACATTTTGCAGGAAGGAAAGTGATGGGGAAATGCAAAGGAAAGTATGGTAGAATAATTGCTTGGTGCAAACGGATCAGAACAATTGGCTCAATATAAACAGTAGTTGTCGGGGAACTGAAAATAAATCAAAATGAAAGCTCAGTAAAAGGGTCATCCAGAAGCAACCCTGAGCATTCTCATTTTCAATATGATTCCTGTGCACTGTTCTAATTAGCATTCTCATTTTCAGTATGAAGGTCAAAGGAATTGAGATTGGAGGCTGAGATTGGAGGTCATGTCTGAGAGAACAAGGCTGCTTAGGAGCAGGGATTTTCAACCTGTCTCTAGCAGCAAAGCAAACCTGTAATGTATGAACACAATGAAAGGGGCTAGCTAGGTGCTGGCAGGGAGAACGTTTAATGTTAACTCTGGAGGTGCAACATAATCGAAATGGTGGCTGCTGTAGGTCCCAGCCAGCCCTTACAAGATATCCTCAAGAACTGCTTCCCCAAACAGAAATAACCAATGGGAAACTTGGGGAATGTACATTCACGATCCCTTCAGTCTCAGTATTCCTGGTAGACTGCACTGAAGTCTTTTGTGCTGAGAATTACCAGCCCAAGGATTAAATAAATCCCTCCTCCTAATAGCAAACTCAGGGGTGAGTGTTGATGGGAATGGAGCCACAATGTGTCCACTTGGGGAAGAGTTGTGGCTCAGAGGTAGAGCATCTGCCTTGCATGCAGGAAGTCGCAGGTTCAGTCCCTAATGGAACCTCCAGGTAGGGCTGGGAGAGAAGTCTACCTGAAACCACAGAGAGCTGCTGCCAGTCAGTGTAGGCAAGGCTGAACTAGATGGCTCCACTGTCTGACTTGATAGAAGGTGGTTTCCTACCAGCATGCTCAGAGGGAGCTTGAGGCTCCCAGAAGTACAAATAAAAGTTTATATAAAAAAAGAATCAAGGTGACAAAAGATAAATAAACCCCCAAAGAACTCAAGAGGTTTTTTCATTATCTCCCCCTCTCTGGAACAGAGTACAGTCATACCTCGGGTTAGATGTGCTTCAGGTTGAGCGTTTTCAAGTTACGCTCCGCGGCGACCTGGAAGTAACGGAGCGCGTTACTTCCAGGTTTCGCCACTCGCACATGCGCAGACGCTCAAAATGACGTCACACACATGTGCGGAAGCGGCAAAACGTGACCCATGCACGCGCAGACATGCAGTCGCGTCTTACGTTTTACTCAGGATGCGAACGGGGCTCCAGAACGGATCCTGTTCGCATCCAGAGGTACCACTGTATCCAGGAAATGACACAGCTGCTGGCTAGATGTCTGAACAGGAGCAGTTTTGCTAGAACGCAAAGATACACTGGATCATTTTATTGCAGGTCCTGCACGTAATGAATTAATCAATTTGATTGCCCTCCTTGTATGCCCAGTGCTTTACGGACAGCCCCCCCCCGATTAGGCACTCAAGTCCTTCGATTTGTGTAGGAGAAAAGTAACAGTCGTACAGTGGTACCTCGCAAGACGAATGCCTCGCAAGATGGAAAACTCGCAAAACGAAAGGGTTTTTGGTTTTTTGAGTTGCTTCGCAAGACGATTTTCCCTATGGGCTTGCTTCGCAAGACGGAAACGTCTTGCAAGTTTGTTTCCTTTTTCTTAACACCGTTAATACAGTTGCGACTTGACTTCGAGGAGCAACTCATAGCACGCGGTGTGGTAGCCTTTTTTGAGGTTTTTGAAGACTTTGGTGATTTTTGAAGCTTTTCCAAAACTTTTCCGACACCGTGCTTCGCAAGACGAAAAAAACCGGGACGCCGCGGCCACGGGAAGGAGCGCGAGGCAACTCGTCTGAGGAGCCTCGAACAGCGTGGGGGTCTTAGAGGGGTCACGAAGGCTCCGTGAACCCCTAAACCACAGGTGGAATATCCTGTTGGCCATAACACCCAGCAAGGCTGCGTGTGCTCGCCTGTGTTGCCGGCGTTTAACAAGGCTGGAGCCGCAGCGAGAAGGGGAAATATCAGACTCCATGCTGTGAAGCCTCAGGCTCCGAGTGAAAGCGGCGGACCTCCGACAACAGAGGAAAAGCTGGGAAATAGTTCTAAAGCTTTGATGAAAGCAGAGGAGGGAGAACACTGGAAAACAAACAATCAATCAAAGTAAAAGCAAAAGGAATGTTGAATGAAGTACCCAGCGGAGAAGTAATTAAAGACAAAAGAAGGAGGAATTCACCACTGGCGGTAAGAATGATAAAGGAGTAAAGCGAAAAGCTGGCAGACGTGAATGAAAGAGCAAGAAAGTAACCGCTAGCGAGGGGAAGGAATATCCTCGGTAATAAAGTACATTTTACAAAGTACAAAGTACAAAGAGTTGGAAGCAAGATAATATTGAGTTTTCTTTTTTTTGATTGAGAGACTCTTTACCGGGTTTGAGAGGAGGAAAGGAGGTTTCTGGGGCATTTGGTTGATGCTTTAACTGACAGGTTTTTTGAGGACGTTATTGTTAACAACAACTTTTTTTGTTTGAAGTGGGTGGAAGAAAGCCTGGGTCTTCCCCAGACCTTAATGCTGGTTTTATGTTAGTGACTTCCCTATGGGTATAAAAAAGGGAGGAGGAAGCCATTTCGAGACTTATCTTGGCTTTGTTACCTGCCATTTCATCTTGTCCTTGATCTACTACGCCTCTGCATGTATTTGAGATTTAAAGGGACATGTGCCAAAAGCCAAATAGGAGAATTTAAACCAGCATAAAGAACACTTCCTGAAGAACCTCCAAGTCTCCAGTAAAGGAAAATTTTTGGTGACGCCAGACCTCTATTATACCACCCTCTAAGAGGACAAAGACTGTAAAAGGTAAAGACTGTAAAACTTTGTGTATAGCCTGATGTGTGATGACTAATATCTGTTATTATACCCCAACGCCAGACCCAGTAACTTATTAACCTATTAGAGACTATCGGTGATCCTGTGCCTCATCCCTTTTTGAACAACATTAGTGTGGTGGACCCCAAGACCTTTCAAGCCTACAAAATGACAAACGGTGCAAAAAAAGGCGTGGCAACACCAGCGGAAAGGAGGTCGTCGAGGCAAGAGGATGCTAAGGAAAGTAAAGAAATTAAAGACTATAGCAGTCTGATGGCCGAAATAAGGAAAGAATTCAAAAATAATGAACAATATATTGAGAGAAAATTACTTGAGGTACAGGACACTTTGGATAAGAAATTGGAGGGAGTGGTGGGGGAATTGACAGGAAAAGTTAAAGATTTATCAGTAAGAACTAAGGTTTTGGAAGATTCAATGAAAAAGGTGCAAAAAGATACGAAAACTAGTAAGAAGGAGGTGGATAGAATTAGAGTAGAAGTTAAAGAGATAGAAAGAGTGCAGGAAGAGTTGTTGGACAATATGGCTATGACGCAAATGAGACAAAATCAAACCAACCTAAAACTGAGGGGTGTACCAGAGACCCCAAATGAGAATATTAGATCTAAAATGATAAAAGAGCTGGCAACTTGGTTAAATAAGAGCGAGGAGGAGATAAACTGTCATTTAGTAAATGTTTTTCGAATAAGACCAAAATTAGACAGAGCCAGAAAGAAAAAGTTGCCAGGTGAGGTAATTGTCATGTTCAACACTTTGGAAATAAGAAATGAAATACTGCAACAGAACCACATAAAAAGGTTATATATTGGAGGAAGCCCAATTATTATCTTTAGAGAAATTCCTTCGAGATTTCTTCGAAGGAGAGAGCCATACAAAAAATTAACAAACCAATTGAAGAAGAATGGGATATTGTATAGATGGGAGTTTCCCGAAGGCGTTTCATTCTACTTTAAGGAAAAAAGGTTTAAATTAAGCACCAGTATTGAACTCCAAAAATTTGCGAGGAGATACGAGAAGGACCTGGGAAAAGTTGAAGGGGAGGTGGAAAGGGAGGAACGACAGAGAGACGAGGAGGGTGAAGGGAGTGAAGAAGAAGAAAAAGAGGCGAGCTTAACAGGAGAAGGAGAAGAACAAGAGGAGGAAAGCAAGGAACAGTAGTCCCTATTTAATCTAGTTAAATTAGCTAGAATAGTTTAATAGATGGCTTTAAAAACAATAACCTGGAATGTAAAAGGTTTGAATAATAAAAATAAGAGGAACCAGATTGCACATGTATTGTTGAAAAAGAATTGGGATTTAATTTGTCTTCAAGAAACGCATGTTATAGGAAAACACAAGAGAGTATTAAGTAATAAGAGATTGGGACTGGACTTTGTGACCTCCGACAAGGTTAAGAAAAGAGGGGTAGTAATTTATATAAAGGAAAAATATGACCCGCAATTACTGTACAAAGATGAACATGGGAGAATAGTGGTGGTACAGATGGTGTTTCATGGAGAAAAAATAGTTGTGGTTGGAATATACGCCCCGAATGAGAAAAAATCAGCTTTCTTTTTGGAATTAGATAATATACTAATGGAATGGATGGACCAGAAAATGATATTGATGGGAGATTTTAATGGGGTGGTGACGCCGAATATGGATAGATTAACAAAAAGACAAGATGGGAAAGAAGGTAAACTACCACGATCTTTCTTCGACATGGTAAATAATTTGGGATTGACGGATGTCTGGAGGTTTAAAAACCCTACTGCAAAACAATTCACTTTTTTTTCAAATCCGAATCAGAGCTGGGGGAGGATAGACAGTATTTGGGTCTCGAGGGAATTGGTACAGAACTTAATTAAGTCTGAAATTTGGCCCCGAACTTTATCTGATCATAGTGCGGTTTCCATGGAGTTAAAAGGTAGAGAGGTTAAAACAGCCAGATGGAGAATGAATGAATATTTATTTAATGATCAAAGGATAGTAAATAAGGCTATAGAAACAATTGAAGAATACTTTAGGTGGAATTTAAATGGAGAAACTTCCATAGAGACGGTGTGGGACGCAGGAAAAGCGGTCATGAGGGGTTTTTTGATTCAGAAAAATACCCAATTAAGAAAAGAAAAAGAAAAAAAGAAAGAGCAGATTTTAACACAGATTATGGAAAATGAAAGAAAATTAACTGTTAACCCTAGTGAAGAAAGTTTAAAACAGAACTTAAAAATACTACAAGCTAAATTTGCTACAATAATTAACCAAGAGATAGAGTGGAAAATTAAGAGGATGAATCAAAAGAACTTTGAGTCCGCAAATAAGATAGGGAAATATCTAGCGTGGCAGTTGAGAGAAAGGAAGAAGTTGAGTACGATCAGTAAAATAAAAGAAGGAGATATGATTATGGAAGAACCAAAAGAAATAAAAAGAATATTCCAAAGATATTATAAGGATTTGTACAAAAGAGGAGAGGAAACAGAACAAGAAATAGATCAATTTCTGCAAAAACACCATCTGGAACAAATTGTAGAAGATGAAAGAGCAGCACTAGAGGAGAAAATAACACAGGAAGAGATAAAAAAGGCTATTAAAAAGATGAAAGCTGAGAAGGCGCCGGGACCGGACGGCCTTCCGGCCAAATATTATAAAATATTAATTAACCAAATATCACCAGTGCTGGGAGAGGTTATGAACAATATATTGAGAGAAGGAAAGATACCTAATACCTGGAAGGAAGCCTATGTTACATTGATCCCTAAAAAAGAGGTGGACACTATGGAAGTAAAGAACTATAGGCCAATCTCATTATTAAATAATGATTATAAGCTATTTGCAGACATAATGGCGGAAAGATTAAAGAAGGTCTTGATTAATAAAATTCATGGTGATCAAACAGGATTTCTCCCAGGGAGACAATTACGGGATAATGTAAGGAATTTGATTGACATTATTGAATACCTGGACATGAAAATAGACAGAAAAGCCGCACTGGTTTTCATAGACGCCGAAAAGGCATTTGACAATGTTTCCTGGAACTTCCTAAAGAAGGTTTTGGAAAGGATGGGAATTGGCGAAAAATTTAGAAGAGGCATAGAAGCAATATACAAAGAACAGAAAGCAAAGCTGGTGATAAATAATAATACAACAGAATATTTTAACATTTATAAAGGGACCAGACAAGGTTGCCCCCTGTCCCCCTTATTATTTATTGTAATTTTGGAAGTACTTAATAAGAGACTGAGGGAAGCAACAGAAGTGAAAGGAATTAGAGTAGGAAAGAAGGAATTCAAAATTAAAGCCTTTGCCGACGATATTGTTCTGACTTTGGAAGATCCACAAGATAGTGTAAAAGAAGCATTACAAAAAATTGAGGAATTTGGAGAGGTGGCAGGTTTTAAGGTAAACAAGAATAAAACTAAAATGCTGGTTAAAAATCTAACTAAGGAAGAAACGAAAGATCTAGAACAAAAAGTGGAAATCATGGTGGTGAAAAAAGTGAAATATTTGGGAGTGTGGATCACGGCAAAAAACATAAACCTATATAAAGATAATTACGAAGTTACATGGAAAAAAATAAAGAAAGATCTGGAAATATGGGGGAGGATGAAATTTTCCTTTTTAGGGAAGATAGCAGTGGTTAAAATGAACGTTTTGCCGAGGATGTTGTTTTTATTTCAAACTCTTCCAGTTATTAAAGGTTTAAAACAATGTAAAGAATGGCAGAGAACCCTGATGAAATTCATCTGGCAGGGGAAAAGACCAAGGATTAAACTGAAAATACTAACTGATAAAAAGGAAAGAGGAGGTTTTGCTCTCCCAGATCTGAGCCTATATTATGAAGCAGCGTGCCTACTGTGGCTAAAAGATTGGATAAAATTGGAGAACAGAGACCTACTAGATTTAGAAGGTTTCAATAATCGGTATGGGTGGCACGCATATCTCTGGTACGAGAAGGTGAAAGTCCATAGGGCTTTCTTAAACCATATTTTCAGGGGACCAATATATCAGGTCTGGGAAAGAAATAAGAACCTTCTCGAAAGAAAAACACCATGGTGGATTTCACCAGTAGAGGTCTTAACAATAAAAAAAAACAACATGGAAGGGAAGACAGCCACCTACGAAGATTTGGTAAGAAAATCAGAACAAGGGCTTAAACTTAAACCGTATGAGGAAATAAAGGATCAATTCACCGGTTGGCTACAATATCATCAGGTGAATGATATGTTAAAACAAGATAAAAGAAAAATGGGCTTTGAGGACAAGAAATCAAAATTCAATATAGAAATAATAGAAGGTAAAAACAAAACATTGTCTAAATTATACGACATATTACTGGAATGGCATACAAAAGACGAGGAAGTCAAAGAGGCAATGATTAAATGGGCAATTGACTTCGGTTATAACATCGAGTTTGAAAAGTGGTTGAAATTGTGGAATAGAGATATTAAATTTACGGCCTGTACGAGTTTGAGAGAAAATGTTTGGAAAATGCTCTATAGATGGTATCTTACGCCGGCAAAATTGGCTAAAATCTATAGATCAGAAAATAAGACATGCTGGAAATGTGGTGAAGTGGAGGGAGACCTCTACCATATGTGGTGGCAATGCAACAAGGTGAAGGTTTTTTGGGAAGCAATTTATAATGAACTTAAAAAAGTTTTTAAATATACTTTTCCCAAGAGACCTGAGGCCTTTTTGCTGGGAATAATGGGTAAGGAAATAAAAAATGAAGATAAAAAAATATTTCTCTATGCCACCACAGCCGCAAGAATTATGCTGGCACAAAACTGGAAAATAGAAACTATTCCTAACATAAGTGACTGGCAGGTCAAAATGATCAACTATGCCGAGCTAGATAGATTAACAGGCAGAATACGAGACCAAGACGACCAGAAATTTCAAAAAAATTGGAGTAAATTTTGGAATTATATTGGAACGGATATATAGGAGGAACTGGCGGTATTAGAAAAACTTTATCAGCTAATAACTATAAACTTTAATAAACTAATTACGCAATCCGAGATTTATTTGATACTTACCAAAAGGGTGAAGGGAAGTCAAAGGCTAAGGAGAGCCTAATGGTTATATTATTATTTTTTGTATGATTGTATGTTTCCTTTTTGTAGAGTATGAAAATAGGATGAATAATTTATGTTAAAATGTTTATTTTTGTATTTGTTAGTTCTTTTTTTCTTTTTCTTTTTTTTTGTACAAATTCTGAATAAAAATTTACTTGCCAAAGAAAGTCTCCAAATTATTGGTATAGAAACTCAAGAGTGGCTTTTAAGAGCCATGTGGTCTGAGCTGCAGCAACCTGCTCAGCCTTCCTCACAAGTTGAGCTCCTCTAGTAGACTAGGAAAGAATAATTACCTAGTTCCTCCCAAGACTTCCTTCCTGGTAGGGTTCACATGCTGGAATGAAAAGAACAAAAGCTTGATAACCCTTCTTCCTCAGGTGAGGAGGAGTGACCCAGATAAGCCTGGCAGGACAGCTTTCTCTATGGTCTTAACCCCTTCATGCGTTAATTAGATTTAAGCGTGTTGGTTATATGAGGTTGGTTATCCCATAAAAACATTGAAAATAAATAGGCAAAACCTCTCCAGCTCACTGGTAACTCCTCACTTGCTTTAAAGTTCTCTGGACTTGTACACTGAAGTTTGCATTAAGTGTTTGATCTGTCAGAGGAAGACATAATTAATGCTTGCAGAATCACCCACCAGCCAAGGTTAGAGATATTTTCCTAAGAACCTGACAGTTTTCTGCTGGGCTGGTGGGCGGAAAGATGGGCATCTAATCTTGCTCCATTAAGAACACCATTTCACAGCAATGGCAACAAATTCTAACTGTCTTTCAAGCAGACAGAGCAAAGACCCATCAAAATTATCCACCCACGAGCACACTTGGTAGATTATTTAAAAAAATACTATAATTATATCAATCAGGTTGTTACCCACCAGCCTAGCACTGCCTTGAGGAATTTTAAATGTAAGTAGGATCTGCAACAAAATTTTACAGTGTACCAATTTGGTGTTCCAGCCATGGTCTCCAGGATACTTAAACCCATTCCCCTTCTCCCCTCCATTTTCTAATATACCCAGCAATCCATCAGTATTCTATGGGCACTCTCTGATCCCACTGGGATGCCCATCCCCTTTTAGGGTTTTGTTTCCACTGGATGCTTTGCGCTTTGGGGAGTCTGATAAACCTGTTTCTACCTCCCTTGTGCATGTGGGTACTGGCTGTTTTGGCTACATAAGCATTCACAGGCACACACATGCAAATATATATCCTCTCTTCATTATTTATTGCCAAAACATCTATAGCTCCATAGTCATAAGCTGAAATAAATCACTGATTATAACAGAAGAAAGCAATATGCAAATTTTAAATTCCCGTGTACAGATCTAGGCTGCTTCCAGAATGTTGCTAATTTGCGGGTGGGATTCAGTCACCTACCAGCCAATTAAATAGGCTTTGGTGGGTTTGCGCAACAAATCCACATTTTGCAGGAAGGAAAGTGATGGGGAAATGCAAAGGAAAGTATGGTAGAATAATTGCTTGGTGCAAACGGATCAGAACAATTGGCTCAATATAAACAGTAGTTGTCGGGGAACTGAAAATAAATCAAAATGAAAGCTCAGTAAAAGGGTCATCCAGAAGCAACCCTGAGCATTCTCATTTTCAATATGATTCCTGTGCACTGTTCTAATTAGCATTCTCATTTTCAGTATGAAGGTCAAAGGAATTGAGATTGGAGGCTGAGATTGGAGGTCATGTCTGAGAGAACAAGGCTGCTTAGGAGCAGGGATTTTCAACCTGTCTCTAGCAGCAAAGCAAACCTGTAATGTATGAACACAATGAAAGGGGCTAGCTAGGTGCTGGCAGGGAGAACGTTTAATGTTAACTCTGGAGGTGCAACATAATCGAAATGGTGGCTGCTGTAGGTCCCAGCCAGCCCTTACAAGATATCCTCAAGAACTGCTTCCCCAAACAGAAATAACCAATGGGAAACTTGGGGAATGTACATTCACGATCCCTTCAGTCTCAGTATTCCTGGTAGACTGCACTGAAGTCTTTTGTGCTGAGAATTACCAGCCCAAGGATTAAATAAATCCCTCCTCCTAATAGCAAACTCAGGGGTGAGTGTTGATGGGAATGGAGCCACAATGTGTCCACTTGGGGAAGAGTTGTGGCTCAGAGGTAGAGCATCTGCCTTGCATGCAGGAAGTCGCAGGTTCAGTCCCTAATGGAACCTCCAGGTAGGGCTGGGAGAGAAGTCTACCTGAAACCACAGAGAGCTGCTGCCAGTCAGTGTAGGCAAGGCTGAACTAGATGGCTCCACTGTCTGACTTGATAGAAGGTGGTTTCCTACCAGCATGCTCAGAGGGAGCTTGAGGCTCCCAGAAGTACAAATAAAAGTTTATATAAAAAAAGAATCAAGGTGACAAAAGATAAATAAACCCCCAAAGAACTCAAGAGGTTTTTTCATTATCTCCCCCTCTCTGGAACAGAGTACAGTCATACCTCGGGTTAGATGTGCTTCAGGTTGAGCGTTTTCAAGTTACGCTCCGCGGCGACCTGGAAGTAACGGAGCGCGTTACTTCCAGGTTTCGCCACTCGCACATGCGCAGACGCTCAAAATGACGTCACACACATGTGCGGAAGCGGCAAAACGTGACCCATGCACGCGCAGACATGCAGTCGCGTCTTACGTTTTACTCAGGATGCGAACGGGGCTCCAGAACGGATCCTGTTCGCATCCAGAGGTACCACTGTATCCAGGAAATGACACAGCTGCTGGCTAGATGTCTGAACAGGAGCAGTTTTGCTAGAACGCAAAGATACACTGGATCATTTTATTGCAGGTCCTGCACGTAATGAATTAATCAATTTGATTGCCCTCCTTGTATGCCCAGTGCTTTACGGACAGCCCCCCCCCGATTAGGCACTCAAGTCCTTCGATTTGTGTAGGAGAAAAGTAACAGTCGTACAGTGGTACCTCGCAAGACGAATGCCTCGCAAGATGGAAAACTCGCAAAACGAAAGGGTTTTTGGTTTTTTGAGTTGCTTCGCAAGACGATTTTCCCTATGGGCTTGCTTCGCAAGACGGAAACGTCTTGCAAGTTTGTTTCCTTTTTCTTAACACCGTTAATACAGTTGCGACTTGACTTCGAGGAGCAACTCATAGCACGCGGTGTGGTAGCCTTTTTTGAGGTTTTTGAAGACTTTGGTGATTTTTGAAGCTTTTCCAAAACTTTTCCGACACCGTGCTTCGCAAGACGAAAAAAACCGCAAGACGAAAAAACTCGCGGAACGAATTAATTTCGTCTTGCGAGGCACCACTGTATTATCCACCACCACAAAAAAACCAGTGTGCTTGGTTTTGTCATTTCCATAAAGCACCTCTGATTGTTCCCCTGCTTTTGGCTACCCTCGGTAAAATCCCACCTGTTTTCCATGCGAGTTCTGGCAATTGGAAGGAAATGTGCAGGGGTGAAAACTGCCAAAGGGCAGCTTTTAATGGCTCCGGGGATCTGTGCAGTCCTTTAGCCTCAGGAGCAAAGAGAGAGCCAGGGTTGGTCTAGCGGTCAGAGCGTTGGACTACGACTTGGGAGACCAGGGTCGGCCATGAAGCTCACTGGCCGACATAAGGGGCCATTCACTGCCTCTCAGCCTAGCCTACTCACAGGGATATTGTGAGGACAAAATGGGTAGGAGAAGTATGAATGCCACCTCCAGTTCTTTGGAGGAAAATGTGGGATGGAAATGCAATAGATGGATGGATGGATAAAGGCAGGGTATCTCTGAGCCTTGTGAGCAAAGGGGGCATGGAATGCTCAGAAAACTTCCCCCATCTGACGGAGCTAAGGCAGACATACTTCTGCGTGGTCCCTGTAAGCTGTGCCCCTTGCCAATATGATCAGTCCATATAACCCCAGACCATGAAATTAACAAAACTGGCAACCCCTAGTGACTGAATTGATGTGAGAATAGAGTAGGGCTGTTTCGAGCTTAGATTTTAAAATCCGGCTGATTCATTCAATCATGCAAACATTGATGTGTGTGTTCTCCTGAGGACTTGAAAGTACTTAAGTCTGACTGATCGTGGTCAACATTTCTCACAAGTTAAAATTTTTGGAGCAAGTTTGAGAATTATGCCTGCCTGTTTCAAAATCTGCTCAATTTGAATTATATATATATATATATATATTATTTTCCCCACCATCCAGCAAATTCTAGGTAGGGAAATCTGATTGTACTCCCCTCTGCTCCATATTTTCCAGGTCGACTAAAGACATCTATGCTTGAAACCAGCTTTTCTGTTCTGTTTCAAGCATTTATATAGCTGTTTCAGGCTTTCAGAGGGTTGGGCTGGATACAATGTTAGGTTTTTTTGGACAATGAAGATCCAGGTTGTCCGGTTCTTTTTTCGGCCTGTGAAACTCACTTGTTGAGCTTGGAGTGGTCCCCATCTCTCAGCCTCACCTACTTTGCAGGGGTGTTGTGAAAGTAATCTCACATGCTCTTCCCTGAGCCCTTTGAGAAGAACAGGGTGCAAATCTGGTACAAATGAAAAAATAATAATAATTAATGTATATTTGCTTAATACACTTATCATGGAACTCAAGGTGGCATACATTGTGATTCCAGACCAGACCAAGACCTGCTTAGCTTTAGCGAGGTGGCGGCAATATGTATCCCTGGACCACATTTAGGAAAGCTGAAATTCAAAACTAAACAAAGGCAGAGGGCATTTGGGGGGGGGGGTGTTTAACTACGACGCTCCAACATTTAAGCATTCCATTTTAATCTCAGTCTGTAAACCTCTGCCAAGCTGGTGTCCTTCCAGATGTTCTGGACTACAACTCCCATCATCCCCAGTAAACCTCAGTAGCACTTGTTATTCACAGAGAACATGCCCAGATTTATGATTCCTGAAGAAGATCCTCTTTTAATTTAAAGAAGAATTAAGAATATAGCTTTATTGCTCTGTGCCTATGGAATTATATGGACCGTGATTGGCTGACTGGCTGGTTGAAATGCAGTCTTCTTAATTATCTGCAGAATTATCTGCAGAACTATCTTAATTGTCTGCTGTTGATATGAGTGAGCTTTGTAACTATTGCTGTGCAAATGACCATTTTTCTAGGCAGCTACGTGTGCTTGAAGAGAAACTAATAAAACAACCCAGCACTTGGAAATCTGTGGCAGTGATTATCATCATCATCATCATCATCATCATCATCATCCGGCTATCAAAGCCATGATGGAGAGGTTCCCATGCCATTATGCCTCTGAATACCTGTTGCTAGAAACCCCAAGTGGGGAGGGTTTTTGGTTGGCCACCGGGAGAAAAGTAGAAGACCAGTCAAAGTGGGGTCCCAAATCTCATTGTGGGAAAGGGGCATACACAACCTTAATTGAGATTCATTTCTGCAAACAACATTTTATAGGTAAACCATTCAACACATACATACATGCAGTGCCAGACTGACGTATAAGCTAAACAAGCTATAGCTTAGGGCCCCACTCTCTTGGGCGCCCCCCAAAAAAAATTAAAGGAAAAGAAAACCTGGATGTACATTTCCAAAATATAAGATAAAAAACAAATAAAACAAAACCTACATACAGCAACAGTGTTTGTGTTGTATAGGCTCCTGTGATGTAAGTAATGGGCCCCGCCTGCTAGCCTGCTCCCTAAAAGATCACTGGTTTGCTCATTTCTCTATCAATTACTTTGATGAAGTACATATTTTGTTATGTGCAAATGGCTTTAGATACCTATTAGCTCCATAAATTACTGTAATTTTTGCTCTATAAGACTCACCTTTTCCCTCCTAAAAAGTAAGGGGAAATGTGTGTGTGTCTTATGGAGCGAATGCAGGCTGCGCAGCTATCCCAGAAGCCAGAACAGCAAGAGGGATTTTTGCTTTCACTGCGCAGCGATCCCTCTTGCTGTTCTGGCTTCTGAGATTCAGAATATTTTTTTTCTTGTTTTCCTCCTCCAAAAACTGGGTGCGTCTTGTGGTCTGGTGCGTCTTATAGAGCGAAAAATACGGTACCATATAGCATATATTCAACATAAAAAACAGTGACAATTTGTTGTTGTTAAAGGACAGCTGGACATATAAAGGGCCCCATTCCCTTCAGTAGCTTAGGGCCTCATCAAACCTAAATCCAGCCCTGCATACATGATACACTTGGTCAAAGCAAGCTGCTGCTTCTTTAAATTTTCAGCTCCACCAAACAAAGCACAAAGCCTGGGTGGCAACATGATTCCTGTACTTCCATGTGTATTATCAAACGGCGAGCTTTATATGAAAGCCAGCACCTCCCAGGGTTTTAGTAGAGCCTATTTGTCTCTCATTTTGAATAGCCTATAATCTTGCCTTTTCAAGCATATTTTCTTTGGCAAAATGCATAGCGGATTGAGAGAGATAATCACCTTCCCTTGGGGATTAAGAGGAAAAGAAGGTGAACGACCTGACCCCGAGGGTTTGGCCATTCCGCCGCATATCTGTGTTGAAGAAAAAACACAGATGCTCAGCTTTATTCATGATATTTAGGGCCTGTACATACCGCAGCTTCATGCGGATTGTGAACCCCTTGTGCCTCCTTCAACGGTGGCTTTGCTCTGCAATGTTTCCACTGTCATGGGGGCTGCCTCCATTAAGGGAGGTGGGACCGGAAGCCAAAACGTAATTAACTAACTGTATTATTTGCATAAGTACAAAAGAGCCGAACTGCATAGCCCCATGTAACCTCTCTCATTACACAGAGAGTTGGCCTTATTAATTAGCAACCAGCATTTTCCGCAGTTAATTACAAAACGCACACACACCGGTGTGCATGATTAAATCCTTCTCTGTCTGTATTTTAGGTATCCTTGCCCAAGTTGTTGGAAACTGTTACGGAAAAATCTAGGTGTGAGGCTGCTCAGTCACCCAGCTTGTCGGGCAGAGTCCCCAGGTCCCTGCGGAATAAAGGAAGGAGTTCAGCCACCGGAGCAAATAGCTGTAGACCAAAGTTTATTGCGCAACAGGTTCAAAGAGGAATTTTGAACCCCGAGGATGGGGTGATAAGGACTTTTAAAGCTTTCCCACCATATCCCAGAATACAGTTCGTACAGCATCATTGCTACATCACTTACATGTCACAAAAGGGGAGGGTTACACATGATTAGCATAGACAGATGTGTCAGGGCAATACACAAGTATAAGATTAGAATAAACATATATGTCTTAAGTACCCACCGCCCAAAAGTAAAATAGAACTTCCTTTGCATGTCTGGAGCCTGAGACAAGTCAGGTGATGAGATTTGGCTTCCCTTGACTAACAATGAGCCCAGCAATTGTCACCTCTGGGAACTTCCTGGAGTCCTTTTTCAAGGAGAAAATAGTTTTGGAATGGAGGAAACTGGCAAAGGAGTTGATTTTATATTATTTTTAAAGCCAGGTAACTTCTTTGAGCTGTCAAGTTGAAAGGGTACATTCAAGCATAATATTTGTAACATTTAACAACTTTAAAGATGTGCCCCCCCCCCCCGTAATTTCCATAACAGGAATTAACTTGAGATGTAATAAAACAGCAGTGAGTTGGGCTGGTCTTGCCTTTACAAACATTCATCCTGCAGTGATTAACAGTCAAAACATTTGCCCCTGCTAGTGTTCCCAGGGCTGATGATAAAACATGAGACATACTCTAGATTTTAAAGTCTCAGATTTGCCTAAAGTGGCATCCTCAAGGAAGCACAGCAGCTAAGTTTCCATTATAAGGCAATTGCAGCTGGGAAATGCTGTTCTTCTTATTGATGTGCAAAGGAGATTCTCGGATAAGGAACATTACACTAGAACAGGGGTCAGCAAACTTTTTCAGCAAGGGGCAGGTCCACTGTCCCTCAGACCTTGTTGGGGGGGTGGACTATATTTTTTTGGGGGGGGGGTGATGCAAGAGCACCATGAGCCCCGGTGGCTGCTTATCTGTGTCTTACGAGCTACAGGGGCTGGAGGCGGAGGCAGCAGAGGAGGGATGATGGGCGGCACGTGAAAGGTCTCTGGACAGGGGCTGCTTAAAATGGCAGCCGCTCAAGTGCTGCTGCTGCTGTTGGCACCAACAAAGCCCAGAACCCTTCCTCCTCTAGGCAGGGCGGGGAGAAGACAGGAGGAGGGAGGGAGGAGGTGTGGGAGGGAGAGGGAGAGAGAGGGAAAGAATGTGCATGCTGGCGATCCACGCGGCGATTCCCGGACCGCCCGCGGGCCGGATCCAGAAGGCAGTTGGGCCTGATACAGCTTGTGGACCTTAGTTTGCTGACCCATGCACTAGAACAGGGATGTCCAACACATTGATTGTGATCTACTGGTCAATCCCTGCAAGGTTTTGCTCGATCGCTGGCCCCCTTCCGTCCCCGCCCCCTCTCCCTGCGCCGGCCTCTATTGTTACAGAAGGGAAGCCGGAGTTTAGAAACGGAGGCTGTTATCTGTCAAGTGATCGTAAGGTTAGTGGCTGCTTCTGTTCTGTCCCCCCCCCCCAAAAAGCTCAATTTTGACAATTTTGAAATGGGAATCAGATCCCATTTCCAGTGTCTTCTGTTAAGGGATTTCAGGTCTCAGGACTGGGAAAGACTCTCGTCTGAGATCATGGAGAACAACTTCCAATCTGAGTAGACATTTCAGCACCGGGTAAAGATGTTTTGCTTTGGCCTGGGAAATTCAGTATGTAATGTCAGTTGCAGGGGGTTGGACTAAATTGTCATTATACTTTTCAACCAATGTCAGCGACTGGGCTCAATAACTGGTTCTGCCCCGACTGGGCTAGGCGACTGGAGCACTTTCAGAGACCTTCCAATCCTGGAGTCCAACTGGACACACAACTGTGCATTGTGAGCACCAGACTCAGCAGAGTATAAACAACGCGGAAGCTAGCTGTGAAGCATAACGCCTTTCTAATAGCTACTACAAACTAAAGAACTACTGGCTTGCAGGAGTGTTACAGCTCCCACTCTGCCATCTAGTCACTACATAGATAAGACTCTCTCCACACACAGAGTCAGGCAGTCAGTCAGGAGCAGGAGAGTAAAAAAGCAGTTTCCGCCCCCTCCTTTCTCAAAACATCAGACCAGGAGATTCTCGCAATGGGGTGTGTGTGTGTGAAAATATCAACATAAATGACCCACAGGGTCCCTTCCAACTCTACAATTCTATTATTCTAGTTCAGCGTGTTCTGTTAAAATTTAAGTTCCTGTTTTCACTGCTGCTTGAAAGCAGAATTTGAAGGGTAAGTTTGGGGATCAAAGAGCAAGGCAGCAAACAAATATCCTGTGGTACAGAGCTGTGTTTCTGCATTGCTCTTTGATTCCCCCTCCCCATAAATATATATATGTTTCAGCCTTTGGTGTATCAAAACAACTTCTTCACCACCTGATTGCTTGCATTTAAAGGATGGGGACTGGTTGACTTTTGGCAATGGCTGCCAAATCAATTTCATTTTAGTATACATAACAGATTTATTTCTGCAGATTACTCTGCTTTTCCCAGGACAGAAGTAAATTTAATGCAGAAAGTGGGAGGGAGGAGAGAGAATATTTAAATTTATGCAGTACGACAGGCCTCTTGGTGAGCATTTTGAATTCCAAGAGGCTTCTGATTCCGGACAAAGTCTTCTCTTGCATAAAATGGCAACTGAATCATGCGATGTGGTTGGCTGATGGAGGGGAGATTATGGGAGATGTTTCCTGCATGCCTTTGAAATACAAATCTGCCCAGCAAGGGATGCCTTAGCAACAAAGACTTAAGCGATGAAGCATTCTTAGCAATGGTGTTTGTTAAGTTGTGGGTGAACATATCAGACGACACAGCGATTCTTCAAACAGCTCCTGTTTATTCACAGGCCAGAACAAAACTGAACTGAAGGGTTCAGCCAGCCGGCTTATATAGAACTCCACTAGAACGCAACAGTAACCACTTTCTGTAACTAGCCAATCACTGAACGTCACTTTCAATCCCTTATTTGCGTATGTGGACCTGAGTGAAAACTATCTACAGTATCCCCCTGCTGGCCCAGGGTGAGAACTTCAGTACATAAGTGTTGCCTTTCACGTGCTGCGGTCTTAGTGCTGCTGTGTCAAGGCGAGAATCGTGCTCAGGTCATCAATAACTCACAAGGTGCCAGTGAAGTTAACTCTTTAGTCAAAGAAACAAAACAGTAGGTCTTGTCCCACTGCTCTCCAAGCTTCATCCTCTCCAGAGGCCTCACCAAGTAACCTAAGACTTCTTTGCCTTGTCTATCTTTGCTCTGCGCTCTTCATATCTCTTTGGGAGACCAGGAGGAAGGGGAGCTGGTCACAGCAGGAGGGGGAGACTCCCTGGCTTCTTCAGCAACCTGCCTCATCTCTGCCTCTTGACTCATCTCCTCTCCAGCCTCTGCTTCTGCCCCTGAGTCTGGACTGCTTTCTGCCACAGCCTCTCCCTGCTCACTAAACCTTGTTCCCTCTTCAGCAATCAGGCATTTTCTAGTGTGCAATTGTTCACGATCAGTTTCAGCTGCATTTATTTTGTATCACATCATCTTCTTGTGCTTATGTCAGGTTTTCAATTTTTTCTTCAATTTTTTCCCTACGCGGCCTCAAGACTGATGGTGACATAAAAATATCTTAATAAAGAAAAAACATAAATTGTAAGAAAGCTCTCTGTTGTGGCTGTTATAATCATAAGAACAGGTCCAGATTAGGGAAGATCTGTTTGGTGGCAGCAAACCTCCATCCTTTGCATACACAATAACATTTTGCACACCCGGAAAAATTTACTAGGGAATTTCAGTGAGGTAGAAATTCTACAAAACCAATAATCAGCATAGCCATTGTCATGTATGCAAGAGTGTGACCTGACCACAAAACTGGTAAGAACCAGTTAAGAGAAAACCTAATGCTGACTGTTGGAGTGAAAAACAACTCTGGGTAAGTCGATATATAATATCTCCAGTAGCACCTTAGAGACCAACTAAGTTTGTTCTGGGTATAAGCTTTCGTGTGCATGCACACTTCTTCAGATACCATGCACTTCTTTGTGCATGGACACGGAAGCTTATACCCAGAACAAACTTAGCTGGTCTCTAAGGTGCTACTGGACAAATTTATTATTATTATTATTATTATTATTATTATTATTATTATTTTGACAGCGTCAGACCAACATGGCTATTCACCTGAATCTAGAACTCTGGGTTAGGTGCAAGGAGGTCTTCCCATCCCATAATGCATTACTGAATAAAGTATGACTAATTGGGAATCTGGTTCGAGTCTCTGTATTGAACCCACCAAGGGAATTTTCTTCTACAACAGAAAAGTTTTCTTCCCCTACAACTCTGAACTTTGAGGTAAGGTGATAAAAGCTTTCTGGGAAATGATATCTAATGAGCTGGAGGAAAAAATGTTGAAAATAACCTTTTCTAAGAAACCAGAAGCTTTTCTTTTCAGGAATTCTAGGTGGAGAGATCTCGAAGGGCCAGAAGAAATTGTTCATGTATGTGACCACAGCTGCCCAAAGTTTGTTAGCTCAGAGATGGAAAGAATATATAGTTGCGACCAAGGAAGAGTGGCAGATAAAATTAATGAACTATACTGAATTGGCAAAACTTACAGGAAGAATCAAGAGCCAGGAAGAACCAAATTTTAATAAAGGATGGGGAAAGTTTGTAGTGCATTTGAAAAATTATTTTAAACAACTACATTCATTAGTAGCTTTGACCTGTAGTAAGAATTTAAATTATGGCTTGATTAAGGATTTACAATAATTGGAGTTAGTGAGGAAATGCAGAATGAAAATTATAACATAAGGATCCACAAAGGGGGGTGGGAGGCGGAGAGGAAAGACAATGGGGATAGGATGTTTGTATTTTGTATTTGTTGTTGTTTGTAAAATTTAAAATGCATTTTTTTTTTTAAAAAAAGAAACAACAACACAAATCCTCTGAACTTTGAGCTGACATACTCTTGTCATGATCCTAAGGCTGGTGGAGGCCGCTAATGGAGGTTGGGAAAATCTGGTACTTGATAAACTGCTAGAATAGTTTTTTTATCAAATAATAATATATTATTATTATTATTGTTATTATTGTTATTATTGTTATTATTGTTATTATTGTTATTATTGTTATTATTGTTATTATTGTTATTTATACCCCGCCCATCTGGCTGGGTTTCCCAATTCTAGGCGGCTCCCAACAAGTGGTTTATAAATTTACAAATTTTCTAAATAGAATGAATGAATGAATGAATGAATACTATCTGATTTGTTTTTATCTCCAAGTTGCTATGTTGCAAGGAAATTTCAAAGAGGCAAGAGCTCTTTCCAAAACCCTAGCGAGCTAATAAACACTAAATTCCAGAGTGCATTTTTGAGAGTGGTATTTTCCCCCAAGGCCTTTACATGCCCCAAATTCTGAAGTTTAAAAGATGTTCAAAGACGTTCACAGACATCTTTGATCTTTTCCTCTTCAGGCTTGGAGCAAACGCTGGAAAGATGCAGGCTTGATTTTCATCCATCTTGAAATGTGGATTTACAATTAAGATCAACTTCTCCTTTGCCCTTCAGGTTGGGAA
Organism: Podarcis pityusensis; assembly: GCF_964106645.2. NCBI lineage: Eukaryota > Metazoa > Chordata > Lepidosauria > Squamata > Lacertidae > Podarcis > Podarcis pityusensis. The sequence goes on from NC_138030.1 coordinate 6,626,407, forward strand.
AGATGGGGGAGGGGAGCAGTGAAATAGCTTTCACCTTCTCATAAACATTCATTAATGCAGGTTCCAATAGAAACCTTGTTTCTCACCCAAAAGAAATAGGGCTTATCGGCAGGTCCAACTAACAATGTTGCACAGGGAGAAAGTGTTTGGTTATAGCAACCTTGCATCCCTCTGGCCAATAGAGGCCAGTGTTGGCACTAACAGATAGTCGGGGAAAATACACTTTGTGGTTTCCTGTTGTTGTTGTTTAGTCGTTTAGTCGTCCGACTCTTCGTGATGCCATGGACCAGAGCACTCCAGGCACTCCTGTCTTCCACTGCCTCCCACAGTTTGGTCAAACTCATGTTGGTAGCCTTGAGAACACTGTCCAACCATCTCGTCCTCTGTTGTCCCCTTCTCCTTGTGCCCTCAATCTTTCCCAACATCAGGGTCTTTTCCAGGGAGTCTTCTCTTCTCATGAGGTGGCCAAAGTCTTGGAGCCTCAGCTTCAGGATCTGTCCTTCCAGTGAGCACTCAGGGCTGATTTCCTTCAGAATGGAGAGGTTTGATCTTCTTGAAGGCCATGGGACTCTCAAGAGTCTCCACCAGCACCATAGTTCAAAAGCATCCATTCTTCGGCGATCAGCCTTCTTTATGGTCCAGCTCTCACTTCCATACATCACTACTGGGAAAACCATAGCTTTGATTATGCAAACCTTTGTCGGCAAGGTGATCTCTCTGCTTTTTAAGATGCTGTCTAGGTTTGTCATTGTGTGGTTTCCTACGAAACATCTAAGCCCCACACAGTAGGGCCCAAGTTCAATTCTTGGTGTCTCCAGATAGGGATGGGAGAGACTCCTTGCTTGAAACCCTGGAGTGCCGCTGCCAGTCAGTGCAGACAAGCCAATGGTCTGGCTCAGCAGAAGGCTGCTTCCCAGGTTCTGGGAATGAGTGAATGAAGGGAAACAGTCAATGCTGCGTTTGTTGCAATGCATACACAAGCCCTCCTCTATTCATAGCTGTCAAACATCCCTTATTTGGCAGGTCAGTCCCTTATCCCAGCGCCATGTCCCTGTCAGCATCGCCCTTGAGCCAGTGTCTCCAACTGGACTCATCCACTCAGCCCCGACTGGGCCAGGCGAGCTGGGTAGCACTTCCAGAGACCACCTTCTGCACAGGAACAGGTCAAAGTGCTGTGGACTCACAGCTTAGAGTTGTGAGCACTGGATTCACTTCCACAAGAAGACAGTCGTTGCACAGCAGAGTATAGCAGAGCATAAACCACTCGGAGAACAGTTCTGTAGAATAACTACTTTTATTCTATCTACAACTATCATACACAACTATATACAGAGCTAAATGAGGTCTAAACGAAAAGCTGAACTGCACTGAGTGTCTGCAGCTGCTCTTAACAGCAACCTTATCTATACACACAATCTCTCTCTAACACTCAGTCTCTCTCTCTCCGACACTTTGATGTGAGGCTGGAGCGGAATAAGTAGAGAGCAGAAATCGCCCCTCCTCTCTGAAGAATCAGCAGAGAACATCAGCAGATTCTTGGATATGGGAGGGGTGAAATCTCCTCAGTCCTGCTGCTGTCCCTTATTGATGAGGCTTCGTTTGGCTGCTGGCTGGGCTTTCTGCCTTTGGCTCAGAGGGGCTCAGAAGTTTAACATACCTGTGCCCAGAAAATCCCTTATTTTGGCTGCTGATCCCTTATTTTTGAGGCTGCTGGTCCCTTATTTTCAAATCTGTAAGTTGACAGCTATGTCCTCTATTTCTCCTCCCAATTAAAAAAAAAGCCAAATGATTAATTTAAAAAACAGATATTTATTGTAAAAAGAGAGTCGCGTTGCTTGCTCACTCTCTGGCTCTCTAGCAAGGTAACAAAACAAAGGCCACACTGCACTAAACAAAATGAATAATATTCCCTTCGTGAGCTGGCTAATGAGAAGAATGAAACGCAAAATGCAAGTAGCTGAGGGGGTGAGATTCTCCGAACATCTCATTGTTGAGTTTATCAACCCAGACTCCCCCCCCCCCCCGATTCCTAGCTCACTCTTTAATCTCAGCGAAAAGTGAACCTCACAAACACCCCAATTCCACTCAAAAGGCAGACAATTCTTGCATGTCATATGCATGATTATATGTATAATGTTAAAATATCCAGATTTCCTTAATGAACCAGTACCTAAATAGAGTGTTCATATAACTCTACAAAAATGTGCATGCATTGATTTAAAATTATGACACAGAAACACAGCATGTATTATAGGTATCATTCTATGTCAGGAGCTGGAGTCAGGCATAGGTAAAGGTAAAGGGACCCCTGACCATTAGGTCCAGTCGTGGCTGACTCTGGGGTTGTGGCGCCAGAGAGAGCCAGTGTGGTGTAGTGGTTAAGAGCGGTAGTCTCGTAATCTGGGGAACCGGGTTCGAGTCTCCACTCCTCCACATGCAGCTGCTGGGTGACCTTGGGCCAGTCACACTTCTTTGAAGTCTCTCAGCCCCACTCACCTCACAGAGTGTTTGTTGTGGGGGAGGAAGGGAAAGGAGAATGTTAGCCGCTTTGAGACTCCTTAAAGGGAGTGAAAGGCGGGATATCAAATCCAAACTCTTCTTCTTCTTCTTCTCTCGCTTTATTGGCCGAGGGAGCCGGCGTACAGCTTCCAGGTCATGTGGCCAGCATGACTAAGCCGCTTCTGGCGAACCAGAGCAGCGCATGGAAATGCCATTTACCTTCTCGCTGGAGTGGTACCTATTTATCTACTTGCACTTTGAGGTGCTTTCGAACTGCTAGGTTGGCAGGAGTAGGGACCGAGCAACAGGAGCTCACCCCGTCACGGGATTCGAACTGCCAACCTTCTGATTGGCAAGTGCTAGGCTCTGTGGTTTAACCCACAGTGCCACCCGCGTCCCTGGAGTCAGGCATAGGTCAGCAATAAAACCACCAGCTCCTTCATCTAGTCCCTCATTGCTCTGCTCTCTTCATTCCTCTACTTGTTCTGGGAGACCGGGGGAGAGGAGCTGGTCGCAGCAGGAGGGGGATATTCCCTGGATTCTTCAGCATCCTGTCTCATCTCTATCTCCTGACCTTTCTCCTCTCCTGCCTCTGGGTCGAGACTACCCTCTGGCATAGCCTCTTCCTGTTCCCTAAACCCTATTACCTTTTCAGCTTCTGGCACTTCCTCCTCCATGTCTGCTCCCTCTTCTCCCTTTGCCCACTCAATGTATGTCATCCCACCACCACCAGTCCCCTGGCTCTGAGCCTTCTTCCCTTGGGGATTGGGTTCCCCAGCTCCCACTATTCCTCTGCAGCCAGCCGATCCATGACAAGGGAGAGAAAGAGAGAGAGAGAGAGAGAGTTGGGCTTTCATTTTTTTTTAAAAAAGATGACAATGCACAAGCGGCTTTGGCATAAGCTTGATTGGATCAGAACCACCAGATTCTGTGCATACAGGGGTTCAAACTCTTTATCTGAAGGCATGCCTGGTTTTAATACAGTGGACGCTCGAGTTACGAACGTGATCCATGTGGGATGCACGTTCGCAACCCGCAGCGTTCGCAACCCGCAGCGGTGCGTCTGCGGGTTGCGATTCGGTGCTTCTGTGCATGCGCAAAGCACGGTTTAGCGCTTCTGCACAGGCGTAGCCGCTGAAACCTGGAAGTAATCCATTCCGGTACTTCCGGGTTTTGGTGGGTCCGTAAGCCAAAAAAACGCAATGAAGCGTCTGTAACCCGAGGTATGACTGTAATCATTTTAACCGTGTGATATAGTTCACTCTGTTTTATGTATTTTGGTTTTTTAGTGGCTTCAGCTACACACAAATAAGTAATATTCATACTCATGTGTATACAAACAGCCATAGAAATAAGCAAATGTGCAAGCCACTTGCACAGCTACTGATCAGAGTTTGCAGCCATTGATTCAGACTGACACCCCTCTGCAACACATACACACACACACACACACCTGTTCAAGCAACTATTGTAAATCTTTAGCTAATTACTCTATAACACCTATAGCCACATTAGAAGCTATCGTTATTCCCTTAAAAAAAATAAAAATACTATTACCCAAGGTAGCATTTGAAAACTGGGATAAGAGCACTCTCTGGTGTACAAAGAAGGTCATCACAACACATTTGGGCTATGCTACCTACAGTACATGAAAAAGTTGCAGTTGTTCTTTGCCCTAAGAGAAGTGCTCCTGTTCACGGTTCCAAATTAAGTTCTATGCTCTGCGAAGAACCTTTGCAGAAGGTTCTTAAAACATTAAGGGGAAACAAAAACACCACTTGCACTGACATTCCTTCCTGAAACGATCCTTTCAGTTATTTACTTATTTATCTATACCCTACCTTTCCTCCAAACAGCTCAAGGTGGTTATACGGTTTTCGGGCTCCCTGTTTAATCCTCACTACAACCCTGTGAGGTAGGCTGAGAGACAGAAACTAGTTCAAGGTCACCCAGTGAGCTTCATGCCTGAGTGGGAATTTGAACGCTGATTTCCCAGCTCCTAGCACCCTAAACCATGGGTAGGCAAACTAAGGCCAGGGGGCCAGATCTGGCCAGATCGCCTTCTCAATCCAGCCCGTGGACAGTCTGGGAATCAGCATGTTTTTACGTGAGTAGAATGTGTCCTTTTATCTAAAATGCATCTCTGGGTTATTTGTGGGGCATAGGAATTTGTTCATTATTTTTTTCAAAATATAGTCCGGCCCCCCACAAGGTCTGAGGGACAGTGGACCGGCCTCCTGCTGTAAATGTTTGCTGACCCCTGCCCTAAACAATGCCATTTTATCTTCAACCAAGGCCTACTCAGAGTTGACACACTAAAATTAATGAAACTATGTTAGTCATGCCAATTCATTTCAGTGGGTCTACTTTGAGTAGAACTAGCATTGAATGCAACCCAATGCTTATTAACCTTCACCTTTACGCATTTCATAAAATGTGCTTTGGTGTGACATCTGTGCCCTCAAATTGCTTTCCAAGAGCAGGATTTGCCTACCTAGCCCCGTCACCAGAAGTCTACGCAAGGACTTCTGCTCTTGCAACAGATCTCCCTCCCTCTTCTTTCCCTGTGCTCCCCAAAATTGGCTGGGAGAACCCCAAAACAAGGCGGGAGGGAGGAGGCATCGTTTTGTCTCGCAAGAACTTTGCTCCCCACCAGTGCTTTTTTCTAATTTTTTTTTTAATTAGGAATATTCTCATTTTCCTACTCATATTGAAATACAGCCCCTAAATGAGGCCACCTTAGATTCACAAAATATGTGTATGTGTATTCTTGTGTACCCCCGGAAAAAGGCACTCTTCCCCATCATCATCTATGTGTGTCTGGCGTTGTGGGGGACTTAATCTGAAATACAGAATCCCTTTTGCCCTGTACTCTGAGTCCAATTCCTCCTTCCTCCCTTCCCCAACAATGACCCTGTTGAGGCACAAAGCCCCCAGGTCTTCCTAAGGGGGCCCAGAGCCATGGTGTGCTTGCTCAGCCTTCTTCCATCAATTAAGGCAACCCTAGGTGGTGCTGGAAGGTTTTGCTCTAAGACCGGGTGGCCGACAAAAAACCCAACATGCATCATCAACATTCAATAAAACTGCAAAAGGTGATGGAGTTTTGCATAAAAACATTGTACAGTGGTACCTCGGGTTAAGAACTTAATTCATTCCGGAGGTCCGTTCTTAAGCTGAAACTGTTCTTAACCTGAAGCACCACTTTAGCTAATGGGGCCTCCCGCTGCCGCCACACCGCTGGAACACGATTTCTGTTCTCATCCTGAAGCAAAGTTCTTAACCCAAGGTACTATTTCTGGGTTAGCGGAGTCTGTAACCTGAAGTGTATGTAACCTGAGGTACCACTGCATACTAATTCATATGAATGCAACAATTGAGAAATTGTTGCTCTAAAGGGAAACACAATTGATCTCGCCATAGTGGGAAAGACTCGGAGTTGGTGATAGATTTGCCTGCTCAACTTTCCTGGACAACTTCAAGCCTTCCTCCTTCCCTATCTTGGGTTCTAAGACATGGACTGGACAGCCCTTCAGACAGAGGTCACTTTCAAATGGAGGTCTATTCTCTGACAGTCATTCAGGTAGAGGACCACCCTCCGTAAAGTAGGATGAATGCCCCGCCCTCAGGATGAATGGTCTTTTGCTGTCCTCCTCCCTCCCTCCATCAATTTCATTGGAGTCATCACTTCTTAGGAATGTAGCACTCCGCTCTGAGCACAATTCAAAGTGCTGACCTTTAAAGCCCTAAATGGCTTTGGCCCTGTATACCTGAATGAGCATCTCTACCCTCATTGTTGAGCCCAGACACTGAGGTCCTCTTCCGAGGGTCTTCTGGCAGTTCCCTCACTGTGAGAAGTGAAGCTATGGGGAATCAGACAGAGGGCCTTCTCGGTAGTGGCACCCTCCCTGTGGAATGCCCTCCCATCAGATGTCAAGGAAATAAACAACTACCTGACTTTTAGAAGACATCTGAAGGCAGCCCTGTTTAGGGAAGCTTTTAATATTTGATGAATTATTCCATTTTAATGTTTTGCTGGAAGCCACCTAGAGTGGCTGAGGAAACCCAGCCAGATGGGTGGAGTATTATTATTATTATTATTATTATTATTAATATGTATGCATCTGATGCAGCAATATTCCATTTTCAAGATGAATTTGCTTGCCATGCCTACAACCTTAGGCAGTTTTTACCCTCCTGGCGCTGTTTTCTTTCTCTTTTCCTTAATCTCCCAAAGCCCTTTCTTCTCAAAACACTTTTTTTATATATAAACAAAGGCAGGATTCATTAGCTAGAATTCATTTCTTCTTCCTTTGCAGATTAAAGCACCTCCCTTGAACAGCTTTCAATGCCTGCTAAATGCATGAAAATAGGCCTTTTGGTAGGATTGTAAATGAAATCCGCTATGTGGGATTTCTCAAACCTATGGGTAGAGTGGCTGGTCTAGAATCTTGCAGGGACATGTTGTGTGCAGGAAGGCAAAAGGCAGCAGTTATATAGCACTGGTTAGAAGCTCCTACTGGCTTCTTATGACACCTGGTATCTTCTGAGATAGGATGCTAGAAGCTGCTGCAGGCTTCTCAGTGGAGATCTAATACTGGCTACGATTGACACAATGAATGAGAAAGGGGTAGCCAGTAGGCTCCACCCAGCTGTTGTGAACTATCCAGTATATCTACACTACATGTTTATTATTATTGTTTTGTTTTTGGTGAACTGATATCCTGCCCTTCCTCCTCCAGGAGCCCCGGGCGGCAAACAGACATACATAAAAACAAAATCATAGTAGAAATAGATTAAGACATTCTAAAAAGAATTATAATTAAAAAGGATACTTTCCCAATTGTACATAGCTTTCCTCATAGTATCCTGGGAACTGCAGTCTGTTAAGGGTTCAGAGAATTGCTGTTTTGCAAGTGGGAAACTACAGTTCTTGTGATTCTTAAGGGAAAGTGGTGTGCGTTGAATGTGCATTGGATGGGCTTTAAAGATATGGAACTGCCTTATATCTCCCATCAGCCCAACAGCCAGCGATTAGAGAGGCATATCACAGTATCACAGAACTGGAGAGTTAGAATCATAGAATCATAGAACTGGAAGGGATCCGAGGGTCATTTAGTCCAACCCCCTGCAATGCAGGAATCTGAGCTAAAGCATCCATGACAGATGGTCATCCAACCTCTGTGTTATGTACTAACCTTGGATCCTAGAACAATAGGCAAGTAGGATCCTAGAATGCAATAACTGATTGGCTTGCAGGAGTAGACCAATCAGGCTCCAGGAAGAAGTTAATCAGCCTATTAGGCTGGTAGGATCGTAGAATGCAACAACTGATTGGCCTGCAGGAAAAGACCAATCAGGCTCCGGGAGGGAAGTAGAATCAGCCAATCAGATGGGACTCACTGTGTAAATAATGTATATAAAAGCCTGAGGTTTGGGGGGCAATTCAGTCACTTTTTTACAAGCTGCAATAAAGAGCATGAAATCACTACAGGACTCCAAGTATATTTCACTCTGCTTAATAGCCTCCAAGGAAGGAGAGTCCACAACCTCCCAAGGGAGACCATTTCACTGTCGAACAGCTCTTACTGTCAGAAAGTTCTTCCTGATGTTTAGTCAGAATCTCCTTTCTTGTAACTTGGGTTCGAGTCCTACCCTCCAGAGCAGGGGAAAACAAGCTTAGGAAGAGCTTTGTTTAAAGGCAGATTTGGTGGCAGTGATGGGTGATGCAAGGGTTATGCCACCGACCACGCGGCCACATCATTGACACACCCAAACATCCAAATCTCCAATTTAGATTTGATGTAATGCTATGCAAACTCTCTGGCTCAAGGCAGCTAAGCGACATGCTTGGTAAGCCTGGCACATGCTCAAGCTCTGATGATTTATGGACTGTCAGTGCTACTCGGTTATTCTCCAACTATGTGAGAGTATGCAATGGGTGTTTGATAATGAAGACATGGTTCTGTAGCTTACGTGGTTTGGAGCTTTGCTTGCTATAGAAGGTGTTCCACAGGGCATGACACGCGGCATCTGCGGCAAACACTGAGGGGAATATCACCTCTCAAGTCTCCTCTTTTTCAGGCTAAATATACGAAGCTCCTTCAACCTTTCCTCATAAGGCTTGGTTTCCAGATCCTTGATATGGTTAGTCAAACTTACATCTCAGTGGAACTTAAGTCCCTTTTAAGAAAAAAATGTAATGACTTAAGTCTCATTCATTTCATTTGAAATGGTACAACTAATTTTGTTTGGATCCAAGCCATCGGTCAGTCATCTGATATCACTATGACATCAAGTGATTGACAGGTGGGGTGCCCCACTCACCTGTGAAAGTTGGCACATGGGGGGGTGGGAACAGTTAGCTATCCAGCCTGGGGGCCAAAAACATTCCCTAGACAAGGCCGTCCAGACTTTCAAACCGCCCAAAGTTCAGCCAAAATTGCAGGGAGAAAGGAGTTGAAATATCATTTGTTTGAGAATATATATATATATATATATATATCGAGAGAGAAAGAGAGAGAGAGAGATGCGGGTGGCACTGTGAGTTAAACCACAGAGCCTAGGTCTTGCCGATCAGAAGGTCGGCGGTTCGAATCCCCGTGACGGGGTGAGCTCCCGTTGCTCGGTCCCAGCTCCTGCCAACCTAGCAGTTCAAAAGCACATCACAATGCAAGTAGATAAATAGGTACCACTCCGGCGGGAAGGTAAATGGCGTTTCTGTGCACTGCTCTGGTTCACCAGAAGCGGCTTAGTCATGCTGGCCACATGACCCGGAAGCTGTACGCCGGCTCCCTCGGCCAATAAAGCGAGATGAGCGCCACAACCCCAGAGTCGGCCGCAACTGGACCTAATGGTCAGGGGTCCCTTTACCTTTACACACACGCACACGCACGCACACACACACATATCCAGCTGGTATCCACCAACCTCTTCCCCCATTCCTTGCTCCAAGTGGGATAGTGTCCAGTTGATTGCAGTAAGCAAGCCAAGCTCTAGGAAGTTTTATCCCTTCTCAAATGTGTCCCTCTGTCTCCAGAAATAGGCTGCAGAGTGAGAACACAGTGACTGTGATAAAAGAAAGCCAGTGTGTTATAGCGGTCAGGGTGTCAGGCTAGGGTTCAAATGCCACTTGGCCATGAAGCTCAGCCTAGGCTGTCTCTCAGCCTATCCTACCTCACAGGGTTTTTGTGGAGATTCAGTGAGGAGGGTGGAGAACCACGTGTACAGGCCTGAGCTTCTTGGAGAAAACAGTGGGCTATAAATGCAGGAGATATGCAAGAAATAAATAAAATGTGGATTGCCTGAAGCTCGGCTCTGCCCTCGCCGGTCTTGGAAGGATCCTTTAAAAAAGTCCCATATGACCAGAGAATTTGCTATGGTTTTCCCAGTAGTGATGTATGGAAGTGAGAGCTGGACCATAAAGAAGGCTGATCGCCGAAGAATTGATGCTTTTGAATTCTGGTGCTGGAGGAGACTCTTGAGAGTCCCATGGACTGCAAGAAGATCAGACGTATCCATTCTGAAGGAAATCAGCCCTGAGTGCTCACTGGAAGGACAGATCCTGAAGCTGAGGCTCCAATACTTTGGCCACCTCATGAGAAGAGAAGACTCCCTGGAAAAACCCCTGATGTTGGGAAAGATGGAGGGCACAAGGAGAAGGGGACGACAGAGGACGAGATGGTTGGACAGTGTTCTCAAAGCTACCAGCATGAGTTTGACCAAACTGCGGGAGGCAGTGGAAGACAGGAGTGCCTGGCGTGCTCTGGTCCATGGGGTCACGAAGTGGCGGACACAACTAAACGACTAAACAACAACAATTGGGGGATATAGGAAGCCCAAACACATATTTTCTAGATGTCCCTTTTACAATGAGGCATGTAGAGAAACCATTGACCCCCTGCTGGTGAGGCTTGCTGACCTCACGGTAAAGCAAAAATCCGGTCTTCTCCTGTTAGGCAAAGACCACAAGACGTCTTGGATTGTACCCAGATTCTGCGCACAGATCTGTAGGCGCTGACCACCCCCCAATTCAATCTAGTTTGTTAAGAAAAATCCCAAACTCGGATCCACGGGTGACTCTGGGTCATTTCTCTAAGGTAGTCTATCTTAAAGTTTTTATGTGTTTATATGCCTATCGCATTTTAAAACTTAAAATCCATTGTTTTAAATGTTTGTTTTGCTATTAGGATTGTAGATCCATTTGTCTTTCACAAGCTGGTCTCTGACCGTAATAAATTTCATGTTCATGTTCAATAAAGTGTGGAATTGTGGGGATGGGGCATTTTGTTCTAGTTCTAGAAGCAATAAATCTGTTAACAAGGCAGATAGGAGCACAATAGCAGCTCCCTCTTAGAAATCAAAGAGACTTCCCATAGAAACCATTTGCCAGTATCCTTGGGGTTCTGGGATGAGAAACAGAACCATCACATGAATCACTGGCCATAGAGTTGATTTGCATTTACCTACCTTTGTAGTAAAAGGGACGCAGGTGGTGCTGTGGGTTAAACCACAGAGCCTAGGACTTGACGATCAGAAGGTCAGTGGTTCGAATCCCTGCGATGGGGTGAACTCCTGTTGCTCGGTCCCTGCTCCTGCCAACCTAGCAGTTCAAAAGCACGTCAAAGTGCAAGTAGATAAATAGGTACCACTCCAGCGGAAAGGTAAATGGCGTTTCTGTGCACTGCTCTGGTTTGCCAGAAGCAGCTTAGTCATGCTGGCCTCATGACCCGGAAGCTGTACGCCAGCTCCCTCGGCCAATAAAGCGAGATGAGCGCCACAACCCCAGAGTCGGTCATGACTGGACCTAATGGTCAGGGGTCCCTTTACCTTTACCTTAGAAATCAAAGAGACCTCCCATAGGAACCATTTGCCAGTGTCCTTGGGGTTCTATGCTGTATCCTTGGGATTCTGGGATGAGAAACAGAACCATTGCATGAATCACTGGCCATAGAGTTTATTTGCATTTACTTACCTTTGTAGTAAGGGGAAGGGAATTTTCTTCTTTTTGTTATTATGGTTGGTATCCTCATCTTAAAAAAATAATAATTGCAAAAAAGGAAGACAGCCTGCACTTGAGATACTTTCTCAGTGCAATTAGTTCTATTTATCCCTCCACCGCCATCCTTGCCTGTGGTTGTCATCACAAAGGACCCAAAGGGCCTGCTAATGTGTCCAAATGGCTTTGGCACGTCATTCAAGAGAGGAGTTAAGCTCGGAGATTAATGACTCTAAACAACGAGGACTGCATTGAGTCGCCTAATAAATTCGTCTTGGCAAAATCTCGACCATGTGCACATTGATTTTTACCTTGCTGTAGGCTCCCTAGTCAGAACTTTGGACATCTAATACCTTATTGATTCATCTTTAGGCTGGCTTCCATCAATTACAGTCCCATATTAATAACGCTTAAATTGCAATGCACAGGGTTTGTTTATGAAATGAATGCCAGTGCTGGAAATGGAGGTGGAAGGGAAGGCTTTTTTGAACTCTTTCCAAAGTGTGGATCAGGGCTGGAGAACCTCCACATGTTGCTGGACATCAGAGAATAAGAAGAATCTGCAGGATCAGGCCAAAGGCCCATCTACTCCACTATCCTGTTCTCACAGTGGCCGCTCAGATGCCTGCAGAAGGCCTAAACACCAGATTCAAGAATAAGAGCCCTCTCTCCTCCTGTGGCTTCCAGCTGTGGAGGCAGAACGTAGCCATCACGGGTAGGACCCATTGATTGCAGGGGTGTAGCATTGATTGCAGGGGTGTCCTAGCTACTTCTACTTGTCCTAGCTACTTCTCCTAGCTGGTGCCATCCAATGTGCAGACCCAGATCCCACCATCTGCCACCAGGATTCACCCCCTTTCATGATTTCATTGATATCTCCAAACAAAGATTGTCCAGCAAGGCAACTGAGGTCGAATATTTTCACAGGGGTTTTGAGACACAGGCTGTGAGACTTCTTAAATTCCCCAGAGAGCTGCCATCAATCTCTTTGCATGTTTGAAACAAGGTCAGAGAAGCAGACAACATGTAGCATGGAAAATGCAATTTGTTTGGCAGCGATGCAATCACACTCACACAGAACGCCAAGTTCCCTGCGAGAGTCCCCGAGTGCCAAATACTTTTACACATGATTTATTTTGGAGACAGAAGGGTGTTGTTGTTTTTTAAGCGCTTATTAAAAAATAAAGGGAAAGAAATATTCATGGCCTTCAGAACTGTACCAAGGCGCAGATTCAGTGAAGTGCTTTGAGGACTCTGTGCCCTGATGCTGGATGTTTGATAAACCCCTTTTGTGCTGTGTTCAAATGTGTGAATCATGCCATCACGGCAAAGGGAGCAGAGGAAAGGAACAAAAATAGGATTCATTTAAGAGGCAGAACAAACTGCTATTTCCCAAATGGAAAGGGAAGGGGAAATATGACTCAGAGCGCCTGTTTTCTGTGATGCCTTCCCTTCCTGATCTCAGATTTTAGGCATTTTATTAAATGTCCACAAACACTCTGACTTCTCGAGGGGAAGCAGTTCCAGGAAATGAAAGGTGGAAGAACAGTCTCTCATCAGAGTCTAGAGACAGGTAGAGTTGGGTGTCAGGAAGGTGGAACAAGACATGGTTTCTTGGCAGGCATTTAGGTCAGACTGCATTTCCATCTAGCTCACCGCTGCCTAGTCTGACTGGAGTAACAAATGTAAATTTTATATTCATATATTGGCTAGTTTCCACCCACACCCACCCACTCCTCTCCAACCAGGCATGCAAGAAGAATTATTAGCACTCAAGGGCAAATTCCAGCCAGGCAAAATCCCTTGTGGGGTGATGCAGAGCCAGTGAAGTGTGTGGTCTGGAGACACTCCTGAGGGCCATAAAAAGAAACCTGGAAGGCTGCATTTGGCCCCCGGGCCTGAGATTCCTCTCACCTGGTATTTAAGTGCACTTGGCTCTAGGCCTCATTCCTACTAGCTCTAACATGTGTTTCAAACTCCTGCCAGGGAGGCCAGGAGCTGTCCAGCAGGTCAGTGCTGAAGATGCTCAGGAGAACAGCTGATTGGCGCAGGGACTGGCTGGACACTGAGCAGTGCTGGCCGGATACTGATAAGAGGGCACTGGGAGAAGTGGGTTTGGACGCTGACTTTAAATAAGGGATCAGGGAGCTGGGAGGACCTGTAGCAGCCGGGAGACGAGAGTCAGAGAGGAGATTGCAGGATTGGAGAATGAAGAACAGGTGCAGAAGCGAGAGATAGGTCAGGCTGGTGTTGAGTCAAGGGCTTCTACACTTCCTCTTCCTGTCCCCACCTCTCCTGCTTCACTGTCTCCCAGGACTAGAAGAGGGCTGAAGAGGGAGAAGCAGAAGGTTACACGCTGGCCAAGTCTTTGCCTGCTTGCATGCAGCTTGGGATGGGGAGATACAGAAGCTGGGACGGGGACAGAGCCTCTCTGTTCTGGCAACTGCCTTATTGGGTGCACACGTAGAAGTAGCTTGGAGGACTCCTTCAAGTAACAAATAGTTAAAACTGCACACTGTTCCAGTTTACCAGCACACGACGTAGGGATGGCCACCAACTTGGATGGCTTTCAAACAGGATCAAACAAACGCATAGGAGCCAGTGTGGCGTGGCAGATAGAACGTCGGACTGGGAGACCTGGGTTGAAGTCCCCACTCAGCCATGGAGCTCGCTGGGCAACCTGGGGCCAGTCACTGCCTCTCAGTATAGCCTACCTCACAGGGTCGTTGTGAGATAAAAATGAGGAGGGAAGAACCATCTCCACTGCCTTGACCTTGTAGGAAATGTAATGTAATGCAATGCAAATTCATGGAGGATATTCATGGATATCAATGACTACTAGCCATGATGGCTATGTCGCATGTCCACTGTCAGAGGCAGCCCTGAACGTTGGCTGCTAGCAATCACAATTAGGGAGAGTTGCTATTTCACTCAAGCTTCCCAGAAGAGGCATCTCACTGACCACTTTTCAGGAAAGGAAAATGAACTAGCTAGACCTTTGGCCTGTTCTAGCAGGGCTTTCGTATGCATTAGAGTTGAGTCTGTTTCTGGTTACAATTTACAATGATTATTGTTTTCCAGAAATCCCTATAAACTTATTTTCCCCGATCCCCTGAGCACATCATCTGACACCTTGTCTTGCACCCCATTGCCATCAGAAATGTGGTTTGCTAGTATGCAAGGCAGAGCCTTTTCCGTTGTGGTACCCATGTGGTAGAACTTCCTGTCCAGAGAGGTTCACCTGGCTCCCTCATTTGTGCCATCAAGGGAGCGTGCTTGTTTTCTCCTGCTCTGGAGGGTAGGACTCAAACCCATGGCTTCAAGTTACAAGAAAGGAGATTCTGACTAAACATCAGGAAAAACTTTCTGACAGTAAGAGCTGTTTGGCAGTGGAACGGTCTCCTTCAGGAGGTGGTGGACTTTCCTTCCTTGGATGTTTTTAAGCAGAGGTTGGGTGGCCATCTGTCATGGATGTTTTAGTTGAGATTCCTGCATTTGCAGGGGGTTGGACTAGATGATCCTTGGGGTCCCTTCCAACTCTAAGATTCTATGATTCTAAGTGTTTAATTTGACTTGCTCATCTGCTCCGTTGGTTAGAGTGTGGTGCTGATGACGCCAAGGTTGCAGGTGCAATCCCCATATGGGACAGCTGTGTGTTCCTGCATCCTCAGGGTACCTCTCAACTCTACAATTCTATGATTCTATTACCTGTTGTACAATTGTGTTTTTAATCCAGCCCTTTAAACAAAGCATTGTATTGAAATGTATCTTTTAGCTACCTGTGAGCTGCCTTGGGGAGGCAGTTTCTGGGGTGACAGGCAGGGTATGAACATTTTACCAATAAATAAAAATAACCACCCAAGCTCATCCACACAGAGACCTCCAACCTCTCATTTTCATGCTGTTTATTTAATTAGGATTTCTCCCCCTGTTATTGTCCACCAGGGGGCAGACACAGACTAAGGACACACAAAAAGGACATTTCTACAAGTTCAAGATCTCTTTTCCTTCCCCTTTCTGACAATATATATATTTTATAGGCATTCTAACAAAGCAAAATCGAAAAGCAACGAAAGCACAGCAGGAGGGCCCTTACAGAGAAGACATAAGCAGCATCCGAATGAAAGTGTAACACTTCTGCAAAGTTCTTCGGAGACACGTGTTGCAAAGTTTGCAGGAGTCGCCATCGACAGCCATGATGAATACGAAAGGGGCCTTGGTGAGGCTCCAGGAGGCACGGCTGATATTTCAAGCAGCCCTGCATTCCAGCATCTTCCTGAAACTCTTCTGAAAGCTGTCGTCTAGGAAGGCGTACAAGAAGGGGTTCAGGCAAGAGTTGGCATAGCTGAGGCTGGTGATGAAGTAGGAGGCGCCAATGACCACAGGGGTCTGGGGCAAGTCAGTGGTCAAGGCCACGATGGTGGCCAGGTGAAACGGTGTCCAGCAAAAGAGACACACGGCCATAACGATGAAGACCATGATGGTGACTTTCTTCTTGGCTTTGTCCAGTGCTTTGGCGTTTGAGTTCAAGCGCATGTTCCTCAGTTTGTACAGCATCATGGAGTACAGGATGCAGATTGTGGAGACGGGGATGGCGAAGGCCAAGATGAGCGTGTAGATCCTACTGGCTTTGAACCAAAATTGTTCGGGCCGGGGGAAGTTGAGGCCGCAGCTCTTGATGCCCAGACCGTCTTCGTAGACATTGGCGAAGATGAAGAAGGGGGACACGATAAGGGTGACTAGGAACCAGATGCCGAAGCTGATGATACGGGCTGCCCGGTAGGTGCGATGGGGCATCCGTTTGGAGCTGACGGTAGCTAGGACCACCAGGTACCTGTCTATGCTCATGACGGTGAGGAAATAGATGCTGGAGAAGATGTTGTAGTGGTCTATGGAGAGGATGACCTTGCAGAGGACCTCCCCGAAAGGCCAGTAGTGCAAGAGATGCTCAGCGATGTTGATGGGCAGGACCAGAGTGAACAGGTCGTCGGCGATGGCTAAGTTGAGGATGAACATGTTGGTCACCGTCTTCATCTTAGGGGCTTTGAGGATCACGTAGATGACGGCCGTGTTGCCCGTCAGACCCACAGCGCAGATCACGGAGTAAATGACAGGGAGGACGACATAGAAGTCCGGGGACTGTTCGTGGGAAGTGAGGTTGTAGCTTGTAATATTGCCTGTGCCACAGGGGTCACCTGTTCCATTGCAGGTGGCATTCAGGTCTCCATCCTCCCCAGGGTCTGCCATACCTCCTTGCTCTGTTTCCCAATTGCTCGTCAAGTTATATTGTAGGTAAGTGGGGACTGGAAGCATATCCCAGGGCGATCTGGCTGCTTTCAGAAGGTCTAGCTGAGGGCTATGTGCAGATTGTGCTAAATGTCCTAGATCGCATCCCAAAGCGCAAATGCTTGTCGAGGGCAGGACCAAATCGAAGCTAGGAAAGTGAAAGGAAAGTGATCTTCCGTGTCAAGAGCAGCATCCCTTTGAGCTGTGCCTCTTCTGTATTAGTCACGATCATCCGGCTATTTAAAACCGAGCCGCTCTTGCTCTAAATGAAAACTGCCATCCGATTAACTCCTTGAGCAAGCTTTGTCCATGTAATCATCCACCGGCCCCTTTTCTGCATCAGGGATGGAAATGAAAGTAGCTTTTAACTTAGCTACTTGCCATTAGGACACGGCAAGGCTGCTCCCCACAGATCCGCTCAGAGGCAATGAAGAGAGCGGTACCCCATCCATTACAGCTGTGATTTCATTCGCTCCTGGGGATGCAGCAGACACTTCCTAATGCCCTGCAGAAAAGGGATGGGGACATTAAAGAATAATGAGACAAGCGTATAGAAACCTCTTAAAAGCCCAAAGGCAGCTACCCCCCCATGCCACCAAGTCCTGCCCCAGTCTAAGTTGCATGCACCCTCATGTTGAATGGCGGCTTCAAAATGCAGGTATCCCAAAACGATCTTGAACATGCCCAAACTCACATGCCTGTGCAGCATCAGAAAGCAAACTCCCAAAATGAAAAAGAGCATCAAAGCGTAAGAGAAAAATGGTATTTTAAAAGAGATGTTACTAGCCTTACCTTTGTGTAGATTTCATGTTACTCTTCACTCCAAGTCCAGCTTCCAGCAAGTGGCTTCAATGTGGAAGAAACAGGTGCTGAACAACATCCCCAAAGATCGTCTTACTGGCACCCCAGCTTTGTAGAGAGCAGAGAAATAAATAGAGCTCCACTAGATTTTAAGCTGTTGAGTTTGCTGTGATCCTCCCCTCTCTCCTTTCCTTTCAGGCACTGCAGAGATCAGACAACGTCCAGGTTAGGCTCCTACTTCATCAGCTGAAACTCTCCTCTAGCTCTGAGTGCTCCTCTCACCCAGTCGAGTCAGGATTTCTCACGTTTAACTCTTAGCATCTGCTACCCAGCTGCTTCTCACTGTTCAGACTCTCCCGTCTCAATCGGAGGCAAAGGAGGATCCCATAGTGGGCTGACATGCTATATTCCCACTGCACGTGTGTGTGTGTGTGTGTGTGTGTGTAACTAAACCAAATAAATTACTCTGGGTAAATGCAATGGTTATTTATCTCTCTTTTAGTCTGCCTAAGTAAAGATCACCCGAACGGGACTACAAAATGCCTACAAAATGCTCTGGTTCCTTTTTTTTAAAAAAAAAAAAAAGAAGGGGGGGATAAGGAGAAACTGTGCGTGGTTAATTTTTGAAACAAGGATAACTGGAGTTTACATACCTCCAAAAGCTTCATTCCCTGACAGCTGTGCCCAATTCCCGTGCCCCTTCTTAAAGTTGTGCCGAGCTGCAGATAATTGGAGACAAAAGGCATGTAGAACAACACAGGCAGTTTTGTTTCCTATCACAGGAAACATGATTTTTTCCACAAAGCATTACCTGCTCCCTGCTCCCATTTCTGTCATGGAGCATAGGAAGTCAGCTTGTACCGAATTAGACCCCCAGCCCACCTAGTTCATCACTGGCAGAAGCTCTCTGGGGATTCAGGCAGCCTTGCCTGAAGATGTCAGGCGTTGAACGTGAGGTCCACCTGCAGCTCAGGTGCTCTGCCTCTGAGCTACGTCTCTTTCCATCGTATGTTGAGCAGATCTAGCACTCTGTGCCTGGAGACAGAATTGCACACCCTGCAAGTACCCCAGTAAAACCAGGACATCCTTTTTTCCCCCCTCATGAGAGGACGGTGGCCATTTTGGACGCCATGATCTCTCGCGATTCCGCACTGCGATTCCCCCCGGAAAAAGTGCTTTTCGGGGCCGTGACCTTGTGTGGCACTCCAAAACACATCTAGAGGCATGGATAGTTTTCAAAACCACATGCCCTACGCATTTCATTTTGGATATTCTATTCTTCCAAATATTTTCCAAGCTCATTTCATTGTATTCTCTCTATTTCCTAGATTCATTCAATGTCTGTCAGGAGACCTACCATCTCCACACAGTTTTTAAGATATTCTTTAAAAACACAGTAGCACCTCGGCTTACGTTACCCTCGGGTAACGTAAACTTTGGGTTGCAAAAGCGGCAAACCTGGAAGTGTTTCGCCACACGTGCATGTGCAGAAGGGCTCTACCACGCCACACACATGTGCAGAAGCGGCCCCTCTGGTTGTGGACACCTCAGGATCCGACCAGAGCTCTGGAACAGATCCCATCCGCAACTGGAGGTACCACTGTAGTCCATTGCGTACAGATTAATTACATGTAAACTAACACAATGAGAATGGCTGGAAGTCAATTCACTGAGGGTGTGTTTACTCTGGGTAGGTATATAGGTAATGTATGTTTTGTAAATATGTATTGTATGCACAGTGGTACCTCGAGTTAAGAACGTAATTCGTTCTGGAGGTCCATTCTTAACCTGAAACTGTTCTTAACCTGAGGTACCACTTTAGCTAATAGGGCCTCCTGCTGCCACTGCACCCTCGGAGCACAATTTCTGTTCTCATCCTGAAGCAAAGTTCTTAACCCGAGGTACTATTTCTGGGTTAGCGGAGTCTGTAACCTGACGTGTTTGTAACCTGAGGTACCACTGTATTGTATTGTTTGATATGTATTGTATTGTATGTTTATAGATTTTGTGGTACAATAAAATTAAAAACCAAAACCAAAACCACACACCCTAATATTACTGCAAAGTTGTAATATGCCTGTGTATGTTTTAAGGATTCATTTTTGGACATCAAACAAGCAGGCGGAATTGGGACTCCATTGCAGGTAGGCAGTCTGAGAGATGAGAGCAGCAAAAGGGCATCTAGGCCAAAACCCCATAACAAACTACAGCACCCAGAATTCTTTGAGAGAAAGAATGTGCTTTGAATGTGCTTTAAAGACATGGGGGGTGAGGGGTAGACTCAACTAATTTGTTGCATGCACAAAGCATGCTTTGGGGTTGTGCATTGTGGGGGAGGGGTTCCAGAAGTGGACCCCACTTAGCAGCAGACTGGACTGATATGTTATTTATTAAGTATTAGGCAAACATTTAAGGCTTTATCCCCATACACCAACCTCCCCCAAGCTGGTGCTCTCCAGACAATGTGGGCTACGATTCCCATCAACCCCAGCATGCATGGCTGGGATAATGGGAGTCAGGTGATCAGATTCAAAAACACCTGGAGGACACTGGGTTCAGGAAAACTGCTCCACAACCTTAGATGAAGGAGCATCTCCACCCCCATCATTCTGCCTGGACACTGAGGTCCAGTGCCAAGGGCCTTCTGGCGGTTCCCTCACTGCGAGAAGCCAAGTTACAGGGAACCAGGCAGAGGTCCTTTTCGGTGGTGGCACCCGCCCTGTGGAACGCCCTCCCACCAGATGTCAAGGAGAAAAACATACGAAGACATATGAAGACATCTGAAGGCAGCCCTGTTTAGGGAAGCTTTTAATGTTTAATAGACTATTGCATTTTAATATTCTGTTGAAAGCTGCCCAGAGTGGCTGGGGAAACCCAGACAGATGGACAGGGTATAAATAATAAATTATTATTATTATTATTATTATTATTAGCTGGGAGCAAGTCATAGAATCATAGAATTGTAGAGTTGGAAGGGACCATGAGAGTCATCTAGTCCAACCCCCTACAATGCAAGAAACCTTTGCCCAATGTGGCACTTGAACCAATGACCATGGGATTAAGCCTCATGATTTACTGACTGAGCTGCCCAGCAGCTCCCACTGAACACGTACAGGATTGTGCTCTGCATTATCAGTATTGCAACATGATTTCAGTACATTGGATAGCGCTTGGAGATACAGTTGTTTACCAGTGATTTGGGGGATGGGGGAAATCAAAGCTTGTTTTCTGGTATGTCTAAGAACTGCAATCATCTTGTTTTGCAGTATCCCCATGAAGAATGATTGCAGTAGCCCGCTTTCAGTCACCTGTAGCCTTTGAATAATGCATTTGCCTGTGGACACTCAGTGTGCTCTCCTTTCCTGGATCAAGAGCTCCACGGGCCTTAACGGCTTGTCCGCCTCCGTCTCTAATGAGGACATCTTGGTGCGTGGCATTGCTTGGGAGAATAAGCTGTTATTCCCGGGTGCTCACCCTGTTCCAGGAGTCATATGCAAGATTTCATTTGCTGGAGGAATCATGAAGGTCACCATAATCAACTTAAGCCCTGAGCATAAGGAACAAGCTCTCCATCGCATCTGTTTTGCGGGCAACTTTAGAGCTGACGTTCTAGCCTGCTGCACAGTTTTAATTACCCTTTCTGTATGGCCAGAACAGCTTGTTAGAGTTTAAACTGCTGTAATGCAGAAGCCACAACTGGGGGGTGGAGGAGAAATTTGATTCAAATGACATTCAGAGGTGAACTTACCTGATTGGGATTTTCCAAAACACAGCTCTCTTTCAAAATTCACATTTCTCCGAATTTTGCAATGCAGTTCTCCAAGTAAAAAAACATGTACAAAAATGCATGTGCTAGGGTAAAGTGTGTACATACTAGTGAAAACAGCTTACAAAAATGCAATATATTAGGGCAAATAGCTTGCGTAAATGCGTGTGTTGATCAGAACTGCATGCAAAAATGTGTTAATAGGAGAAAGTCACACTAAAATGCTGACGAGGATTTTGAGAAAAATAAAAATCATGAATGGCTGCAGAGATGTAGAGAACTGCATTTAAGATTGGAAAAATGAGAAAATTAGAGAACCAAAATTGACAGACTTGGCTGTTCCTAGTCCCAACTCACAACAACGCCCACTGATGTGGGAAACAGTGTAAAGATTTAATAAACCTAAACCTAAGCTAGGCTTACTTACATTTGGTAAGGTTTCGTGAGCACTGGCAAAGTTTGTCAAGCCTTGCTGAACCTGTGGCCCTCCAGATATCTCAGGACTCCAACTCCCATCAAGTCCAGGCAACATGGGCAAAGGTCAGGGGCAATGGGAGTTTTAGTCTGACAGCATACGGAGGTCCTCAGGTTCCCCCCGTCTTCAGGCCAGTTGCTCAACCTCTCTGGATGAGCAGCCAGACTCCTGAAGCACCACATGTGATTCCAGCAGACCTCAAGAGATGTCAATATGCAAAGCCTCCCGATTACCTCATTCTCATCACCTCCCATGTTCATTCAATGGCTGGCAGACAGCGAGGCATTAAGAAATCAATGGGCTTACTCATTTCTGATGTCTCTGTACCACTGGGCTCGAAAACAAATCCCAACATCTCTTGCAGACACCCTGCAAGTTTGGAGCGAAGTCTTGCAATTTACATCTTCAGCCAATGGCTCATTAAATCACCCCCTGCCACCTGCCTTCACTCCTCTCTCGTGCTATTACGCATGTCTCCTCATGCAAACCTATCCCTCCACGCTTCTCCACTATTTCTCTCTAAGATGCAGATTGGATGTGATGACATCGGTGAGATGAGAGGGGTTTTTTTTAAAGGGCATTTGAGCAACGTTCTGGGTCAATTTGGGGGATCGGATAGCTCTTTCCTTCAAAACTGTTTCAGCTTTTAAACACCTGCTGGAAACTTTTCTGTTCCATCAAGTTTGCGCAGGCAATGAGGACTACATGTTCCCATAATGCTTAGCTCATTTCTGGTTTTAACTTTTCATATGGTTTTTATTGTATGGTTTTAGGGAGAAATGTTGTAAATATGCAGCTGTCCCATGCAGGGATCAAACCTGCAACCTTGGCGTTATCAGCACCACACTCTAACCAACCGAGCTATCCAGGAAATGAACTTGCTGGGAGTTTCATTTGACTAATCTTAGTTCAGTGGAGCCCCCTGAAATGTAGTGAGGCTGGATCCTGTGCCAACCCCTGCAGCCATCCAATGATGGCAAAAGGCCCCATCTAGACCTCTTCACTGTGCAGCCTGTGACCTGGCTCCCTCTCCTTCTGTCCTGGTTGGCAGGAGCTTCAGGGCCGTGAATGTGTTGCTGGCTGCACTGCTTCATTCAGTCTTGCCATCCAGGGGTTAGGATTGTGGTAAGAATTTTAAAGTCTTAGATATATAATAGGTAAAAGGTAAAGGGACCCCTGACCATTTGGTCCAGTTGTGACCAACTCTGGGGTTGCGGTGCTCATCTCGCTTTATTGGCCGAGGGAGCCGGCATACAGCTTCTGGGTCATATGGCCAGCATGAACCAGAGCAGCGAACCAGAGCAGCATACAGAAATGCCATTTATCTTCCCGCCGGAGCAGTACCTCTTTACCTACTTGCACTTTGACGTGCTTTTGAACTGCTAGGTTGGCAGGAGCAGGGACCAAGCAACGGGAGCTCACCCCATCACAGGGATTCGAACCACCGCCCTTCTGATCGGCAAGTCCTAGGCTCTGTGGTTTAACCCACAGCACCACCTGCGTCCCTAGATATATAATAAATGTTCATAAATGTACCAACCAAGCACATACATAGATCAGCACAGGAAGACCGACCTGAAATCATTTTTGATTCCCAAACTGACCAAATGTTTTCTCTGCAAGGTCAAAGGAAAATGGAAAAGCCTCCCCATTGTCTTTTCCTTCACAAATCCTGTCTTAAGGGTATGTCTGTGTTTGAATAGGGTGAGCCTGTGACCTGGCTCAGGAACTAAGTATTTATCATTACAAAAGACTGGCCAGGCTCCTCAGGGTATCCAATCAAGTGAGCATTAATAGGTAACCTGTCAGACGAGATAAACAATGCACTCAGATTTCTGCTCAATAGGGAACCTACATAAGGACTCTATATGGGCTTTTGGACACCCCATAAGGGAACAAGGGCAGATGTTTGTTTTCAACAAGATTGCCCACTAAATCCAGAAAGGATGAGGTCCTCACCATGATACCAGCTGGGATTATGACCAGATAGGCAGGCGGACAGGACCAGAATGGGATGGGCAGGTTCGAACTCACTCAGTCCATTTAAATGAGGAGAGAAGCTACAGATATGGAGTACCCCACTGGGGCAATTTCAGGAGAGGTTTTAAAAGATACCTTGACAGGTTTTGCTACATTTCACAAGTGGGGCAGGGGTTCCACCACAGATTTAACTTGCTGTGATAGAAACAAATATCCGAAGGAATTTCAAGGGAACCTGCAAAGCATGAGCAAAGATTAACAATGCCCAATGCTTTTCATTGCATGTTATTGGGGTTCAGCTGCAGCCCTAGTGGGGGCAATCCAACAGTTCCTGGTGACATGATGGCTTTAAAAGTCTGTAGCAGTTTGTGTGTTGCAGTACAGAGCAACAAAGTGCACATTTCAAACGGAGTCTTTGTGAGGAGGCTGGGATTCCACACATCCCCTTTTCCTCTTGAAGGCAGAGCTGCTTAAAAAATAAAAAAGGTTGATTGGGCCGATTGCCAGAGAGCAAAAACCCCAGAGTGGAGAAAATGTTCCAAGTGATGGCCCTGAAGCAGAAATCTATACTTGTCTTCTGCTGATAAGACACAAACACCCTTTGGGTAATTAAGAAGTGAGAGAATCTTGACTTAATGGGCCTTAGGCAGTGTCAAGGAACCAAGTTAATTTGAGAGCAAGGAGGCAATCAATAGACTCCTCTCTCTCTCTCTCTCTCCACTGCTGAGCAACTGAATCCCCAAATTAGTTGTAATCACAGCAAAGAGCTGGATAATTTAGAGGTCTGCCTGGGGTCTTCCACTACCAGACGCCACTCCCATGGGGCAAGATCAGGGGCCAATTTGTATTAAAGCTGAGCTGATTATTCCCTTTTTTGCAAGACCTCAATGAAGGAAGAGGTTCATAGGTAGCTTCTTCTTCTTCTTTGGAGATTGTCTTCCATAAACACGGTTTTGAAAGCGAGTCCGTGACTGTGGAGGCCAATTCTGGATCCACACGTCCTTCCACAGTGGGGACATTGGTTTCTGGGCAGGAGTTGATCACGGTGAGGGTTTGCCAAGCGTGCCTTCCTCACAGCACCTTATAGTCAGTCGGACCATTGGGTCCATCTGAGGCAGTGAGAGATTTTACTTTCTTGGGCTCCATGATCACTGCAGATGGTGACAGCAGCCACGAAATTAAAAGACGCCTGCTTCTTGGGAGAAAAGCAATGACAAACCTAGACAGCATCTTAAAAAGCAGAGACGTCACCTTGCCAACAAAGGTCCGTATAGTAAAAGCGATGGTTTTCCCAGTAGTGATGTATGGAAGTGAGAGCTGGACCATAAGGAAGGCTGATCGCCAAAGAATTGATGCTTTTGAATTATGGTGCTGGAGGAGACTCTTGAGAGTCCCATGGACTGCAAGAAGACCAAACCTCTCCATTCTGAAGGAAATCAGCCCTGAGTGCTCACTGGAAGGACAGATCCTGAAGCTGAGGCTCCAAGACTTTGGCCACCTCATGAGAAGACTCCCTGGAAAAGACCCTGATGTTGGGAAAGATGGAGGGCACAAGGAGAAGGGAACGACAGAGGACGAGATGGTTGGACAGTGTTCTCGAAGCTACCAACATGAGTTTGACCAAACTGCGGGAGGCAGTGGAAGACAGGAGTGCCTGGTGTGCTCTGGTCCATGGGGTCACGAAGAGTCGGACAGGACTAAACGACTAAACAACAACAAGCTGAGTTAAAGTTACTTCTTATTTGCCAGTTACTTGGATTGGTTGATGGGGTGTCCTTCTGGGTTTGATGGCTGGACTTTTATTGTTGTGACTAATTTTATTGAACTGCTGTCATTCTGTCTTTCTTATGGTGCGTGTCGCCTAGAGCACTTTTTTGTTTTTTAATTAGACAACTCTTACTTGACAAGTAGTTTGGGTAAATGCAGAAGATGGTGAAGTTCCTTAATATATTGAAGTGGAGGGCAGCCCCTTCTGGACTGGGATGGAGAGGTTTAATTTACCTGGATATTTCATAAAATCATGAAATTGTAGGGTTGGAAGGGTGCTGGGCCTGGGGGTAACCCTTGAAACGCGGTCCAGGACAGGTCCAGAATATGGAGGTTCCGCTAGGAGTCAGTCCAACAGGGCCAAGGCAGGATATGAGGCAGGAACCCAGGCAAGGACAGGTACAGGATTTCAGGCAGGACCTGGCACCCAGCAATGTTGCTCCCGCAACCTGGGGCAGGGTTCGTCAGCTTTTTATTTTTTTCGGGGTAACGGCCGGTCCTGATCCCCTGGTGACTCACCTCCCTGTGTCGCCCAAAGGCGAGCACTCCTCCTGCGAGTACTCAGGTCTCTGCAGTTCAGGAGATGTCGGTGGGTTACTAGACCCAGAGGCCACCTCAGCCACCCCTGACCAAACCGGTAGTGGAGCAGCTGTAAGTGATGGCCCAGCTGGAGGCAACGAGGTAATCCCCACATCTGGAGCCAGGGCAGGCTCAGGCCCCTGACTCGGCCCAGCTGGAGTTTGTTGCAGGGGAACCTGTGCAGACTGGGACTCTTCAGGACCAGGCCCCAGACTTGGTTCGGATGATGCCTGAGGCAAAGGATCTGCTGCAGACTGAGACTCCTCTGGTTCCGAGTCCGAGCCCGAGTCCCAGGCCGTCACAGGAAGGAGTCTGAATGGTCATCTAGTCCAACCCCCTATAATGCAGGAATCCCAACTAAAAAATCCCTGATTCGTTCAGTCCGGACACTGAGATCCAGCACCTTCTGGCGGTTCCCTCATTGCGAGAAATGAGGCTACAGGGAACCAGACAGAGGGCCTTCTTGGTAGTGACGCCCACCCTGTGGAACACCCTCCCTTCAGATGTGAAGGAAATAAGCAGCTATCCTATCTTTAAAAGACATCTGAAGGCAGCCCTGTTTAGGGAAGTGTTATGTACTGAAGTTCTCACCCTGGGCCAGCAGGGGGATACTGTAGATAGTTATGCAAATGAAGGATCGAAAGTGACGTTCAGTGATTGGATAGTTTGTATGCAAATGAAGGATCGAAAGTGACATTCAGTGATTGGCTAGTTACAGAAAATGGTTACTGTTGCATTCTAGTGGAGCTCTATATAAGCAGGCTGACTGAGCTCCTCAGTTCAGTTCTGTTCCAGCTTACAAATAAAGAGCTGCTTTGGAAGAATCGCTGTGTCGTCTGATATGTTTGCCCACAACTTAACGGGAAGTTTTTAATATTTAATGCTGTACTGTTTTTAACACTTGATTGGGAGCCGCTCAGAGTGGCTGGGGAAACTCAGCCAGATGGGTGGGGTATAAATAATTTATTATTATTATTATTATTATTATTATTATTATTATTGATGGCCAGCCAACCTCTGTTTAAAAACCTCCAATGAAGGAGAAGCCGCCACCTTCCAAGGGAGTCCGTTCCACAGTCAGACAGCTCTTACTGCCAGAAAGTTCTTCCTAATGTTTAGTTAGAATCTCCTTCCTTGCAACTTGAATTCATTGGTTTGGATTCTACCCTCTGGAGCAGCAGGAAAAAGCTTGCTCCATCTTCCATGTGATAGCTCTTCAGATATTGGAAGATAGCTATCATGTCACCTCTCAGTCTTACCTTCTCCAGACTAAACCTCCACAACTCCTTCCACAGTTCCTCATAAGGCTTGTTTTCCAGCCCCTTGATCATCTCCTCTGCACATGTTCCAGCTTGTCAATATTTGTCTTAAACTGTGGTGCTCAGAACTGGACACAGTATTCCAAATGACCAGGGCAGAAAAGAATAGAACTATTACATCCCATTTCTGTTGATGCAACCTAAAATGGCATTGCCTTTTTTTTTTTATGCTGCTGCATCACACTATTGAGTCATGTTACTTCTCTTGCCCTGACCTAGCCACTGTGATCCACACGACGGTCACCTCCAGACTGGATTATTGTAACTCGCTCTATGTGGGGCTGCCCTTGAGACTGACCCAGAAACTTCAGCGGGTGCAGAATGCTGCAGCGAGACTCCTTACGGGGTCCTTGCAGTGGGATCACATTCACCCAGTTCTATACAAGCTGCACTGGCTCCTGGTGGAGTACAGGATCAGGCTTAAGGTGCTGGTTTTAACCTTTAAAGCCCTATATGGCCTAGGACCCTCGTACCTACGGGACCGCCTCTCCTGGTATGTCCCATGGAGGACCTTACGGACTTCAAATAAAAACACCTTGGGGGTCCTAGGCCACAGAGAGGTTAGGCTGGCCTCAACCAGAGCCAGGGCTTTTTTGGCTGTGGCTCCGATCTGGTGGAACGCTCGGTCACAAGAGACTAGGGCCCTGCGGGACTTGACATCTTTCTGCAGGACCTGCAAGACAGAGCTGCTCCACCAGGCCTTTGGCCAAGGCACAGCCTGACCCCCTCCTTTGGTAATTCTTCACAGAACTCTAGCCCAATGGTTGCCATCAATTTGATTTGAACTGATTTTAGAATGAATTGATATTAGAATGCTGTATTAGTTTACTGTTGTTAGCCGCTCTGAGCCCGGCTTTGGCTGGGAAGGGTGGGATATAAATAATTTATTATTATTATTATTATTATTATTATTATTATTATTATTAGCTTGCGGTCTACTGAGACCCCTAGATGCTTTTTCACATGTACTGCTGGAAAGCCAAGTGTCCCCCATCCTATATTTGTACATTTGATTATACCTTCCTGCGTGTAGAACTGTACATTTGTCACTAGTGAAATTCACTTGGTTAGCCTGGGCCCAGTTCTCCAGTCTGCTAAGGCCCTACACTTCTATTAAGGTCCTCTTGAATCCTGTTTCTTTTCTTCTGAGGTACCCAAGTTTCGTGCCATCTGCAAATATGATGTGCATCACCTCAGTTCTTTCACCTAACTCATTTCTAAAGATGTGGAGCGAAGCCCTGCGTTACCCCACTTTGTTCCAGGAGGAAAAGGGCCTGACAACCTTGAGATCATTGGATGAGAGATGCTTTAAACGTAGCTGTTTGCATGCTGGGTTCCCCCCTCAAGCTCTTAACTGCTTTTAGACTGCTTTTTAAACGTTATTATGATGAATGTGTTTGCTGCCCTGAGCAACTTCAGGAGGAAGAGAAGAATGTGAATTGAATAAATAACCACAAACAACAGCAACGATTTAGCACAACTGGCCAGCTGGTCTATTGAAGAAGAAATATAAGGTTTTCAATGCTATATAAAACTATTTTGCTGCTACTGGATTTTATCCAAGTAGGCTTTACCCATTGAAATTAATGGATCTGAGTCGTGCCCACTGATTTACTCTGAGTAGAACTAATTCTGTGTTTCCAAAGTGTTTGTCTTGGGGGTGTCATAAGACAAAAGATCTTGCGTATCATTTAAAAATGGTTGCGTAATGGGACATGTTAGGAAGATGTGGGGACGGACACTAAATTGAAAACACAAACAGTGCCACAAATGAAACATTTCGATTGGAAGGGTCAAGATATACCAAGGATTTGGAACCAAACATTAGCAAAGCACTTCCCCTTTTGGACTACCATTTTCCAGAGCGGAGAGCACTCATTTAACTCAGTTGTCCACTGCTTATTGGACGTAAATTGGTTGTTTCTTCCTTCAAAACCTATTGAAAAGGAATCCTGGCGGCTAGACAGAATGTCACTTAGGAAATTCAGAGGGTGTTAAAACTGAAATAACGGAGCACAGCTGAGAAGAAAATGTAGGCTGTTTAGCAGACGTTATTTTGTAGCATCTCTTTGTCTGGGGAAAGGCACTGCACCAAACGTGTCATTTTCAGACCAGGCCAGACAAAACATTATGGTGGATGCCATATGGCAGGGCTGGGGAATCTGCCGCCCTCAGAAAGAGTTGTTGTCAGACTGCAACCATCTTTCATCCCTGATCATTGGTCATGCTAATGGGGGATGATGGGAGCTATAATAATAATAATAATAATAATAATAATAATAATAATAATTTTTATTTATACCCTGCCCTCCCTGGCCAGAGCCGGGCTCAGGGCAGCTAACACCAGTAAAATTACAGTAAAAACATAATGGGGGGGGGGCAATTTAAAATACAGGTTAAAATGCAGCCTCATTTTAAAAGTAGCCCATAGATCAAAACCATAAGGGGAGGGAAACATAAGGGTCAGACTGAGTCCAAACCAAACGCCAGGCGGAACAGCTCTGACTTGCAGGCCCTGGGGAAAGATGTCAAGTCCCACAGGGCCCTAGTCTCTTGTGACAGAGCATCCCACCAAGTCGGGGCCACTACTGAAAAGGCCCTGGCCTTAGTTGAGACCAATCTAACCACCTTGCGACTTGGGACCTCCAAAATGTTGTCATTTGTGGACTTGAAGGTCCTCCGCGGGGCATACCAGGAGAGTCGGTCCCGTAGGTATGTGGGTCCTAGGCCGCATAGGGCTTTAAAGGTCAAAACCAGCACCTTAAACCTGACCTGAAGTTTGGTGGAAACTCTAGTTAGAACTCTAGGATAATCTGTGGAAATAAACAGGATTTTGTGTATGTCTTGGCCCTGGGACCACATCTGCATTTGCAAAAAGGTGCCTTGCTTGGTGAGATGAGGGGGCGCGCATGCGCAGGGACAGAGGGATGACTCAGCTCCAAGAATTGCACACACAGTATCTATTGCTGGATTTGACCCCGACACCCTTTGTCTGCCAACCACACGGATTCCAGTTAGTTACCTCTTTCCCCCAGCAGATAATATCAATGCGGTTTAAAAGTAATTTGATTTCTTTGATGCGATCTTTGTGTACAATCAGACATGGTGGAAGAAAGGAACGCAGCACAATCACAATCATCCTAAAATGCTTCCAAAACAAACAATAAATAAAATTAAGAGGCCAGAAAGTCTTGCCTGTGGGTTTGCAAATTAAAATCCATGACAGCGGGGTTGTTGTTTTTTGGAAGTGATTTCCATACAAATGGAATGGAAGGCAGAGAAAAGCAATCTTTGGCATGTAATCTCATCCTAAACATAAATAACCCGTCCGCAATGGGAAGGCCGTGGGAAGCAAATTGACCCCCCCACCCCCGTTTCCCCATAAATACTCTTAGGAATAAATAGCATGGTATTTAAAGGAATCCAAGTTTAGAGCCAGACAACAAAATCCCATGCAAATGCCTGCAGAATCTCTGGCAACAAGCCTGCATTCGCTCCATAGAATGCACACACATTTCCCCTTCATTTTTGGAGGGGAAAAAGTGCGTCCTATAGAGCGAAAAATACGGTAGCTTCTGGCATGGACTTGGGTAAACCAAAATCAGACACCAGGCATGGTACCAGCGATCAGCCAGGTCAAGCAGCAGCTTAGGACACCAGGGCTCCTTGAATGTCCCAACCTGCCAATCACTTGCCCACTGCTTTATTTGGGAGCCAAGACATATTTGGAGAGCCAGTGTGGTGTAGTGGTTAAGAGCAGTGGACTCGTAATCTGGTGAACCGGGTTCACTTCCCCGCTCCTCCACATGCAGCTGCTGGGTGACCTTGGGCTAGTCACACTTTTGTGAAGTCTCTCAGCCTCACTCGCCTCACAGAGTGTTTGTTGAGGGGGAGGAAGGGAAAGGAGATTGTTAGCTGCTTTGAGACTCCTTAGGGTAGTGATAAAGCGGGATATCAAATCCAAACGCTTCTTCTTCTTCTTCTATCATTGCTAGAGGAAAGAGGCAAATGTCACCCTTTCCTGCTCCAGGAGCCAGCGAGATCTACTATGTTATCTTCCTTGGATGCAAGCAGGATGGTGTCATCCATCACATCTCTGGGCAGTACATAATAGTGCAAGGCAGGTGCAATGGGACATACAGTGGTACCTCGGGTTAAGAACTTAATTCGTTCCGGAGGTCCGTTCTTAACCTGAAACTGTTCTTAACCTGAAGACCACTTTAGCTAATGGGGCCTCCTGCTGCTGCCGCACCGCTGCCGCACGATTTCTGTTCTCATCCTGAAGCAAATTTCTTAACCCAAGGTACTGTTTCTGGGTTAGCGGAGTCTGTAACCTGAAGCGTATGTATCCTGAAGCGTATGTAACCCGAGGTACCACTGTACCTCTGTGCTCCCTCATCTTCCCAGCATCGGCCACCTAAGGCAGCTACCTCTCGTCCCTACTAAAGAAGATTGGCAAATTAAGTTAATGGATTATGCGGAAATGGCTAAATTAACTGGGAAACTAAGAAATCAAGACGATAACAAATATAAAAAAGAAATGGGAAATGTTTATTGCATATATACAAAAGCAATGGAAGGAAGTCAATACACTAGCAGGATTTAAAATAAAAAAAAAACCACTTGTAATGTTATGCAGAATGTTGAAATGAGAAGGCAATTAGAGATAAAGATCCTTTATTGACATGCATAAATGAAAATAATACAAAGGAACCAGAGGAGGGAGTGAAGTCAGGGGATTCAAGGAATCCCAAAATATGGATTCAATATTAAGATTGTATATAAATGTTTTATTTTATGTTCTTTTCTTTTTCATGTAACGATTGTTTATTGTGAAAATCAATAAAAAAAAAATTATTATTTTTAAAAGGCAGCTACTTCTCTCCGCCTAACGGCAGGGCCGGTGCTAATAAAATGAGCAGAAAAAGAGTGATCCTTTAAACAGAAGTCCTTAGAGCTGGTTCCTCTTTCCTTTTGCCTCTGACACACTCATTGTTCCAACCACTTGCAAAACCCTCTCCAATAGGCCCTCATTCCCTCTCCAACAGGCGCTTGAAGACTAGTGGTCTCACCATGACAGGCGATTGTTTTCCGTGGAAGCTCCGAGACACAGACAGAATGCCAGTGCGTTGAGTCTTGAGAAAGCAGCAAAACTATTTCCTTTTTCCAAAAAAGGGAAAGTGCTCTCTGCAGCAGCAGGAGCAGCAACCACCAGAGGAATGCAGAAGTTGCTGTTGGTTTCCCACCACCACCACTTTAAAGCCTGAGAGGCATTAGGACGCCAGGAATGCCAAAATCTGCTTGTATTCCAGCAGGAGGCCGAGAAGGACCCACTGCAAGGGGTCAAACAATGGCCAAGTTTGACCAAATAAAAACAGCAGAAATACAGCTTGAAACAGGTTGACATAGAGACAGAAATAATGGTTACAGCAATTCAGTGATTTGCTTTAGGGCTAACGATGGACTAGATGGGCTATTGGGGAAGGCTGATCTAGGAGATCCCTTAATGTGGAGAGTGGGGAGGGGTTCGCTCTAATGACCTATTTTCTCTGTTAAATCTCTAGTCCAGTTTTGGGGAACCTCTGACCCTCCAGATGTTTCTGAACTATGTCCCACCAGGTCCAGCAAGCATGGCTAACATCCAAGCTTTGTGGAAGCCATAGTTCTGCAACATCTGGAGGGCTGAAGATACTGCACACCTCCTCTAGCCTGATGAATGTCACAGGAGTTTCCCCTTGGTGTTGACCTTTAAAGCCCTAAATGGCCTCGGCCCAGTATACCTAAAGGAGCGTCTCCACCCCCATCGTTCTGCCCGGACACTGAGGTCCAGAGCCGAGGGCCTTCTGGCGGTTCCCTCACTGTGAGAAGCAAAGCTACAGGGAACCAGGCAGAGGGCCTTCTTGGTAGTGGCGCCCACCCTGTGGAACGCCCTCCCAGCAGATGTTAAAGAGATAAACAACTACCTGACATTTAGAAGACATCTGAAGGCAGCCTTGTTCAGGGAAGTTTTTAATGTGCGACATTTTAATGTATTTTTAATCTTTGTTGGAAGCCGCCCAGAGTGGCTGGGGTACAAATAATAATATTGCGTGGCAAGTCCCCTCCCCCCAGGTGAAATGAAGACACCAGACACATTATTTAAGGTTAATGGGCGAAAAGGCCACAACTTTATTGATTACAGAAAGTGAAAGGTATTGGCCTTAGGCATCGGCTCCTATCGACTACCCGGCATGGGGACCGAGAAGGGTTAACCACAGCCGGGGGAGTCCTGCTGAAGTATGCCAACTAGAATCCCCTGGGTGTCACCGCTCGGGGGGGGGGTGCCGTAGGCCCTGACCTCCCTAGGTTTCGGACAGGGCAACGCCCCCCAGAGTCCTCTACCGGACTACCCTTTTCCTTGGGGGGAAGGTGATGGCGCTTCCCCCCTCATTTGCATAACAATAACCCCTGCCAATGCCTAACCGCCAATACTGGGGAAGTTTTGACGTTTTGCTACGAGGTAGGCGAAAAAACCAAATGGCTGGAAGTGTGCCAAGTGGAAAAATTCCTACCAGGCCCCTTGCGGCGACCAACCGGAGTCCATAGCAAGGTAAAAGCTCGCTAAACCTAAGGGTGGGTGGGATGGGAAAACCGGGGCAGCTGGAACGGGGCAAAGAGGGCGGTCCCTGGGCGCGCCAGCCTAAATGCACTAGGCCACGCCTCCCCGGCCCACCGATTGGCCGGCTGGGTTGGTGACGCGCCCAAGAATTCCCTTATTCTCGCGGGGGCTAAGAGCCAGTCCCCGCGTGTGTGAGGAGGGGGTGGGCCCACAACCCCACCTCCTCTCCAGCTCGGAAGTGGCTTTATATTATTATTATTATTATTATTATTATTATTATTATTATTATTATCAGAAGCCACAACTCATGTAGTAGCACAGAGCATCCCCACTGACTCGATTATAAACATTTGGATCATCATCATCATCATCATCATCATAATGAAAAAACAACAACAAAATGCTGGATTGTTTCCAGAGGGAGGAAGAAAGCAAAGCTCTCGCAGCCTGGAAATCAATTAATGAAAGCAAACCTGGGGAGAATCGGGGAGTGATGCCTCTTTTATGAAATCCATGCTAAGTCAGAGACCTCGGCAGGCAGAGGGGGCTGTAAATGATACGTCTCAATGTGGTCCATTTCGTTTGCTCTTGAGTGTTTGTAATTACTTAACAAGCAGATCATCTGATTATCCCTTTCAGCAAATGCAGCATTTTATTACCTCTTGTAAAGCTGCAATTTTAGGAGTGTTTTTTGCCCAGCTCAAAAAAACTGCAACAAGGTTCCTTTTAATAGGTAGGCCAGATCATTGGCTTAACTATCTTCGTATTGTGTGCTCTGGAAAGTAGCATCTCTAGAGGATACTGGAAAAAGTTCTTCAGCATTAGCTGCTACGTTTTTAGTTGAGAAAAAATGGTGAGTAATGGGGGCTGAATAGAGGTGTATAATATAAAGTACAGTGTCGGGAAAGTGGATAGGCTTAAGTCTTACTTCCTCTAGACAGGACCAGCCCATCCATGAGGCAAGGTAAAATGACTGTCTCAGTAGCAGGATCTACAGGGGCAGCAGATCATAGAATCATAGAGTTGGATGGGTCCACCAAACATCATCTAGTCCAACCCCTGAAATGCACAAATCTCAGCTAAAGATGGCTGTGGCGATCACACAGGGCCCCCGGACGTTTGACGGTCTATTGACCCTGTGCACCGTGATTGCTTTCTTTGCTGCCACCACCCCGTTCTCAGGGGGACACACGGAGTCCAGAGACTTGTTAACACAAACAAATAATCAAGTTTATTTTTAAATGCAGGAACAAGCTTATGGTTTCAGTTAATTTTTCTTGTCAGTTTCTTAATCTTAGTTCCTAACAACTTCAAACTGATTATCCCCAACTATCTATCTGACTCCAGCTAACAATTCCTCTCACTCTCTCACAATACAACTCAACCAACCCACACCTAATCCTCCCTCTTCCTTCTTCACCTCCCAAACCTCAACTGACTTTCAAAACCTCCCACTCTAACTTTTACTCCCCCTTTGCATTCCCACTGGCCAATCACATTTTCACTCATTTGACCCTTTCTTAATGACCCACCTAGGAGGCAAACGCCACAATGGCTGTTCAAACTCTGCTTAAAACCTCCTATGAAGGATAATACACAACCTCCTCAGGGAGACTTTTCCCCTATTGAACTGCTCTTACGGTCAGAAAGTTCTTTCTGATATTTAGTCGGAATCTCCTTTCTCGTAGCTTGAAGCCGTTGGTTCGAAACCTACCTTCCAAAGCAGGAGAAAACAACCTCACTCCAACTTCCATTTAGACATTTAAAGGCCCTCTCAGTCTCAACTCCCTCAACAGTTCCTCATAAGGCTTGGTTATGGGGTAACTGTGCCCCTGAAGGACCAGGTGTGCAGCCTGGGAGTCATTCTGGACTCATAACTGTCCATGGAGGCGCAGGTCAATTCTGTGTCCAGGGCAGCTGTCTGTCTACCAGCTCCATCTGGTACACAGGCTGAAACCCTACCTGCCCCGGACTGTCTCGCCAGAGTGGTGCATGCTCTGGTTATCTCCCACTTGGATTACTGCAATGCGCTCTATGTGGGGCTACCTTTGAAGGTGACCCAGAAACTACAACTAATCCAGAATGCGGCAGCTAGACTGGTGACTGGGAGCGACCGCCGAGACCACATAACGCCAGTCTTGAAAGATCTACATTGGCTCCCAGTACGTTTCCGAGCACAATTCAAAGTGTTGGTGCTGACCTTTAAAGCCCTAACCGGCCTCGGCCCAGTATACCTGAAGGAGCGTCTCCACCCCCATAGTTCAGCCCGGACACTGAGGTCCAGCTCTGAGGGCCTTCTGGTGGTTCCCTCACTGCGAGAAGCCAAGTTACAGGGAACCAGGCAGAGGGCCTTCTCGGTAGTGGTGCCCACTCTGTGGAACGCCCTCCCACCAGATGTCCAAGAGAAAAACAACTACCAGACTTTTAGAAGACATCTGAAGGCAGCCCTGTTTAGGGAAGCTTTTAATGTTTAACAGACCACTGTATTTTAATATTGTGTTGGAAGCCGCCCAGAGTGGCTGGGGAAACCCAGCCAGATGCCAGATGGGTGGGGTATAAATAATATATTCTTATTCTTATTCTTATTCTTATTCTTATTCTTATTCTTATTGGTTTCCTCTGCAATTCCTTCTCAAATTCCTGATGTAGATCTTTATTCTCCGCTTGCTCCTGATGTAGATCTTCAATCACCCCTTCTTCCCTGGTGATAAGAGGGGCGCCATTTTGTCGTTCACCTCAGGTGCCAAAATGTCTTGGGCTGGCCCTGCCTCTATAACTTGGGGTCATCCAATGAAACCGAACGAGGGAAGGCTGAGGGCAGACAAAAGAAAGTGCTTTTTCACTCAGCGCATTGGTAAACCATGGAATTCGCTCTGAGAAGTGATGTCTTTTCACCCGCTTGGATGGCTTTAAAAGAGGCTTAGTCAAAGTCCTGGACTCAAGTTCTCAAGCTTTTGTAAATTAATACAAGAACCCTGAACTTGTCCTGGTAACATAAAGACAGCCAGTGGAAGCTTTTAAGCGCCTGTGTAGTTAATGGAGCCGCCCATGTAAAATCTTTTCAGCGTTTCAGACTATATTCCGTGAGGTAATAAAAAAAGCTGCCGGGAGGAATAGAAGGGTTAATTTGATTTCCAACATTAAATTCTGACTCACAGCAGGTAGGTGAAAAAGAGTTGGCACTGCTTCCTCCCCCACCCTATAAGATTGCCTATAAATCACTTACTGCATGATTCTATAGCCTACCCAGGAGCTGGGACACAATTACTAGCAAAATAACTAGGTATAAGTTTCCAGCTCCTTTTCCTTCTCTGTGTTATGCAGGCTTTAAAATGACAACAGTGGACATTTTCCATTTGATCAGGCATCTACGGTTCCTGACATACTACTACTACTACTACTACTACTACTAATAATATCAGCAAAGGATAAATTGCTAACAGACAGCATTTCTTGAGAGGGAAGGAAGGGGGAGTCTTATTATGTTATCTTTGGTAACAATAGTAAATACAGAGTCTCTGTTGTCAACTGACAGAGTCCTACATACAGATCAGTCACATTCACATTACTGTTATAGGTAATATGATGTGTCCAGGAAGTGCTTTTGAATAAATCCATACACATCCTTAGAGCAAGAGGCAGGGCTTTTATCAGCTGGAATTCAGTTCCAAAACCTCTCAGGTGAGTGACATTACCATTCTATCAAGGGAGGTGTTCATGGTGAGTTCCGGCACCCTTTTTTCTATAAAAATAGCGCTGGCAAGAAGAACACATTTTGTTTTAGCAAAATGCAGTCAGACAGCAGAGATCATTGGCATCATCTAAACAGGCTGCATTTTTCTCTTAGAGCCCACCTGAGACAGGAAACACAAAGTAGAGGAAATGATAGAAACTCAACACGGCGAGGCCTTTCGGTGGTTGGTAAAAGATGATGCCAGCTTCATTCAAGATACAATTTTCTCCCTTTTGCAGGGCCGCCCTATTGAACCTCCTGATGAAATAGTATAATGGCACATTAGGTAGGTATTAGCAGCATCAAAAGGAAAGGAAATACGTCCCCATTGGCCTGTTCAAAAATGGGCCCCAATCCAGACCTCCTCCTTTTTCCTCTGCCTTTTCTAGAAGAGGCAACTAGAATTTTTTGCACTAGATAGCTAAGCAGAGTGTCCCAGGGCTGGGCATTTGCCAAAGGTCCAAGACCAGCTGAGGGCAACCCATTTCCACAAGTATCCAAGATGATCAGATGCAACCTTAGAGAATTCTCAGTTGGCATCTCCTGCTTCTTCTGGGTAAGGGTAAAACACTGACAGTCTAGTTTCTCATTTTTTAGAAAAGTGAGAAGGCAGTTTCCCATATAGAAACTGAGAGATGCTTGAGTTGAGAGCTTCCTCCTGAACAGAACAGCAGGTAGAAATTATATCAACAAATAAAATATCAACAAATAAAAACAATGATTGCACATTACATGAGCCATGGAATTGGAAGGAGGGCAACTGTAAATTCGACAAATAAAAAACTCAGACTTTCAACATTGATCAGAAGTGAGGATTTGTTTGGTTCACATTCCTAATGCAAATCTACCTGCTTCTCACTTCCCAAAACAAGATGTGAACCAAAACACAGATGTAATTCAAATCTTGCACTGCTGTTGTTTGGAGACACCCCCTTCCTCTACCAGAGCTGAGAAGGGACGTGGGTGGCACTGTGGTCAAAACCACTGAGCCTCTTGGGCTTGCCAATCAGAAGGTCGGCAGTTTGAATCCCCGCGACAGGGTGAGCTCCTGTTGCTCTGTCCCAGCTCCTGCCAGCCTGGCAATTTGAAAGCACACCAGTGCAAGTAGATAAATAGATACTGCTGCGGCGGGAAGGTAAATGGTGTTTCTGTGCACTCTGGTTTCTGTCACGGTGTTCCATTGTGCTAGAAGCAGTTTAGTCATGCTGGCTGCATGACCCGGATGGTTTGACCATCAATCCCTCTCCCCAGGGAATTGTAGCTCAGGGAGGAGAATAGGGGTCTCCTAACAACTCTCAGATTACAGTTCTCATAATTACAGTTAACAGATTACAGTTCTCATAATTCTTTGGGGAAAGCCGTGAGTATTTAAAGAGGTGGTGCAGAGCTGTGAATGTGGACAACCTCCAGTCACAGCACTGTGATGCTGTAGCAATGAACTAGGTGATGAATGATCTCTCTGAGTGCCCTTCAGAGAGGACCTTTCATCTCTGATCTCAGTGCTAAGCCCCACCGTGTTGCAATGAGAGATAAACCCTCTGCTTGCTCTTTAAGATTAACAAGTAGCACTTTCTGCCACACAACCCCCAGTGCTGGAGTGAGAAACCGCTCTTTAAAGAAAAGAGAGCTTTATCCTCTCTCATGGTGTCAGTGAAGTTAACTCTCTTTATTTGAACAGCTCAGGAGGCCAGCATAACAACTCTTCCCAGTAGATCTTGCCCCAATGAGACAATTCCTTCCAAAGCAACCTGAGGCTCCTTCACCTTGTCTGTCTTTGCTGTGCCTTCTTCATACCTCTTCAGGTTCTGGGAGACCAGGGGGGAGCGGAGCTGGTTGCAAGATACTCCTTGGCTTCTTCAGAAGCCTGGCTAGAGTGTGGTGCTGATTATGCCAAGGTTGCAGGTTCGATCCCCGTATGGGACAGCTGCATATTCCTGTATAGCAGGGGATTGGACTGGATGATCCTCAGGGTCCCTTCCAACTCCACAATTGACTCATAATCCTCTTCAACCTCCTCTATTGCCTCTGCTTCTGGACACAGCCTCTTCCTGCTCACTGAGTCCTGTTACCTCTCTAGCTCCCGACACCTCCTCCTCTCAGTCTGCTCCCTTTTCTCCCTCTGATGACTCATCATCATCCCACCACCAACCCCCTGGCTCTGAGCCTTCTTCTTCTCTTGGGGTTCCCCAGCTGGTGCCTCCCACCCAGGGGCAGAGGAAGGAGGTGCGGTGAGGGCGGTACACCCCGGGTGTCACTACGAGGGGGGTGAGAAAATGCCAGGCGGCACTCACTGGGGCCCTGCAGCACACCTGAGCCACACATCTCTCTGTTATTGGGATACTGCCGGGGAGACGGGGGCATCAGGCAGGCCCCCAGCTGGCTCTGGATGATCACTGGTCTCTCGTGGAACAGCATCAGTCAGTCGGCGACACAAGCCTCAGATACGTTCCGGGATCCATGCACACTCTATCAGCAGAGTGTATAAATCATCCACAACGAAAGAGGCGGACAGAGAGAGATGTGCAAGCATATTGACAGCATTTATTCAGGAACAAAGGAAGACATGACTGCTTGCCTTCGTGTCCAGCAAAACAGCCACATAGCAAAAGCAACATACAACGGAAGTTCCCAGCAGACAGTGCTGGGAGTAAACAGGCATGTGATACACAAACGTCATGCCTGTACCCTTTTAAGGTGGAATAGAACTATATCCTAACACTCTCCTGGGAGTGACACGGTGGCTTGGGTGCCTGTCGGCTCTGTCGGGATCTCCGCTCAGCCAAGCTGATAAAGCTCATTTTCTTTCCCCGAGTCTTCAGAATCGCCTCCCAACGAATAACGAC
This sequence comes from Podarcis pityusensis, assembly GCF_964106645.2. Lineage (NCBI taxonomy): Eukaryota > Metazoa > Chordata > Lepidosauria > Squamata > Lacertidae > Podarcis > Podarcis pityusensis. The sequence goes on from NC_138030.1 coordinate 6,667,048, forward strand.
CTGATCCTTTGATAAGGCTCCAAGGCACGTTCCATTCAGCAGAGTTTCCAGCACAGGAAACAGACGAGAGGTTTGGACTACATTGTAAAGAGTTTTATTTCTAAACTACGCAGACAAAAAAAGACATCCTCTCTCTATGGAAGCAGAGAGCAACTGAACCAAAGGAACAAAGGAAACAGGAAACCAGTAACGTCACATCCGTCTCTAGTCTCCCGTGAGACTTCCAATAGCCTGGACTGCCTCTGGAATGTAAACAGAGCCTTGTGACTCTAAGCAGCTGCTCAGTGGCAAACAGAAACTAACAGGCTCCATGCTGCCCCAAACAGTCCGCCCGCTGCCTCCCCCTCAGCTGTAGGGCGGCTGAGTGGGAAGAGGCAGTCAAACTCCTCAGAGGCCCTGTGGAGTGTCCTGCCCCGGCTCACCCTGCCCTATGGGCGAATGGCCCCATCCCGCAGGCGACTGGCCCTGCCCCTGGGCGCAGGGCATGCGCACCACCCCAGGCGCCCAATCGGCTTGCTCGACCACTGCTCCCACCACTCTTCTGCATCTAGCCATTCCATAACACTGATCCAATGGGAGAGATATTTTTTGGGGGGGGATCTGCTGGGCTACTTTCTGTGGCTTGGCAGGCCAGATTTGGCCCACAGTCCAGTCCCCCCTGAACTAAATTGTCTGACATAGGTCTTCCCACGGATTTAACAAGGCTTGGGCACCGTGGGCATCCAATTGGCTCATCATTCCCTGCAGTAGCTAGGTGACTACCCTGTGGCTCTCCAGGCACTTGTTGAGCTCCCATCACCCCTGATTATTGGACATGCTGTTTGAAGCTGATGGGAGTTGAAGTTCTGTGCATCTGGAAGGCCGCTCCCTCCACTAGGCATTGCTGCTCTTATGAATTCACATTGGCAGAAGCTGGCAAGTAGGAGGGAAACCTGCTGGAAGCTTTGAATGGCTCCCACTGGGAGTTGTAGTCCAAAAACAGCTGGAGACCCAAGTTTGGGAAACCCAGCTTTAAATAAACTACTTGCACAGGAAGGAACAATTATCTCAGGCATTGCTTGCAAAGGGGATGGGGGACTTCAAAGCAGTTAGTTAAAAACTCTGCTCCTTCCCATCTCCCTCCCCTGCCCCCTTCTCTCTATTCCCTGAATTTGCTTGCTTGCAGCCATGAATACCATGCTTCCATAACCATGTGATGATTATGACCTCCTTTTTAATATGTAAGTGCTCCGTGGGCTGCAGACTCTGGACAATGGATATCAATTTGAACCTATTTGCAGCAAGAGTCAAATGATTGCTGTTTTTCTTTAGATAAGGTGGAGGGCAGACAAGCCACTTTCGAAATGGATTTCTTTACAAATAGCCACTCACCACTCCGGAAGGAGGGCGCGAAATTATTAGGCAACCATCGAGCTCAGAGCCAAAGTACCTGTTACATTATTCCGGCTACCCACCTCCCACCCCCTGCTTCTATGGGTGTCCTTAGAAAAGCTGTTTTTATTTTGGCAAGTAGGGGAAAGGAACAGCACACAGGTCCCGCTAGCCAGACACTTGTTACATGAAAAGTCGCTTGTCCAAACATGAGGAATTAGGACTCAAATCTCACTATATGTTCTTGGATTCAGGTATCCAGACAGCCAGACCTGCATGCAGTAAGCAAATAAAAAGCCTTAAACAAGCCTCCCTCACTTCTTTGTATTTTACTTGTGGGAGCGGAAAGGAAGGAGGAGAGATTCCCCCAGATGTTGGACTACAACTCCCATCATCCCTGAGCTCTGGCCTTGCTAGCTAGGGGTGATGGGAGTTGTAGTTCAACAACATCTGGGCACCCACAGGTTGAGAATGGCTGGATTAGACAAATAAAGCTCCCCCCCCTGTTTCTGGTTTTCCTTTTGCAAGGAAAGGGGCCTGTTTGTGTATATGGACCAGGAAATGTGCACAATTACCTCTCCATGGAAGGATTATGTGCACATTCTCCACGAGGGCTGGTGAATGTGCACCATGGCTGGTGATTATGCACATTCACCGCTCAACTTAAAATCCTCTTAACACATTTTGCCAGGAACTGAATTGCACTCCTAATTAGGGATGGGTGAATCTGTCAGTTTCAGATTCTCATTTCTCCTCTGTTAATTTTTCCACATTTCTTTGCAAAATTTGCCTAATAGATACATTTCTTCAAAGCAGTTTCCCCTTATACAATGCATTTTTGTGTTATTTCATTAATATGTTTTCAAGCTGCACTGGCTTCCGGTGGAGTACAGGATCAGGTTTAAGGTGCTGCTTTTGACCTTTAAAGCCCTTCACGGCCTAGGACCCTCGTACCTACGGGACCACCTCTCCCGGTATGCCCCACGGAATAAATAGCAACACCCTAGTGGTCCCAGGCACTAGGGAAGTCAGATTAGCCTCAACTAGAGCCAGGGCCTTTTCAACACTGGCTCCGGCCTGGTGGAACGCTCTGTCTCGTGAGACCAGGGCCCTGCGGGATCTGATTTCTTTCCGCAGGGCCTGTAAGACAGAGTTGTTCCGCCTGGCCTTTGGCTTGCAGCCAATTTGATTCCCTCCCTCCCTTTCTTTCTTTTTTCCTTTCCTTCTCCTCCTGCGATGAGGCTACATTTTAATGTTTTAATGTTTCCATATTTTAATGTTGTATTTTAATTTTCTTTTTAAGTTGTAATCATTCAATTTGTTTTTATTATTGCTTGTAAGCCGCTCTGAGCCCGGCCTTGGCTGGGGAGGGTGGGGTATAAATAAAAATGATGATGATGATGATGATTATATGTTAATTGGCTGTTTTTACTGGAAAATCAATACAAATAATTTTTTAAAAAAAGAATATATAAAAGAGAATTGTGGAAAATTGAAACTTTTGACAGGATTTGACTGAATCTTGTGGGGGAAAAGAGATACTGAGAAATGTAGAGAATTATAGATAAGGAATGGATAAAATAGAAAGTGAGAAAAGGTAAATGACAGATAAAATACACAAGGAGGTGAATCGGAAGTCTAAGAAATATGTAATGTCTTGTTAACTAAAATGTAGTGATATTGTTATGGTTTCTAATTTGTTTTCTTTTGTATGTATGTGGGTTTTGTCTTTTCTTTTTTTGTTAAGAACTTGTTTAAAAATTATTATTATTATTATTATTATTATTATTATTATTATTAATAAAGCAGTGCTGCATCAACAAGGTCTAGGGAAGATACTTCATTTTATAACAGCTGCCTGGAAAGCTCTCTGTCGAGAATGGAAGGAAAGCAATATTCCATACAAAGGAAATTTGGTTATTTAGTGTTTGGAGTTTAGCATACATGGTTAAGTTAGAGATATTATCAGAGTTAGAGAAGGGATGCACTTGGGGAACAATTTTGTTCAACAGTGGAGTTTATTTACAATATATTGGAATAATAAGGCACATGAAGCAATAAAGGTTATTCAGGGACATAAGGAAACACAAAATTTGTATTATGTATTTCTAGAGATGAAGCAAGCCATGGTTTTTATAATAACAGTATATGAATAGTATAATTTTGAAGCAATAGACTATAAAGTATAACAAATTAATAGATGCTTTGCTGGTACTAAAATAGAATATTTTACCTCTAGATTGGACCAAACCTTGCAGAGGATTAGTTGTTTCTGTTCTCCTTGTTTGTTTTTCTTATTTTGTAGTAAACAAAACCTGTGTAATACTGTTATTACTATTATTATTGCTATTTGCTTTGTGCAGTATTATATCAGATTATAAATTAATAAAATATGGTTTTTGATAAGAGGGGATATGCAATAATAACTCACTGCGCACAAGCAAATATCTATGTAAGCCTCAGCAAATAAATGCAGTCCAGATACCAAATGCATGACAGGATATAGCAAGATCATATTTTATTGCTTTAATTTCCAACCAGGAATAGAAACCAAATAATTGTATGACTTTGTTGTGTCCTTTTCATGGAAAAAATATATATGAAATTCCCTGCTCCCCTCTCAAATGACATGAAAAACTTGGAAACATCAATGATCCTTGGAAGCATTTGATATTTTTGGTAACATTTCCTCTCTTTCTCTGATAAATGAAACACCTTTTAATGATAGGAAATCCTTCTGAAATGGCAGCAGCGGGGAATAATTTAATTTTGTTTGTTCTCCTTTTGTGCGAGAGAAACAAACGTCTCATTTTGGCTGTATCTGGTTCCTGTGCTTATCTGAAAGCCTACTGGAAAAAAACTCCTGCTAATGTAGACTGGTTTTGCCTAATTTAAAAGTTTCTGCCTTTCCAGCTCATTCCACTTCTTTTTTTTACTCTGGCACTCTTTGAGCAAGCTGAAACCTGCAGAAACAGTCTCAAAGGCTTGCAAACGCCTGTCCTTCTGTCTATGTATCCTTCCCTCAAATAGCAAACTTGGGTGGTCAAGTTCCTATCAGTTTGGAAATTAAACTGTACCACCCTTAAAGTCAGAATTTAAGAGGCGCAGGAGCAGGCCAAATGGCCCTCTAGCCCATCATTGTGGTCTTGCCAGGGCCGGATTTAGGTTTGATGAGGCCCTAAGCTACTGATGTATGGAAGTGAGAGCTGGACCATAAAGAAGGCTGATCGCCGAAGAATTGATGCTCTTGAATTTTGGTGTTGGAGGAGACTCTTGAGAGTCCCATGGACTGCAAGAAGATCAGACCTCTCCATTCTTAAGGAAATCAGCCCTGAGTGCTCACTGGAAGGACAGATCCTGAAGCTGAGGCACCAATACCCTGGCCACCTCATGAGAAGAGAAGACTCCCTGGAAAAGACCCTGATGTCCTACCAGAGGACGAGATGGTTGGACAGTGTTCTCGAAGCTACCAACATGAGTTTGACCAAACTGCGGGAGGCAGGAGTGCCTGGTGTGCTCTGGTCCATGGGGTCACGAAGAGTCGGATACGACTAAACAACTAAACAACAACAAAGCTACTGAAGGTAAATGGGCCCTTTATATGTCCAGCTGTCCTTTTTTGTGTTGAATGTATGCTGTGTGGTAATTAATGGACCTAATAGGTATCTAAAGCCATTTGCACATAACAAAATATGTATTTTAATCAAAGTAACTGTTGAACAGAAATACAGTATGCAACCAGTCCATGCAGAATGTAGGCAGCCTATATATAGAAATGAGCAAACCAGTGATATTTTAGGGAGCAGGCTAGCAGGCGGGGCCCACCACTTACATCAGAGGAGCCTACGCAGCACAAAACACTGTTGCTATGTGTAGGTTTTATTTTATTTCTTTTTAAACTTGTATTTTGGAAATGTACATTGTTGGGTTGAAGTAAGCGACAGACGAATGGCAAGGTGTCATACGGGAGGCATCTCTCGAGCAAGTCTCGGAGAGTCCCTTTTATTGAATATTACAGCATTTGCCACATATGTGCTTATTGCTGATTGGTTAACACAAGTACAAAGCAAGGGCATTAATCATAAAGGTTGGGAAAGGGAACGCATGGTTACTAGTGATTGATGACTTGAAAGAACATAACAATTGCAGTCCGTAGATGTGGTCAACAATGCATTAAGAACAGGTCAGGGTGTGATGTTTTCTTTTTCTTTCTTTCTTTCTTTCTTTCTTTCTTTCTTTCTTTCTTTCTTTCTTTGCGCTCCCAAGAGAGTGAGGCCTAAGCTATAGCTTGTTTAGCTTATACATAAATCTGGCACTGGGTCTTGCAGTAGCCAAAAGAAGGACTTGTTTGCAACAAAATTCTCCCACTCGGGATTTTCAGTGACTGGGATTCAGAGGCATACTGATGCTTCTGGTTCTGGACGCACCATGCATTTTCAATGGCTAGTAGCAAGGGATGGTGTGGGTGGGTAGGAATTCAGTTTAGGCCACTTAAAGGGCAAATCTAACAAATCCACACTTTCTGAAACAATATGAGGACTGAAACAGTCCAATTCACGCTTATCTGAATTTTGTACAGTATTTCAATGAGAAATACACACACACACACACACACACACACACACGACCAAAGTGCAACCAATCAATCAATCAATCAATCAATCAGTGAAAATAACATACAAAACTACTTTATATTTGGGGCAATTGCTTGCCAAAAAAGGTGTGCATTGATCAAAACTGCATACGTCCTACCAGTGAGAGTGGCTGGGCCACAGAATATGGAGGGTTTCAGCTGAAAACCAAATGGAGGGAAGGAATCAGTTTGCTGGAGCACCTAACTCTTGGTAGATGCCCTGGAAGTAAACACTAGGAATGGAGGGTGGATACCATAAGGTGAATTAACAAAAAGTCCTTCCCATCCTATACTCTCATACCTATAGGACCGCCTCTCCTAACGGTCTTCAAATAAAAACATATTGGAGATCCTGGGCCACAAGGAGGTTAGGTTAGGCTGGCCTCAACCAGAGCCAGGGCTTTTTCGGCCATGGCCCCGATCTGGTGGAACGCTCTGTCACAAGAGACTAGGGCCCTGCAGGACTTGACATCTTTCTACAGGGCCTGCAAGACAGAGCTGTTACACCAGGCCTTTGGCCAAGGCACAGTCTGAACCCGCTCTTTCTGTAGTCCTCATAGAACTCTAGCCCAATGGTTGCCATTCATTTGACTCTGAATTGATTTTAGAATGAATTTCAATTAATTGATTGTGATTTTATGTAAACTTTGTTATTTTTACTGTTGTTATTTTTATTTATTATTATTATTATTATTATTATTATTATTTATTACTCACCACCCCATGCTAAAACACTAAATATAGATGATGAAGTCCAGAGCTGGAGCTTTCATCTTTGGGGTGTAGCCTTATTAGACTTTACCGATTGGTGGGCTCCATATTGCTCCCGGATGGGAGGAAGGAAGTCAAATGACACCGAGGGTTAGTTCAGAGAAAGAGTTCTTTATTTCTGCTCTCCAGAGCAGCAGAAAGGCACTTGTGTGGTCAGTCCACAGCAAGTCCAAAGAAATGAGAAATTTCATGCAGTATATATATCCTCCAGGCACCCTCTCCCCTTTCCCCAGGAATCCAAACACATCAGCTTGTACACGCAGGTTGACATCACACATGTTCCTGCTCTGGCACTCTTAACCAGAAAAGGGTTTTCCTTCCTGTACTCCTGACCAGAAAAGGATATTCCTGTTCCCACTCTTATCTTGGAGCAAGAGGTCACCAACTCCAAGAACACACTCTGACGCTGTTCCCAGACTATGTCTGTGCATCAGAGAGTGGTCAGGACGTAAGATAAGACCTAGACATGTCATCCCTGGTCTACTGGTACAGTCAAAGCCATCCTTGCCGTCACGAACTGATAAAGGAGAGGGCTCTGAGCACTTGTTTATACAGCAGGGTTCTTGTTTATACATTCTCAGAGCTCAAGTTAATGGATTTTAGCTAAGGAAAAATAGGGATTTTGGTGCCTGTTTCAAACTGCCTGCACAGTCAGTTTTGGGTTTGGGAAACCCATTCCTTCAGGGGCTCAGGATGCACTGCAACATATTCTTGTTTTACCCCTCGCCCCATTTCTCTGAAGCAACGCATTTTTCTTTCTCGCCTACTTAAACAAGATTAATTTCCAGAGGGCTGGGTTGACAATTAGCGAGTTGTCCATTTAACCCTCTCTCAAAAGCACCTGCAATTAACCACAAGGAGAGCAAATAATTAGCCGGGCTGTCAGAATAACAACACATCAGGGTGAGGGTGCCCAGTGCCCCCACACCCACAAATGTCAGATCCAGAGTCTTGCTAAAGGAGAATGGGTTATTATCATTGTTAGAGAGGTTCCACTGTTGTAGAGCCACGGCCTTTGGGTGAAATGGAACATAAAGGTGATTGTGGTTAATTAACTATAACTTAGTTGGAAAAGAAGGTTAAGGTGTAATAATTGCTGAATTATACCCTGAATTTTCAACTCCTGCTTTTCACCCACAGTCTAGCCCAGCCCCTCAAGGGATACACCAGCCCCCTCTTTGAATTTTCAGTTTTTGTTTTTTAAACCCATAACTTTTAATCTTCATAGAATCATAGAATCATAGAGTTGGAGGAGACCACAAGGGCCATCGAGTCCAACCCCCTGCCAAGCATGAAACACCATCAGAGCACTCCTGACATATGGTTGCCAAGCCTCTGCTTAAAGACCTCCAAAGAAGAAGACTCCACCACACTCCTTGGCAGCAAATTCCACTGTCGAACAGCTCTTACTGTCAGGAAGTTCTTCCTAATGTTTAGGAGGAATCTTCCTTCTTGTAGTTTGGATCCATTGCTCCGTGTCCGCTTCTCTGGAGCAGCAGAAAACAACCTTTCTCCCTCCTCTATGTGACATCCTTTTATATATTTGAACATGGCTATCATATCACCCCTTAACCTCCTCTTCTCCAGGCTAAACATGCCCAGCTCCCTTAGCCGTTCCTCATAAGGCATCGTTTCCAGGCCTTTGACCATTTTGGTTGCCCTCCTCTGGACATGTTCCAGTTTGTCAGTGTCCTTCTTGAACTGTGGTGCCCAGAACTGGACACAGTACTCCAGGTGAGGTCTGACCAGAGCAGAATACAGTGGCACTATTACTTCCCTTGATCTAGATGCTATACTCCTATTGATGCAGCCCAGAATTGCATTGGCTTTTTTAGCTGCCGCGTCACACTGTTGGCTCATGTCAAGTTTGTGGTCAACCAAGACTCCTAGATCCTAATCTTATCTGTAAGGAATAGCACACAGACTGTTTTCTGCTCAAATAGTAAGAAGTAAACCTGCTTTTGGATGATAAGCCATAAGTGGACTTATAGTACAAAAGCCCAGGGCAAAAGAGCCAGTGAAAACCCTCATTTTCTCTCCTTTGCAATTTAACCTAGCAAAGCCGATACAGTCAAACCTTGGTTGTCAAACGTAATCCATTCCAGAAGCCTGTTCGGCTTCTGAAATGTTCAACAACTAAGTTAAATTCAGGATTTACCGTAACTTCCTTCCCCAGGGGCTGTAAGACAGAGCTATTCCGCCTGGCTTTCAATTTGAACTTAGCCTGATCTTTTAGTCCCCTTCCTTCCCTCCCCCTCCCCTTTTTATGACGATTACCCACTCTGGGATCCCACAGCTAATTCTCCCCAGGTCTCCTCGCTGGTCCAAATAGGACTAATTTAGCCAGCTAGCCCTGGTGATCGTCTAATGTTTATTGGATGGATTTTCCCCCTAAACTGATTTTTGAATTCTGAATTTATTGTTATTCACGTTTTATACTGCATTTTATGCTGTTTATTGTTGCATCAATTAAGTGTTTCAAATTTGTTGTTAGCTGCCCTGAGCCCGGTTTTCTGAACTGGGAAGGGTGGGGTATAAATAAAAAATATTATTATTTAGTATTAAGGCATGGCTTCTGATTGCTTGCAGGAGCTTCCTGCACTCAAGCGGAAGCCGCGTTGGATGTTCGGCTTCCGAAAAACATTAAAAAAACTGGAACACTTACTTCCAGGTTTTCTGCATTTGGGAGCCAAAACGTTCCAAAACAGAGACGTTCGGGATCCAAGGCTTGACTGTACATCAACCTAGAGATAGCCAAGGTATCTGAGTCAGCTTAGTTCTCACTGAGATCAAACTGGAGGTGATGGACCAGGAATGAGACCTTGGGGTCATAGTAGATAAGCTCAAAGAAATTGTTGCGCCAGTGTTTCATGGGAGCCGTGAAAAACGCAAACTCCATGCTAGGGATCATTAGGAAAGGAATTTAAAATAAGATGGTCAATATCATAATGCTGCTATACACATTTGTGGTGTGTTCCCATTTGGAGTACTGTGTACATTTCTGATTGCCTCACCTCCAAAAAGATATTGTAGAGGAGGAAAAGGCCATTCGCTTGGTCTAGCAGGTTTAGGACATGATCTGGGAAGAGGGTTCAAACATGCATTCCATGACCAAGCCCTGGACTGACTGAAGTCCAAAAAAAACAAGCTACTCCAAATGAGGGTATTACTCATAAGTTCTGTTTCCTGTATGTAATACCATCACCTACCCAAATTAGGTTGGGCAAATCTTTTTCCACAATGAAGAAGTCAACAAGTACATATTTTAATGTTTGATGCATTACTGTATTTTAATATTTTGTTGGAAGCAGCCCAGAGTGGCTGGGGAAGCCCAGCCAGATGGGCAGGGTATACAGTGGTACCTCACAAGACGAATGCCTCGCAAGACAAAAAACTCGCTAGACGAAAGGGTTTTTTGTTTTTTGAGCTGCTTTGCAAGACGAATTTCCCTATGGGCTTGCTTCGCAAGACGGAAACGTCTTGCAAGTTTGTTTCCTTTTTCTTAACACCGTTAATACAGTTGCGACTTGACTTCGAACAGCAACTCATAGAACGCGGTGTGGTAGCCTTTTTTGAGGTTTTTAAAGACTTTGGTGATTTTTGAAGCTTTTCCAAAACTTTCCCGACACTGTGCTTCACAAGACAAAAAAAATCGCAAGACGACAAAACTCGCGGAACGAATTAATTTCGTCTTGCGAGGCACCACTGTAAATAAATTATTATTATTATTATTATTAATCCTAGAAGGAAATTTACCAGGTTTGATTTGGCATTTTAAATAGCCTTTTTAATTGAGGAGGAAAATGCCAAATTCTGTTCCTTTTGTATACACTTTTTGTTTGGAGAACTGCGCCATAGATTTGAGGGAAGTGTGGCTTTTGAAGAAGAGCTGCATTTCAGCTTGAATATTGTTTCGGGAAGTATGAATTAAAGTGGTTGGGCTGGATCCTGAGCTCTCCCAACCACTGCAGGCCGTTTTGATAGGTTTGGCCTGGCCTGCCCACGCATGTCCATCTCCTGCTGCCATATGATGTCTGGCAGTAGTTTAACTCAAGAAAAGAAACTGCAGATTGGACTGATGTGAAACACTAGTATAGAAAGAGCAAGACTCTTCCAACACATTCATATTTCTTTATGCAGCATGACATTATCTGTCATTAGTCACACTTGCACCCTGATCCCTGTGGTTAATAATTTAAAAGTAATGAAGCGCTCTCTGTGTGGGCAATCACAAATATGAGTCTCATTAACATTCCTATAAGTTTCTTAATAAATGATTTATTGCACTAGAAAGGTCATAAGATAGTACAAAGGTTACAACAAACCTCAAAATATTTTTCTTTTCTTTTGACAAATTCTGACAGTGAGGGCTGCATGTTCTGCATCTCAATTCCCTCACCCCATTAAGGGGGGCTGAATTATGTCGGACACATTATTATTAGTGCTTGCCTAAAGTTTGAGGAGAGGGGACGCGGGTGGCGTGTGGGTTAAACCACAGAGCCTAGGACTTGCCAATCAGAAGGTTGGCGGTTCGAATCCCCGTGAGGGGGTGATCTCCTGTTGCTCGGTCCCTGCCCCTGCCAACCTAGCAGTTCAAAAGCACGTCAAAGTGCAAGTACATAAATAGGTACTGCTCCGGCAGGAAGGTAAATGGCGTTTCCGTGTGCTGCTCTGGTTCGCCAGAAGCGGCTTAGTCATGCTGGCCACATGACCTGGAAGCTGTACGCCGGCTCCCTCGGCCAATAAAGCGAGATGAGCACCGCAACCCCAGAGTCAGCCACGACTGGACCTAATGGTCAGGGGTCCCTTTACCTTTACATTAAAGTTTGAGGATTCCCTCTCTGCCCTGCAAAAATGGATGCATACGCCTGTATGTTTTAGCTAGGAATGGATGGTGTTGTCATCAGTTCTGAGGTCAGGGCACCTCAAAACCCACTCACTCTGTGGGCACACAAAGAACACCCAAGGAATTGGGGAATTGTCTGCCAACAAAAACAGTTTTAAATTCTCTCCTTGTTCTCAGCAATATCAAGGAGATGCCTTGTGTTTCTATTTAAACTTTGCAAATTATTTCTACACTGGCACGCATAAATTAGCATATGCAAACCAGAGACTTCTTTCGTCAGCTTTTGGGGTGATGCAGAAGTGGCCCCCACATAACTCTGCTACATCTCCCCCCAAAATTCTTTGGGGGAAGCCATGACTTTTTAAAGTGGCACCATAGTGCCCTAAATGCATGGTATGAATGGGACTGGTACTGTACACTAGGCGCACAGGTGGCATTGAGCCTCTTGGGCTTGCTGATCAGAAGGTTGGTGGCTCAAATCCCTGCAACAGGGTGAGCTCTCTCTCTCTCTCTCTCTTGCAAAACAGTTTACATAAAACAGCACAGACAAACAAAAGAGAACAGTACGCCAGTAACAACTACACACACACTAACAACAAATCTTCTAACTTCACACACACTTTTGACTTCCGATTCACAGCTTTCTACTGTACATATTCTTAGCCTATACACACTTCCTGTTATATCTATTGCATATTAGGTTTCTAGCATTCCTGAATATTCAAGATTCAATATAAACCTGTCAGGAGATCTGCATTTTCACAATATTGTTTTATATATTCTTTAAATATTATCCATTCTTTACTCTGATTTGTGTTTCCTCTTATTCTCCCAGTCATTTTTGCATGTTCCAAGTATTCTATCATCTTCACCTGCCAGCCAAGCTTTGCCGGAATTAAGTCACCTTTCCCATTTTTTGCTATTAGGATTCTAGCCACTGTAGTTGCGTACATAAAGATGGTTCTAAAACCTTTTTGTATTTCAGTGGGTGAGTTCTCATTGCTCTGTCCCTGCTCCTGCCAACCTAGCAGTTGGAAAGCACTCCAGTGCAAGTAGATAAATAGGTACCGCTGTGGCGGGAAGGTAAAAGGCGTTTCTGTGCACTCTGGTTTCTGTCACGGTGTCCCGTTGCGCCAGAAGCAGTTTAGTCATGCTGGCCACATGACCTAGAAAGCTGTCTATGGACAAACGCCAGCTCCCTCTGCCTGAAAGCGAGATGAGCGCCGCAACCCCATAGTCACCTTTGACTGGACTTAACCGTCCAGGGGTCCTTTGCTTTTTTCTTTTTTCTTTTGCTGTATACCATTAGGGATGCTTTGGGAGGGAGGACCTGAAAAGAACCCAGCAGCTTAATGCAGTCATAGATGAAGATGCTGAAAACCCATGACACCCCCTTTCAGCTCATTATCTCTACCTATTGATTCGGAAAAACAGACATAATCAACAGGTATGAGAAAAAAGCGGAAAACAGTGATATACACTTTATAAACCAGACACTATGAACACCTTGTCTGTGTTTTTGATATGCACTTTATAAACCAGACACTATGAACACCTTGTCTGTGTTTTTCCACACTGTTAAACATCTGCCACAAAAGCCACCTCTCTGTCAATGGCAATCTTCTTAAGATCTGCAAATTATTCTTGATGCTGCACTGATTTTTTTTTTTAAAGCAATTTATTAAATTTTACAATAAAAATAAACATGATAAACAATGTAACATTGATCTTAACATATTTTCACATTTTCTTTGGACTTCCTCACATCTCCCGCTCCCATTTTCATCGTTAAAACATTTTGTCAGCAATTTATCCTCTTATTTAAATTCTTATATCCCTTCTATATTTCCTAATCTTATAATTCTCAGAAGAAGCTAAATTTCACAGTCTTACTTATTTTCTTAAAAACTTCTAAATTTAGTGGTGCTCAGTTATTTTGATCTAGCATCTTATTTAACATTCACTCAAATTGCAATACTTTTGTAAATAGTTCTTAAATTTCTTCCAGTCCTCCTCAATCCTCTCTTCTCCCAGGTCACGGATTCTGCCGGTCATTTCAGCCAGTTCCATGTAGTCTATCAGTTGTATCTGCCATTCTTCCAGTGTGGGTAGATCTTGAGTTTTCCAGTGTTTTGCGAGAAGTATCCTTGCTGCTGTTGTTGCATACATAAAAAATGTCTGGTCCTTCTTTGCCACCCCTTGGCCGACAATACCCAAAAGGAAAGCCTCTGGTTTCTTAGTGAAGGTATATTTAAATACCTTTTTCAGTTCATTATAAATCGTTTCCCAGAACGCCTTCACTTTAGGGCAAGTCCACCAGAGGTGGAAGAACGTTCCGTCACACTCTTTGCATTTCCAACACTTATTATCAGACAGGTGGTAAATTTTAGCAAGTTTGACTGGGGTCATATACCATCTATAAATCATTTTCATTACATTTTCTTTCAGGGCGTTACATGCAGTAAATTTCAATCCATTACTCCACAACCTCTCCCAGTCCTCAAACATGATATTATGCCCAATATCCTGTGCCCACCTTATCATAGCCGATTTAACCGTTTCGTCTTGTGTATTCCATTTCAACAGCAAGTTATACATCCTTGAAAGTACCTTAATCTTTGGTTCTAACAATTCTGTTTCTAATTTCGATTTCTCCACCTGGAACCCTAGTTTCTTATCATTTTTAAAAACTTCTTTAATCTGAGCGTAATGTAACCAATCTCGCACTTTGTCTTTCATTTTCTCCAGACTCTGCAATTTCCAATTGTCTCCATCCTTTTCTAGTATTTCCCAATATTTTGGCCATTTAGCCTCCATATTGGGTCTTTTTCGGGCCTTGGCTTCCAAAGGTGAAAGCCACCTTGGTGTTTTATTTTCCAGCAAGTCTTTATATTTTGTCCAGACATTAAACAATGATTTTCTGACAATATGGTTCTTAAAGGCCTTATTTGCTTTAACCTTGTCATACCATAAATATGCATGCCATCCAAAGGTATTGTTGAACCCTTCCAAATCTAACACATCAGTGTCTTCAAGAAGTAGCCAGTCTTTTAGCCAGCAGAACGCTGCGGCTTCATAATACAACTTTAAGTCTGGCAGGGCAAAGCCCCCTCTTTGTTTTGCATCGGTTAATATCTTGAACTTAATTCTGGGCTTTTTGCCCTGCCAGACAAACTTAGAAATGTCTCTCTGCCACTTCTGAAAGCACTCCGTTTTGTCCAAAACCTGAAGTGTTTGAAATAAGAACAACATCCTTGGCAATACATTCATCTTGATAGCAGCAATTCGGCCTAACAAAGAAAGTTTCAATTTTGACCAACTATCTAAGTCTCTCTTAATTTCTGTCCAACATTTTTCATAATTATCCTTAAATAGACTTAGATTTTTTGCTGTTATGTTTACCCCTAGGTATTTTACTTTTTTAACCACATTAAGTTCCGTCTCATTCTGAAACCGTTCTGACTCTGTATTAGTCAAGTTTTTCCCCAAAACCTTAGTTTTCTGTTTATTTAATTTAAATCCAGCCACCCGACCAAAGTCATTAATCAATTGTAATACTCTTTTCGTACTGGGCTCTGGCTTCTGCAAGGTCAAAACCAGGTCATCTGCGAAAGCTTTTAATTTATATTGTTTCTGACCGACCTGAATTCCTTCCACCAACCGATCCCTTCTAATCATGTTCAATAGCACTTCCAGAACCGAAATAAATAACAAAGGGGAGATAGGGCAACCTTGTCGTGTCCCTTTTTCAATTTTAAACTCTTCTGTAACCACATTATTAACTATCAGTTTAGCTTTCTGTTCTGAATATATCGCCTCAATCCCATTCTCAAAACCCCGTCCCACTCCCATCTCTTTCAAATTTCCCATCATAAATTTCCAGGAGATATTGTCAAAGGCCTTCTCCGCATCTATAAAAATTAAAACTGCTTTTGTGTTTATGTCTGTTTGCAAAAGTTCCAAAATGTCAATAATGTTCCTTGTATTGGCAAACAGATGTCTTCCTGGGAGAAAGCCAGCCTGGTCCTTATGAATTACTTCATTTAAAACTTTTTTAAATCTATTTGCCAAAATGTCTGCAAATATTTTGTAATCCACATTTAAAAGAGAGATGGGACGGTAGTTCTTAAGTTGTGTCTTTTCAGCTTCCGACTTTGGTATTAATGTGATAAACGCTTCCTTCCACGACTCCGGTGCCCTCCTCCCCTCCATAATTTCATTGCTGACCTCCATCAAAGGTTGTATCAAATAGTCTTTCAATGTCTTATAGTACTTGGAGGTCAGCCCATCTGGTCCTGGAGATTTGCCAAGTTGCATGTTCTGGATAGCTTGTTCGATCTCCTGTCGTGTTATTTTAGAATTCAGGGTTGTCCTATTTTCTTGTGACAATTTAGATAGTCCGTTTTTTGCCAAAAATTGTTTAATCTCAACCTCATCTTGCGGCCCTTGGGTGTATAGTTTTTTGAAGTATCTCTGGAAACACTTTCTAATGTCCACTGGATTCTGGATGTTTTTTCCATCAACCTCTAAGTTTGTAACAGTATTTAATCTTTGTCTTCTCTTCAACTGCCAAGCTAGCAGTTTTCCACATTTATTCGCCGACTCAAACGTTTTTTGTTTCATTAATTTAACCTTCCATTCAATTTCCTGATTTATCAATTTAGAATATTGTGTTTGATAAAGTTTAATTTCTCTCAGAGTTGGCTGTGACTTCGGATTCACTCTTAATTTCTTCTCTAATTCTTTTATTTTATCCAAGATCTTATCTTTTTTCTCATTTTGTGTTCTTTTCTTCACTGCATTCTGTTGTATCAAGAATCCCCTCATTACAGCTTTGCTTGCGTCCCAGATTATTCTTTTTTCCACCATATTATTCATGTTTATCTCAAAATAGTCCTTCAAAACTTTTTGGGCCTTCTTGGTAATTTCCTGATCTCTAAACAAATTGTCATTCATCTTCCATCTAAAGGATCCAGTTGGTAATAGTGTCATATCCATCTTTACTGCATTATGGTCGGAACAGGTCTTTGGGCAGATTTCCACTTTTCTGACCTTAGGTGCCAGGCCTCTAGAAATCCATATTTGGTCGATTCTTGTCCAGGTCAGTTGGGCTTCAGAAAAGAATGTTCCCTCTCTTCCTAGTGGGTTCTTTGTCCTCCAAATGTCAATCAAATCCATATTGTCAATCATTTCGAAAAAGGTTTTAGGTAGTCTGCCGTCTTTTGTAACATTTTGACTTTGTGACTTGTCCATGTTAGTTGATACGACCCCATTCATATCTCCCATCATTATGATGTTGTTGTAGTCTAGATAGTCCAGCATTGTCTCCTGCAGCTTCTTGTAAAATTCCGATTTCCCTTCATTAGGTGCATAAATTCCTAATATCAGCAGTTTCTCTCCTTGATATTGTATCTCAATAGCCAAAATTCTTCCATGTTCATCTTTAAACAGGAATTTAGGTGACAGGCTCTCTTTTGCATATATCACCACGCCTCTCTTCTTAACTTTGTCCGAAGATACAAATTCCTGGCCCAATCTTTTATTTATTAACACTTTTCTGTGGAGCCTCGTCACATGTGTTTCTTGTAAACAAATAATGTCCAATTGTTCTTTTTTTAATATATGAAATATTTTCTTCCTTTTTTCCGGAATGTTACAACCATTAATATTCCAGCTCAACAGTTGCAGAGACATCCTGAACTATCTGGTTATTTTTCAAGGGGTGGTATCTTCTCAGGGTCTTCAGGTTCCACAGATGCTGATGTTGGTACTGGCGTTGCCTCAGGCCCAGAAGGTAGTTCAATTCTTTTTTGAAGGTCCTCTCCGTATGTAGACAGGAATTTGTCTCTCTCTTCAAGTGTTCTCACTTTGACCTTTCTCCCTCTAAAGGTAAAAGATAATCCTTGGGGAAATTCCCACCTGAATGGAATTGCGTTGCTCCTTAGTAGTTTAACAAGTTCAGAATAGGCGGCTCTAAGATCAAGCAGTAGTCTTGGGATATCTTTATAAATTTCAATTCTTCTATCCAACACCTCCAGTGATTTTACAAAGTGTAGTCCCAAAATCTTATCCCTTTCCTCCTTTGATCTCAATGTTATCAAACAGTCTCTGGGCCTCTCCTTCTTTATAAATCTTCCAAGTCTGAAAGCTGACACAATTTTAAAGTCCTTTTCTTCCAAGTTCCAGAACTTGGAGAATTCTTCGGTCAAAAACTCAGTTAGATGTCCTTCTTCTGCCTCTTGTAGTGATCTAATCCTTAAGTTGTTCTCACGGTTTCGCAGTTCTATCATCGAGAGATAAATCTGGTGTTCCCCGACTTGTTTAGTGAGTGGTCTTACCTCTTGCTCTAAATTTTCAAATCTTTGTCTGGTGTCCTCAGTCAATTTCCGATTTTCTGCTGAGGCCTCCGTTAACTGTCCAATTGCTTGTGCATTCTGTACCACTTGTGTGGTTAATTTATTTAGACATTCTGTGTTTTTATCAATCTTTGCTGATTGCGCATCTGCTTTCTTGTCCAAAGCTTCCAATTTTTCAAAAATTTTGTCTAGTACAGAAACAGATGCTCCTGAGGCCATATCTTCCAGTTGTAACTGCTCTGCTTCGCCCTCTCCCTCCACTTCTGAGGGCAAAGTAGGCACAGATGATCTGCGTGTCTGTGAGGCTGAGGTTAGAGTTGTTAGAGTTGTTTGTTTAGCTCTCCCTCTTTTTCTTGTGCCACTCATTCCAACGTTATCTGTCAGTCAAGGTCACACTGAGTTGTTCCCATGGGAATGGAAAGGTCCAGAGCAAGCAAACAGCAAGGGGAATCGAAAGTAAAAAGTGTATGTAAAATCACTGTTATAATCCAATCCTCTAGAGGGAGCTTAATCTGTCTTTCAGAGTCTAATTTAATGTCCAAGAACCTTCAAATACAAATGTTTAGCAGAGTTTATAAATGGTCACTTTGTTGCAGACAGTGCTTATTTATCTCCAAAAAGAATGTTTCAAATTTAAAAGGTCTCAATACCCTCAGATTGTTTCAAGTTCCAATATACAGTATCCAAATCTGCAGTACTGACAGCTCCCTTAGTACTCAGGCAGCTCCTGATTCTGGGTTTCACCTTCTAGTTTGTAATCCAATAAGAGGAGGAAAGTCAAGTGCAAATAGAAATCCCAAATCTTTAGCTTAAAGTCTTTACTTTAAGATGCAAGTTCAAATAGATGCTTAGATCTGTAAAACTTAGAGTCTCTTTCTTTCAGCCTCCACTCCTCCAGCTGATTGCTTTTTTTTCAAGTTCAATGGCTGCGGAAGACGGACTTCCTGCTTCCACGTCTCTCCGCTCTCAGCCAAGTTCAAGCCAATTTAAGTTTCCCTTTTAAAGTCTCAAATTCAAGTGATTCAGTCTTTTACTCACGAGTTAGTTGCTTTTTCGTCCGGATCCGTAATTTAGCAGGAAAAGGGATCAGCGCTCACCGACAGTAGCAGCGCGGCTTCGCTCCTCAGGCTGTGAAACAGCTCACAGCGCCGCAACCCCCCTCCGTGCTCCGGAGCCCCTTACGGGGTTCCTTCTGCACTTGGAGGGTCGCTCTAGGCGCCCACCGAGCCTCAAGACCCCAGGCTCTTGCCGCCTGGGGTTTTCCAGAGTGGGTCTCCGCTTCGCCGTAGCGGACGACCCGTTGCCTGCGGAGCCTCCTCTCCCGTTCAGAAGAGGACCGCCATTGCCGTTCGCGCCGCCCCCGGAAGTTCGATGCTGCACTGATTTTAATGGGTCTTCCCCTACAGGATTTGTCTGAAACCTGCCCTATTACTATGGTCACAGATTGACCCTCTTTTGCAACAAATCAGAATTGCAAATTCCTACAAAGACATACTTGTTTCTTTCTCCTTATGGTGCTCTGAGGAGTTCAGACAGGTATTGGAACATTGAGATGGAAGGGTAATCAAATCTCATCTAGTTCAATCCAGCCACAGCAAGGAAACTCACTACTAAAACAAAAGACAGGTAGTAAGACCCCATTTTGTACTTTTAACAGCTACTGAGAGAAGCGTGAAACTCCAGCAGCTAAAATCTCTTCTAGTATTATGCATTGACCCAGAGACCCTCAGCCTTCACCACAATGCTGTGTGCAGCATTGCCAACCATTTGCAATAGTTTTACTGATGATTTGTTAGTTATTTTATATGATTTAAGCTGTTCTTGTGATGTTCTATTATGCTATTGTTATTTATTGTTTGTAAATCACTTTGGGATTCACTTGAATGAAAAGCAGCATAGAAATTCAACCCATCCGTCCCTTAGTGTATCGCTATTATTTACTTATCTCTAAAATGTATATGACCTGCACCTTCAGTCCCAATCAATATTCCCAAGATGGCTTGCAAAAGAATGAAAAACCGAACGTTATAGGATTCCCCATCACTGCGGCAAACACAGACAAAACACCCATGTCTGAGGCAATAAAAATAATACAGCATCACGTAGCAGAAGGAAGAAAGAAAAAACTCCCATTGCAAAAAGAAACTCGGCTCAAAAGAGGGTCAGCAAGTTTGAAACAAACAAGAATGTTGTTCTAGGGCAAGTGATTAAATGGCAGTCATAAGAGCCTGAAGAGAAGAGCCTGCTGTATCAGACCAGTGGCCCATTCTGGTCCAGCCTACTGTTCTCACGATGGCCAACCAGATGCCTGTGGAAAACCAGCAAGCAGGACCAGATGTGCTGGGCTTGGGGGTTAACCCGAGCAACGTGGTCTAGGTCCAGTCCCGAATCCAAGGATTCCACGAGGAGTCAGTCCAACAGGGCCAAGGCAGGAAACCAGGCTAGGTCAGGCACATGGTAACAGGCAGGAAGCAGCAATGTTGCTCCCGCAACCTGGGGCGGGGTCCGGCAGCCTTTTATCTCTGATGGGGTAACGGCCGGTCCTGATCCCCCAGTGACTCACCTCCCTGTCTTGCCTGAAGGCGAGCACTCCTCCTGCGAGTACTCAGGTCTCTCCTTCTCTAAGACCTGAGTCTCTGCAGCTCGGGAGATGTCAGTGGGTTACTAGACCCAGAGGCCACCTCAGCCTCTCCTGACCCAACTCTGGTGGAGCAGATGTAAGTGATGGCCCAGCTGAAGGCAGTGAGGTAACCCCTGCATCTGGCTCAGGCTCCTGACTCGGCCCAGCTTGTGCTTGTTGCAGGGGAACCTGTGCAGACTGGGTCTCTTCAGAATCAGGCCCCAGAGGCAGAGGATCCGGTGCAGACCGAGACTCCTCCAGTTCCGAGTCTGAGCCCGAGTCCCAGGCCATCACACCAGAGCACAATAGCCCACTCTCCTCAGCAACTGGTTGTCAGGTGTCAGAGAATCCAACCCTCACAGCAGGTTGCCAGGAAGGGATAAGACAAGGAAGTTCTTACCAGTTGCTTTTTATTCAATATTCACAGAGAGAGGCTTCGAAATGCAGCCTCTTGGAATAATGGCGGTGCTTCGAGTAAATCTCCACCCTCCCTTCTCTCCCAGTTCCTCATTCGTCAACAGTACCACCACCCCTATGGCTGTTGCTTAGTGCCCTCTGTCTTTGAGCTCTTTGCTCTCCGGATTTTGAGGCTCGCCAGGTTCTGGGAGATGGTGGTTCTGGAGTGCTTTCTAGTGATGACATGTCAGCCAGCTGCTTCTCCGACTCTTCCTCCTCCTCCTCTTCCTCTCCCATTATTTCCCAACTTTTCTCCTCACCTGCTGTGACCTCCCTCAAACCCCTGTTGTAATTCTGAACTGTCTTCTTCTTCTCTGGAAGGGTCAGGCTGGGGAGGTGGTCTCCTCCATTCCTCCTCTGTCCAGTCCCTGACGTTGGTATTCAGAAGGATTACTGCCTCCAGCTGTGGAGACAGAGCATAGCCATCATGTTCAGAGCAAGCAGCATTTCCTGGTAGTGACAAACACCATCAGGAACACCCAACGCCCAGTTACAGTTTGAGAGTTGGAAACAGAACTTAGTTCTGAACATCTCTTGAAAATGCAGCAGGATATTTATCGCTGGATTATAATCTTCAATGGTGTGGTTCTGTTTTTATCGATAATTATGTTAGTGCGCTCTCTCTCTGTGTGTGTGTGATAGAGAGAGAGAGAGACAGAGACAGAGAGAGATAGAGAGAGAGAGGTTTTTATATTTTGGTTTCCATATCTTACGTAAACTGCCTAGGAATTATATATATTAAACTCTGTGTGTGTGTGTATGTGTGTGTGTGTGTCTTTTTCTTTTTAGTTCAAGATGCTGAGAACCAACCAGAGAACTCACTTGGCAGACAATTCTAAAGTGTCGTAACAACAACAACAACAACAACAACAACAACAACAATAGATTAGGTAAACAAAAGTTATTGTCAGACTAGGAACATCATGCCCTTTATTTCAGGGGTACTTAACATTATGCCCTTCAGATGTTTTGAACCATCCATTTTTTAAATTATTGGTGTGCTTTTAAAATTGAAAATTTCTTAAAGAAAGGGGGGGGGGACCAGAAGAGAGAGAAAAACTCAAAAGAGAGGGGAAAAGAAAACAAAAAAATGCCAACTCACATTCGCAACACAGTAGATATCCATCCATCTTATTTTACACAGAGAGATCAATACATGCCATCCAAATGCCTGAATAGGTACCCAAATAAAGTTGCTGTTAACAGAAAGCACTTCAGATGCCACAAGGACATTAAGGTTTTCAGACCATTAGATAACATATGGCGAGTGTTTACCCTTCCAGGCTCCAAGTAGAAGTCTCTTAGCAACCAGAAGGGCTCACGAAATCATTTTTGTTGTCCTGCCGTTTAGACCCCTGCTACAGGGATATAATTTAAAAGTACACGAACAGCTGCAAACGTCAAGGATGTTGCCAATGCACGACTATTAGGGGCAGCCGCTTCAGACCAAAAAAGGAGATATCTCTGGCAAACCCACGTCATATTTAGCTGTGATTCCTGCATTACAGAGGGTTCAACCAGAGGACCCTTTGAGTCCTCTTCCAACTCTACAATTCTAGCATGTTGTGATATGCCTCCCTAATCGCTGGCTATGTTGGCTGGGGCTGATGGGAGATATAAAGGGCAGGTCCACACCAAATATTTAAAGCACACCCAACACACATTTATAGCACATGACTAGGGCTGGGCAATATCTGGTTTTCAATGTTGTGATATATCATGAGCTAAGCATTGCGATATACCGATATATCATGCTGTCTGAAATAAGGATGCAACTATGTAGAGGCAAATGAGATAATATCCTGGCAATTGTTCTAAAACTGATACAGTTTTACTAACCTTTAACATTTTGTTACCACTGTTATTTTATAGTACTGTGGTAAAGGTAAAGGGACCATTAGGTCCAGTCGTGACTGACTCTGGGGTTGCAGCGCTCATCTCGCTTTATTGGCCGAGGGAGCCGGCGTACAGCTTCTGGGTCATGTGGCCAGCATGACTAAGCCACTTCTGGCGAACCAGAGCAGCGCATGGAAACGCCGTTTACCTTCCCGCTAGAGTGGTACCTATTTATCTACTAGCACTTTGACGTGCCTTCGAACTGCTAGGTTGGCAGGAGCAGGGACCGAGCAACGGGAGCTCACCCCGTCGTGGGGATTCGAACCACCGACCTTCTGATTGGCAAGTCCTAGGCTCTGTGGTTTAACCCACAGTGCCACACGCATCCCTCAGTACTGTTGTACCTCAGGTTAAGAAGTTAATTCGTTCTGCAGGTTCATTCTTAACCTAAAACTGAGGTACCACTTTAGCTAATGGGGCCTCCTGCTGCTGCTGTGCCGCAGCCATGCGATTTCTGTTTTCATCCTGAAGCAAAGTTCTTAACCCAAGGTACTATTTCTGGGTTAGCAGAGTATGTAACCTGAAGCGTCTGTAACCCGAGGTACCACTGTACAGAGCCACAGGGGCAGCAGGAATCACGAGAGAAGGGATGACTAGCTTCGTGAGTTTTCCCACTTCACAATTTTTAACGCAGCACACACACATTGTGATTTGTGAGATATCGCCATGTCACATATTATGAAACCATTATCATGATGTGGACTTCAAACCAATTTTGGATGATGTATCGATGCATCTCCCAGCCCTGCACATGACTCCCTCCAAAGAATCCTGGGAGCTGTAGTTTCCACTCACAGAACTACAATTCACAGTATCCTTAACAGACTACCATTCCCACTATTGAGAAATTCATGTGCTGTCAATGCATGGTGTAGATATGTTCATAGTTCTTTTTTTTATGATATTTATTAAAGTTTCAATAAAAGATTAAACATAAAACATAAAAAAGAAATACACAATTCAAAATATACAATACATAATCTAAAAGAAAAAGAATAAAATAAAAAAACAAGAAAACAAAAGACAAAAAAGAAAGTAGAACAATTAAAAACAATATCACCTTTTCGTCTCCATTTTTAAATTTACTTATTTTCTGGACCTCCTCGTACCTCCCTCTTTTGTATTCCAGTTCAAATTGTTTGTCCAGCAATTTCTTTCCCTCTTTTTTTAATCCCAATCTTAACTCTTAATATAATATAACATTAAAATTTTACCTTTTAAAACCCAAATTTCCATTTCCTTAAACTTTTTTAATCCTAATCCTTAATCTTAATCTATCCATAATTTTAAATCCTAAACAGCTGGAAGCCACTTATTTTTAATCCAACATCACTCTAACATTCTTTAATTTTGCAATGTTTCTGCAGATAGTCTTTGAATTTCTTCCAATCTTCCTCCACCGACTCTTCTCCCTGGTCACGGATTCTACCAGTCATTTCCGCCAGTTCCATATAGTCCATCAGTTTCATCTGCCATTCCTCCAGTGTGGGAAGCTCTTGTGTCTTCCAATACTTTGCAATGAGTATTCTTGCTGCTGCTGTTGCATACATAAAGAAAGTTCTATCCTTTTTTATCACCATTTGGCCAACTATGCCCAGGAAAAGGCCTCTGGTTTCTTGGGGAAGGTATATTTGAATACCTTTTTTAATTCATTATATATCATTTCCCAGAAAGCCTTAATCTTTGGGCATGTCCACCAAAGGTGAAAAAATGTACCTTCAGTTTCTTTACACTTCCAACATTTATTATCGGGCAAATGATAGATTTTTGCAAGCTTGACTGGGGTTATGTACCACCTGTATATCATTTTCATAATATTCTCTCTTACGGCATTACATGCCGTAAATTTCATACCTGTGGTCCATAACTGCTCCCAGTCAGCAAACATAATGTTGTGTCCAACGTCTTGTGCCCATTTAATCATAGCCGATTTTACCGTTTCATCCTGAGTGTTCCATTTCAGCAGCAAGTTATACATTCTTGACAAATTCTTAGTTTTGGGTTCTAACAGTTCAGTTTCTAATTTTGATTTTTCCACCTCGAAGCCAATTTTCTTGTCCAATTTAAATGCCTCCATTATCTGAAAGTAATGAAGCCAGTCTCGCACTTTGTTTTTTAGTTTTTCAAAACTCTGCAATTTCAGTCTATCTCCATCTTGTTCCAAAATTTCCCAATATTTCGGCCAATTGACCTCCATATTGAGCTTTTTCAAGGCTTTCGCTTCCATTGGTGACAGCCACCTTGGAGTTTTGTTTTCTAATAGGTCCTTATATCTTATCCAAACATTAAACAGCGCTTTCCTGACAATATGGTTTTTAAATGCTTTATGTGCTTTGACCTTATCATACCATAGATATGCATGCCATCCAAATACATTGTTAAAACCTTCTAGATCCAAAATGTCAGTGTTTTCAAGAAGCAGCCAATCTTTCAACCAGCAAAAAGCTGCTGATTCATAGTAAAGTTTAAGGTCTGGCAGGGCAAATCCACCTCTTTCCTTTGCATCTGTTAGTATTTTAAATTTTATTCTGGGCTTCTTGCCCTGCCAGACGAATCTAGAAATATCTTTCTGCCACCTCTTGAAACAGTCCATTTTGTCCACAATTTGCAAAGTTTGAAACAAGAACAACATTCTAGGCAATACATTCATTTTTATCGCAGCAATACGGCCCAGCAGTGAAAGCTTCAAATTTGACCAAATTTCTAAATCTTTTTTCACTTCCGCCCAACATTTTTCATAGTTATCTTTAAATAAGTTCCGATTTTTTGCTGTCATGTTAATCCCCAGGTATTTAACTTTCTTAACCACTGTTAAGTCTGTCTCATTCTGAAACCTCTCTCTCTCAATCAGTGTTAGATTTGTCTCTAAAACCTTAGTTTTTAACTTGTTCAATTTAAATCCTGCAACTTGACCAAATTCTTGAATCAATTCTAAAACTCTTTTAGTACTAGATTCTGGCTCCTGTAACGTCAATACTAAATCATCTGCAAATGCTCTCAATTTGTACTGTTGATATGTTCATAGTTCACAGCAACTGACTGGCTCCATGTTGACTATTCCTTCCATATTCATTGTGCCAATCATAGACAGTATTCACTGTTGTCAGGGAACTGCCATCGGAAGGAAGGGAGGTGAAAGGGCTCACACAGGTTGGGAGAGACTCAGCAGCTGAAGAGGGAACCAGTAGGGGGAGAGGAGCTGAGCTGAGGGAAAGTGAGCTGGAGGGATGGCTCAGAGACACTTCCAGCGAAAACAGTGGGGAGGTTTCAGGACCTCCTGTAGGGACACCCACTCCTCGCTGGAAACTGTCACGCAGAGAGTCCAGAAGACGTGTTTCCGTTAAGGAGCTTTTATGTTGGAAGCGATTCCGAAAGCAACCACTGTCGGAATCTGCTAGTGACTAGAGGAGCCATGTCTGAGGGGCTCCGTCACAGACAGAGGTTTGTGGACTTGAACAAACTCTGAGGGGATACGATTTTACGCACAAGCAGCTCATCATCCCATCACAGCATTCCGACAGTCTTTGAAAGCAGCTTGTGCAGGAGAAGGCATCATGAGCAACCCAGCCGGAACCGGAGAAGCAGGAGCTGGAGCGGGTCCAAGCCTGGAAGAAAGGTACCGGGTGTTGGAGGTCCAGCTAGCGCTGCAGACGGCGAGGCTTGAGGAGAGGAGGGCTCAGGATGCAGACAAAAAGGGGAAAGCCACCCAGCTCGCCAGAAAGGTACCAGGATTGGTGCAGAAGTTTGGGGGGGGGGAGCCCAAAGACTATCATGGCTTTCGGACAGAGATGCAATATGCCCTCAATCTGCAGTTTGATGAATTCCCTGACGAGGAATCACGAGTGGCTTTCGTGATTGGGCATCTTGAAAAGGGGGCGAGAGACTGGGTTAGACCCCTGATGGCAGCGAATAGTGACGTCCTAAAGGACACGATGAAGTTCTTTCGCGCCATGGATCTGATGTTTTCCAGCGATATTGAACAGGGAGTGGTGCGCAGACAGTTAATGGCTTGCAAACAGGGGAGCCGATCTGTCCGTGAGTACTGGACTGAGTTCACCATGTTGATCCATAAATTGGGGTGGGATCTATCGGCGGAACCCATTCAAATGCTCTTTGAAGAAGGGCTTTCTTCGGCTGTGAAAGACGAACTTTCCCGGGCGCCCAGGGCGGAGTCTATGGACCAGCTGACCAAATCAGCGCTGACCATAGGAGCGCGCCAGGAGGCGAGAGCATTGGAGAGGCGGGAAGGGAAGGGAGAACGTTGGAAGGAGTTCCGCATTCCAGACATTCCAGAGCCAACTTTCCCGCCGGCAGAGCCGATGGAAATCGGAACAGCGCGCGCGCAGTTTCAAAGCCCAGTGAGGGGGGAAAGAAGGAGGGAAAAGGCGCCCGGAAATGCTATCTCTGCCAACAGCCAGGTCACTTTGCCAGAGTCTGCCCCCAGAGGAAGGAATGGCAAGGGATGGTAGGAGCTGTGGAGGGAAGAGAGGAAGAAATACCAGAGCAAGTAAAAGCCAACGCCTGGCTGCCACCGTCGGGGCACAGCAGCCAGGCCAAAGAGCAGTGAAAGTGCCCACGCCAGAACCTCCTAAACCCGCCCTAGTGATAGAAGTGGCGCTAGAGCTGCCAAACGGACACCCTCTAAAGATAAAGGCGCTGTTGGACTCAGGCAGCTCCTGCAATTTCATGAGCAAAGAGTTTGCAGCTGAACACCAGATACAGACGATCCCTTTAAGCAACCCCCTGCAGGTGACCACGATCGATGGCAGGGAGCTGTTGGGAGGAGAAGTCAGCTTGCAGACCGTCCCAATGATAATGAAGGTGGCAAGGCACACCGAACTGATAGCGTTTAATGTGGCCACCTTGGGAGGAGCTCCCATTATATTGGGGATGAGCTGGCTAGCGTTACATGATCCGCTGGTGGGCTGGCATCAGAGAGTGGTTTCTTTTGGTTCAGCACATTGCTTAGAACACTGCAAAGAGGGAAAGGGTTTGGCAGGGGCCCAAGCCACCCTAGCAGGGACTGAAGTAACGGAGAACGTGAAGGTACCACGACAATACGCAGATCTCCGCGACGTCTTCAGCGAAAGGGAAGCTGACCAACTACCCCCGCATAGACCCTTTGACTGTCAAATCAATTTACTCCCTGGGGCACAGCTCCCTGTAGGCAAGCTGTACGCCATGTCAGACAGAGAGATGCAGGAGCTAAGAGAGTTCATTGACAAGAACCTGAAGAGAGGGTTCATCAGAGAGTCCAGGGCGGTGGGGGGCAGCCCAGTGTTTTTTGTGGATAAAAAAAACACGAACAAGCCGAGGCTGGTGTGTGACTTCAGGGCCTTAAATGCAGTGTCAGAACCAGTGGCCTTCCCTATGCCCAGGATTGACGACATTTTGACAAGGGTGCGGAAGGGAAAGATTTTCACAAAGCTGGACCTAAGGGGGGCGTACAACCTGATACGAATAAGGAAGGGGGATGAATGGAAAACCACCATGTTCACCCCTTTAGGGGCATTTGAATATTTAGTTATGCCCTTCGGCCTACAAGCAGGCTCCGCATGCTTTCAATCGTTTATGAACCACGTCCTGGGGCCTTTGCTTTACAAGAATTGTGTGGCCTTCTTAGACGACGTGTTGGTGTATTCTGAGAATGAGGAGCAGCATGTGAGAGACGTCAGAGAAGTGTTGAGCAGGCTGCAAGCCAACCAGCTGTGGGTGAAACTGGAGAAGTGTCAGTTTCATACCAAGGAGGTGGAATTCCTGGGGTATCGCCTGTCAGACAAGGGATTGGCCATGGATCCCGGCAAGGTCCAGGCGGTGCTGGAATGGAAAACACCCAAAACAAGGAAGGATGTGCAGAGGTTCCTAGGATTTGGGAACTTCTATCGTAAGTTCATCCGAAACTTTGCCCACCTGACGGCGCCCATTACGGACTGTCTCAGCAGTAAGAAGAAGTTCGTTTGGACTGGGGAGGCGGAGCGAGCATTTGAGGAACTAAAAAGGGCCTTCGCCTCGGAACAACAACTCCTGCATGTGGATTTACAAAAACCGATGAGAGTGGAAACTGACGCATCAGACAGAGCGATTGGGGCGGTGCTTCTGCAGCCAGGGAAGGAGGAGTCAGAGTGGAGACCGTGTGCCTTTTTTTCGCGAAAGCTGAACAAATCCGAGAGGAACTACACGGTGTATGACCGAGAACTACTAGCCATTCATGAGGCGTTCCGGAGATGGAGGCACCTGCTAATCGGCGCACAACATAAGGTGCAAGTGTGCACTGACCACAAGAACCTAGAGTATTGGAGGACGGCACGAGTGCTCAACCAACGGCAAGTGAGATGGGCCCAGGAGTTCTCCAAATTTAACTTTGAGATTTGTTACGTGCCAGGCCCAGAGAACATTAGGGCGGACGCTCTCTCACGCAAACCTGAATATTTGGAGGGGGAGGGAGCACCCGAAGAGAGACATGTCATTCCAGAGGACCGCTGGGTGTGTGGGGCGGCATTGGTGGGACAAAGAGAACTGGTAGAGGAAACAGAGAATGATGAATACGCCCAGAATAAGCTCAGAGGTCTTAGGGGTGAGGGAGAGGAACCAGGGGGTTTCGAGGAAAGAAATGGAGCTTTGTATTACAAAGGGGCACTGTATATCCCTGAAGGAGACTTAAGGGGGAGGGTACTCAAGCAGTTGCACGACAGCCCCACGGCGGGGCATTTTGGACAACACAAAACCATGTGGTTGGTCACCAGGGAATTTTGGTGGCCTAAGGTGAGGGAAGATGTACGTGAGTATGTAAGAGGGTGCGAGCAATGCCAGCGAGCCAAAGGGGAAAGGCGGGCGCCGGCGGGGCTATTAGAACCCTTACCAACCCCAGAACGACCTTGGGAGGCAGTGTCGATAGATTTTATGACTGATCTGCCGAAGTCCAAAGGGAAAACAGCCATCATGGTGGTGGTAGACCTACTAACAAAGATGTGCCACTTTGTAGCCTGCTCGCATGCAGTCACGGCGGAAGAGACAGCGAAGTTATTTGTAGAACACATTTTTAGGTTGCACGGGGTGCCATTGAGGGTGGTCTCAGACCGAGGAAAACAATTTACTTCCAGGTTCTGGAGGAAGCTCATGAGCTTACTGCAGGTGGAGGTCAACTTTTCGACTGCCCGGCACCCTGAAACCAACGGGCAGGCGGAAAGAGCAAACGGTGTCCTCCAGCAATACCTGAGGTGTTATGTCAATGACAGAGAGAATGACTGGGTAGAAAAGTTGGCGCTGGCGGAATTTGCCTACAACAATGCCGAGAATGTGTCCACAGGGATGAGCCCCTTCTTGGCTAATTATGGGTGTCATCCCAGGGCTTTCCCAGGGGGAGAAGGGGAGAGATGGAGCGTCCCGGCAGCCGAGCATTTTGTAGAAGAAATGGAAGCAATCCATCGTCAGCTCCAACTCAACTTAGAAAGGGCGAAGGAAGAATACAAGAGGCAGGCAGACAAGAACCGAAGGGAAGGTGAAACCATAAGGGTGGGAGATAGGGTGTGGCTGTCAACCCAAGGGTTGCCGTTCAAAGGAGGTTGTAAGAAATTAAGACCCAGGAGATTGGGTCCCTTTGAGGTCATTCAACAGGTCAACCCAGTGGCTTTCAGGCTCCGGTTACCCAACCACATGAAACTGCACCCAGTATTTCACAGGTCGTTACTGTCACCGTACGAGGGGGGACGAGAAGGGATGGCCACTCGGGGACCGGTCATAGAAGAAAGAGAATGCAGCAGCCATGTGGCAGAAATCCTCGACGCCAGGTGGAAGGGGGATCAGGTGGAGTATTTGGTAGTGTGGGAAGGAGAACCGGAGTCAGAAAACACTTGGGTAATGGCCGAAGATATCAATGACGAGGTATTGATAGAAACGTTCCATCAAAGGTTCCCAAGGAAACCTCAGCCTGTGGAGAGGTTCCGGAGGGAATACTTTGGGACCACCGATGAGGAGGAGGAGTTGGAAGGATTCCCGGACTCGGAAGGGGAAGGGGAGATGGACTCTGAGGAGGAGGAGTACTTCGAGACCAGGAACCGCAACAGGTGGAGAGAAGTGTTCGAGACATCGGAAGATGAAGGAAGTTCATTCCGGGGTTTTGCCTCCTCACCGCCCGTAGAGGAGGGGGCGAGAGGGGGTGAAGGGGGCCCTGGAGGGGAGGTGGATGTCAGGGAACTGCCATCGGAAGGAAGGGAGGTGAAAGGGCTCACACAGGTTGGGAGAGACTCAGCAGCTGAAGAGGGAACCAGTAGGGGGAGAGGAGCTGAGCTGAGGGAAAGTGAGCTGGAGGGATGGCTCAGAGACACTTCCAGCGAAAACAGTGGGGAGGTTTCAGGACCTCCTGTAGGGACACCCACTCCTCGCCAGAAACTGTCACGCAGAGAGTCCAGAAGACGTGTTTCCGTTAAGGAGCTTTTATGTTGGAAGCGATTCCGAAAGCAACCACTGTCGGAATCTGCTAGTGACTAGAGGAGCCATGTCTGAGGGGCTCCGTCACAGACAGAGGTTTGTGGACTTGAACAAACTCTGAGGGGATACGATTTTACGCACAAGCAGCTCATCATCCCATCACAACTGTCTACTGAGAAGCCAGCATAAGAAGCCAGTAGGGGACTTCTAACCACTGCTATATAATTTCTCCGTGTATCCTTTGTGCACACAAGCTAATTTGCTTTTGGACTACCTGTCCCTGCTAGATTCTAGACCAGCAACTCTACCCATGGGTTTGAGAAACTCCCAGGTTTCATGCAGTATCCTAACTAAAGGTCCCCTTTCATGCTTTAAAGCAACCCCAGTGTGAAAGCTTTGAAATGAAGAGATTTCAAGGAACCTTGCAATCAAATCATCTGAGGACACCAAACGTTCTCACCGGTATATCTGTTTGGACAATGTTCCTATGTGGGTATTTGAAATGTCACATTATTGCAAGCAGAACTGTGAAACAATGTGCTGTCTCCTGTGGAAGCAGAGGACAAAATTGTTGTTGTTGTTGTTGTTGTTGTTGTTGTTGTTGTTGTTGTAATACCCTGCCCATCTGGCTTGGTTCCCCCCTCCACCCTGGGTGGCTCACAGCACATAAAAAATTGTAAAACATTAGACATTAAAAATTTCCCGATACAGGGTTGACTTCAGATGTCTTCTAAAAGTCAGATAGTTGTTTATTTCTTTTGACATCTGATGGGAGGGCGTTCCACAGGGGGGCGCCACTACCGAGAAAGCCCTCTGCCTGGTTTCCTGTAACCTCACTTCTCACAGTGAGGGAACCACCAGAAGACCCTTGGAGCTCCCTCACCTGCAGAACCCATTGCCCAGCCCTTCCTGGCTTGCTATTATGAGCTAGGATGGACAAGGATCAAGGATCAATGAGGCAGGTGATCGATTTTACTCGTCCAAGCAGCCTATCCACATCCTCAGAGGTAACAGATTGGAATTGATCCCATGCAACTTGACTAGACAGGACTCTAGCACTCTCCCACCCTGGCCTTGCTACCACGATGGAGTCTTTCCGAATCTAAGCGACTTTATCTGCAAAAAACTTTGCAAAATCATTGCAGGAGATCTTGGGGTCCTCACCAGGCCCTGATGGTGGAGGTGGTTCCGTTAGATTGTGAAGCACCTGAAAGAGTCTCCTGCTGCTGTTTTCTGCAGATGCAATAGAGGCAGTGGAGAAGGTCCTCTTTGCCATCGCTATTACCACTTGGTAGGCTTGACGTTGAGCTCTAACCCACATCCGGTCTGGCGCTCTAGCCGTCTCAGCAATTGTTTCATCGTCCTCAGCTCTGGGGAAAACCACAGGGCTGTCCGGGCTCCATGCAATTGGAGAGGGCTCTTCGGAGCCAGACAGCTGATAGCCCTGGTTAACTCCACATTCCAGCAGGCCACCAGGGAATCAGATGAAAGGCCATCAGCATGGGATAAAACATCTCCTACAACTCTTTGGAAACCATTTGGATCCATTAAGTGCCGAGGGTGACCCACAATAGAAGGCAGAGATTGTATTCTCATGACAGGACAGATGTAATTTAAAACAGCTATTTTATGTAAGTGGTTTGCAGAATTTTGCACAGCTCAAGATGATCTCCCTTTGTGTAGTGTAAGAACATTGTTTTTCTGCTCTTCTTTTTCTTCTCATTATTTTCCAGGTCATATATGGGAAATAAATTGCCTAGCCTTGACGAAGGCTTTATTGCATATCACCCGCAATGAACTTCACCAATAGGATTTGAGATTTGATTAGGCCTCTCTTTATTAAGAGAAGCAAAAAAACTTTAATAATATCTTGAGGAAAGTGGCATAAATCACTGATGAAAAGAAAAGAAAAGTTGGCTGGATGTCTAATGCTTAGAGCAGTTCTTCATTAGCCGTCTATTAATCCTGCCTTCATAATTGTGCAATAAGATAAACGCTCATAACCCTGGTGTAAATGAACACGGAAGCGAAAAGTGTTAAAATCCTCACTGCAAACACAATGTAAAATGTCAGATCTCTCACATAGCAATTGCTGAAGATGGGAGTCAAAGGATTCACAGTATTTAAAAAATATTGGCTTTGAAGAACTCAGTATTGTTATTACCTGTTGCTAGGAATCCAATATTGATCCATAAAGAAGGCTGATCGCCGAAGAATGGATGCTCTTGAATTATGGTGCTGGAGGAGACTCTTGAGAGTCCCATGGACTGCAAGAAGATCCAACCTCTCCATTCTGAAGGAAATCAGCCCTGAGTGCTCACTGGAAGGACAGATCCTGAAGCTGAGACTCCAATTCTTTGGCCACCTCATGAAAAGAGAAGATTCTGTGGAAAAGACCCTGATGTTGGGAAAGATGGAGGGCACAAGGAGAAGGGGATGACAGAGAACGAGATGGTTGGACAGTGTTCGCGAAGCTACCAGCGTGAGTTTGACCAAATTGCGGGAGGCAGTGGAAGACAGAAGTGCCTGGCGTGCTCTGGTCCGTGGGGTCACGAAGAGGCGGACACGACTAAACGACAACAACAAGGAATCCAATAGGTGTCTGGTTGGCCACAGCGAGAAATGAATGACGGCGTATATGGGCCTTTGGCCTGATCCAGCAGGCTCTTATTATGCTCTTATTATCACCCTAGATCTTTATTGATGGTTGATCATGGTATATTAAGCATCAGCCTTCATGCAGAATATTTTCACCCTGGAATGAAGATGTAAGAAATTGAGCTAGAAGGGGATCAGGTTTCTTAGCTTAGCAAAACCTGCATCTAGCTTAAATATGTCAGCAATGAGATAGCAACCCCTCCACTGAACGTCAGTTGAGAGGAATGTAGGAGAAATTCAGACCCACAAAATTATTTATTAAATTTATTTCAGTTTCCTGACACTGAAGCATAGCGTTGGACCCCTTTTCTAAACTTTCAGAAAGTATCTGAAGAAGTGTGCATGCACATGAAACCTCACACCTAGAACAAACTTAGTTGGTCTCTAAGGTGCTACTAAGTAGTGATGTATGGAAGTGAGAGCTGGACCATAAAGAAGGCTGATCGCCGAAGAATTGATGCTTTTGAATTATGGTGCTGGAGGACACTCTTGAGAGTCCCATGGACTGCAAGAAGATCAAACCTCTCCATTCTTATGGAAATCAGCCCTGAGTGCTCACTGGAAGGACAGATCCTGAAACTGAGGTTCCAATACTTTGGTCACCTCACGAGAAGAGAAGACTCCCTGGAAAAGACCCTGATGTTGGGAAAGATGGAGGGCACAAAGAGAAGGGGACGAGGATGAGATGGTTGGATAGTGTTCTCGAAGCTACCAGCATGAGTCTGACCAAACTGCGGGAGGCAGTGGAAGACAGGAGTGCCTGGCGTGCTCTGGTCCATGGGGTCATGAATCGTCGGACACGACTAAACGACTAAACAACAACAACAAAGGTGCTACTAGACTATTTTTTAATTTTTAAAAATTTATTCTAAATTAAAGTGTGCCCTTTTCATATTTCACTTTCCATAGGAAAACAAGTTATGGGCTTGCTGGCTGGCTGACTAGATCTGGCAAACAGTGGCTTGCCCCAAGAGCAGAGAAGGAGGTGGTGTTTGGTGAGCAAATGTTTGAAAGACTTTCAAAAGAGAGGAAGTTAAAAGGAGTGTGGGGAGTATGTGTTATGTGAAGTTAAATTAAGAAGTGGCAAAAGTTGTCTTTCTTGTTCATAAAGAAGATGAAAAGAGGGGGAAATGTAATAATTAAGGAACTGCTCTTTTAATTTGCGTTAATAAGCATTGGCCCAATTCCTTGTTGTGATCAATATACCATCAGCAGCCCTTAAAGTACAGCTTGAACTAAGTACAAAGGAACGCTTGAAGAAATTGTGCAGCAAATTAACCATTCCTCTCAAAGCTACTCTGCTCACTTTAATCAATAGTTGCAAAGGCTCCAAAGTGGTACGAGGCAAGAAGTGCAATGTATCTCCTTGGAGTCGGGAGATAATCTAGTTTGTTACTGAAAACTGGAATAAATACACAAGGGCCAATACATTGAGTTGGAATCCTGGGAAGACAGAGGGACTGTCGGCTGGTGGCTCCTGAGTCTGGATGATTTGCCAGTTGCTTGTTCTGGATGAGGTTGCATTCCCTCCGAGACGGGAAAACAGATTCTGAGCTTAGGTGTGCTCCTGGGTCCAGCTTTGTCACTGAAGTTTCAGGTCACTATACAGTGGGTAGGAGGCCCCTTTACCAGCTATGGTGTGCACACCACTTATGGCCATTCTTGGACAGCGATAGTTTGGCCATAGTGGGCCATTCACTGGTAACATCAAGGCTCAATTATTACATTGTGATGTATATTGGACTGCCCTTGGACCTGGCCCAGAGGCACCAGATGGTTCAAAACATTATGGCTAGGCTGTTGAAGGGAACAGACTGTCACCAGCACATCACTTTGATCCTCCAAAACTTGCAGTGGCTGCCCATACACTACTCAACCAAGTTCAAGGTTCTTGTAAGAATTTACAAGGCATCTAGTTGGTCAAGGAGCAGATGGGGCTCATCAACCTGGGAAGGTAGCCCATTTAAGAGAAGGAAAACACTGGTCCCAAACCTCCACTGCCTTGTGTGACATCTTGAGGAGAAGAAATGGCTAAGGAGTAAATCCTACACAAATCTGGAGTGGAGTCTCTAAGACAGTTGGATGGTTCCTTGTATGTCTCCTTCTAGCAACTGCTGCCACCAACATATTGCTATGCTTTCTGTTGGACCTAGGGCTGCCATACATCTGGATTTTCCCGGACATTGCCAGGATTTCAAAGGCTGAATTTCCAAAAGGTGGCACTTTGTCCTGGATCTTAGGCAAGTCAATTGAAAAATCACGTAGTCCCCCACCCCCATTTTTGTAAGTAAAAGCCCAACAACTTTCAGGTTTTCCTTAAAAAAACTCAACAGTTTTGGGGTCTTCAATGATAATAATAATAATAATAATAATAATAATAATAATAATAATAATCTATTATTTGTACCCCACCCATCTGTCTGGGTTTCCCCAGCCACTCTGGGCGGCTTCCAACAAAGATTAAGAATACATTAAAATGTCACACATTAAAAACTTCCCTGAACAGGGCTGCCTTCAGATGTCTTCTAAATGTCAGGTAGTTGTTTATCTCTTTGACATCTGGTGGGAGGGCATTCCACAGGGAGGGCGCCACTACGGAGAAGGCCCTCTGCCTGGTTCCCTGTAACTTTGCTTCTCACAGTGAGGGAACCGCCAGAAGGCCCTTGGCACTGGACCTCAGTGTCTGGGCAGAACGATGGGGGTGGAGACGCTCCTTCAGGTATACTGGACTGAGGCCGTTTAGGGCTTTAAAGGTCAACACCAACATTTTGAATTGTGCTCAGAAACTTAACAGCCTTCAGGATATCCTGTTTGTTACTTTTTGAAATACGACAACCTTCTTTGGATCACATCAGCGAGGTTGAGAGGGGTTCTTGTTGTCTGGGCAACCCAGGAGCTCTGTACCCACTGCCCAGGCTTGCACCTAAGTGATGGCACTTCAGTGCTGCAAATGTAGTGGTTTGACTTCACCCCTGGAGGTGTACCCCATTGTCCCTCAAGTCAGATGGATGCCAACAACAGATGGTCAATATGAGAACAGGATGCTGGACATGACAAACCTCTGCCCAGATTGAGCAAGGCTCTCATGATTAAAAGTATAACCATACTCATGTTTACTCACTAGATGAGTCCATTGGTTCAGTCAAGCACATCTTACCTTGAAAGTAAATTCCACAGAGTTCAATGGCGTCTACCTCTGAGAAGATATGTTTCTTTCATTTATTCAAGTGCTTTTCATTTAAAAAAAAAGATCAACGTGGTTTCCAAAAGCCCAGCAACAAAATTAAACTGTGCAATTTAAACAGTTGAAATAGATTCAATAAAATCCAAGAAAACATCCTATGGTATCACAATAAAAAAAAGCAACAGAAGCAGCCAGCATTAACATTTTAAAAATCCATAGACCAGAGCAGTTAACCAAATCCACCATAAGCTTAGGTGAATAAAGCTGTCTGAAGATATCGAAATGGGTGTCCTCATCTCACTGATTATTCTGAGGACCAACACCCGCTTCCTCCCAATGGCTGCAACCAGCAGCTTCAAATAAATGTTAAATAGTAAACCACAGAGCCTAGGACTTGCTGATCAGAAGGTTGGCGGTTCGAATCCCCACGACGGGGTGAGCTCCCGTTGCTCGGTCCCTGCTCCTGCCAACCCAGCAGTTCAAAAGCACGTCAAAGTGCAAGTAGATAAATAGGTACTGCTCCGGCAGGAAGGTAAATGGTGTTTCCGTGCGCTGCTCTGGTTCACCAGAAGCGGCTTAGTCATGCTGGCCACATGACCCAGAAGCTGTACGCTGCCTCCCTCGGCCAATAAAGCGACATGAGCACTGCAACCCCAGAGTCAGTCACGACTGGACCTAATGGTCAGGGGTCCCTTTACCTTTTTAGTACTGGTGGCAAGAAAGAACCCTGAGGCATCCTGCAATTCAGTTGCCATAAGGGCTACTCTCTGGAGGCAGGCCCTGCAGAGAAGAAAAGAGCCACCATATTGCTGCAGCCTCAACTCATGATGCATAGACCTGCTCCAGGAAGCAACCATGGCCAATTGAATCAAACCTGACATGGATAGGATTGTACTGTAAAACTCGTGAAATTTATTAAAGTGGGCTCTAGCCAATCACCAGCTAACCAAGCTCTTCCTTTGTTCTTCTGAAGCACCCAGCATCTTGAGAGACTGCAATCGATTTGGCCTATAGCCTTCTTGGTGCAGAGATGAGAGCAGCCCCTCCTCCGTGTGAGAATATATAAAGCCTTCTAAATGCACACTATAAAGTTTTCAGCACCAGACTCCAAAGCTATTAGAACGTTAATAAGCTGGAGTGCCAATTGAATGTGCACCAAGAACGTGGCAATTACTTTTGTTTCTCCTGTAAGCTGCCAGAAGAAGTCTCTAATGAATGGCCTAATGAGCAGGATTTTAAAACATTCAATTATTCCCTTCAGATGCTAATTTTTGCCACTTCTGCATTTTCCTGGGGTTTTTTTCCTTCTCCTTTTCAATTTGCCAAGGCAGATGTAGTTCCCGATTAGCCTGTCGTGCTTCCTCTCTGTCTGTCTCTCGCACACACACACTCGCACTTAATTTCATATCCGCCAGTTGCCATAAAGGACTCATCTGCTGTTTCGCACCTGTGCCAGGAGACCCATTATAGCAACTGTAGCCAGCTGCTAAATTCATGCAGGCCTTGTCCCAGCCACCTCCTAGCAACCCTCTTTCAGGGCCAAAAGACATGCGACAGCAGGAGACCCAAGACCAGATCTGCCCCTTTATAATTAATAGCAGCTGCAATTGCACCTGATTCAGACTGTGGTGCTGGGGTAAACCTTTCCCTGCCACACAGTGTCCCCAGTTTATACTGTCTCCTACCCCTGTAACTAGTAGCTTTGGGGAGAATTTTGATGGTGTGACTAGCAAAATGGAAAGAACATTTAAAATGAGCGCTCTGCCCACTTGGGAATCCCAGCAACTTGTCTTCAGAAGCATACCTCCATTATTACTGAATGTTGTACATGGCCATTGTGGCTAATAACCATCGTTGGCTATCTCCTCCAGAAATTTGTCTAATCCCCTTTCAAGACATCTAGGTTGATGTCCACCATTATATCCTACATTTGTGAACTCCACAGTTTAACAATGGTTTTTGTCTTGATTCTTTCTTGCACTTTATCTACTTGCACTTTTTTTGGTGTGCTTTTGAACTGCTAGGTTGGCAGGAGCTGGGACCGAGCAATGGGAGCTCACCACGTCACGGGGATTCGAACCACCAACCTTCTGATTGGCAAGCCCAAGAGGCTCAGTGATTTAGGAGGAGGAGGAGGAGGAGGAGAGGTTTGGATTTGATATCCTGCTTTATCACTACCCAAAGGAGTCTCAAAGCAGCTAACATTCTCCTTTCCCTTCCTCCCCCACAACAAACACTCTGTGAGGTGAGTGGGGCTGAGAGACTTCAAAGAAGTGTGACTAGCCCAAAGTCATCCAGCAGCTGCATGTGGAGGAGCAGGGAATCGAACCTGGTTCACCAGATTATGAGTCCACTACTCTTAACCACTACACCACACTGGCTCTCTCTCTCTCTCTCTCTCTCTCTCTCTCTCTCTCTCTCTCTCTCTACCACAGCACCACCCATGTCCCCTGGAAAGAGGCATGCAATGTCCCATCTAACCGTTTTAGAGACTCCACTCTGGATTCTTCTCCTGAATATGTTCCACAATGAATATGTTCCACCCCCCAAAACCCACAGTAATATTAAAAATGCATCAGTTATCTCTATGGCTACAGCAACTGTCATAAGTTAACAGGCTGCTTTTTCAAGATTATACAAACCGGTCTATGATACTGGGAAATGGGGGCAGGGAGGGTGCTACTAACATATCTGCTGTAATATTGCTCCATTTGACATGCACAGTGTATATAATTCAGTTTCCACATAGATACGAACACCTGTTTCTATTCTCCGCAGCACAGACTTCAGGCTGAAATGATGGATCATATATCATCGTTGTGAAGACATCTATATAATTTGATTGTCCTGTGTGCTGCCCTGCAGCGTTCTGAATGAGAAGAACTGATCCGATTTAATTGATCTTTCATTCTTTGTAGAAAGAATGGCAGAGCCCCTTCCCTCCTTAACACAGGATTTAATAAGAGCTCATGTGCATTATTCGATGCTGTGGTTGCCTCGATATATTGAGGAGCCATAATATTGAATCTGCTAGATCAAGGGAACTGATTGTGTCAAAGGCTGCTTCGTATGTTCCCTTTGGGACAGCTGTTAACTGACCATTACCTTCTTAGCCAGATTGCTGGTCATTAACAAGGTGTGTCAAGGTAACCCAAGGATTGCTCAACCTTTGAAGCTCTAATGTCTTAGTCTTTCCAAAAAGGTAAATGCACAACTCCTACCACCTGTTTTCTTTTCTGACAAATGAAACCCAAATGACTGAGGAAATGCCCAGAGCTTGAGAGAGTAGGGGATGGAGAAGTGCAAGATTTTTTTATTTTGACTGATAGGTGCACAAATTGGGCAGGTGAAGGTGGATGAATCTTTCGACTTTGGTCCTCTCAAATTTTCACGTTTCCCGATCTTAAATTCAGTTCTCCACATTTCTGCAGAAATTTATGGATTTTATTCTTTAGAATTTTTGTTCAAATCCCTTTGTTTTGTTTAACTGATATATTTTCAATAAAATAGTTTTTAAAAAATTAAAAATATTTTTTGTGCATTTTTTTCCCTAACACACACATTATTCTATGCAGCTTTGACTAATGTGCACTTTTTTGCAAGCTTCCCGCAGAAAATATAATAATGCATTTTTGTATATCTTCACCAATATCTTCATTTTTATGCACATCTTCCCCTAATATATATGCATATTGGCAAACATTACTTGGTTACAGAACTGCATCACAAAATTTGGTAAGTGTGAGTCTTGAAAGATTACTGTGTTTCGATGTTGCATTAGAAAGTGCAAATTTGATAAATCTGGCTTTAAATGTGAACTGAATCAAACCTGTCCCCCATT
The DNA here is from genome assembly GCF_964106645.2 of Podarcis pityusensis. Lineage (NCBI taxonomy): Eukaryota > Metazoa > Chordata > Lepidosauria > Squamata > Lacertidae > Podarcis > Podarcis pityusensis. The sequence goes on from NC_138030.1 coordinate 6,708,107, forward strand.
CCTATTGGTAGGCTTCACCCCCTCAGAAGGGGTGACCATGCCTGAAACTCAAATCCAATTCTGGCAGGAAATAATGAAGCTAGACACTTTGGGTTGTGTGCAACAAAGTTGCCCTGTTAGTGCACAGGCATCTGCCTGGGCAATGAGACTTTTTCTCCTTTGCAATTCCCTTTGTGTCTCTATCCATCCAATCTGTTCCAGAGCATCGGGAAAACAACAGAACAGGCCTGTGGAGTGCAGGGGTACAAAGGGAGAGGGAGAGGAGGTCCTGTTGGGCAAGCTGAAGTCCTTGCATTAATAGGATGGCTTTGCCGGATACAGCCCAGCATGAGGTTTTAAAGGTTTACTGCATGAAAAACCCATGGTGGTTTTACTGGAATTGCTAAATTGAGGGTGAAAACTGAAAGAGAATTATACAACTCAGCCATCATGCTGGCTCTGTGATCTATGGCATGGAGTAATACTCAGCAGCCTAGCTTAGAAAGAAAAGGTAAGTTACGTTAGAATTCCTGCTCCGTGATTGCAGTCATGGAATTGTTGTCTTTCACATGACAGTGTATGTTTGGCTCCACAGAGTGGGAAGTGACGGAGACAGGAAGTTTGTGTTACTGTGTTCCGTGAAGTGGGACTATTGTCCTTTGTTCTTTTTCTCTTTGCTGTCTGATGCTAGAGAGAGAGGGAGCCGTGTTGCAGTGCTCTGTGTGTGTTTATATGTAAATAAAGTAGATTAGCCAAAATGCTGAGTTGCTGAGGTCTGTTACGCAAGCTGCAAAGACTCTGCGGATCCCTAAGTGTGCTGATGTCTGTTGGCATCGGTTGCTGTGATCTTCGGGCTGAAGAAAGCTTTTGAAGCTCCCGAACGATTGACCAGGAGGGAGAGAACATGCCAGTCGGGCATGTGTCTCTGCCAGGGTCCTACTCGAGAGTGGGACGAGTTCCTGACAAGTTATGCCCCCCCCAAAGGATGATAGACCTTTAAGTTCTCTCTTCATGGCCATACAGCAAATGGAGAAATGTGTCAGTGGATGGGCATATCAGATCACATAAATTATAGAGTGGAAAGCTGTTGGAATGTTCAGGGAGACAGGAGAGGATATATAATTATTTATTAATATCCTTCCTAACTTGCACTAGCAAGTTCCTTTACTTAACAGAGTTTCACATTCCCCTTTTGGACGCACAGCGGGTAGCTGGTTGCAGGCTTGTGTAAGCTTCTCACTATTAGGTTCCTGGTAAGTTCCCTTATATGACTCTTAAAAGAATAAACATACCACAGTCTTGTGTAAAAGTAGTTTACTCACATCAGTTCACAGTTGGATCCCTGAAGGACACTTCTTCACATACGATTTGTGAGGTTGATGGACTTCCATTTCATGCAGCTCAATGTGGTATCTGAAGATGTGTGTATGCACATGAAAGCTTTTACTAAGAGCAAACTTAGTTGGTCTCTTAGGTGCCACTGGGCAATTTTATTTTATTTTTTATATATTTAGACTGTGTCAGACCAACACGGCTACCTACCTGAGTTTAAATACAGTTTAAGGAAAGGCTGTAGCAGCAGATCTTCTTGCTTTCCAGCTGTTAGGAGGATTCGATCCTGTGTAAAAGCAGCACCCAAGCCCCGCAGGACTGATGGCTCTGCTCAACAGCTGTTGAGTAGAGGCATTATCCTGTGTGGTGAGACAGCAGGCAGGAAACAGAGCTGCAGGACCAGCTTACCTTCTAACCAAGGAGATGCAGGCTTTTTTGTGTGGTTCCCCCATCCTGCCTCTCCTTCCAGCATGATGTCCTCACACCTGAGAGCCACAGGTCCAGCCTGACTCATGTTGATCAGTGGCTGTGTGTACCTGAGCTGTCCCATGGCCTGAAGTCCTACAGACATGCTCATTTTGGCTCAGTCCTCAGCCAAAACCAGTGTGCAGCCCTAATTGAAATCCTTTTGGCAAGCTTGAAGTATTCTAAGCTAATCACAGACCCTCCAAGTGTCCCTGCTTTCCAGGGACAGTCCCAGATTTACAGAAGCAATCCCGGTTTCTGATTTGATCCCATGATGTCCCTCTTTGAGAGCCAGTGTGGTGTAATGGTTAAGAGCGGTAGACTCGTAATCTGGTGAACCGGGTTCGTGTCTCCGCTCCTCCACATGCAGCTTCTGGGTGACCTTGGGCTAGTCACACTTCTTTGAAGTCTCTCAGCCCCACTCACCTCACAGAGTGTTTGTTGTGGGGGAGGAAGGGAAAGGAGAATGTTAGCCGCTTTGAGATTCCTTTGGGTAGTGATAAAGTGGGACATCAAATCCAAACTCCTCTTCTTCTTCTTTTCCTTAGGATGCCCCTGTTTTCAGCAGAGAAATGTTGGCGGGTGTGGAGTTCTCCAACTCCTGGATCATCTGAAGGCAGACTTGCATAGGGAGGTTTTTAACTATGTAATGTTTTATTATGTTTTTATATATGTTGGAAGCCGCCCAGAATGGCTGGGGCAACCAAGTCAGATGGGTGGGGTGTAAATAGGATGATGATGATGATGATGATGATGGAGGAGGAATAGGACACCCCTATTTTCATCTGAGAGACATTGGAGGGTTTGTAATCCGAGAACAAAACTTTTCTGTCATAACCAACCCGTGTTTCAGATAAAATGGGATGTTGCAATTTGTGGAGGCATAGATAAAGTGATGCACAGAGCTGTAAGTATACGGATCATTAGACTTTTAGAGTAGTTTATTATACAGTTACAGACATGGTTGTAGATAGTTCATAATACGTAGACTCACTTAGAGGTTATAAATTACTCCATTACTGAGGCAAAAAGCTGGAGTGAGCCCCACAAACAGAATATTAGACAGCAGATTAATCTACCATTTTCATCTTGCTCCAAGTGAGTAGTACTCTCAGTAGTACTCCAAGTAGGCAAGACTCTCAGGGAAGTACTTGCCAACAAAGGAAGGGTTCCTGGTGCATCACAGTCTAAATAAATCAAGGTCAAACACATAAAATCAGCATAGGTCCAAGCATAATCCAGAAGTGAGGTCAATATTCCAGAGTATTTCACAAGACACTTGCAGTAGCGTGAAGAACAAGGAAGCAGAGATCTGTGTTGCTTCTGATAACTAGAAGGCTCAGGAGGGAGACTTTGCATACTTTGGCCATATGGACCACACCCTGACCAAAACTGCTGGCACTAAAGGGGTTTCAGAGATTGCTTACTCGTGAGTAAGCCCCTTTACTCACAGGTAGCAAGATGACTCTGGGTCTGTAGTGTGGGATGTAATCCATTGGAACAGTCAAATACAACATTCCTTGCTTGCCTAGAGTGGACACAGACAGGGGGTTGTTGATCCAGCCAAGGTAGAATTTCCTGTTCCACCTGGTCTGGAGCATCCTCCCCCTGCATGTGACCAGGTAGGTGGGCGTGACCTTTGCAGACCTAACAAAAGGCCCAGTCACGCAATCATCTCTCTCTTGATGTTCTCTCTTCCATTTTGGCCACTGCTCCTGATGCTGTCTGCTGGTTCTCTGCCAGCAGCACATGGGCCCATCCTTACAAGGATGTAAGCCACACTGTATCTGTAACTACAAGCTAAAGCCTGCCTTCAGGGATCATACTGTGAACTGAATGTGAGTAAACTTTCCATTACTTATAAGGAAGACTCATGTGTCTTTATTTCTTTTTGAGAGGGAGCAAAGGGGTCTTACCAGGAATATACTCCAATCTGGGCATGCCAGATTGGATTGCTTAACTAAAGAAATCCAAACGAATCTGCAACTATCTTCTTGCTGTGTAAAAGGGGAATAAGCTCTGCTATATGTAACTCACTAGCGTGAGTGAGGAAGGATAATACTTAATCAATATATCCTCTCCTACTATCCACAACCTTCCCACATGTAGATGCACTCGATGACTTTGCTGTTCCAGTTGGTTCCTTTCAGTGCTGGTGTTCTCCAGGACTGCATAATGGTGGATAAACATCCTCTTCTGATAGCTTGAGGGGTTCTCCATCAGGTCCCAGCTCAAGACGGCCCCTCAAGGGGGTCCTCAATATTGGTTTCAGGGGACCCTGCCTGTTTCCCAAAGCCATCAATCTGTGTGTGGCATGTCTGGAGTCTCAAAGGGCTCCATGCCTGGGACCAGGTCATGTCCAGGCATCACAACTATATGTTTTGGAAAGTTGTTTGTCTATGCATTAGAACACCTCCTAAGATATTGTAACAACATTTTGCACCATGGTTCCTGAGATCAAGCAGCAGGTGTTTATGTATGGCTACAGCTGGGTGCCATTTTGAATCAAGATGGTTCAAAACCACACAGGTTTTTCGGTTTCTTAGAAATTCCGAACAACACTGGGTATGAGGCTGCTAGTTCCCCGATAATTAATGGTGCTCCACTAATTGTATTTATTTAAAAGCTTTCACAGCTCCTTTATTCCAAGTAATGCTTTGTTGTGTTCCTACCAGCATGAGCTTAAATGGAAGCCGTGTGCGCCTTTATTAAAAACTGGAGAATGGCACCAGGTGGTCCTCTGTCTGAGAAGCATTTGGTTATGACTCAGTCCCCATCTCCCTTGTAGATGAATCTCTCAGTAGCCACCCACACAAACAATAACTTTCAGGCAGCTTTTGCTAATTAAGAGTTCACTCTTGCAAAACTATGCTTGCTGCAGCCCAGTTCAGTTAATTGTTGCCTACATATGCTTAAGAACATAAGGAGAGTCCTGCTTGCTCAGATCAAAAGTTCGTCTAGCACAGATTTCAGTTTCCAGCTTGAGCTAAGAAGGTGCTTCTGGGAAGTCCACAAGTCTGTCACAAAGGCAGTACCCCTCCTACGCTTTTTAGCTCACAGTATTGAAAACGGATGTGGTACATTAATAATAATAATAATAATAATAATAATAATAATAATAATAATAATAAATTATTTGTACCCCGCCCATCTGGCTGGGTTTCCCCAGCCACTCTGGGCAGCTTCCAACAAAGATTAAAAATACATCAAAATGTCACACATTAAAAACTTCCCTGAACAGGGCTGTCTTCAGATGTCTTCTAAATGTCAGGTAGTTGTTTATCTCTTTGACATCTGATGGGAGGGCATTCCACAGGGTGGGCGCCACTACCGAGAAGGCCCTCTGCCTGGTTCCCTGTAGCTTTGCCTCTCGCAGTGAGGAAACTGCCAAAAGGCCCTTGGCACTGGACCTCAGTGTCCGGGCAGAACGATGGAGGTGGAGACGCTGCTTCAGGTATACAGAACCGGGGCCGTTTAGGGCTTTAAAGGCCAGCACCAACACTTTGAATTGTGCTCGGAAACGTACTGGGAGCCTATGTAGGCTCTCAGCAGCTGCCCCCAGTCACCAGTCTAGCTGCTGCATTCTGGATTAGTTGTGGTTTCTGGGTCACCTTCAAATTTAGACCCACATAGAGCACATTGCAGTAGTCCAAACGGGAGATAACTAGAGCATGCACCATTCTGGTGAGTCAGTCTGTGGGCAGGTAGGGTCTCAGCCTGTGTACCAGATGAAGCTGGTCGACAGCTGCCCTGGATACAGAATTGACCTGCGCCTCCATAGACAGCTTCAACTTGGATGGCTGTAAAAGAGGTTTAGATGAACTCATGAAGGAGGTGAGTATCAATGGCTTCTGTATCCAAGTTAGTGTGTTTTACCTTTCTTTCGGATGCAGTATGCTTCTGTATACCAGTTGCTATAAACTGCAGGAGGGGAGAGTTCTGTTGCGCTCAGATCAAAGAATCATAGAACTGTAGAGTTGGAAGAGACCGTGAGTATCATCTAGTCCAATTCCCTGCAATGCAAGAAACCTTTGCCCAATGTGGGGTTCGAACCCACAAGATCCCACTTGCTAGTTTCTCCCACACATGTGGTTGACCACTGTGAGAACTGATGGAATAAGGTTAGCAAAAACACACCTAAGAAGCTTACATTGTATATATGACTGACACCCTTCTTTGGAAATTAAACCAATGTCCAGACTTTAACATTCAAAACCTTTTCTTGCAGAAACTTAGCGATGAATTAAAACATGTTTACAGTCACATGCTTCTCCAAACATGGGCTTACAGTCTGTTCTTCTAACTTCCAAACAGCTGTTGTTTCCTCTCCAGAGCTCAGCACTCAGCATTCTGTATCTCAATTAGGGCATGTCTTGTAGCTCCTATGAAAGGTTTTCATTTTACCTTCTCCTGCAGCTTTGCTCTCTTTCTTTCAAGAAAAGAAGCACTCCAGCACTCTATTCTACTTAGCAGTGTTCACAGTGGATTCTAAAACACAGTCACCTTGCTTCACATAAAAAAGGAGTCTCTCCTTCACTAAATACCTCCCATGTGACCAACATTAGCCAATCACATGAGAACTACTTTCTAGAATTCAATTATCAACCAATCAAATTTAAACACATGGTAATGCATACAATGGGACGCGGGTGGTGCTGTGGGTTAAACCACAGAGCCTAGGACTTGCCGATCAGAAGGTCGGTGGTTTGAATCCCCACGACGGGGTGAGCTCCCGTTGTTCGGTCCCTGCTCTTGCCAACCTAGCAGTTCGAAAGCACGTCAAAGTGCAAGTAGATAAATAGGTACCGCTCCGGCGGGAAGGTAAACGGCGTTTCCGTGTGGTGCTCTGGTTCGCCAGAAGCGGCTTAGTCATTCTGGCCACATGACCCGGAAGCTGTACGCCGGCTCCCTCGGCCAATAAAGCGAGATGAGCACCGCAACCCCAGAGTCGTTTGCGACTGGACCTGATGGTCAGGGGTCCCTTTACCTTTACCTTTAGCTTTAATGCATACAAGCATTTACAATTTCTGTGAATCCAGTTACAGATAGGTAGCCGTGTTGGTCTGCCATAGTCAAAATAAAAAAATCCTTCCAGTAGCAAGTTGGTCTTAAAGGTGCTACTGGAAGGATTTTTTAATTTCTGTGAACCAAGTCACTACACTTAACAAGAGCAAGATGTTGGCCTGATCTATCAAGTTCTTCGTTGTGGGATAATCTCAGCATAGGATGGGCCCTAAACTGGCAGTGGCCAACTAGGGAAGAGACTTAGTAGTAGTGATGGATAGCATCAACTCAGTGATGGTAGCAATAGAAAATGGCACACTCTGTACTGGAGATTATTAGGATTTTAAAATTAGATTGTCAGTATGGCAATGCATTCATAAAAATATATGGTGCAGCCACATATGGAATATTGTGTGCAGTGTTTTTCATTTGCAGATAAATGATTTGCTGTCTGATTTTCAATTGGAATTCTCAGAATATAAATATGAAAAAATGCAAACTGAAATAATAAAATACAGTGATAAAATGCAAAACACACACAGAAGGGTAGGTTCAAAGGCATGAGAGCCAGTACTGCTCCCAATAATATAACTTTAATCGTAAAATACCTGTCTATAAAAATTGTCTTAACTGCTTGAATAAACCTGCAATGGCAAGCTGTATCATCAATCCAGGATGTTGTGTAATCTCAAAAGGGATACTGTAGATCTGGAAAAGTAGAAACGGACAAAAATTAATAGGGTGCTGGAACACGCCAGAAAGGATAAAGCACATGTGATTCCTCTGGACATTGCTGGACTATAACTCTCAATGACTATGCTGGCTGGACTTGATAGGATTTGTAGGCCCAGAAACGCCGCTGCGGCAGTGCTGACATAACGCGACATCACATTATGTCGCGGGTGCCATTGTCCAACTCTTTGTGACCCCATGGACCAGAGCACGCCAGACACTCCTGGGCACCACCAGTTAGCATAGCTATTGTTAGGGGAAGCGTCTTCAAATCTGAAAGTTTATTGTTATACCTTTCAACAGCTGCGTTAATTCTTGCTGGAGAAACATCTCTCAGTCTCAGCATCCAATATTATTGCATCTGTAGAAGACTACAAAGACTCCCCAGACAGTATTCATCTATTCACATAAGGATTACCAAGGCAGAATTGGTGAATAAATCAGAACTCCAGCACATATCTCCCAGGCAATTGTATTCTGTGGACTTCTATTCTCCAGTTCTACGGAGCTCCATAGACTCCAAAAATAGGTTTAGATGAACTCATGAAGGAGGTGACTATCAATGGCTTCTGTATCCAAGTTAGTGTGTTTTACCTTTCTTTCGGATGCAGTATGCTTCTGTATACCAGTTGCTATAAACTGCAGGAGGGGAGAGTTCTGTTGCACTCAGATCAAAGAATCATAGAACTGTAGAGTTGGAAGAGACCGTGAGTATCATCTAGTCCAATTCCCTGCAATGCAAGAAACCTTTGCCCAATGTGGGGTTCGAACCCACAAGATCCCGCTTGCTAGTTTCCCCCACACATGTGGTTGACCACTGTGAGAACTGATGGAATAAGGTTAGCAAAAACACACCTAAGAAGCTTACATTGTATATATGACTGACACCCTTCTTTGGAAATTAAACCAATGTCCAGACTTTAACATTCAAAACCTTTTCTTGCAGAAACTTAGCAATGAATTAAAACATGTTTACAGTCACATGCTTCTCCAAACATGGGCTTACAGTCTGTTCTTCTAACTTCCAAACGGCTGTTGTTTCCTCTCCAGAGCTCAGCACTCAGCATTCTGTATCTCAATTAGGGCATGTCTTGTAGCTCCTATGAAAGGTTTTCATTTTACCTTCTCCTGCAGCTTTGCTCTCTTTCTTTCAAGAAAAGAAGCACTCCAGCACTCTATTCTACTTAGCAGTGTTCACAGTGGATTCTAAAACACAGTCACCTTGCTTCGCATAAAAAAGGAGTCTCTCCTTCACTAGATACCTCCCATGTGACCAACATTAGCCAATCACATGAGAACTACTTTCTAGAATTCAATTATCAACCAATCAAATTTAAACACATGGCAATGCATACAATGGGACACGGGTGGTGCTGTGGGTTAAACCACAGAGCCTAGGACTTGCCGATCAGAAGGTCGGTGGTTTGAATCCCCACGACGGGGTGAGCTCCCGTTGTTCGGTCCCTGCTCTTGCCAACCTAGCAGTTCGAAAGCACGTCAAAGTGCAAGTAGATAAATAGGTACCGCTCCGGCGGGAAGGTAAACGGCGTTTCCGTGCGGTGCTCTGGTTCGCCAGAAGCGGCTTAGTCATTCTGGCCACATGACCCGGAAGCTGTACGCCGGCTCCCTCGGCCAATAAAGCGAGATGAGCACCGCATCCCCAGAGTCGGCCACAACTGGACCTGATGGTCAGGGGTCCCTTTACCTTTACCTTTAATGCATACAAGCATTTACAATTTCTGTGAACCAAGTCACTACACTTAACAAGAGCAAGATGTTGGCCTGATCTATCAAGTTCTTCGTTGTGGGATAATCTCAACATAGGATGGGCCCTAAACTGGCAGTGGCCAACTAGGGAAGAGACTTAGTAGTAGTGATGGATAGCATCAACTCAGTGATGGTAGCAATAGAAAATGGCACACTCTGTACTGGAGATTATTAGGATTTTAAAATTAGATTGTCAGTATGGCAATGCATTCATAAAAATATATGGTGCAGCCACATATGGAATATTGTGTGCAGTGTTTTTCATTTGCAGATAAATGATTTGCTGTCTGATTTTCAATTGGAATTCTCAGAATATAAATATGAAAAAATGCAAACTGAAATAATAAAATACAGTGATAAAATGCAAAACACACACAGAAGGGTAGGTTCAAAGGCATGAGAGCCAGTACTGCTCCCAATAATATAACTTTAATCGTAAAATACCTGTCTATAAAAATTGTCTTAACTGCTTGAATAAACCTGCAATGGCAAGCTGTATCATCAATCCAGGATGTTGTGTAATCTCAAAAGGGATACTGTAGATCTGGAAAAGTAGAAACGGACAAAAATTAATAGGGTGCTGGAACACGCCAGAAAGGATAAAGCACATGTGATTCCTCTGGACATTGCTGGACTATAACTCTCAATGACTATGCTGGCTGGACTTGATAGGATTTGTAGGCCCAGAAACGCCGCTGCGGCAGTGCCGACATAACACGACATCACATTATGTCGCGGGTGCCATTGTCCAACTCTTTGTGACCCCATGGACCAGAGCACGCCAGGCACTCCTGGGCACCACCAGTTAGCATAGCTATTGTTAGGGGAAGTGTCTTCAAATCTGAAAGTTTATTGTTATACCTTTCAACAGCTGCGTTAATTCTTGCTGGAGAAACATCCCTCAGTCTCAGCATCCAATATTATTGCATCTGTAGAAGACTACAAAGAGTCCCCAGACAGTAGTCATCTATTCACATAAGGATTACCAAGGCAGAATTGGTGAATAAATCAGAACCCCAGCACATATCTCCCAGGCAATTGTATTCTGTGGACTTCTATTCTCCAGTTCTACGGAGCTCCATAGACTCCAAATTCCAACAACATTCATGTACCTTAAGATTGCAAAGAGTGTTCCATCAGAAGTCTATTAATTTCTGCCACAAGTGACATTTCCTTTAATAAGTAGGTACAGGAGACCCTGGATAGACATGCTGAATAGCTTTTTATTTTTAATGTCACTGAATGTATAAGCATCCTCCTTTCCTAACCTAGAATCCTTTTCAAATATCATCAGTCAAGGAAGCAGGCTTCAAAACCATCACACGGAGTAGAAATGCTGACCTTTGCACCCACACCTCCTTATCAGAATAAAGACGTCAGGCATGTGAATGGAATTAGAGTCAGGCTATTAAATACAAGGCAGCATTTAGCACAAAGCAGTGAGAAACTTCAGAATAACATGAACAGCAGGCGGCCTCACCGAAGAAGATGGTAGGAAATGGTCCTCTTGACTTCCCCATAGGGCAGATCAACCCTGGCTCCTTTCACTGGGTCCATGAAGTCATAGATCTATGCCTCTCATAGCCCGCATCAATAAATATATGCAAGCACTTCTTGTCAGCTTCACCCCTCTGCACTGGTGACAAATCAGTGGGGCAAAGCATCAAGTACCTGAGGAAATCTTCCTTCCCTCGACTCTATTTCCACTGCCAGAATACCTCCAAAAGCCAGTTGCCAGGAATCACAAACCAAGAGAGGGTTGCTGTTGCACTCGGGCATCTGGTTGGCCACTGTGAAAATAGGATGGTGGATTAGATGAAGAGTTTGGATTTGATATCCCGCTTTCTCACTACCCGAAGGAGTCTCAAAGTGGCTAACATTCTCCTTTCCCTTCCTCACCCACAACAAACTCTTTGTGATGTGAGTGAGGCTGAGAGACTTCTGAGAAGTGTGACTAGCCCAGGGTCACCTAGCAGCTGCATGTGGAGGAGTGGGGAAGCGAACCCAGTTCACCAGATTATGAGTCCACCGCTCTTAACCACTACACCACACCGGCTCCAAAGATGCGGCTTTGGTCTGATGTAGCAGGCTCTTCTTAGGTTATTTGGGCCAACCAGCAATGACAAGTTCCTTCCAACATTTCTCTGATGAAAATAGGGATGTCCCATTCCATAATGATAATTTTACTATTTATACCCCACACATCTTACTGGGTTGCCCCAGCCACTCTGGGCAGCTTCCAACATATATAAAAACATAATGAAACATAAAACACTTAAAAAAAAAAAACCTTCCCTATACAAAATTGCCTTCAGGTGGCTCGGGGGGTCAGATAACTCCATACCCTCCAACATTTTGCCAATAATAATAATAATAATTTATTATTTATACCCCACCCGTCTGGTTGGGTTTCCCCAGCCACTCTGGGCGGCTTCCAACAGAACACTAAATTACAACAACCTATTAAACATTAAAAGCTTCCCTAAACAGGGCTGCCTTCAGTTCTCTTCTAAAAGTTTGGTAGTTGTTTTTCTCTTTTACATCTGGTGGGAGGGCGTTCCACAGGGTGGATGCCACTACCGAGAAGGCCCTCTGCCTGGTTCCCTGTAGCTTGGCTTCTCGCAGCGAGGGAGCCGCCAGAAGGCCCTCGGAGCTAGACCTCAGTGTCTGGGCAGAACGATGGAATGAAAATAGGGACATCCTAAGGAAAAGTGGGACATTCCGGGATTGAATTGGAAACTAGGATGGCTTCTCTAAAAGAGAGATGTTCCTGGAAAATAGGGACACCTGGAGGGTTTGTTGACCAAGCAGGTGCCTCAGGGGACTTACCAAGGTCTCCTGAATTACATCTTTCTTGTCTGTGTTTCCTGCCAAAGTGAGCAAAGAGTGCCAGCTACCCAAATCAGGACTACAAACCCTTTCAATTCTACAATATGAAACAGGCAAAAAATTCCTGCTTGACCCCCAAGAAAGAGTGACAATTTTAAAGCACCAAGATAACTTGAGGTCTCTTGTCTTGTTCTGGTGCTATGAAAAAAACCATGATCTCAGCAAAAGTACCTGTGACAAGTGGCTCCCCTGCATTGGTCTGGCTCATGAACCAAATTAACTGGGACACGATTCCTCTCTGCTGGGCAGTGGACTCCTTGGAGTTGAACTGTTTGGCCAGAGATCCTCTCCCCAGTCACATTTTCAGAATGGCAGCTTTGGGCAAACACTCTGGCTTCCAGAGCAGTAATTCTGGCAAGATAATGTGCTCTCATCCAATTGCCGTGGCCTTTATTACATTCAGATGCATTTCTCATCTCTTTGGGCACAACCTTCAAGGGAGCTGCAGAGCGTAGCCACACAAAAATGGGCCTTTTCAGTGTTGGCACCCTGATTGTGGAGCACTGTCTCCAGAGACATGGTGCCTGGCACTATCCTTAGCATCTTTTGGGGGGCACCATGAGGTCATGGGGTATGAAGACAACCAAGCCTGCATTGGTGTCCATCTTTTAATAGGGTAGGATTTGTCCTTTCATGTTATTGCAGGATGGGCACTTTTAGTTAGGGGTGTGTGTGTGTGTGTGTGTGTGTGTGTGTGTTTTAAATTTTGCTTCATTTATGCTTTTGTAATTGTAAGTGGCTTTGACACATTTAGTAATAAATGATGGATAAATGCTATTATTCCCCCCCAAACCCCCCAATATCCTGCAAAATTGAGGTGTAACCTATCTCCTTCCAGATGTCGGACTGCCGTCAGCCTCAGCCAGTGTCAAGACAACATCTGCAGGGCTCCAGGTTATCCACTGCAAAACAAACAATGCAAAGTCCTTGTGACTGCATTTTGCATCACCTAGCTACTAACGTTAGTTCACCTCTGGGAGCACCTAGATGAGGCAGGGATAATGATCACAATAGGCAAAATGAGAGGAGAGAAAAAGATTCGGGCACAGGATTATATACTCCTTCTATTGCATACCCCTGTCAATTTCTTTACAGTTCTTTATTTAAGCAGGTGTGTTATGCAAGAGAACTGATCTGCTTTAACAGTGTGACCTGAACTTGCTGGTACCCAATGGCATCCCATTTGGCAAATAGTGACAGTCTGGAAAAGGCCTTCTTAAACAGACACTGATTTGTCACTTATTTGTTTCCATCAGCATGGCAGAAAAATTCTGTGGGATTTTCTTTTTAGGCCATTGCTGAGACTGAGTTGTTGAAAGGAGTGGCCTGATTGCTGAGTGAGGCAAATCTGAAGATTGCTGCTCTGTCAAGCAAGCAGTATCCTAAAATTATAGGGTAGAATTCAGTGTCACATTAGGGGATCATTCCACCAGTGCAAGCATTCCTACTTTCCAGACTGAACAATCTCCCCCTCTTCCCCTGTGGCTTTGTGGGTTCTCCCAACCCACCTGGCCAATTTTGGTGGGTGGGGGCAGGGGAAGGAGAGTGCAGGGAGCCCAATTCCATAAGCTGTATGTATTGTGCTGGCTCCCACCAGCACAACCATTTAGTCAAGTCATCTGGCCCATTGGCAGAAGTACCAAAGCTATATTGCTTTCGGTGAATCGGCTGCCAACGCATTTCAGAAATTTTGATGCCATGCATGTGCCGTATTCCAACAGCATCTTCATTCTCAGAATACTTAAACACATTCATCGCTAGTCCATCCGGGGGGGGGGGTGCTAGAATGGGATGAGGCTGTAGCAGGAGTGGCTCACCTGCAGGGATTGGGGCCACCTCCTGGTGGCAGCATCCTGATGGCAGCATCACTAACACTTCCTGAGAGAGTGTCATGGACTGGATGTGTCAGGATGAAGCAGATTGGCTGAGGCCCCAGGGGAAGGCTCCGGTGGGACATGGGGGGCAGGTCTCTGCTGGGATTGGGTTAGCCTGCTTCGGAGGATGGGTGGGGGCGTCCTAAGTCTGCTCTCTCTTCTACATCCCCTTGATGGGCGCTGCAAGCTCCAAACTTAGCAGAGGCTCTCTTGAACATGTCCACTCTGTTGCTGTCAGATGCTGGGCGGAACTCTGTCTTCCCAGAGACAGAGGCAGATTTAGGGCAGCACAACCAGTTCCACTGCACTGGGAGCTGAGCATAGGGGGCGCTGCAGGGTGTCATAACTATGACGTAGTGAATTGAGCTGAGTGAATGGAATACAAGAGACAAGGGGCTCAAAATTTTGGTCTCACACAGGGTGCTGCTGAAATTTGAAAGACCAAAGTCTGCCCTTGCCAGAGAGCAATGTTTCACCGGACTCAGCCACCTCTCAGGAGGTGGAGAAACCTCTCCCATCATCTCCAGGAGGAGTCAAAAGCGAAGAGAACAAGGGTTCTGCCTACAGAGAATGCACAAACACTTTCAGCCTTAAGAGGATCCTGCCCCAAATATAGGAAAGTGAATGGGTGTGACAGCATCAGATCAGCTTCCAATACTTTTGGCAGTTAGAGCACCTGACTTTGTTGTAGCTGCAATTTAGGATTAGCCGTGTTTTCATACATTCGTCCTAGTGGTTAGCCAATTCCCCCAGATTTGGGTCAGATTTGTACTGGCAATCATGAGCAAAAATAGAGGATGCCAGGGTTGGAGTTGTAGACTCGTAATCTGGTGAACCGGGTTCACTTCCCCACTCCTCCACATGCAGCTGCTGGGTGACCTTGAGCTAGTCACACTTCTCTGAAGTCTCTCAGCCTCACTCACCTCACAGAGTGTTTGTTGTGGGGGACGAAGGGAAAGGAGATTGTTAGCATCTATGAGATTCCTTAGGGTAGTGAGATAGGGGGATATCAGATCCAGACTCTTCTTCTTCTTCTTCTTCTTCTTCCCATCTGTTTTGCTTTCCCCATCATCGTGTTTTAAGAATTTGAGGAACTGCATCTGGCAAAATTCCTCATTTGTGTAATTATTAGGGTTCCGGAACACTAGGGTAGAGGGAGGGAGAGAGAAATGTACTGGCAAAGAATGGATAGCAAACTTGACTACAAACATCAGCAGATGACAGCCCTGATCCATGATCTCCTCAGCCTTCGTCTCATCTACAGCAATGATCTTTCCCCCCACTGCAACCTACTTGCAGCCTACCTTGATTTCAGCAAGGCATTTGACAAGGTGCCCCATGATATTCTTGTAAGGAAGCTGGTAAAATGTGGTCTTGACTATGCTACCACTCAGTGGGTTTGTAACTGGCTGACTGACCGAACCCAAAGGGTGCTCATCAATGGTTCCTCTTCATCCTGGAGAAGAGTGACTAGTGGGGTGCCACAGGGTTCTGTCTTGGGCCCGGTCTTATTCAACATCTTTATCAACTACAGATAGGTAGCCGTGTTGGTCTGCCATAGTCAAAATAAAAAAAATCCTTCCAGTAGCACCTTTAAGACCAACTAAGTTAGTTCTTGGTATGAGCTTTCGTGTGCAAGCACACTTCTTCAGGTATCTGAAGAAGTGTGCTTGCACACGAAAGCTCATACCAAGAACTAACTTAGTTGGTCTTAAAGGTGCTACTGGAAGGATTTTTTTTATCTTTATCAACAACTTGGATGATGGACTCAAGGGCATCCTGATCAAATTTGCAGATGACACCAAACTGGGAGGGGTGGCTAACACCCCAGAGGACAGGATCACACTTCAAAACGACCTTGACAGATTAGAGAACTGAGCCAAAACAAACAAGATGAATTTTAACAGGGAGAAATGTAAAGTATTGCACTTGGGCAAAAAAAATGAGAGGCACAAATACAAGATGGGTGACACTCGATGGCCCTTGTGGTCTCTTCCAACTCTATGATTCTATGATTCTACTACCCTGGTTGCATGGGAACCCAGGACTAAAAAATCAAATATTTGCAAAAATGGGCTTACAAACAAAATCTTTCTTCCCCCACTGAAGCTGCCATAGTCAGGTTGGAACCTGGAGTAGCACAGGCCCATAGATTCTCCTTTTGCAGCATCCTTTGATGACAGAGCCAAGCCTTCCCTCCCCATATCTTCGTTAGCAAGCTTGCTCAGTTCTTGTAAATCTTTGCTGGCATTATTATTTTAGAATCATAGAATCATAGAGTTGGAAGAGACCACAAGGGCCATCGAGTCCAACCCCCTGCCAAGCAGGAAACACCATCAGAGCACTCCTGACATATGGTTGTCAAGCCTCTGCTTAAAGACCTCCAAAGAAGGAGACTCCACCACACTCCTTGGCAGCAAATTCCACTGTCGAACAGCTCTTACTGTCAGGAAGTTCTTCCTAGTGTTTAGGTGGAATCTTCTTTCTTGTAGTTTGGATCCATTGCTCCGTGTCTGCTTCTCTGGAGCAGCAGAAAACAACCTTTCTCCCTCCTCTATGTGAAATCCTTTTATATATTTGAACATGGCTATCATATCACCCCTTAACCTCCTCTTCTCCAGGCTAAACATGCCCAGCTCCCTTAGCCGTTCCTCATAAGGCATCGTTTCCAGGCCTTTGACCATTTTGGTTGCCCTCCTCTGGACACGTTCCAGTTTGTCAGTGTCCTTCTTGAACTGTGGTGCCCAGAACTGGACACAGTACTCCAGGTGAGGTCTGACCAGAGCAGAATACAGTGGCACTATTACTTCCCTTGATTTAGATGCTATACTCCTATTGATGGAGCCCAGAATTGCATTGGCTTTTTTAGCTGCCGCGTCACACTATTGGCTCATGTCAAGTTTGTGGTCAACCAAGACTCCTAGATCCTTTTCACATGTACTGCTCTCAAGCCAGGTGTCCCTCATCTTGTATTTGTGCCTCTCATTTTTTTTGCCCAAGTGCAATACTTTACATTTCTCCCTGTTAAAATTCATCTTGTTTGTTTTGGCCCAGTTCTCTAATCTGTCAAGGTCGTTTTGAAGTGTGATCCTGTCCTCTGGGGTGTTAGCCACCCCTCCCAGTTTGGTGTCATCTGCAAATTTGATCAGGATGCCCTTGAGTCCATCATCCAAGTTGTTGATAAAGATGTTGAATAAGACCGGGCCCAAGACAGAACCCTGTGGCACCCCAGTAGTCACTCTTCTCCAGGATGATTTGGTTTGCAGGATGCGTGTTGCTTCTGAGTGCGAAAAGAAGGTGCCATCTTGCTCGAGGGGAAAGGACCGACAGGAGCAGCAAGCCTGGCCTTACCAGCCAGCAGTTTCCTACACATCCACGCATAGGCACTGGCTCCACGGCCATCCAGGTGATGCATGATGCAAATAACATCTCAGCCTTGGGCATCCCATTTGACTGGCCTGTGTGGATGATGCCACTGTGAGCAGGGGAAATGAAGTGAGAGCAAGAGCGAGAGTGAGAGACATGCTAATGAGTGGATGGCCACTTTTGCAGGTCAAAGAGGCTTTTATTTTATTTATTTGTTTTGCAACCCCTCAAAAACACATTAGAAGAGGCTGCAAGTCATCCCGAAGGAATTCACAGTTCTGGTTCTCTGTCACCTGTGAGATTCTCTTTCTCCCCTCGAGGACCCAGGAAAAGATGGAAAAACAACAACAGCCCACCCACCCTTCCTTATTTTGTCATATTTCAGAAGGTTCCAAAAGAATATTTTGGGGCATCCCTTGACACAACTTTGCCATGGGGGCGCACCCCTCCCTCGCTGCCTCCCTCCATCTCGGGGAGCCGAGCGCCAGCGATGTGACTCACCCGCTCCCTCGGCAAACATGAATTAACCAGGAATGTTCGAGAATTATTCCTGAATAATGCATGAACCTGAATTAATCATGCATTTTCCCCCCACACCACACCCCAGCCATGAATTATTCATGAATAACTCATGGAAATGCAAGGTTTATTCATGCTTTGCGGAAAGGGGGGGAGGAGGAGGAGGAGGAGGAGGAGGAGGAGAAGCCCCTCTTCTCAGCCAAGATTTCATTTCCCCCCCCCCATCTCTCTTTTCTTTTTTGTCCTTAGCCCGGTTTTTCTGTTGTTCCTTCCCATAAGGGAAGTGTTTGGGGTTTGGGGGGGGGGCTGGTTTGTAATAAAGCAAAAGACCTATTTGTTTTGCAGCTGTGGGGGTGGAGGTCTGAGAAGGGCAGTGGGGCTGCAACTATATCTCAGGGTGGTGGGGTGGGATTTTGCTTGGGGCGGGCAGGGGGTTGCAAACAAAAGGAAGCCCATCAAAGAACGGTGGTGATGAAAGGAGAAGGAGACCTGGAAGGCAATCTCCACTTCTACCCTCAGCAGACATTTTGAGAGAAGAAGACTCCGAAGGAAAGCAGGCAAGGACTTTGTACTTCTTACTTTTTTGATGGCCGTGGGACTTCTCCTTTCAATTCCCTCTCATCCCCCACCCACCCCTTCTCTCTTTCTCTCCTTCTCTCTCTCTTTCTCTTGGGTGCTGGGTGCATGACTTGGTTGGTTCATTGCTATCCTGAAACTAAAAACTGAGCGGGGGGGGAACTCCTCAGAGGGACTAGCACTCCAAACCACCTGATACCATCAAGAGATGGTTTTGTGGGAGCTGCCTGCCTGCCTCCCCACCCTCACCCCAAACCCACCCAAAGAAACCTTCTGGAAACAGCTTCATTTCTGAAATTAGGGGCACCCAAGCTCAAAGGTCACTTATAGCCTGGGGGCAGGAAAAGCTGGTTATGGCTTCTCAAGGCTGTGCAGTATCAACACACACACACACACACACACACACACACACACACACGGCTGCCCTGCCATTCAATTCATAGACTTGTTCCTCCTCCCACCCAGCTCTTGTTTCTCATTTTGCCCAAAATAAAACCTGAAGCTTTCTACTTGGGCAGGTCATCTGCCACCAATATTCTTCTAAGGCAAAACTGAAAGGCAAGTTTGGATAACTCAAGAAAAGCAGTAGAGTGCAAAGGTCTGTCTGATCCAGTATTCTGTTCCCAGCAGTGGTCATCCAGATGTCTCTAGGAAGCCCACAGGCAGGGCAGAAAGGCAGTAGCCCTCCTTTGGCATTTTCCCCTTGCAGCTGGTATTTGGTGGTACCCTAACTCCGAACCTGGAAGTTCCATTTAGCCACCATGACTAATAGACCTATCCTGAGATTCATGATCTGAGGACTTGAGAGGACCAGAGGCTCAATTTAGAAGTTTCCCCACATGTAATCAGGTGGCCTTCCTGAACATGGCGCCCTCTAGATGTTCCTAGACGAGAAATCCCATCATTCTGACCTTGGCCATGTTGCTTTGGTCTATTGAGCATTGTAGTCCAACAACATGTGGTGGGACCTCCAAATGTTCCTGGGCTACAACTCCCATTATCCTTGACCATTTGGCTCAAGGGAGATGGAGTCCAGGAACATCTGGAAGGGAGCAGGGCTCCACCCATCCTGACCTTTGGACATCCAATGATGGTCTGAAGATAAAGTCTACAGGTGCCTGATTGTGGGAACAGTCACACTGGGGGTAGGACCACAGGACATCCCCCTTCCATCTCCCTCCCTGTTTTAGCCGTAAGTATGAAATGCAACTTATGAAGGAGGACCAGAACATTTCAATGAGAATCACGTTTCCCAAGGGGGTGGGATTCTGCACATCCTATTGTAAATATTTAGTGGGGCAGGGTTCTTTCCCTGCAACGAACGCATGATGGTCAAGATTCTATTTGTATCATAAAATGCATGCAGTGTCTGGCAGGAAGAAAAAATCTCTCCCAGACTTGTAAAGGAAATGATGTCTCTGTTTATGGTAAATGTTGCGGCCTTGGTAAATGACTATGCTCTTGGGAGCAAGGGACAGTTTGCAACCATCTGCTGAATGACCCCAACCAACTTTCTTAGAAAACACTTGCAAGCTCCAGTGCTGGCCTGGCGATATTTCTGCATCCTACAGAAAAGAACATGTGGGATGTGGTTGCCTAGCAACTGCCACTGTGGTGCTCTCCCTTCTCCTGGACCATTAATGAAGCATGGCTGCTGTCAGGAGGTAGCTGAGCACATCGGAAACATATGCTGTGGGCATCAGTTTACTTGTGTTTTTGATATGTTCTGAGCTTGCTGTCTGATGGGCCCTGATGAATCTAGGGCCCGTTTCTGACCTTGAATTTGAAGGTTGGACCATTCCACATAATCCAAATCCTGCCTGGTGGAATGCTGAAATCTGGGGCATTGGAGCTGAATCTGGCTAACTGGCTGTATTGTTTTCTCCCCTACCCACCCACTCCAGGGCCAGGTTTGACAGGTGGGCAAGGGCACTCATCTGCCAATCCGCTGATGTCACAATGAAGTGACAAGAAGGGCCAGAAGTTCAGAATTGAGCAGAAGCAACAAAGATGCCCAAACCAGTTTCCACACCCCATTTGCCAAGCTTTTAAAGATGAGGTGTGGTGTGCTCTCTCACAAGGCTCACTCATCCTGCAAGGCTGTAGGGGGCTGCAAAAATGTGCTTCTTTGGGCTGGGTGGATCTGCTCCCTTATGCAAAGGCAGTGTCTGGTTTTAGGTGGCAAGACTGTACTCTTCTGTTGAGGTTCCTCTTCAGTCACCACCACCTCTGGTTCTGGCTCACCCCTTGGCTGCACAGAGCCCTCATGAGTCTCCCACTGAGACTGTCCACTTTGCAGAAAAGCAAGGGAGGGAGGCCAAGCATCCTTGATCCCTCCTCGCAAGCAACTGAAGTCTGAGTAGAAAGAGGAGCGCTCCCTTCAGCAGCTCAGCTCCTCACCATCCAGGCCTTCCCGCTGTTTTTCCTAGCTTCCCCCCCTCTTGCATCAGGGCTTGCCAACCCAAGCCTGACCCTAGTAGTACTGCAGAATTCGTGGCAAGAGTGCAGTGCAGTAATGCAGTCTTGAGGTTACTAATGCATGGACCATATTTATCCTGATCTAGATATGGATGGCCATAGCTGGGATATCAGGTGAAACTGGCAAAATACACTCGTAGCCACTGGGGTCTTCTAATGGCAAGGATGTGCCCAGGAGCTACATACCTGCTCCTTTGAAGGTTGTACAATCCCACTCAGAACAAGCAAATGGCCCATCTTCCAGATACGGGAACTACCTACCCACAAAACCTCTATATAAAACAGTTTCCTGAGTTTCTAAGGCAGCATCCCAGAGAGGCAAGAGCAGCCAGTGCAAAAGGAAACTGGATAAGAGAAATAAAATACATAAAATCCTTTTAATTTGAATTCAGTCAGGATGGTGATGGGTCTGTCTCTGGAGGAGCAGGTGAAAGAGCTGGGTACGTTTAGCCTGGAGGAGAGAAGATTAAGTGGAGAACTGATAGCTGCCTTCAGATATCTGGAGAGCTGTCATGCAGAAGATGGAGTGGGCTTGATCTCTGTTGTTCCAGAAGGCAGGCTAGAAGAGATGCTTGAAATTGCAGGGAATCTGTTTTCAGCTGAGCATTTGGAGAAGATTCCTAGTGATAATAGTTATTCTATAGGACACAGGTAGGGAGCCTCAGACCTGAAAACCAAATGTGGCCCTATTTTTCTATAGCCTTCAGAGCCTTTCCCAGTCCACACCCCTTTCCGATGCCCTTCAGGGTCCCTGCTCTGCTCCTTCCATGAATGCTTTTGCCTGGGTGGAATATGTAATAATGTTTTGTACCTGGATGGAGGCTGAGGTCTATGGTGTCATGTTGGAGAACCCTACGATGATAATTCTGGGTGACTTCAACGTTCACACAGAGGCTGTCATTGGGCAGGCGTGAGACTTCATGACCTCCATTACAACTTTTGGGCTGTCTCAAATGGTCATTGATCCAACACCAGACTACCCTTGATGTTGTCTTTACCCCAAGTGATATGAGAGATGGAGTAGAGGTACATGCACTCCCTTGCCATGGCTGGACCATTATCTGTCAAAGTTTGGAGAGGTAGCAGCAATTCTCCCCTATAAGGGTGAGGGCCCATTTGGATGACCCCCTCCCAGAGACTGGTGGAACCTGATGCATTCCTGCATGCTCTGGGGGATTTTGCAACAGAGAAAGCTGATGATCCCATCAAAGTCCTGTTCTTGCTATGAAATGGCAAGATGAAATGGGATGGTGACGTTCTCTCTCTTGAGCACCCTCTCTTGTGGAGCCCAAGTGGTTCCTTGGTATTTGGGGGAGCTTTGGGCTATGAAGCAAGCTGGACAAAGACCAGAGCATAAGTAGCACGAGTCTCTCACCAAAGCAGACTGAACATTGGTTAGCGCACATAATCTTGTCCACCATGTGCAAGGATCATTTATCTCTGTTGTGTTCTGCATTCAAACATTTGGGGGCCCTTAATTCACATGGAGAGTTCAGCATCCTAGACCCTTCTAACCCACACTGAAGCAATAGGAGAAATACTGTTAACTATATATAAAATGGAGAAACTGAAATCTCAGTTTGGTACACTATTTACCTTGGCAGCAGCATGGTCTTCCCTCACCATCTCTCTTCCTTGTTTTCTCAAAGCTACCCAAGAATTTTTTCTTTCTTTGGGGACCCACAGAGTTCTAGGATTCTTTCCCAGTGTCAATAAGCATTTTGATACAGGCAATCCAACAGACCATTGGTGGAGAACCTATGACTTTCCAGTTATTGCTGGACTGCATCTCCAATCAGTCCTCATCATTGACCATGTTGGCCGGGGCTGATGAAAGTTACAGTCCAACAACATCTGGAGGTTCACAAGTTGCCCATCCCTGTGGTAGATGTTATGTTTTTGGCCAAGTCCCTCACCAAAGGGAGTGAAATTAGCAGTCATGGAATAAGACAACAGGACCTTTTATGAAATGGTGACTGGTTAAAAGCAGAAGGTTGGAATCAATAGGGAAATGGGGTGTTGAGTTTGAGGGGGAGCATTTTTTCCCCACCCTTCTAAATTTCCATGTAAAGCCAGAATTGGGGCCTTTGTGGATTGGGTTGGTGGCCACCCAGCTTGCAAATGCATGGCTTGCAAATGCATTGCGTATGCACTGACACACAGCCTCTAGTTCCCAGTCAGGCAGCCCAGAGCACACACAAATGAGGGCAGTGTGTAATTCAGGCAAGTAGTTTTAGAAGATTTAAATCAGTATTTTGAAAAGATTTGCCATCTCAGCTGGAGGGTTTGGTTTGGGGCTTTCCTTTTGCGATTTCTATGAAACGGTGGTTGCACTGATGCATTGATCCAGAGAAGAAAAGCTATTTGTTTGCAGGGTATACTCCCAGTGGTTAATATTTCCTGTGGTTTGGGTCTAAAGATGCTTGAGCAAGAGCAGCTACTGCAAAATGTGTAAACAGGAGCTTCAGGACCATCAGTTTGTGGCCAGGGGAGTGAGGGTATGTGCAGAATTTTAACATCTCCGTAACGAACGTTTCCACATGGATGGTAATTAAAAGATTTTGTTGGAGCGGGACTGAGCAATGTTTAAATTATATTGAGGCTTTTAATCAAGAAGGCTAATTTGAACAACATCAGACTCTAGAGAGTGGGAAAGGGAATGATCAGTTTCTGTCCTGCATCTCTTAGACTTGATGCCTGCAAGTGTCTTCTCCCTGATAACCCATCATGGCTGCCGGAAAATGGGGAACAGGTAGACCGAGCCAGTGGAAGGGCGATGATCTGGGAGACTTGGGGGAGGAAAACAAAATAACTGGGAGGGAGGAAACAGCAGGGGAGAGAAAGTGGGGCGGCACAGAAGTTAGGAAGGAGGGAGGCATGTTCCCGCACACACATTGGATCCAGTAAAATTGAACTTTCATGGGTTTTCCCCCAGAAGTTCATTCCCCAAATCTCCATCAGATCACGGATCACATTTGTCTCTTTTGATTGAGCTGTAAAAATAGTGGACCTTCTGCCTTCCAGCACTGTCATTGCTCAAAAATATCCTTATGCATCCTTGTAACCATATCAAAACATAGTTCATTCCTATGAGAGCCAGTGTGGTGTAGTGGTTAAGAGCGGTAGACTTGGAATCTGGGGAACCGGGTTCACGTCTCCGCTCCTCCACATGCATCTGCTGGGTGACCTTGGGCCAGTCACACTTCTTTGAAGTTTCTCAGCCCCACTCACCTCACAATGTTTGTTGTGGGGGAGGAAGGGAGAGGAGAATGTTAGCCGCTTTGAGACTCCTGAAGGGGAGTGAAAGGCGAGATACCAAATCCAAACTCTTCTTCTTCTTCTTCTTCTTCTTCTTCTTCTTCTTCTTCTTCTTCTTCTTCTTCTCCTTCCTGCCTTCACACATGTGTCCTATGATTTGTTGATAGTTTCATTGTCCTGTGTAAAAAAACCATGAAGATCCATGAGATCTGTGCCCTAGATCAACATTTCTGTGGCTTTAAGCTCAATCAAAATTAAGCAAAATAGAATTAAGCAGCCTCCATTAAGCCTGGTCCTTTCTTTAGGCAGAGTGAGGCAGCCTCCTCAGGCAGCTGATTTTGAGTGTCGCGAGAGGGCAGCAAAAAGTTGTTTTTTATTGTATATTTGTCTCCCAGGGAAAGGCATTTGTGAGCTTTTTCTGGCGCAGATACCAACATAACTTGGCCAGCTTATAGCACTCTACACTGATTGTGTGGTGTGAATCATTTAGATTTTCACATCTGATATCTATCATTGTTTAGGCCAGCCCTGAGAACAATAGAACACAGTACAGAAAATAGCAGCACTAAAATAGCAGCTTTAATACATCCCATACAACCAGCAGGTTGTTAATAATGAAAAAAGCTTACCAAGCTGATGGACTACGCCAAAATGGCAAAGCTAACTGGAAAACTCAGGAACCAAGAGGACAAAAACTTTAAAAAAGAATTGGAAAAAATTATAATTTACTTGGAAGACCACTGTAAGCAGATGAAAACATTAGCAGGATTTTAATTTCACTTGTAATGTAACAAATACTATGGATAATATGGATGGATACAAAATACAGATTATGAAATGTAGCTGAAAATGTTGGCGATAGGAGGAGATGGGGGGGAAGGCTCGAGATTCAGAGAAATCTCTTTATACGGATAGGTTTTTGGTTTGATATAAACTTATATTTGTAAAATCCAATAAAAATAATTTCAAAATAAATGAACAAACAACCATGCAGATAGTTTTTTAAAAATGAAAAAAGCTTGATTTCTTTTTCTGAAAAGATCTTCAGTAGACGCCTAGAGACAAAAAGAGGGGAAGCCTGGTGATTCTTCATCAGGAGGACATTCCACAGTGCCACCACTGAAAAGGCCCAGCGTCTTGCAGCTGTCCATGACATCTCACATAGCAATGGGACAGAAGGTAAGACTATTGATTTCAATGTTCATGCCAACCATATAATATCAGATGTGTCAGCAAATATGGTGTCTAGCCTTCTTTATTCAAGGATGTGGAACCTCAGGCCTGGTGGCCAAATGTGGCCCTCTAGCTCTTTCTACCTGGTCCTCAGGATTCTCCCCAGCTCACGCCCACTCCTCAGACACACCCCTTATCCCTGGGGCCACACCCCTCATTGGTACTGCTTCCCACCCTCAGCTGTTTTTGCCTGGCTTGAATGTGCCCTTGAACTCTGACAATGATCACAGCTAATTTATTAATTGCCTTCTAAACCACCATCTGAAGGTGATTCACACAGAGGATAATCAGAAGCATTTAAAAATTCAAAACACAACATATACATTTAAAAACTGGCAAAAACCGCTGGGAGGAGTGTAGAGAGAAGAAATGTCAAGGTGCGTCTGCAACAGCACAATCGGATGTCTTCATCTGCCCCGGCTGCAACAAAACATGTCTCTCCCAAAACATGTCTCTACAGCCACAGCAGGCACTGTAACTCTCTACTGGTTTGATTTCAAACTCTGTAGGCATGTGCCAATAGGTAAAGTGTTTGCTAACCATTTACAGAAAGCTTAGAGTACCAACTCATAATGCATTAACAGGTGGTTTTCTTCCTTTCAAGAAAGAGACATGTGAATTGTTCCCTCAGATCTTCCCTGTCTCTTCTTTCTTATCTTAAGTGACCCAGATGCCAATGGCTGCCAAGCTTTATGTTCTCATCCGCTGGCCAGACGGAAGCCGTGTTATCAACATTGAAAACATCAAGGAACCACGGAAACCTTTCCACCTCTATGAGGCTGGGGAGCAAGTTCTGGCCCGATGCCCAGGCTTCAGTGGTCTCTATTGGGGAATTGTGGAAGGAATAAGCGGTAAGCAGAACTCACTATATAGCTAAGTTTTTGTAATAACCAACAAACAAACACACTTCCATTAATGGGTGGGTTTTATGGAGGTACTGCCTTGAAAATTTGTTCTATTTGCTCTCCAAGATCTCAGAAGTTCCTCCGTTGTTCTGCTCAAAGAGGAAAGAACCCCAAAACTTTGAAACTCTTTTTCCAAGTCTTATCAACTTTGAACAGCCCAGGACTCTCAACAGGCCATCCTGTGCCCATAAGGGATCAAAGGATGGCATCCACTAGGGATGCAGGATACATTTGGTTTTAGCAATTTGCAGCATGTGAACCACAGCACAACTAAAATCTGCACTTCTTCAAGCATTGCATAGAATCATAGAATCATAGAGTTGGAAGAGACCACAAGGGCCATCGAGTCCAACCCCCTGCCAAGCAGGAAACACCATCAGAGCACTCCTGACATATGGTTGTCAAGCCTCTGCTTAAAGACCTCCGAAGAAGGAGACTCCACCCCACTCCTTGGCAGCAAATTCCACTGTTGAACAGCTCTTACTGTCAGGAAGTTCTTCCTAACTTGCAATGCTGTTCTCCAGCACAAATAAAGGTAAAGGGACCCCTGACCATTAGGTCCAGACGTGGCCGACTCTGGGGTTGCAGCGCTCATCTCGCTTTACTGGCTGAGGGAGCCGGCGTACAGCTTCCGGGTCATGTGGCCAGCATGACTAAGCCGCTTCTGGTGAACCAGAGCAGCACACGGAAATGCCTTTTACCTTCCCGCCAGAGTGGTACCTATTTATCTACTTGCACTTTGATGTGCTTTCGAACTGCTAAGTTGGCAGGAGCAGGGACCGAGCAAGTGGTTTAACCTACACAAATAGGGAACAAAAAATGTGCACATTAAGTGAAAGTGTGCGGAACTGCATGGCAGTGTGCTTAGAGTGTTGGACTTGGACCCGGAAGACCAGAGTTCAAATCCCCACTCAGCCAAGAAGCTCACTGGGTGACTTTGGGCCAGTCCCTGCCTCTCAGCCTAACCTGCTTCACGCCTTGAGCCATCTTGAGTTCCTTGGAGGAAAGGCGGGATGTAAATGTAGCTAATAAAGAACAATAATACAGGTGTTAATATAAATAGCATACAAAATACATTACATCAGGGGGAAATTGCTTGCAAAAATAGATATATTAGGGAATATGAGGACAAAAATGCTGATTTTTTAATATTACAAACATGTGCAAACGTGGTAAACTGAGCTCAAGTCTGGAAAAAATGGAGAGATCTCCATCTAAGAGATTTGTGCATCCCGTACATCCACAACACAGCTTAGCTTGACTAACAACCAGCATTCACTGCAGGCCCAGAAAAGTGTGGCTCCATCTCCCCGCAATTAATCAAATGTTTTTTGCTTCCCTCAGTATCTGAGTAGAAATTTCCTAATTTACCCTTGAAGATAACTAGTGTCATAGAGTGATTTAAAATGGTGGTCCTGTACAAATGTACTTGGGAATAAGTCCTGTTAGACCTGGTAGGACTTAAGGTAAAGTTAAAGGGACCCCTGACCATTAGGTCCAGTCATGGCCGACTCTGGGGTTGCGGCGCTCATCTCGCATTATTGGCCAAGGGAGCCAGCGTACAGCTTCCGGGTCATGTGGCCAGCATGACTAAGCCGCTTCTGGCGAACCAGAGCAGCGCACAAAAATGCTGTTTACCTTCCCGCCGGAGTGGTACCTATTTATCTACTTGCACTTTACGTGCTTTCGAACTGCTAGGTGGGCAGGAGCAGGGAC
The DNA here is from genome assembly GCF_964106645.2 of Podarcis pityusensis. Lineage (NCBI taxonomy): Eukaryota > Metazoa > Chordata > Lepidosauria > Squamata > Lacertidae > Podarcis > Podarcis pityusensis. Next base: position 6,736,200 of record NC_138030.1, read on the forward strand.
CGAGCAACAGGAGCTCACCCCGTTGCGGGGATTCGAAACGCCGACCTTCTGATCAGCAAGCCCTAGGCTCTGTGGTTTAACCCACAGCGCCACCCGCGTCCCGGTAGCACTTACTTCCAAGTAAATATTCATTAAAGCTGGGCTGCAGAAGACCAACCATGAACCAGATCAGGAGGTCCTTAGTTCATATCTTGCCACTGCTATGAGCTCACTGAATGGGCCTTTGGAAAACTTCTGTCTCTTGACTGCAGTCTGCTCATCTGCAAAATGGGCAGAATTCATGGCTTTTTTGAGGAATGCTGAAACAATGAATTGATCCAATGAAATCACTGTGCATGTGGAACTTCCCCTCCTTATCATTCTCCCTGTGCCCTCAGTCACCCAGAAATCTGTACCAATGAAGTGAGAAAACCCTCAGAGCAGATTTGGGGGTGAGGAAGGCTTGCAGAGGTGCACCGAGGGCCGGGGGGGCGGTGCGGAGAAAAAGGGGAAGTTTTGTTGGGCAAGACAGATTTCTGCTCATGCAATGACTTGGAATCAATCCACTGTATATGAATTGCCTTGAGTATTCCAAAGCATTAAGTAAATGGCATGTATTATTGTTGTCAAAATTTTGTATTGGGCAAAAGTTGATGACGGTTCTACAGCACAGTGGGATGGATTTGCCTGCAACCTTTGTGGAGGTGAAAAATGAATATTAAAAGGCCTTTCTTCCAACAGAGCATAAATATATCCTGGAGAAAAAGCTACAAGAGGATAAAGAACTGCTGGAGATGTTGGGTAAGCAGAGTCCCTAATTGTGGTTTGTAAGTGCAGCAGGGGCTCAGGGCAGTCCAGTATTAAATTTTCAAAACATAATTCAGAAAGGATCTAAATTAGTATGGTTCCAAAGCTTCCTTCTGCATTTTCCCTACCCTTCTACACCAATAAATGAGAACAGAGATTGCACTTGAAAATTGTGTCAAAGGGGAGAGATAATTATCATTAAATGCTCGTAGATGGGGCATCCTTACCTTACTTCCGAGGTGGCCAAAAGACTTTTGTGGCTGTCCTTTATTTCATTCCACAAATCATCTCGGCAGTGATCTTCATTTTGCAGCCTCCCTGGTTGCCTGCACTTCCTCAAAATCCCATGCTATTTTTGGTTGAACTTCCCTATAAGCATGGGGAGATGGGGAGGCTGTCTACCATGTTCCTGGCAGTATGAAGGGGAAGGGGAATAGATTCAGTTTAATAATAATAATAATAATAATAATAATAATAATAATTAATTATTATTATTATTTTATTATCTATAGCCCGCCCATCTGGCTGGATTTGCTCAGCCACTCTTGACGGCTCCCAACAGAATAAAACTTCCAGCATTAAAAACTTCCCTAAACAGGGACTTAAATGTGGACTTACTGAATTTGCTGTTTTCAAAACGAATATGTGAACCAAAACACAGCCTTCAAAGTTCAGTGCAATTCTCTGGCCAAGAAATGTCTACAAGCATGCAGATACTTAGCTATTTTTTGCATATAAATGCATATAGTAGTGAAAATAATATACAAAAATGCATTTAATTGGAGAAAATGGCTTTGCAGAAATGTGTACACACTAAAATGCTGATGAATTTTCATGAGGACTTTTTTTTTTAATCACAAGCGGAGAAATAAAGAACTGAATTTAAGACTGGAAAAATGAGAAACTGAGAGAAACTAAAACTGGCATCTCTACCTGACAGCTGTGAATTGTTGTTTTTAAAAGAGGAAGTCAGTTTCCTTAGAAGAAAAATCAGCAAGCACACAAATGTCAGACACTTGTTACCCAGCCTTCCCACTTTCCTATAATTGAGATAAAGTCCTGGGGAAGATAACTCTTCCTTTGGCTTCTTTTTCATATCAGGAAGTGCGGGCAGCTAGGGAGGCTGCAGAGCTCTAGAGAAATGTCTAATGGAAAGAAAACACACACACACACAAACAAACAAACAAACAAACAAACACGTAGTGTGATGGTCAGAGTGTTGGACAAGGACCTAGTTCTGGTCTCCACTCAGCCATGAAGCTCACTGGGTGACCTTGGGCCAGGCACTGTTTCTCAGCTTAACCAACCTCACAGGTTTGTTACAAGGATAAAAAGAGGAGCGAGAGAAAGATGGGGTGCAAATGTAATAATCAATAAATGTTCTTCCTGGCCTCTGTACTTGTGGAATGCTTGCTGGGCAGCTGGTCCTGATGCTGCCAGTCTGCACTGACAATATTTAGCTAGATCAACCAATGCTCTGACTCGGTGTAAGATACCATCCTACATTCCTAAAAAGTTTAGGCAGCAAATGCTGTAAAAGTTCCCTGTTCAAGTTCCTGGAAAGCCACAGCCCATCACAGTAGATGACAATGTGGGACTAGACAGACTAGTCTTTATAAGGGAATTCTCAATATGGAATATTCTAATCATGCTATACAGTGCAATTCTTTGGCCAACAAATCTGTACAGTGGTACCTCTGGTTATGTTCGCTTCATGTTATGTTCTTTCAGGTTATGTCCCGCGGCGACCCGGAAGTACCAGAAAGGGTTACTTCCGGGTTTCGCCACTCGCGCATGCTCAGATGTGGAAAATGATGCACATGCGCATAAGCGGTGAATTGCGACCCGCTCATGCGCAGACGCACAGCTGCGGGTTGCGCTCTTTTCATGTTGCGAACGGGCCTCCAGAACAGATTCCGTTCGCAACCAGAGGTACCATTGTACAAGCAAGAATAACACACACAATGTTATTGTTTGGTGCACTTTTCCTGATTTCAGATGATCAGTCAGCAGTGCAGAATCTGGGGCCACCACAGCCAAAGAGGTCCAGAAAGTCCTTTCCCAAGTGGAACCCAGGGAACGGTTTGAAGAAATGCCCCAGTGATAAAGATGTCGAGACCACCGTGGAAGATGAAGAGGCTGATCTCCAGCAAGATCCTGCAACCTCTTCTGGCCTTAGAGAGGTGCGCACCCTTGGTGTCATGATGAGGTCCCATTCCTCTGAACCAGCCACTCCTCACTCTTCTACTCCCTTTCATGTATCGCCTTCTTTCCTAACGATATCTTCTGCTGGGGCATTCCCAAGAGGGGCAACGAGGCCAAGCCCAGCAACCAGAGGTAAAACATCTGTTATGATCAAAGAATGGAATGAGGGTGCAACAGGTGTACAGCAAATGTGAGATGATTACATTCATTTGTATTCCCAGCATATGAGCCTGCTAATTCGTATGCCATGTGTTCTGAGTTGTGGGAAATTGCAGTCAAACAGAACTATGCATGAGTGCTAGTTAGTGCATGGAAGAGCTGCAGGGGTCAGCAAACTTTTTCAGCAGGGGGCCAGTCCACTGTCCCTCAGACCTTGTGGGGGGCCAGACTATCTTTTGGGGGCAAAGAAGAAGAATGAATTCCTATGCCCCACAAATAACCCAGAGATGCATTTTAAATAAAAGGGCACATTCTACTCATGTAAAAACATGCTGATTCCCGCGGGCCAGATTTAGAAGGTGATTGGTCTGGATCCAGCCCCCAGGCCTTAGTTTGCCTACCCATAAGCTAAGGCAATAGAGTTGAAGTCCTAGGCTCAGCTAGGTCACTCTCCCTTTTCTCCAATAAGGGAGGAAGTGAAGACTTCTTCCTGTTATCTCTCACTCCATGCCATGTAACTGATCAAGGAAGACGTGCTCCAAGCTTAGAGCATGTGTTTGAAGCTACACTAGTGGCCAAAATTGTGGGAACCTTTTGGGGAAAGTGTATTTCTGAGGTTTGATGGCTCATAACAGCTGATTGGCTCTCTAAACACTCATGCTCATTAGCTACATTCAAATGAAATCAATCACCCTAAGCAAGTTATGCTTCCTTTTTCTGGTTATTTGGCTATAACTTTTGATAGCTAAAGGTAAAGGTACCCCTGCCTGTATGGGCCAGTCTTGCCAGACTCTAGGGTTGTGCGCTCATCTCACTCTATAGGCCGGGAGCCAGCGCTGTCCGCAGACACTTCCGGGTCACGTGGCCAGCGTGACAAGCTGCATCTGGCGAGCCAGCGCACCACACAGAACGCCGTTTACCTTCCCGCTGGTAAGCGGTCCCTATTTATCTACTTGCACCCGGAGGTGCTTTCGAACTGCTAGGTTGGCAGGCGCTGGGACCGAACGACGGGAGCGCACCCCGCCACGAGGATTCAAACCGCCGACCATGCGATCAGCAAGTCCTAGGCACTGAGGTTTTACCCACAGCGCCACCCACGTCCCTTTTGATAGAAACATATAATTGAACAAACTTTGTTGCATTACATTCTTCAATAAATTATCTTTCCATTGATTTACAATTTTATGGTATTACTCAAAATGAAGTGGTGTTATGAGCCATCAAACCTCAGAAATACACTTTTTCCAAAAGGTTTCCACAAGAGTGTTCTGCCTGTGTTTTCCTTGCTGCTGCTTGGATAAATTCATGAATCTGACCTTTGGCATGCTTTGTACGTGAAGCATTTTAAACTTACTTCACAGCGTGGTCTGTTCATTTTAAGAAGAGGAGCGCTTTTTGCAAGTGGACTGATTGGGATAAAAAGATTTAATAGCCTACATTCCTAACACTTCACAGTGCTGCTTTACTTTTATGTGTTTAAACTCTGCTACTGGAGGCTTCTCTCCTGCTGGAGAGTGAGTTTAATCCCACGTTTTGAATCCAGACACCCAGCCGATTCTTTTGCTATTCGCCCCACACGCATGGGTCACAAGGATTATATATTTTCCTCCCACATGAGTTTCATACAGAATTTCCTCCCTTGCAAGGGCTTCCTTCCCCACTGTGGAGGAAACACAATGCATACAAAGGAATGACTTTGTGGCTCTTCTTCCTCCATTGAAATGACTGATAAATTGTGGATTTGAGGGGCTTCCTGTGAGCATAGAAGCATATATGAGGTTTCTGAGCATGAAGATGCACTTATCATTATTGAAAGATCTACAATGACTCCCAGTACGTTTCCGAGCACAATTCAAAGTGTTGGTGCTGACCTTTAAAGCCCTAAAGGGCCTCAGCCCAGTATACCTGAAGGAGCGTCTCCACCCCCATCGTTCAGTCCAGACACTGAGGTCCAGCGCCGGGGGCCTTCTGGTAGTTCCCTCACTGTGAGAAGCCAAGTTACAGGGAACCAGGAAGAGGGCCTTCTCGGTAGTGGCACCCGCCCTGTGGAACGCCCTCCCATCAGATGTCAAAGAGAAAAACAACTACCAGACTTTTAGAAGACATATGAAGGCAGCCCTGTTTAGGGAAGCTTTTAATGTTGAACAGACCACTGTATTTTAATACTTTGTTGGAAGCCGCCCAGAGTGGCTGGGGAAACCCAGCCAGATGGGTGGGGTATAAATAAATTATTATTATTATTATTATTATTATTATTATTATTATTATTATTATATTGAATTACATTTGGAGCCGACTCTACAGTAACATTAGACTGGATCTTCTCCTCAGTATCTCTGTCAAAGAAATCAGAAAATCACACATCAAAATGGATACCTAAATGCTGTTGAATCCTTAGAAGACCATCACTTTAATGTGGTGGCCATAAATGTATTGGTTGCACTTAGAACAACAAAGGGGTTTTCATCTGCCATGTTTAATTTTACATAATCTTTCCTTATCCTATCTTCTTTTTTAGATTACAATAACATAGCAACTAGGAGGAGGTCTGATGATCCTCTGGCCCAATGTCAGAAACATATCTTCATAAACAGGTAATGTATTCCCCTCTCCCCCTAAAAAACCCCCAAATTGTACAAATGTGTCATGGTATACGGATCAAGCATTTTCATTTTCATTAGGAGTAGGGGTTGGGGAGAAGTTTAATTTGGTTCACGTTTAAAGGCCAACCTGAAAGTATAGGCAAACCGAAACACAGCCATCCTTTGAAATTTGCACTTCTCTGAATTTTGCAATGCAGTTCTCCATCCAAGTACAAAAATGCATGTACTACGGTAAAGTGTCCCTAAAAATGCATATAATAATAATAATAATAATAATAATAATAATAATAATTTTTATTTATATCCCGCCCTCCCCAGCCAAGGCCGGGCTCAGGGCGGCTAACAAGCAATAATAAAAACAAGTTGAATGATTACAACTTAAAAACAAAATTAAAATACAACATTAAAATATTGAAACATTAAAATATTAAAATGTAGCCTCATCGCAGGAGAAGAAAGGAAAAGAAAAAAGAAAGGGAGGGAGGGAATCAAATTGGCTCCAAGCCAAAGGCCAGGCAGAACAACTCTGTCTTACAGGCCCTGTGGAAAGAAATCAGATCCTGAAGGGCCCTGGTCTCATGAGGCAGAGCGTTCCACCAGGCCGGAGCCAGAGTTGAAAAGGCCCTGGCTCTGGTTGAAGCTAATCTAACTTCCTTAGGGCCCGGGACCACTAGGGTGTTGGACCTTGAGGCTCTCCATGGGGCATACCGGGAGAGGCGGTCCCGTAGGTACGATGGTCCTAGGCCGTGAAGGGCTTTAAAGGTCAAAAGCAGCACCTTAAATCTGACCCTGTACTCCACCGGAAGCCAGTGCAGCTTGAAAACATATTAATGAAATAACACAAAAATGCATTGTATAAGGGGACACTGCTTTGAAGAAATGTATCTATTAGGCAAATTTTGCAAAGAAATGTGGAAACATTAACAGAGGAGAAATGAGAATCTGAAACTGACAGATTCACCCATCCCTAATTAGGAGTGCAATTCAGTTCCTGGCAAAATGTGTTAAGAGGATTTTAAGTTGAGCGGTGAATGTGCATAATCACCAGCCATGGTGCACATTCACCAGCCCTCGTGGAGAATGTGCACCTAATCCTTCCATGGAGAGGTAATTGTGCACATTTCCTGGTCCATATACACAAACAGGCCTTGGAGGATGTGCATATGGTGAATGGATTTTGTTTACACTTGGGAGAAGAAGATGGTTAAAGAATATTTTGCTCAGCTAGAGATGAAAGCAGGTGAGCTCCATAATGTGCAGGAGGGTTGTGCTATGACACAGGTGGGGAACCTCAGACCCAGAAGCTGAATGTGGTCCTAGCAGCCACTCTGTTTGGCCCTTGAGAGTTTCCCTAGGCTCCACACCCTTCCCAGGCCACATACCCTTCTCGCTCTGTTATGCAGCCTCCTTGGATGTTTCTGACTGCTTGTAATGTATTAATAGAATCTGATATAATGTCTCGTGCATGTCTGGATGGAGGAAAGATAAGTCTGTGTGTAGACACTAACCAAAAAAGGAAAAAAATACATTTGCTTTTCTGCCCAAGTTTGCCTCCAGTTGCACCCATCAGTGTCAGCACTTCACACACACAAAATGAAACAAAACCGTATAATCTTCTCTTGGTCTAAAGATAGTGGGTTGTTGCTGTTTTTAATGAACTCTGGAGTCACTTGTTTCAGCTATCTGTTTGTTCTTCTAGCTGTGATAAGTCAAAGGACACCAATTCTCTGGAAATGGATGGCTTTGAGGTGGCTCAGAAAGTCTTCAGTGCTTGTGAAATGGAAAGGTAATCTGGCAGGGAAGAGACCCATCTGCCCCTAATTGCATTTCTAGCATCTTGCGGGAATATAATGGGATATAGATTAGACATGCCTGGAAACCTAATAGCAATTTTCAGGCCCACAAACTCACCTGGCTTTTCCATTGGATGGATTCTAGCTGGAGTGTCCAGCATTGCTAGTGATGGCAGAGAAGTGAAATATTTCAGTATCACATACCAGCCACTTACTAGGTGGGTTCCTAACCCAAACACTATTGTTTTCCTTCTGGCTAGAACTACATAGGGCAGTTCCAGCAGTGGACTGTGACACCCCTGCGTTTAATTCTTCATAACACTTACGCCAGGGTTGAGTAACCCTTTTCAGTCTCAGGGTCAAATCCTCAGCAATTTCTCATAACATTCAGAACTGCTGTGCTGAAGTACAGGGGTCACACACCAGTAATTAAAGGTCTGATATAAAAATGTCAGCAGCTGAAATTTTCCTCATAATTGTATTTCCAGATTAAAACAGGCTTGCCCAGTCTAATTTGTCCCAGCCACACAGCTGTAAAGGTGTAATGCACCATTTGCTTTCTTCCTATCCCTGTACTTCTTGCTGCAAGCTGCTCCTATTAGAAGAGAGCAAATCTCTTCAGCAAAGAAAATACAGGAAATGCCTCGTGTTCCTTCCTTCTGATTGCTTAGTAGCAGCAAGTGTGACTAAGTATCGTTCACAACAGCAGCACCTTCATATCTGCCTAATTAGCCAGAGAAGGTTGCCACCTCATTTTGTTTCCTAACTTTCTTTATATTTCATAATTTACTTATTTATTTCATTAAATTTATATACCGCTTGATTATAAAGAAACCTCAAAGAGGTTTACAAAAAGATAACACACGAAAATCAATTCAAAAATCACAACCATACTTTAAAACAGATGCACGTTAAAATACCGAAACAGAATAAAATTACCTCAACTTTCTAAGCATCTGGGTAGGCTTGTCTAAACAAGAATGTTTTTAACAGGCACTGAAAAGAGTACAAGTTACAGGTAGGTAGCCATGTTGGTCTGCCGTAGTTGAAACAAAATGAAAAAATTCCTTCCAGTAGCGCCTTAGAGACCAACTAAGTTTGTTATTGGTATGAGCTTTCATGTGCATGTATCTGAAGAAATGTGCATGCACACAAAAGTGGTGCCAATTCCATTTATCAAAGAGGTCGAGTGGGCGCATGTGGGGTAAGGCGATATATAATTGACTTCCCCCTTTTTGTTAACGAAAGCTAAGGCTCTAGACCTCCAGCTGGAGGTGACGGGGGAAGGGAATGAATGTGAAGATGAACTAGAAAGTGTTCAAAGTTCTACCCCAACATGAACTTCCTTCACCTTTAGTTCACCTGGCAATTATGGGGACTACTTCCAGGAGTAGCTCTGAGGTTTTCGCACTACATCCAACTGAACTAGTTCATTTCAGACATCTAGAGGGCACACGGTTCAGTAAAGCTGACTTAGATGGCTTGACAAAAAGAGAGAGAGAGAGAGAGAGAGAGAGAGAGAGAGAGATGTTTTTGGACAATGGATCTGTCCATAGCTATTAGTGATAACAGCTGAATGGAACCTCCATTAGAAGCAGAATGTCACACTGTGTACCAGGTGCTAAGGACTGGAGACAAAGAATAAGAAAAGGCTGTCATGTTCATTCTCTGTCTGTGAGTGCCCCAGACATCTGATGTTCTAAATTGATGTTCTAAAGGGAGTGCTAGACTGGAGGTCCTTTATCTGATTAATCAAGGCAGTTCTTAAGTGCTAAAAAGAGTTTGTTGCTATTGCTGCTATTGTTGTTGTTGTTTAGTCGTTTAGTCGTGTCTGGCTCTACGTGACCCCATGGACCAGAGCACACCAGGCACTCCTGTCTTCCACTGCCTCCCGCAGTTTGGTCTGATAGCTTCATCATCCATGAATTTGTCTACGCTCCTATCCCCCCCTTTTAAAGCCATCCATGTTGTTGCTTGACTCCTCTAGGGAAGAAAAGATCGAGCATCTTGAACAAATGGTCCTCAGCCTCCAGAGAGAAGTCCTCTCCTTGAAGCGGAAAGTGCAGTACCTGGAAGCATCCTCCTTTAAGGAGCAAGAGCCCACACGCCATCCCTGCGAGGCATCCGAACTCTTCAATGGGTACACCAGGGGGCAACTCAAAGAGGCCATCCGGTTTGACCAGAAGATCAGCACCGCTTGCAAAACACTCCTCTACAAGCTCTTCAGTTCTGACTATATACAGAGCCATTCCATCACGGGGAGGCGGGGAAACACCTTCCGGGAGGCTAAGCCCATGATGGACGAGAGATGCATAAAAATCATCAGGGTTTTGCTGAAGCAGAAGTTTGGGGACCATCTGAGCGACACGGTGATCACGGAGAAGATCCAGAACGTGCAGAAAGCTCTGAGGCAGAAATTCAAGACAGAATGTCTCTGAGATGCACCATCCCATCTGTAGATGAGATGGGGGTTCCCTGCTACGTTATCACCAGTGTTGATCGGGGCCTTGGAGATGAAAGACGCCTACTGTTGAGACCCCAGATCTTTGCTGTCTGATCTTGAAAGCCTTTCTGAAGCTGAAGCTGCTACCATCCTGTCATTGGGAATACGGATCTATTGCTTACCCTACGCAGAAGTGGAGCTAAGAGCTGTGAAGCAGGCAGTTTGCCATATGCACCAGCTCATAAACTGATTTCCATATGCTAGGAGACAGATGAGATGTTAGGAAGCAGGACACCACGTGAAGCTCAGCTGGTCATAAAGTGATATCCACATGCTGGGAGCCAGATGAGACTGGAACCTCTTATAGAACAGCAATGCAGTCCCAAACAATCTTTTCTAGGAATAAGGTCCACTGAACTCAGTGGGTCTTCTGAGTGGATAGGCATAGGATTATGCTTTCATTGATTTTGGATTGTATTCATTGCTTTTGTTTGCACTACCAAATTAGCATTCTGCTTTCTCACTTTGTATGTCTTTTGCTCTCTCTCTCTCTCTCTCTCTCTCTCTCTCTCTCTCTCTCTTTCTCGCCTTCTCCATATTAAATGGCTCATAAATTTTCTATTTTATGTTGTTTTTTTCCGTGTGTGTATGCAAAACAAGAGCCCATTTATTATGGAGGCCTCAAAGAGCAATACAGGTTTTTTTAATACCATGAGTACAGCCTGTTCAGTAATTTTTATTTCTTTTCCCCCCGTAGGAGCAAATGGCAGCCATTCATTTATATGGCAGGAAGTCTAGAGGTGCACACAGAAAGCTCAATGGGTGGGGCTGGATGTGCTCCCTACCTCTGGAGAGATGCAGTACAGTGGTACCTCGGGTTAAGTACTTAATTCGTTCTGGAGGTCCGTTCTTAACCTGAAACTGTTCTTAACCTGAAGCACCACTTTTGCTAGTGGGGCCTCCCGCTGCTGCCGCGCTGCTAGAGCATGATTTCTGTTCTCATCCTGAAGCAAAGTTCTTAACCCGAGGTACTATTTCTGGGTTAGCGGAGTCTGTAACCTGAAGCGTTTGTAACCTGAAGCGTATGTAACCCGAGGTACCACTGTACTTGGGATGAAGAACAGGGCTGCCTCTGCACTTGTGTGGTTTGGGATTTTAAAATCGCATGTATATCCAATCTTTTCCTCCAAGCAGCTCTCCCTCTCCCCATTTAACCCCCACAACAACCGTGTGAGGTAGGTTAGGTTGCAAGGCAGTGACTGGCTCAAAGTCACCCAGTGAACTTTATGCCCAAGTGGGGATTTGAACCTTGGCCTCCCAGGTCTTCGTCTGACACTCTAACTGCAACACCCCACTAGCTCCCTGGTTGCAGCAGGGAGTGGAAAACCTTAGCTCTGAATGTCAGTGTGGTGCAGTGGTTAAGAGCGGTGGACTCCTAATCTGGGGAACCGGGTTCGCGTCTCCACTCCTCCACATGCAGCTGCTGGGTGACCTTGGGCTACTCACACTTCTTTGAAGTCTCTCAGCCCCACTCACCTCACAGAGTGTTTGTTGTGGGGGAGGAAGGGAAAGGAGAATGTTAGCCGCTTTGAGACTCCTGAAGGGGAGTGATAAAGCGGGATATCAAATCCAAACTCTTCTTCTTCAAATGTGACCTGCAGGCAGCTGTGCATCATGAGGTCCTGGTTCCTGGGGTGGGTGCAAGCACGCCAGAGGGTGGGACACGGAGAACAGAGGGTGAGGGATCCAGCCGCGGCACTCCGTCCCTTGCAGCCGACACCGCCAGAGCAACCCTCCCTGCAATGGAGCCAAGCGGGCCACGCTGCACCACTGGCCAGCCCATGCAGGGGGGAGCTTGGCCAGCCAACCCAGCTCTTGGCGGGTGCGAAGCAGGTGCCCCCAGCACAGCATGGTGTAGTGGTTAAGAGAAGTGGACTCATAATCTGGTGAACCGGGTTCAATTCCCCGCTCCTCCACATGCAGCTGCTGGGTGGCCTTGGGAATGTGGCCTCCAGTCTGACCCCTACCCCTGTTGTCTAATAGGATTCGATGGGAGCCACTGATATCTGACTCAGCCCTTATCTGCATGCCTTTGAATCTGCAGACCTCCACTCTGGTGGGCTTCTTGTGGACAAAGACATCTTAGGCTTTGAAACCATGACGAAGAGAGAGAGAGAGAGAGAGAGAGAGAGAGAGAGAGAGAGAGATGAAGCAGGCAGAGACTGGGGCTAGTCTAAATGTCAATTCATGGAGCTGAGAGTAACGCAGGTGAAGTGGGGGGGGGGGGGGAGAGAGAGAGCAGGATAAAGCTCCAGACAAACAGAATTGAGCCTCGGAAGGTGCTAAAAAACATTATTTATATTCTAGGGCCCTCCAGTTAGCTTAAAGCATTTCAAGTGCCAGATAACCTTCAAAAAGATGTAATTTGATGGAAATTTATGCCATGACGCTATTTTGAAAAAATAAGGGTGTTCTTGAACAACTACATTGTGCCATTTGTATCAGGACTGGGGAACCTATGGCCCTGCAGAGGATGTTCTGCTCCAGCTCCCATCAGCCCAGGTCAGCATGGCCAATGGTCAAGGATGATGTGAGATAGAGTCCACCAACATCTGGAAGGCCACATGAGGCTCCCCCAACCTGGTGTCCTCCAGTTTTTTTGGCACTACAGCTTCCATCAGCCCCAGACAGCATGACACATGTATATTAAATACATTATTATTTATTAACTTTCTATAGTTCCCTTCATCCGAGGATCACAGGGCTGTTTACAACATAGAATCATGGAATTGTAGAGTTGGAAGGGACCACGAGGGTCATCTAGTCCAACCCCCTGCAGTGTAGGAATCTTTCCCTCAACATGGGGCTCAAACCAATAATAATAATAATAATAATAATAATAATAATAATAATTTATTATTTATACCCCGCCCATCTGGCTGGGTCTCCCCAGCCACCCTGGGCGGCTTCCAACAAAGTATTACAATACAGTGGTCTGTTAAACATTAAAAGCTTCCCTAAACAGGGCTGCCTTCAGATGTCTTCTAAAAGTCTGGTAGTTGTTCTTCTCTTTGATATCTGGTGGGAGGGCGTTCCACAGGACGGGCGCCACTCCCGAGAAGGCCCTCTGCCTGGTTCCCTGTAACTTCGCTTCTTGCAGTGAGGGAACCGCCAGAAGGCCCTCGGCGCTGGACCTCAGTGTCTGGGCAGAACGATGGGGGTGGAGACGCTCCTTCAGGTATATTGGACCGAGATTAAGAATAAAATACATAAAATAAAGTAAGAGTCTCGTGCTCTTCCGACTGAATACATTCTCTCTGTGTCTTATTCACTCTCTATCTAGAGACTGATGGGTGGAAAGGGAGTAAGAAGACATCATCTTCCATTTTGCCCTGTGTTTATCACATGCAGGACTGTTCCTATACAACCATGGTTTGTCTTCTGCCGAAACGTACAACATTTGCCTCACTGCGCTGTGGTGAAATTACACAGCTCAGTGTAATTAGTTTCATAAATTACACTTTCATTGTGTTATTCCATCCCATTCATTTCCATGCAAAGGAAACACAATGTAAAAGGGGGAAGATATAATCAATTGCATCATCATTTGCGGACTGAAAGCAGTGACATATGAACATCAATTGTGGAATGATCCACTGGATTAATTTCGGTCCTGTACATGGGGTGACTAAGCGGACATTGTCAATTTCTGCTCCCATTTCCATTGGAAGTTCCCACCCCCCTTACATGCAAAATGTTAAAAAGAGATTCTTGATATAAAAGATGTATTATGACCAACAAAGCTTACTAACAAAGCCTATTCTTCCAACAGTGATCAGCCTTTTTATTGCTGAATAACCAGTGATCTCAAACAAGTATTGTGATGTTGGTTATGTATGGTGTCTCACCCACTGAAATACTAATTCTGAATAATACTTGCACATTGCTTAAGCTAAGTAGCACCCACATCAGAATCACCATACATTCTTCTTTGGCGATCACTTGTAGCCGAGTAAGATTGTCTTCCATGAACATGGCTTTAACAGTGAGTCCGTAAGTGACTGTGGAGGCCAATTCTGGATCCACATGTCCTTCTAAAGTGGGGACATAGGTTTCTGGGCGGGAGTTGATCAGGGTGATGGTTTGCCAAGCATGCCTTCCTCTTAGCACATTTCTCCCTTTCTTCCTGAGTTCAAGCGTCTTCAAAGCCCATGACACTTTTGGTAAGGGCTGTTCTCCAATTGGAGTGCTCGCAGGTCAGTGTTTCCCAGTTGTCAGTGTTTATACTACATTTTTATTTTTATTTTAGATTTGCTTTGAGAGAATCTTTAAAACTCTTTTGCTGACCACCAGCATTACGCTTTCCATATTTATGTTCAGGATAGAGTAGTTACTTTGGAAGATGATAATCAGGCATCCGAACAACATGAACAGTCCAACGAAGTTGATGTTGACGAATCATTGCTTCGACACTTGTGATCTTTGCTTCTTCCAGTACACTGGCATTAGTTTGCATGTCTTCCCAAGTGATATGTAAAATTTTTGGAGACACCGTTGATGGAATCTTTTGAGGACTTGGAGTTTACAATGTGGCCCAATTTAGCCGCAGGGCTCATCCTTGTAGAAGCTTCACCTTACCTTAGGGGATGAGAATGCCATGGCCCCCCCAGATGCTGCAATTGGACTGGTTGCTACCTGGACCTTTTAGCAAGCCATCTGGGACATTTAGATAAGCATTGGGTCAGTTGGCTAAGACAAACTGCTGCTTTCATTCTGCAGGCTGCCTGGCTCTCCACACATGGCTTCTCCCCGGAGCTTTCTGCCTCTCTATCTGTCTTGGAGAGCGGGAAATATGTTTAAGAGGCCGCTGCTGGCAGTTCCAGCCCAGGCTTGTTCATTTCCCCAGGTTACCATGCTTCGCAGACTGCTGGATTTAATTGGAAACGTCATTGTCTGCAGACTTGCTTGGGCTCTGTTCCTGTGACCAGCTCTGGCTCACGTGTCGGGGGCTGAGTCCTGCCAACAGGCAACAACATACAGAAGCAGCAGATCCACTTAGTGTATGAACCAAAGTTTCGTTTCGAGAATCTGCGGTGATCATGATGCCCAGACCAAAGGCTAGAGGAGCAGGACAGGTGCTGGCTAAGCATCATTGAATGCACAGATTATTCTTACTTCCATGCCAACTTTGAGATAAGCGCAGGAATGGACCCTTTATCTTCCTCTGAAGATCATTGTCCGGATAGTCAATGAATCTTTGATAACTCTGTTTGCTTGAACTGGGAAGCAGCTGTTCATGGAAAACACCCCAGTTATAAACTAATTCCTCATTATGCCTCATTTCCTTAAAGGGTTGGAGGCAAAATTCTACACACACACACACACACACACACACACACACAGTTAAATGGTGTGTGTGTGTGTGTGTGCATTTTATCCACCTTTCAGGTTTACATTTGCCAGTGTTGATAATGCATCCTTTTGACAGCTAAGCATTTCATCAGATTCACGAAGGTAGAAACCTGTTCAGTCTTCTGGATTTCCATTTGTGACTGAAAGCAACAGCTGTGCTCATGAGGAAATTCTGTCTTTCTGTCTAGTGGTATTTGCATGTTTGATTGAAGATATGACAATTCATCACGGGTCTTTTGTTAAACCAGTAAGTCATTTTGGCTTCACAATGATATTGGGCAGAGTGCCCCACACAGCTCAAAAAAATCTGTAAGATTGTTGTCGGTGTTAGAAGAAACTTCTGAAGGCATAGGGACGCAGGTAGCGCTGTGGTTTAAACCACTGAGCCACTTGAGCTTGCTGATCAGAAGGTCGGCGGTTCGAATCCCTGTGACGGGGTGAGCTCCCGTTGCTCTGTCCCAGCTCCTGCCAACCTACCAGTTTGAAAGCACCCCAGTGCAAGTAGGTAAATGGCATTTCTGTGCGTTCTGGCATTTGGTCCTCTGTGTGGCAGTAGCGGTTAAGTCATGTTGGCAACATGACCCGGAAAGCTGTCTGCAGACAAACACTGGCTCCCTCGGCCTTAAAGCGAGATGAGCGCCACAACCCCACAGTCACCTTTGACTGGACTTAACCATTCAGGGATCCTTTACCTTTCTGAAAGCATCAACCATTCTCTTTGTTAAGTCAGTAGGCCTGGCCATGTTTGTTAGGTATCTATTTACATGTCTAAGGAGCTGGTTGAGTACAGCTGTGTTGGCATGGGAAGAGCTGGGTGATGTTTTTTCAGGAGGATGTAAGCCTTCCCCTCCTCACCTGGTTGGAGGACACATCATCTTGTAGGAAGGAGAGCAATATCCCAGGAGCTAAACTTTTGTTTTAGTTACGTCAGGAGCTGGAAGCAGGGAAGGTGAAGCTTGCTCTCCAAGCTGAGACTAAAGCTATGGCTTTCCTGAAAACCTATTTGGAAAGCGGGATACGTTGGAGTGTAAATCCTATGAGCCTTGCTATCTTATACACAGGATGTAGATATGTTTAAATTAAACCACATATCCTAAAGACACAGATGCGGGTGGTGCTGTGGGTAAAACCACACAGCCTAGGACTTGCCTAGGAAGGCCAGCAGTTCAAATCCCCATGATGGGGTGAGCTCCTGTTGCTCGGTCCCTGCTCCTGCCAACCTAGCAGTTTGAAAGCACGTCAAAGTACAAGTAGATAAATAGGTTCCGCTCCGGCAGGAAGGTAAACGGCATTTCTGTGCGCTGCTCTGGTTCACCAGAAGCGGCTTAGTCATGCTGGCCACATGACCCGGAAGCTGTACGCCGGCTCCCTCGGCCAATAAAGCGAGATGAGCGCCGCAACTCCAGAGTCGGCAACGACTGGAACTAATGGTCAGGGGTCCCTTTACCTTTACCTTTATCCTAGAGACACCACAATCTCCAGTGACCTTGATTCCAAGGAAACCAAACCTTGGGTAAGTTCTGGAATCCCTGAAGTCTCTTGCTGCTCAGAGATTGGGGCGCACACGACAATGTTCTGTTAAGAAACCAACCTCTGTTCAGGTGTAGCATGGCTGTGCAATGAGCATGTGGGAGAGCTGCACTTGGATTGTGAATGTAGACTGCAAAGCGCATGGTGCAGTGCGAGTGATAAGTCCATGCACAAAAATATCCAGGGCCATTCAAATGTGAAATATGGTCTGTATTCAGAGTGACCGAGAAGAATCTGAGATAAATTGTGTGAGTTACAGAGCAAGTTCTGGAGCATGATTCCACCTGAGTGATATCCCGGATTTCATCTTGAATTCTGTATTGCACCTCTATAGCATGTTTCTGTCTTCATTTCCTCCCAAACGCCACAATTCACTATGAAATGCAATTTGCTACATTACTAATTCAGGCACCTTCTCTTGCTGGGGGGAGCATAAGAGGAAGAAGAAGCAACTTCTGGAAAATTACATGGTATATTTCAATATCCCCCCCTCCCAAATGCATTTATAGCACCTGTCATAGGCACACACATTATATTTGTGGAGAAATAATTCATTCCATCCAGCAAAAGAATGTGCAGGAAGAAGGAGATTATGCTGACATTTTGGATTAGAAATTTTTCCCCCCTCGATGGCAGGTACTCAACAAGTGGCAGCAAATTGCAGATTTCTCCCAGTACATCCCATTCCCCCGGGGAAACTTCAGATCAGAAAAAGCATAACTATAAAGCCAGCTCACAAATTTGTATTATCTAATACTAAGGAAAATAACCAATGTATTATAGGCTGAGGAATCTTCTTTCTATATGAAAATGTGGTTGCTCGACTATGACAGATCTCTGGAACTTACTACCCCTTAGGACTTGTTGTTGCTGTTTAGTTGTTTAGTCGTGTCTGACACTTCATGACCCCATGGACCAGAGCACACCAGGCACTCCTGTCTTCCACTGCCTCCCGCAGTTTGGTAAAACTCATGCTGGTAGCTTTGAGAACACTGTCCAGCCATCTCGTCCACTGTCTTCTCCTTGTGCCCTCCATCTTTCCCAACATCAGGGACTTTTCCAGGGAGTCTTCTCTTCTCATGAGGTGGCCAAAGTACTGGAGCCTCAGCTTCACAATCTGTCCTTCCAGTGAGCACTCAGGGCTGATTTCCTTAAGAATGGGTAGGTTTCTGTCCCCTTAGGACAGAAAGCGTCATTTAGTATGGTACCATCTGCCTATGTAGCAGAGATGGGAAATCTGTGGTCCTTCAGATCTTGGTGACCTCCAGTGTCCACCATTTTACAGCCACTGGTTCACAGATTGCTTCACAAACTTAGAATTAGGTATGTTTGTCTTTACATGTGAATGTAACTGAATTTCTCCCCCATGTCTGTGCAATGATTATGGGACAAGAAACTGGCATTCTCCTTTGCCCACCAAGCTTCCACCACTGGCTGGGGCAGCAACATCTGCAGAGCAGAGGAAAGCAGTCCCCTTCCAGAGCCACCCAGCACATTCTCCCAGTTCCACTCTTTCTGACAACTTCATAAACTTCTAGCAGGTTTTACTGAGTAACCTTGGGTTCTTCTACCTCTCATCCTGAAAAGCAGGCCTCTCCTGGAGTTGCAAAGCACCAGCTACAAAGTGTGCAATCGCTGACTTCCATCTTCCAGAGAGAGCCAGTGTGGTGTAGTGGTTAAGAGCAGTGGACTCATAATCTGATGAACCGGGTTCGCTTCCCCGCTTCTCCACATGCAGCTGCTGGGTGACCTTGGGCTAGTCACACTTCTCTGAAGTCTTTCAGCCCCACTCACCACACAGAGTGTTTGTTGTGGAGGAGGAAGTGAAAGGAGATTGTTAGCCACTTTGAGACTCCTTAAGGGGAGTGAAAGGCAGGATATCAAGTCCAAACTCCTCCTCCTCCTCCCCTTCTTCTTCTTCTTCTTCTTCTTCTTCTTCTTCTTCTTCTTCTTCCACAATAGGGGGATATTCACCACTGGGCGATAGTTGCTCAACACTCCTGGGTCCAGGGAGGTCTTCTTAAGGAAGGGGTGAACTGCCAGCTCCTTCAAGGCAGTTGGTACCATCCCCTTCACCGATGAAGTATTAATTGCTCCCTGGATCCACTTAGGCAACCCCCTACAGCTAGCTCTTAGAAGCCAAGATAGTTGAGGGTCAAGGAGACAGGTGGCCAGCTTCATTTCTCTAAGCAGCTTGTTCACATCCTCAGGCTGCAATTATCTAAACTGATCCAGTACAGATGGAACAGGCAGTCTCTAGACACCTCCACTGGACTAGCATCCAACTCTGTCTGAACCATAGAGCTAGGAGTTCGTATTTGATATTTGCCACCAAAATCCCCTGCAAAAAATAAAATAAAAAATAGAACTTTTGGAGTATTCTCCCCACCTCCCAGAAAGTTTTACTTGGATGCAAGTTTTTGGACTCGGGTGGCGCTGTGGGTTAAACCGCAGAGCCTAGGACTTGCCGATCAGAAGGTCAACGGTTCGAATCCCCGTGAAGGGGTGAGCTCCCGCTGCTCGGTCCCTGCTCCTGCCAACCCAGCAGTTTGAAAGCACGTCAAAGTGCAAGTAGATAAATAGGTACCACTCTGGCGGGAAGGTAAACGGCATTTCCGTGTGCTGCTCTGGTTCGCCAGAAGCGGCTTAGTCATGCTGGCCACATCAAGGGAAGTAATAGTGCCCCTGTATTCTGCTCTGGTCAGACCTCACCTGGAGTACTGTGTCCAGTTCTGGGCACCACAGTTCAAGAAGGACACTGACAAACTGGAACGTGTCCAGAGGAGGGCAACCAAAATGGTCAAAGGCCTGGAAACGATGCCTTATGAGGAACGGCTAAGGGAGCTGGGCATGTTTAGCCTGGAGAAGAGGAGGTTAAGGGGTGATATGATAGCCATGTTCAAATATATAAAAGGATGTCACATAGAGGAGGGAGAAAGGTTGTTTTCTGCTGCTCCAGAGAAGCGGACACGGAGCAATGGATCCAAACTACAAGAAAGAAGATTCCACCTAAACATTAGGAAGAACTTCCTGACAGTAAGAGCTGTTCGACAGTGGAATTTGCTGCCAAGGAGTGTGGTGGAGTCTCCTACTTTGGAGGTCTTTAAGCAGAGGCTTGACAACCATATGTCAGGAGTGCTCTGATGGTGTTTCCTGCTTGGCAGGGGGTTGGACTCGATGGCCCTTGTGGTCTCTTCCAACTCTATGATTCTATGATTCTATTATTCTATGCCCCGGAAGCTGTACGCCGGCTCCCTCGGCCAATAAAGCGAGATGAGCGCCGCAACCCCAGAGTCGGCCACGACTGGACCTAATGGTCAGGGGTCCCTTTACCTTTACCTTTATACAGCTGCAAATAAAATGTTTTAAATGTGTTTCAAGTGCAATATAAAATGTGACACTAGATGGTGATGGTCAGCCTTATGGAAAATTCAATGTGTTTTTAAAAACGCTTTTTTTAAAAAAGCATTTTCAGACCGGTTTTTATATGGGTATAGATTCCACCATAGAGTTGAGTCAAGCAATCCACCCTTCTTTATCTTATAAGCAATTTCACCGTCAGGCTAACACTGCAGCGCAAAGCACTGGCAAAGGTGAGTCGCAGCAAAGTACTTGTGATTCATTTAAACACACAGAGCAATTTGTCAGAGCATGTAACAGAATGCTGCTTAGCTTTCCCTTGAGGATTTGCTAAGAGATCTGTCGCTTGTGCCTTGTGCCCCCGCAAAGGGAGCAACAGCTCATCAACATGACAATATGGCAGAGCCATTAGGAGGAATCAATGGGGGGGAGGGTGTCATTTTAAGTTCTTTCTGTAGGTGTCCATTAACACACTCCTCTCATCCTTTCTGGTGAGAAACAGATAGGAAGTTCATTACTTTAATTCACTTTTTACAGTACAGAATTGAAAACTAAATTAGAAGGAACTTGGCTCCCGGAACACAGAATACTTTCAGTTCATTAGCGGATTGCCCCAGTTAGAATACACAGAAACAGGGCGGCATTCGACTAAATAATAATTGCGTGTGCAGAATGACTGCTGATTGCACAAAAGGACTTGACCCCTTCTCCTCCCCCTGAGGCCATCCCAGATCTGTTCCAGAGGGTTGATAGAACCCCTAAAACAGGGATGTCCAACCAGTAGATCATGATCTACCAGTAGATCCCCAGCTGATCCTGGTGGATTGTGGGATCCTTATCATGTACAGTGGTACCTCAGGTAAAGAACTTAATTCGTTCCGGAGGTCCATTCTTAACCTGAAACTGTTCTTAACCTGAAGCACCACTTTAGCTAATGGGGCCTCCTGCTGCCGCCGAGCCGCTGGAGCGTGATTTCTGTTCTCATCCTGAAGCAAAGGTCTTAACCCGAGGTAATGTTTCTGGGTTGGCAGAGTTTGTAACCTGAAGCGTCTGTAACCTGAAGAATCTGTAACCCGAGGTACTGTCACGGCTAAAAATTGGCCGCTGTTTCTTTAATGCTAAAAGAACTAAGTCAGGATGAGTCAGCGGCCTACAATGACTCATCCAACCTTTCACCAAATTGTACCTGTATATATAGAGTGGTCCAGATCGTGAAGCTGAGGCTCCAATACTTTGGCCACCTCATGAGAAAAGAAGACTCCCTGGAAAAGACCATGATGTTGGGAAAGATTGAGGGCACAAGGAGAAGGGGACGACAGAGGACGGGATGGTTGGACAGTGTTCTTGAAGCTACCAACATGAGTTTGACCAAACTGTGGGAGGCAGTGGAAGACAGAAGTGCCTGGCGTGCTCTGGTCCAGGGGGTCACGAAGAGTCAGACACGACTAAACAACAGCAACAACATATCATAGAATCATAGAGTTGGAAGAGACCACAAGGGCCATCGAGTCCAACCCCCTGCCAAGCAGGAAACACCATCAGAGCACTCCTGACATATGGTTGTCAAGCCTCTGCTTAAAGACCTCCAAAGAAGGAGACTCCACCACACTCCTTGGCAGCAAATTCCAATGTCGAACAGCTCTTACTGTCAGGAAGTTCTTCCTAATGTTTAGGTGGAATCTTCTTTCTTGTAGTTTGGATCCATTGCTCCGTGTCCGCTTCTCTGGAGCAGCAGAAAACAACTTTTCTCCCTCCTCTATGTGACATCCTTTTATATATTTGAACATGGCTATCATATCACCCCTTAACCTCCTCTTCTCCAGGCTAAACATGCCCAGCTCCCTTAGCCGTTCCTCATAAGGCATCATTTCCAGGCCTTGGACCATTTTGGTTGCCCTCCTCTGGACACGTTCCAGTTTGTCAGTGTCCTTCTTGAACTGTGGTGCCCAGAACTGCACACAGTACTCTAGGTGAGGTCTGACCAGAGCAGAATACAGTGGCACTATTACTTCCCTTGATCTAGATGCTATACTCCTATTGATGCAGCCCAGAATTGCATTGGCTTTTTTAGCTGCCGCGTCACACTGTTGGCTCATGTCAAATTTGTGGTCAACCAAGACTCCTAGATCCTTTTCACATGTACTGCTCTCAAGCCAGGTGTCACCCATCTTGTATTTGTGCCTCTCATTTTTTTTGCCCAAGTGCAATACTTTACATTTCTCCCTGTTAAAATTCATCTTGTTTGTTTTGGCCCAGTTCTCTAATCTGTCAAGGTCATTTTGAAGTGTGATCCTGTCCTCTGGGGTGTTAGCCACCCCTCCCAGTTTGGTGTCATCTGCAAATTTGATCAGGATGCCCTTGAGTCCATCATCCAAGTCGTTGATAAAGATGTTGAATAAGACCGGGCCCAAGACAGAACCCTGTGGCACCCCACTAGTCACTCTTCTCCAGGATGAAGAGGAACCATTGATGAGCACCCTTTGGGTTCGGTCAGTCAGCCAGTTACAAATCCACTGAGTGGTAGCATAGTCAAGACCGCATTTTACCAGCTTCTTTACAAGAATATCATGGGGCACCTTGTCAAATGCCTTGCTGAAATCAAGGTAGGCTACATCCACTGCGTTCCCTCCATCTACCAGGCTTGTAATTCTGTCAAAAAACGAGATCACGTTAGTCTGACATGACTTATTTTTCAGAAATCCATGCTGACTATTGGTGATCACAGCATTCCTTTCTAGGTGCTCACAGACTGTTTGCTTAATGATCTGCTCCAGAATCTTCCCTGGTATTGATGTCAGACTGACTGGGCGGTAATTATTTGGGTCCTCTCTTTTCCCCTTTTTGAAAATAGGGACAACATTTGCCCTCCTCCAGTCTGCCGGGACTGTTCTCCAGGAATTCTCAAAGATGACTGCCAGTGGTTCTGAGATCACATCTGCCAGTTCTTTTAATACTCTTGGATGCAGTTCATCTGGCCCTGGAGACTTGAATGCATCTAAACTAGCCAAGTATTCTTGTACTATCTCCTTAGTTATTCTGGGCTGTGTTTCCTCTGCTGAATCATTTGCTCCAAATTCTTCAGGTCGGGCATTGTTTTCTTTATCGGAGAAGACTGAGGCAAAGAAGGCATTGAGGAGTTCAGCCCTTTCTGTGTCCCCTGTTTGCATTTCACCATCTTCTCCTCTGAGTGACCCCACTGTTTCTTTGTTCTTCCTTTTGCTACGAACATACCCATAAAAGCCTTTTTTGTTGCTTTTAACCTCTCTAGCAAGCCTGAGTGGTCAATGTTAGTGTTGGGTGTGGGTTGGTTGGATGGTAGAAAGCTGGTTGCGTTTGATATGTATAAAGCTGTTGGTCGTGGTTGGAGAAGATGACTTTTAAGAATAAAAGCAGCATTCTGCAAGGTACTCCTTCTTAAGGACCCTTCGTGCCAACTAAGGTCTGAGGACTAGGCAAAGGAGTAAAAAGGAGGTCAGAACCTTTTCTTTTTCAAACACTGACAGGTACCACTGTACAAAACGTTACGGGGGGAAGCTAAGAAACTGTGCAATCCTTCCCCCAAATCTCTGGGCACTACCCTCCTTAAAAAAATCATCAACTCTGGGCAATCCACCCACCCACCCCACCCCACACACGTTCCTCCTCCCTCCAATGAAAATGGGTAGATCACTGCAAGATTTTTTTTATACTGGGAGTAGATCACAGTCCCTTGGGAGTTGGACATGCCTGCCCTAAAAAATATATGGGGAGGAGCGCAGAGGGAGGAGGGAGAATACTGTTTTGTTGTGCAAGGAAAAATCCATGCCTTGACAGGATGCTCCCCTTAGCACTTTGCTGAATTTCACCAACAGACCCAGGGCATCTCCCCTCAAATCAGGATGGCTCACTGGTATCTCTCCAGTCATTGCTGAACTACAACTCCCATGAACCTCAGCCATCATGGCCAGGGATGATGAGCATTGAGAACATAATTTGTGCCCACTGGGTCAGGCCAGTGGCCGATCTTACACAATGTCCTCTTTTCACAGTGGCTGACCAGATTCCCGAAGGAAGCCTTCTGCAAATGGCTGTTCACCTACTGGAGTGAAGTCAGACCGTAGGAGAGTTACAGCACCTGCTGTGGCTGTAGAGACCAATACAGGAGAGGCATGTTTTGTTGCAGCTGGGGCAGATGAAGGCATCCAGTTGTGCTGCTGCAGATGCACCATAGCCGTTCTCTCTGTGCTCCTTCCAGTGGTCATCCTCCTCTGGTCACAGCTATGGATCCACAACATGACTGCCTGTCTCCAGGCACTGCGGTCATCTGCAAGGGATTCCCACACAGCACGGTTGATGTTTCCAGCCATCAAGGTCATATGAAGTAGCAAATAAAAGGTTGTACGCAACACAGCTCTAAGTAAGCTATTGGTAAAACCTATTTGGTGTTTCGCAACTTTCTGACTAGTTGCAGGACCTTAGCCAGACCTTGCAGAGTACACACAGAATCCATGGAAGCAATTGGCGACTTGGCTGCAGACAGGATAGATGAAGCAGGAACCAGGAACTTGTAGTTAGGTGTTTATTATATACAGTGGATTATTTACAGGAACAGAACATGGATCTTTTGCTAGCTCTCTCTGACACAACTCACAACTCCTACACTGACACACAGAACTCTGAACCTCTGAATACTGAACTAACACATTCCAGTTAGTAGGCCATTAATTATCACTCCTTTGAGAGAGCTTGACCAATCAGGGAGCTGTATCCATGTCTCTGTTATCACCAGGCAGACTTACTCCTTCAGATTGCCTTCTGGCTGTCTGCCAAACCTTAATTGACTCTGTGTGAGTAGCTGCACATACACAGTTTCCCAACATAAGCATCCTCCCAGAGCAAGAATTTCCACTTGTGCAATGAGACTCCCCCCCTTCCCCTGGTGTGCCCCCTAAATTTGTTCTAGGGGTTCCCTGAACCCTCCAGAGCAGATTGGGGTGGATACATGGGGTGAGTGATGGGGATATGGAGGAGTCTTGTTGCACAAGCAGAAATCCTTTTGCTGATGGGACGAGTTAGTTGAATATTGCCCAATACGAAAAACTTCAGTAAAATACCCCAGAGTCCCAGAACCATTTGGGTTCGATGAACAAAAAGGTCCAAGCTGGCCAACAGCAGCTTTTTGTGTTTCCCGTGAATAACAGAGACAGGTCCTGCTGAAAATATATTTATTTAAACATTTTTTTTATACCGTTTAATGACAATAATCTCAAAGCAGTTGATGAGGATAGAGAGCAAACTTTGCAGTGTTAATTTGGAATCTGACTTCAGAAGAGCAGTGCTGGATCAGGCCAAAGGCCCATCTAGTTCAGCAGCTGGCTTTCACAGTGGCCACCTGTAGGAAAGCCGCAAGCAAGCAGGATCCAATCACGAGAGCACCCTCCTTTCCTGTGGTTTCCAGAAACTGGTATTCAGAGGCGTGCTGATAACAACAACAACAACAACAACAACAACAACAATTTATTTGTACTCCACCCAGCTGGCTGGGTCTCCCCAGCCACTCTGGGCAGCTTCCAACAAAGATTAAAAATACATTAAAATGTCACACATTAAAAACTTCCCTGAACAGGGTTGCCTTCAGATGTCTTCTAAAAGTCTGGTAGTTGTTTATCTCTTTGACATCTGATGGGAGGGCGTTCTACAGGGCAGGTGCCACTACCGAGAAGGCCCTCTGCCTGGTTCCCTGTAGCTTAGCTTCTCGCAGTGAGGAAACTGCCAGAAGGCCCTCGGCGCTGGACCTCAGCGTCCAGGCAGAACGATGGGGGTGGAGACGCTCCTTCAGGTAGAACATAGCTATCATGCACAGTAGCCGTTCATAGCCTTATCCTACATGAAATCATTTTCTCTTGTTTCTGTCCTTTGCAAATTAGTCATATTTTACTTCTACAGGGGTTTTCCCCCTCCCCTTGACAGTCCCATTGGTTTTATGCTTTAATGCTATGCTATGATCTGTATGGTGTTTTATATTCTATTAATTTTAATTGTTGGCAATTGAAAATGGGTCAAGGATTGGTATTCCAGCATGACAATGACCCAAAACACACGGCCAAGGCAACAAAGGAATGGCTCAAGAAGAAGCACATTAATGTCCTGGAGTGGCCTAGCCAGTCTCCAGAGTCAATAAGGTTTGAGTAGCTCCACATCAGCCTCGAAATCTTATTGACTTGGAGAGGATCTGCAAAGAGGAGTGGGACGAAATGCCTCCTGGGATGTGTGCAAACCTGGTGACCACCTACAAGAAACCACGTCAATCTCTGACTTTTGTCTTCTGGGTTTCTGGGGGTTTTCCTGTCGTTATTCTGTCTCTCACAGCTACAATAAACCTACCATTAAAATTATGGACTGGTCATTTCTTCGTCAGAGGGCAAACGGGCAAATTTAGCAGGGGATAAAATACTCCCCCCCCCTCTCTATATATATATGAAAAAAGCAACTAAAACCTAAACTGGATGCCCACCCGTTAGTTTTAGTTCCAGTCTCTGCAAACATAAAGGTCAACAGGATTTTGGGCAGTGATGTGGCCCAGTAAAAGTGCTTTTTAGGTGAACTGCAGAAATTACCTGCTACTGAAAATATGAGAGGTGATCAACCTCAGAAGGTTAAGTGTGGTCCCAAGGGACAGCAGGACAGAAAATCAATTGTTCTTTATTGCTTAATGGAGGTATAAGGAAGTGATAGACACAGAACATTTCTGCTAAAACACTAACAGTTATTAAACCTTTTGTGTTGTGTTTGGGGCAGGCGGGAAGGGGGAGGAAGAGAAGCTGAAATGTAACAGAAAAGACAAAGGTTTTACAGAAAAGTGAATTGCTCCATCAAAACATGTCTCAGGGAGTTTGGCAGGAATAGTCAAAATGATAACCAACTATCAAGGGAACAGAGCTACTAGAAATTTGCCGATGCTCCGGGAAATGGGGAGCGATAGATTTTTGTGCCATCTGGTGAGAGAAAGAAATTGAAAGCGAAATGTGTTGATTTTGAAAGGGTGCCAGGAAGAAAATAAAAATTGCTGTTTTTCTTTAAAAATAAAAACAAAGTAACAACTGCATCAGGGACTATTCTGCTCGATTTTGTTTTGCAAATGGCAAGAAGTTAAGAAGAGCTCTGCTGAACTGGTCCAGTGGCGCAAAATAAATAGCAAAAACAGACAGACCTCAGCGTAACACTCAAATTGGAAGCATAACACTCAAAGCAGAGCACATTCCGCTTCCGAAAAAGGTTCGCAAACCAGAACACTTACTTCCGGGTTTGCAGTGTTTGGGTTCCAATTTGTTTGAGTAGCAAGGCATTTGAGAACCAAGGTACAAAATACAGATTCATTGCCTGCAGCTCCAAGCTTGAAAAAAAATGTGGAAAGCAACTTTCCCCTTCAGGAAACCATTTGCTGCTGGTGCCCTCAGCAAAGAGCACTGTTCATTGCTTAAAAAGCTCTTTCCTCAAAGAGATAAGAATGTATGGAAGCTGCTTAACACTGAGTCAGAAGGAGACCCACCTAGCACAGTATGGGCGAGGCTGACCGGCGGGAGCTGTCCAGGGTTTTAGGCAGGGATCTCTCCAAGCCCAACCTGGGGATGCCTGGATTTGAACCTGTGACCTTCTGCAAACAAGGCAGAGATGCTTGACCACTGAGCTAGGGCCTTTCCTCCATTACTTCCCAAAACCGCTTGCGCAAGAGTTCCACTCCTTGGAAACAACTCACATTTTCTGCCATCAGCTTGTTTTTGTTGTGCACCTGGTAATGGGAGGTTTGGAGAAGGGAGAGAGCTTATTTTCCAGTATGCTCAGGGTTAATAATACGTAGCTTGGGAATACCGCATATTAACAGGATGAATCACCTAAGTGCATGGCATTATTATATTTTCAATTTCCAGGTTGTTGTTGTGTTTTTAGTAGAGGGAACTTATAGAAAGCTGAGCGTCTAATTTATTTGTCCTAATCAGGAACATGAGATGGAAGGGTACATTTCTTCCCCTTCGGGAGCTAATACCACCTCTTGTTCATGCCTGATATTTCAGACCTATGGATTATACTTTAAGGGTAAGTGCCCACTCTTTGCCTGAACCAAACCAGAGAGGTGCATTTACAACATGCACAAACGCAGGTAAGTGCCATCCCAACAAATCTCATTACTGCAAATATCAGAGCCCAATTTAGAAATTATGCAGAAGTAGGGACATAGAGGACCATGAAGTGTAATGATGACAGCAGTGATTAGAGACTTCACTACATATCCATCAGTGATACTTATTTGTGCTGCTGCCACAAACTTCACAGAGTGGTGATTGTAGGTTTGGGTTCCCTTAGGTCAAATAAACTCAGTTACTTCTCCTCTTCGGAGTCCAGATAAACTTGATTGGTACAATGTGTTAATGATTTGCTAGATATATCAGTGAAGCAATATCAGTGCCGGATTTATGTATAAGCTAAACAAGCTATAGCTTAGGGCCCCACTCTCTTGCCCCCCCCCACCCAAAATATACTACTTCTTAATTGTATTTCACTATTGATATACTTCTTCTTAATTGTATTTCAGTTCAACAATTACTTTGATAAAATACATATTTTGTTATGTGCAAATGGCTTTAGATACCTATTAGGTCCGTAAATTACTATACAGTGGTAGCTCGCAAGACAAATGCCTCGCAAGACGGAAAACTCGCAAAACGAAAGGGTTTTTTGTTTTTTGAGCTGCTTCGCAAGACGATTTTCCCTACGGGCTTGCTTCGCAAGATGGAAACGTCTTGCAAGTTTGTTTCCTTTTTCTTAACACCGTTAATACAGTTGCGACTTGACTTCGAGGAGCAACTCATAGCACGCGGTGTGGTAGCCTTTTTTGAGGTTTTTGAAGACTTTGGTGATTTTTGAAGCTTTTCCAAAACTTTTCCGACACCGTGCTTCACAAGACGAAAAAAATCGCAAGACGACAAAACTCGCGGAATGAATTAATTTCGTCTTGCAAGGCACCACTGTATAGCATATATTCAACACAAAAAACAGTGTCAATTTGTTGTTGACAAAGGACAGCTGGACATATAAAGGGCTGCATTACCTTCAGCAGCTTAGGACCTCATCAAACCTAAATCCGGCCCTGAGCAATATATGTATAACAGTCTCATTTTTATTTAATGATATATATATATATATATATCGGATATATATATATATATATATATATATATATATTCGGATGAAGGGCGGTGGTTGCTAATTAAATTTGTATACCGCCCTTCATCCGAAGATCGCAGGGTGGTTCACAGCATAAAATACAAAATAAGAACACAAAATACATAATAAAACGAACACAAACCCCTTCCCACAAACACATTTAAAAGGCCATAGACTATAAATTGACCAAAGGCCTGGTGATAGAGAAACATTTCTGTTTCTGTTTACAGTTTATTGCACGAAACTTGCAATAACCATTTGTTTTTTTAAAAAAAGAAACCCAAAGAAAAATAAATAAAAGGAAGATAGTCCATTCATCTTTCTTGCTCCCAAAGTTTCAAAATATACACCTCCGGGTACTTTTTCTTCCTTTCAATGTTGCTTTATCAAGGCCCCGTTGTTTCATTTCCTTCTTTGATTTATGGCCAAGCTGTACATGGGAAGGCTCCATCCTCCAGCCCGCCTTTCAAATGGTGTTTAATCTTATCTGAGAAGCCCAGACATGGCTGAACAAACAATGGTCCCTTGATCTTCTGGCCCCAGCCTAATACAATTGCAGCCGGCAGACTAGAATTAAGAATAGAGAGCCAAGGAAAAAAAGAACGATAAGTAGGATTTTTTAAAAGAAGACGGAAGAATAGCAGCTACCAGGAAAGAAATGAGATAAATTTAATTTCCATCGTGTCTTAGAGCACCCAGGGCTGGGGGGGTGGAGGCACGAATGGCCCAGAAGCAGGCTGTGGTTTTCTTGTGTGAGTGTGTTTGTCTGAACTGGACCCTCAAAGGCAGGAACCGGCTATTAGATAATTTGCTTCTTGTGTCAAAGACCACAGGTTCAATTCCTTACTGGGGAAATCTGAAGAAGATTAATAAAAAGCCTATGCAAGGCTGTGGCAGCAGCACCCCAGGGGAGCATTTAACGTGTTGCTTTAAAGTGCAGAGAGAGAACACTTTGAACCTTTGCATAAGTGTTTTTTTGTTCCTGACTGCTAGTAACATCAGGAAGGTATGCCTCTGCGTTTCTCAGTGTGATTTGGAGATCTTGGTTCATGTTTCCAGAACATCCATGGTTCATTACTGCCTATGCTTCCCCCTTGAGTCTCTCAGGTAAATCCTTTGGGGAAACAACAAAAAATGACTCTAGAAGAAACCATATATCACAAGCTTCCCTCAGTTATAATTATTTATTAGTATTATTTATTAAATTTGTTTGCCACCCTTCATCCGAGGATCACAGGGCGCGCGCGCACACACACACACACACACACACACACACACACAATACAAAATGAGAACACAAAATGCAGAATAAAACAAAAACAAACTAATAACACACACACACCCTATAAGCACATTTAAAAGGCCATAGATTGTTTAATCAGCCCAAGAACTGGGTTCCACACAGTCACAAAAACAAATTAACCGAAAAACCCTCAAAAACAAAAACGCAAAATAAATAGCAAAAACAGAAGTGCCAAACTTAATCCGTTCCGGAAGTTCGTTTGACTTCCGAAATATTCAAAAACCAAGGCGCAGCTTCTGATTGGTGCAGGCGCCCCGGAAACAATAGCCGACAATTGTGTCGGATGTTCGGCTTCCGAAAAACGTTCGAAAACTGGAATACTTCCTTCTGGGTTTTCAGCATTTGAGAACCAAGGCGTTTGAGGACAAAGGTACCACTGTAATCCAACCTAGAGGTTATCAGAACACAGACAACAGGACTTAGGCTATCTCTGTCCAGACAGGGGCACAGCTGGGCCAACAATCGAGGCCACCTGAGTCTCAAGCATCAGCAAAAGAACCAGAAGTACCCCCTGGTTGGATTGTGCATATTCTTGCTGATACCTTTTTTTAAAAGCTTCACTCTGGCCTTTCCTGATACCAGGCTTTTGATGAAACCCACGATGAGAGGCTTAGAATACTGCCTACAGATTTCTGAAGTGACCAGGAGGGTTGGTTTCATTAAAGCAAAGCAACATAAAAAAAACAGAAACAAAAACTTAAACAAAGCTTTCAACTAAATTTTTGTCGTTGTCTTGTTGGGCTGTGTATGTGATAAAAGGGAGCCTTACCGGGGTGAAGGTGTCTTCTTCTATTTGTCCCCGTGTCAGTTTCTGTTTATTGGTTAGTTTTTTCTAATAAGGCTGTTTCCCATACTATTTGATACCATTGGTCCATGCTTACTCCTGACAGATCTCTCCAGTGTTTGGCTATGATGTTTCTGGCTGCTGAAGTTGGTGGGTTATGAGCTCTTTATGATGTGAGTGGGCATTATTATCTTGGAAGATGTTTAGTAGGGCCAGTTCTGGGGTGACTTCTAATACTTGCTTAGTTATCTTGCATATTTCTTGTATGATTGTTGTTCAGAATAGTTGGATTTGGGGGCATTCCCACCACATGTGGAAGTATGTGCCTGTGGAGGTGCACCCTCTCCAGCATTTTGGTGAGGTTCCTGGGTGTATTAGCGCTAGTGGGCCTCTCATAGTGGGCATGGTGTAGTGGTTAAGAGCGGTGGACTCGTAATCTGGTGAACCGGGTTCGCTTCCCTGCTCCTCTACATGCAGCTGCTGGGTGACCTTGGGTTGGTCACACTTTTCTGAAGTCTCTCAGCCTCACTCACCTCACAGAGTGTTTGTTGTGGGGGAGGAAGGGAAAGGAGATTGTGAACCGCTTTGAGACTCCTTAAGGGGAGTGAAAGGCAGAATATCAAGTCCAAACTCCTCCTCCTCCTCCTCCTCCTCCTCCTCCTCCTCCTCTGTCATGGTCCGGTTCACGGGAAATCAAAGTCCTGGCTGGGGACGTCGGGACCAGGGGCAAGATGGTGGGGTGGGAGCAGGAATGGGAGTCCAGAAGCCAGGAGTCGGGAAGCCAAGAGTCTGAGGGTTAGAGAGCTGGGAGTCAAGAAGTCAAGGGTCCGAGGATCAGGAAGCAAGGAGTCACAAAGTCAAAGGTCCGAGAGTCAGGAAACAAGGAGTCACAAAGTCAAAGGTCCGAGGATCAAGAAGCAAGGAGTCACAAAGACAGGGGTCCGAGGATCAAGGAGCAAGGAGTCACAAAGGCAGGGGAGCTAGGAGTCAAGGAACCAAATGCAGCAAGGCAGGGAACGTGCTGCTGTGGCAAAGAGCTGAATGGAAATGCTGACCTTATATCCCTTCCCGGCTCTTGCCACCAGGTGCTGTGAGTTACCAATCGGCCTCACCTGTGAGGCTGCGCCTTGCCTCTTCAGAACAAACTTAGGAAGGCCCCAGTCCTGGTCACAGGGCCTGGCTCCTGCACGCACACCTGACATCTTCTTCTTCTTCTTCTCTCCTCCCCCCCCCCATATTGTTGAAAAGCACAGATAAGCTTCCCCTCCCCCCCCCTCTCTCTGTGTATGTTGGACATCCCATGTTTCGAGTGCCAGATACCTGCCCCTGGATGTATACCTAAGCCCATATTTCCATACCCCAGTGAAGCGGAAGGCTTGGCCAATCCACACTGCCCACCAATCACAGAAACTGACGCTGTATGCCCCTATCACCTCCAGGGCTTAAAGGGGACTACCTCCATGTTCTACCTCCACTGTCAGAGGTGATATGCCGGGAATCACAAGCAATGAGCGCACTCTGCTTTCAGGCTCCCAGAGGCATCTGGCTGGCTTATGTCAGGATGCTGGGCTAGAAGGATCATTGGCCACAGGCATTTGGCTGCTTAACTGTGAGAAAGCCACTTCCGAACTGGCGAGGAGGTGGGGTTGAGGGCCCACACCCTCCCCACACACGCGGGGGCTGGCTTCCAGCCCCTGCGAGATTGAGGGAATCCTCGGGCGCGTCAGCTCCCTGCCTAGCCAGTCAGCTGGTCAGGGAGGCATGGCCCGGGCTATTTGTGCCCGGCACACCCGAGGTCCGCCCTCTCTTCACCTCTCCAGCTGATCAGGTTTGGTTTGTATTGCGGTGCATGCGTCTGTCGGAAGGAAGTGCCATCACCTTCCCCCAAAGCAAAGGGTAGTCCTGTAAAGGATTCTGGGGGGCGTTGCCTTGTCCGAAACCTATGGAGGTGTGGGCCTAAGGCACGCCCCCGAGCGGTGACCCCGGGGGAGCTCCTAGTTGACGTGCATCAGCAGGACTCCCCCTACTGGTGGTTAACCCTCACCGGTTAGCTGATAGGACCAATGCCTAAGCCAATACCGCTCAATTCCTGCAATTCCTGCAATCAATAAAGTTGTGGCCATTTTCTGCCCATTAACCTTATATACCATGTCCTGTGTCTTTATTTCTCATGGGGGGAGGGGGACTTGCCACACAACACAATACTGGAACCAGACAGGCCATTGGCCTGAGCTCTTATGTTCATAGGAGGCCTGCATGCCCATCATTTCAAGCAGCCAATTTGTTTTTAAAGTTTCTGCATTAAGCTTCAGCGTCCCTGATAACAAGTTGCCTTTCCCCCTTGCATAGAGCGATCTGTGCCTGCTCATTAGCATACCTACCAATTATATGCTTTGCTCTGATATTAACATCTGGCAGCTTTCGAGTCTTCTGTGCAAATTAAAGCCTCGCTGCTTCCCCAAAGTTCCTCCTGCTTCTGCCACCACCTCAGGTCCCAGTTGCTGCCGGGGTACATGATCCTGCAACTCCTCGATCCGCCTCCCCAGGCTGGGGGCGGCTGATTATGACTGTCGTTATCAGCACTCTAGTGGATATAATGATATAATTACACTAACTAATTTACTGTAAGGCTGCGATATGCTTGGCTGATCCATCCTTATTCTAGGAAAATAGATTAATACCAGTTTTGCATTCCTAATATGCAGGGGGGAAGCACAACCTAACTTTCAGGTGAAATCCATGCTGCGAGGGCAGTGAGGCTGCTGTTGTTGTTTTTTGGAGGGTGGGACTGCTTCCAATTGTTGTTAAATGATACACATTCACTTGGATTTTTGGATTTGTGGGCTGGAGTTTTACTTAGGGGCTTTTGTTGGGGAGTGTATTGTTTATTAGTGTGTATACATTAGTATGCCTGTTGTCTTTGTCCATGGAGTTTTCTTGGCAGGGATACTGGAGTGGCTTGCCGGTTCCTCCTCCAGGTGGATCACGTTTGGTCAAAACTCTCCACTATGACCTGTCCATTTTGGGTGCCCTGCTCGGCATAGTTCATAGCTTCTCTGACGTATTCAAGCCCCTTCGCCACGGCAAGGCAGTGATCCATGAAGGGGATTTTCTTGGGAGAAAAGCAATGACAAACATAGACAGCATCTTAAAAAGCAGAGACATCACCTTGCCAACAAAGGTCCGTATAGTTAAAGCTATGGTTTTCCCAGTAGTGATGTATGGAAGTGAGAGCTGGACCATGAAGAAGGCTGAGCGCTGAAGAATTGATGCTTTTGAATTATGGTGCTGGAGGAGACTCTTGAGAGTCCCATGGCCTGCAAGAAGATCAAACCTATCCATTCTGAAGGAAATCAGCCCTGAGTGCTCACTGGAAGGACAGATCCTGAAGCTGAGGCTCCAATACTTGGGCCACCTCATGAGAAGAGAAGACTCCCTGGAAAAGACCCTGATGCTGGGAAAGATAGAGGGCACAAGGAGAAGGGGACGACAGAGGACGAGATGGTTGAATAGTGTTCTCGAAGCTACCAGCATGTGTTTGACTAAACTGCGGGAGGCAGTGGAAGACAAAAGTGCCTTGCGCGCTCTGGTCCATGGGGTCACGAAGAGTCAGACACAACTAAACGACTAAACAACAACAACAACATCATACATTAGTGTTGTTAATTGTTTTGATTATTCTTATTTCATTTTGATTACTTTTATTTTTATTATGTTTTGATTACTTTTATTAAGTAATTTCTGCTTTGATTATTTTTATTATATGTTTTGAGCTTTGTATATCGTGTATACAGTGGTACCTCAGGTTACATATGCTTCAGGTTACAGACGCTTCAGGTTACAGACTCCGCTAACCCAGAAATAGTGCTTCAGGTTAAGAACTTTGCTTCAGGATTAGAACAGAAATTGTGCTCCGGCGGTGCGGCGATACCAGGAGGCCCCATTAGCTAAAGTGGTGCTTCAGGTTAAGAACAGTTTCAGGTTAAGAACGGACCTCCGGAACAAATTAAGTACTTAACCCTAGGTACCACTGTGTGTGTGTGTGTGTGTGTGTGTGTGTGTGTGTGTGTGTATATATATTCTTTGATTTTACAAGTGAAGAGTTATAACAATACCAAATACATATCTATGTTTAGCGATTTATCCGAATCTCCTGATTTCCCACCTTCCCCTCCCTGGGGCCTATTGTTAATGTTTTCAACTGCATATTATTTCATCATCCGTATTTTATATCTCTCCATATTGTCCATAGCATTTGTTACATTGCAAGTGTTATTAGAATCCTGCTAATGTTTTCATCTGCTTACAATGGCCTCCTAAATAAATTATAGATTTTTCCCATTCTTTCTTAAAGTTCCTGAGCTTTCCGGACAGTTTTGCTATTTCAGTGTACTCCAACAGGTTAATTTGCCATTCTTCTCTGGTAGGGACTTTATCTTCTTTCCATCTCTGGGCTAGTAACATCCGTGTGGCAGTCGATGCATACATGAAAAGTCTTTTCTGCTCCTTTGGGATCTTGGTACTTACAATTCCTAATAAAAATGCTTCTGGTTTCTTTAGAAAAGTTATTTTAAACCTTTCCCCCATTTCATTATATATCATTTCCCAGAATGCTTTTCTTGCCTTACACATCCACCACATGTCCTTACATTTCCAACAGATATTTGTACTTGTCTTATACATTTTTGCTTGCTTACTAGGACTCACAGAACTTTGTATATTGTAACTTTGTGTTGTGAAATGCCCCGAGACCCACGGGTATAGGGTGGTATACAAATTTAATAACTACTACTACTACTGTGGTGTAAACCACTCTGGTGTAAACCATTGAACCTCTGGGCTTGCTGATCGGAAGGTCAGCGGTTCGAATCCCCGCGACAGGGTGAGCTCCCGTTGCTCGGCTCCTGCTCCTTCCAACCTAGCAGTTCGAAAGCATGCAGTGCAAGTAGATAATTAGGTACCGCTCCGGCGGGAAGGTAAACGGCGTTTCCGTGCACTGCTCTGGTTTCGCCAGAAGCGCCTTGTCATGCTGGCCACATGACCCAGAAAAACTGCGGACAAACGTCGGCTCCCTTGGCCAGTAAAGCGAGATGAGCGCCGCAAGCCCAGAGTCATCCACGACTGGACTTAATTGTCAGGGGTCCTTTACCTTTACCTTTTTACTACTACTACTACTACTACTACTACTACTAATTTTTTTTATCACCTGACAATAGATGAGACACTTAAGTGATGCCCCTTTCACTCCCTTTCTTCAAATTCCTACATTAAAAAACCCTTATTCTATGGATGGGTAGGAGTCATTTCAGGATACTCACTGTACTTATCCCAGTTCTGCTCACTTCCTTCAAAATTATTTGGATGTTTTTGCCTGAAGGGAACCTTGAAATTTTCTTCAGAAATTTTCTTTGGATGAAATGCGATAGTCACTGAGGCCAGTTTTGTGTCTTGCATTTGTTGCACTATGATACCATTTTAATCATGGCTTTCCCCAAGTGGGAACTGTAATTTGCTACGGGTTCTGAGAGCTGTTTAGGAAGACCCACCCCCCCCCCCATTCTCCTCACAGAGTTACAATTCCCAGAGTGGTTTAACAATCAATGACTATATATAACATGCAAAAAAATAAAATAAAAATGGATTATTTTTGAGACAGCTGCTTTGCAAAAAATCTGGAGAAATTCACACTAAATTACCTCTGAATTTCTACCAATTTTCGCAAACAGGTGTGGAACTGTGGAGAACCGGACTTAAGAGCAGAGAAATGGATAGAACCCAATTTGCCTATCCCTATGGCAAACATCAGAATCATTTTGAGGAAAGAAGCATGTGATCTTACAATCTTCTCACTTCTTACGATCTTACTTCTGTTGGTTCTAATTTAGAGCGGCAGCAGAAATAATGTTTGCAATCAATGAGAGGCTTATATTTCCCGCTCCTGTCTCCAACGATGGCACTCACAGACCTCTTTGCAGCATTGTTTACATTTTAGATAATTAAAAGTGTGGATTAATTTGGCCTGTGGCCAGGAATGAGATTGAGGCAGCCAGCAACACATTAGAGGCTTGCCTGCTTTCAGTCAGCCCCTGCCTCTAGCCATAAACACCTTGGAATGACGGCAGAGAGAGACCTTGAGGTAATTGTTTTGGAAGACAACTGGTGAGCTTTAAGACCACACTTTTGGGGTTTTTTAATCCCATTTTCTTTAAAACCACAAGCTGGCCATCTTCCTCCTTGAAATGCTTGACAAAAGGGCAAGAGAAATTTGGTGACATTATTATTAAACGTGAAAGGCTCACAGACAATTGGCCTACTCAGGAAATCTGGGACCGCACAACCTTTTTCCGATAACGATTAAATTGGGTTTTATTATTGCCGTTATTATTTAGATGTTTTTCCCTGTAAGAGCTGTCAGTTTATGATCGCAATGCTGCAGGGCTAGCAGTTATTACCAAAGACAAGAATAGCTCAGACAAAAATATTCCTCATGTTTGCCTTTTCACCTCTTCTGGCTAGGTGGGACTTCTGTGCGCATTGAAATTGCTTACTGGAGGTGTACAGATTGCAGTGAATGTTCTGCCCTGCCCAGGCAGGGTAGAGTCTTCAAGAAGGTCTTGGTAAGCCATGCCTAGTGTGCACAAGGAATTGAGGAGAGCTCTTAGCATCTCTAAGCACCGTTTGGTGGAAAGGTGGAATACACATTTGACAAAGAAACATTTAAATAAACCCAGAGGTCACATACGTTGTGCAATGCGATGGGTCCACTCATAACAGTGAAACATCAGGGCAACCATGAGGAATGTTAAGGAAGATGGACAAGCTGGACCCCTGAAAGGTTCAAAATGTTCAACAACATGGCTTGCATGTAAAAGATCCAGGCTTTGCTTAGAGTCACGTATAACCTTCAGTCTAGTCGCCATGGATCATAGATCTTACTGCCTTCAGGCTCTGTTTTATCGAGGCACAATTATAGTCTTTGTAATGAGAATGTTGGAATAAGGGCCCTTTTAGTGCAAAGGTTTTGGCCAACTGTTCAAAATAATAATGTTGGGATGGAATGAGAGGGAAATAATAAAAGTGGGCTGGTGGCAACCAAGGTTGCTTCAGTCTGAAAAGAGTAGGATCCATTTGCCCCCACACCCGGAAAGAAGGCTCATAAGACAGAAATGGAATAAAGGGTTAAACCACAGAGCCTAGGGCTTGCCGATCAGAAGGTCAGCGGTTCGAATCCCCGCGACAGGGTGAGCGCCCGTTGCTCGGTCCCTGCTCCTGCCAACCTAGCAGTTCGAAAGCACCCTTGAGTGCAAGTAGATAAATAGGTAAATCTGGCAGGAAGGTAAACGCCGTTTCCGTGTGCTGCTCTGGTTCGCCAGAAGCGGCTTAGTCATGCTGGCTACATGACCCAGAAGCTGTATGCTGGCTCCCTCAGCCAATAAAGCGAGATGAGCGCCGCAACCCCAGAGTTGTCCGTGACTGGACCTAATGGTCAGGGGTCCCTTTACCTTTACCTTTATTCATTAAAACGTAAGTCAGAGGAACTGCAAACCAACATTAACCCAATCAACAAAATTAAAAGGAGTCCAGGCAGGTGAGGACTTAAGTAACTATGGCAAGAAAGCACCCCTCCAGCCCCCAAGCATGTAATTCCACCATATGCTAAGGATGGGGTAGGAATAATACCCTCCTTACTAGACGAGCCTTGAGTATGAACCCAACATGCGTACCCAAGTATTCGCCTAAAATATACCTCACCAAGGCCCACTAGGCATAAAGTACTGGCAGGCCCCAATAGGGTGGGTGCCCTTATAACCCAGCAATGCCTCAGTTTACCAACTATTTTGCCTATCACTTCCTTACCATCAGTGCCAACACTATGTTGTACTATGCATACCCAGAAAGCCAAACAACTTAGCCCCAGGAGTGTGGAGTAGGCAAAAACAGAGTGACTCTAAGGCCAATCGAGGAATCCACCTGCAAACATTCCTATTCAGCCCCTTCAACAGGCGACGGGCTAAGCCCCTACTGCATATAAAGAGGGAGATTGCTGCAAAAAGAGAAGAGTCTTGCACCTTATTGGTGCAGGAGTCTCTGCAGGTTCAGCTAGTCCAGCTTTTCCCAGCCAGGTTCCTTCCAGATGTTTTGGACAGCTACTCCCATGAGTCCCCAGACAGTACAGCTGGGACACTGGTGGCACTGTGGTCTAAATCACTGAGCCTCCTGGGCTTGCCGATCTGATGGTTGGCGGTTCGAATCCCTGCGATGGGGTGAGCTCCCATTGCTTGGTCCCTGCTCCTGCCAACTTAGCAGTTCAAAAGCATGCCAGTGCAAGTAGATAAATAGGTACCACTGTGGCGGGAAGGTAAACGGCATTTCCGTGCACTCTGGCTTCTGTCACGGTGTCCCATTGAGCCAGAAGCGGTTGAGTCATGCTGGCCACATGACCCGGAAAGCTGTCTGTGGACAAACACTAGCTCCCTCAGCCTGAAAGCAAGATGAGGCCTGTAACCCCACAGTCACCTTTGACTGGACATAACCATCCAGTGGTCCTTTACCTTTACCTTTTTACCTACAGCCGTAAGGCACCAGAATGAGGAAGGTTCAGCTTGTGAGCAGAGCCATAGCCAGGTGATCTTGCGCCCCTGGCAGAACCGTCCAGATTGTGCCCCCTAGTATGGATAAATTAGCTCTTCTTTCCACCTCTCCTCCAACCCCCAACCCCACTCATTCAATTCACCCTCTATTAAAAACCTTTTCTTATGAGACAATAATCGATATTTTTATTTATCGACAGATTTATGGACATATTTTTAGCCGATTTTAGCCCCCTCGCCTGCACCCTAGGCGGGGGCCCATCTCACCACCCCCTAGCCATGGCCCTGTTGGTGAGTTACCTTCCATATGGAGGTGATGAGAAATGTATTTATACCAGATAATTAAGGGTTCGGCCCCACCTACATATTCATCACACAATCTTAATTACAACACTTTGCATTTCAGAGTGCCTGAAGTGTTTCACGTGCTTTATTGCAGGAGTCCTTACAAAACATGAGTATCTAAATATTACAGGTGGAGGGCTGGGGGCGGGGGATGTAGCTTGTTTAAGTATGTCTAATGAAATTGAGAAGAAGTGAGATTTGAACCCAGGGGTTCCTGGTTCACAGCTTTCACTTTAATTATTAGGTTATACCAGTTCTCATTATTGGCTGCTTAATGCTTGGGGACCTGGTTCACACAAGCATGCTCATGTCTGATGAATCCAAAAGTAATTTGTGTGTGTTAATGAGGCGACAATGATCAAACAGCTGCAACTGAAACATTTATATCTTTTCACCAATTCAGATATGAACCTCAGAACACAAAAAGGTGGCAGTGGAAGGTGCAGGGTGCGGAACAATTCCTGCTTCTTCCCAGAGATGGAAGAGATGTGTAGAATGAAAACAATAAAAATAAAAATCTTATTACCTGGAAAAAGGGTCTGAAACAAAGA
This sequence comes from Podarcis pityusensis, assembly GCF_964106645.2. Classification (NCBI taxonomy): domain Eukaryota; kingdom Metazoa; phylum Chordata; class Lepidosauria; order Squamata; family Lacertidae; genus Podarcis; species Podarcis pityusensis. The sequence goes on from NC_138030.1 coordinate 6,777,266, forward strand.
CTTATGAGGAATGGTTGAGGAGGTAGGTATGTTTAACCTGCATAACAGGTGACAGAGAGGAGATACAAAGGCCATCTTCAAATATCTGAAGGGCTATCACATAACCCAAGCTTGTTTTCTCCTGCTCCAGAGGCTAGGACCCAAACTAATGGATTTGTGATGGCCTGGGACTCGGACTCGGAACCAGAAGAGTCTGCACCGGATCCTTTGCCTCAGGCATCATCTGAACCAAGTCTGGGGCCTGATCCTGAAGAGTCCCAGTCTGCACAGGTTCCCCTGCAACAAGCACCAGCTGCGCCGAGTCAGGGGGCCTGAGGCTGCCCTGGTTCCAGATGCGGGGATTACCTTGTTGCCTCCAGCTAGGCCATCACTTATAGCTGCTCCACTACTGGTTTGGTCAGGGGAGGCTGAGGCGGCCCCTGGGTCTAGTAACCCACTGACGTCTTCTGAGCTGCAGAGACTGAGGTCTGAGAGAAGGAGAGACCTGAGAACTCGCAGGAGGAGTGCTCACCTTCAGGCGAAACAGGGAGGTGAGTTGTCGGGGGATCAGGACCGGCTGCTACCCCGACAAAGATAAAGGCTGTCAGACCCCGCTGCAGGTTACAGGAGCAACATTGCTGTATGCCTGAGATCCTGTACCTGCCCTTGCCTGGTGTCCTGCCTTGGCCCTGTCGGACTCATCCCTAGCAAAACCTTTGGATTCTGGTCCGGTCCTGGACCGTGTTACATGGGTTACCCCCGGGCCCAGCACAGGATTCAGGTTACAAGAAAGGAGATTCCAACTAAACATCAGGAAGAACTTTCCGACAGTAAGAGCTGTCCAACAGTGAAATGGACTCCCTTGGGAGGTGGTGGACTCTCCTTCCTTGGAGGTTTTTAAGCAGAGAGTGGATGGCCATCTGTCACAGATGCTTTGGTTGAGATTCCTGCACAGGAGGACGAGATGCCTATCAGAGTCCCTTCAAGCTCTACAATTCTATGATTCTCTGCTTTCTTATGGAGGCAGTTCATACATTCAGTAGAGATTAAACAAGTTTCGGATAATCAACATATATTTATTGGAGCAGCTGGAGCCTTCATGGCTGCCATGGTGACAAATGGAGGATGCTCCCCTCCGTATCTCAGTCAAGCCAGTCACTGGGTTTCATGTTCTACTCCATTGACAGGAGACTAGTTTGGCAAAAGTGGGTGCTTAAAATTGTCATTGACCAACCATTATCTGGTTTCATTTATGTTCTGGTGGTCTCAAAAGTGGAAGAACCAGTGACTGGTTGTATGGTTGTCCTCAATAACCTCTCTTGTACTGCTGATGATTTTGTCACAACTGGGGGAGTTTGCCAGCAAAGATAGGAACATCAGAAGCTGCCTTATTCTGAGTCAGATCTGTCAGTTTGCATTTCTTAGTACAGAAAGCATTGATCTGAGGTGTAGGAATCTTTCCTGTTCAAGAGGGTTCTGGTAGCTTCTCTGTGTGAAAGAAACAAGCAGAAGGTTTGTGATGTTTGGGTTATACCTTCAGAGAAGCTGAGTACAGCTGCTATAAACTGGTTCTCTTATTCCTTCTGTCAAGGTCATGCTGACTATGATCATAAGGCTAGAAGGAGCCTGAATTTCACTTTCTCTTTTTATCTCTTTTCCTTCTGTTGTGGTGTTCTGTATATAGTGTTAAGGTTTAGACTTATAAGTTATTGTAAGTTTACAGGTCAAATGATATTACACTGACCGTGGCAAAGTTTCTTTCGGAGGTCGCAAGAAACAAAGACCATCACGCTCTATACACAACAAAATGACGACCTCGGTCTCTTTCGCCTGTTGTTTGGTTGTCTTAACTGTATCTTGTTTTGAAACTGTTTTGTGGGTCTATGGACTATAAAGCTATATATTGTAAGTTTAAGTTAGGTCTGCTGCAACTGGATTTCTTATTGGCAGTGCCAATCCTGAATGTATTGGATTTGTGACAATGATTCTCATTTGCCTTCAGCAGCAGTAAAGCTCTGCTGGATGAAATGCCTCTGGTCTATTTTTGGGGAATCCTGCAACATGTTTAAGTTTTGGCTCTGCTAACTATACATCATGGAAGTGAGAGCTGGACCATAAAGAAGGCTGATCACCAAATAATTGATGCTTTTGAATTATGGTGCTGGAGGAGACTCTTGAGAGTCCCATGGCCTGCAAGAAGATCAAACCTCTCCATTCTTAAGGAAATCAGCCCTGAGTGCTCACTGGAAGGACAGATCCTGAAGCTGAGGCTCCAAGACTTTGGCCACCTCATGAGAAGAGAAGACTCCCTGGAAAAGACCCTGATGTTGGGAAAGATGGAGGGCACAAGGAGAAGGGGATGACAGAGGACGAGATGGTTGGACAGTGTTCTCGAAGCTACCAGCATGAGTTTGACCAAACTGCGGGAGGCAGTGGAAGACAGGAGTGCTTGGCGTGCTGTGGTCCAGGGTGTCACAAAGAGTCGGACACGACTAAATGACTAAACAACAACAGTACTATAAGACACTAAAAGATTACTTGATACAACCTTTGATGGAGGTCAGCAACGAAATTATGGAGGGGAAGAGGGCGCCGGAGTCGTGGAAGGAAGCGTTTATCACATTGATACCAAAGACGGAAGCTGAAAAGACACAACTTAAGAACTATCGTCCCATTTCTCTTCTAAATGTGGATTACAAAATATTTGCAGACATTTTGGCAAGTAGACTTAAAAAAGTTTTAAATGAAGTAATACACAAGGACCAGGCAGGCTTTCTCCCAGGCAGACATTTGTTTGCTAACACAAGGAATATTATTGACATTTTGGAACTTTTGCAAACAGATATAAACACAAAAGTAGTCTTAATTTTTATAGATGCGGAGAAGGCCTTTGACAACATTTCCTGGAAATTTATGAAGGGAAATTTAAAAGAAATGGGAGTGGGATGGGGTTTTGAGAATGGGATTGAGGCGATATATTCAGAGCAGAAAGCTAAACTGATAGTTAATAATGTGGTTACAGAAGAGTTTAAAATTGAAAAAGGAACACGACAAGGCTGCCCTATTTCCCCTTTGTTATTTATTTCGGTTCTGGAAGTGCTTCTGAATATGATCAGAGGGGACCGGTTGGTGGAAGGAATTCAGGTCGGAGAGAAACAATATAAGCTTAAAGCCTTCGCAGATGACTTGGTTTTGACCCTGCAGGAGCCAGAGTCTAGTACGAAAAGAGTATTACAACTGATTTACGATTTTGGTCGGGTGGCGGGATTTAAATTAAATAAACAGAAAACTAAGGTTTTGGGAAAAAACTTGACAGATACAGAGTCAGAACGGTTTCAGAGAGAGACAGAACTAAATGTGGTCAAAAAAGTAAAGTACCTAGGGGTAAACATAACAGCAAAAAATCTGAGTTTATTTAAGGATAACTATGAAAAATGTTGGTCAGAAATTAAGAGAGATTTAGACAGCTGGACAAAATTGAAACTTTCTTTGCTAGGCCGAATTGCTGCTATTAAGATGAATGTATTGCCAAAGATGTTGTTTTTGTTTCAAACACTCCAGGTTGTGGATAAAACGGAGTGTTTTCGGAAGTGGCAGAGAGATATCTCTAAGTTTGTCTGGCAGGGCAAAAAGCCCAGAATTAAGTTTAAGATATTAACTGATGCGAAAGAAAGAGGGGGCTTTGCCCTGCCAGACTTAAAGTTGTATTATGAGGCCGCAGCCTTCTGCTGGCTAAAAGACTGGCTACTTCTCGAAGACACTGACGTGTTGGACTTGGAAGGGTTTAACAATACTTTTGGATGGCATGCATACTTATGGTATGACAAGGTTAAAATCAATAAGGCCTTTAAGAACCATATTGTCAGAAAATCACTGTTTAATGTCTGGATAAAATATAAAGACTTGCTGGAAAATAAAACTCCAAGGTGGCTCTCACCTTTGGAAGCTAAGGCCCGAAAAAGACCCAATATGGAGGCCAAATGGCCAAAATACTGGGAAATACTAGAAAAAGATGGAGACAATTGGAAATTGCAGAGTTTGGAGAAAATGAAGGATAAAGTGCGAGACTGGTTACACTACGCTCAGATTAAAGAAGTTTTCAAAAATGATAAGAAACTAGGGTTCCAGGTGGAGAAATCTAAACTAGAAACAGAACTGTTAGAACCAAAGATTAAGGTACTTTCAAGAATGTATAACTTGCTGTTAAAATGGAATACACAAGATGAAATGGTTAAATCAGCTATGATAAGGTGGGCGCAGGACATTGGGTACAATATCATGTTTGAGGACTGGGAAAGGTTGTGGAGTACTGGGTTGAACTTTACTGCATGCAATGCTTTGAAAGAAAATGTAATGAAAATGATATATAGATGGTATATGACCCCAGTCAAACTTGCAAAAATATACCACCTGTCTGATAATAAGTGCTGGAAATGTAAAGAGAGTGAAGGAACATTCTTCCACCTCTGGTGGACCTGCCCTAAAGTGAAGGCGTTCTGGGAAATGATCTATAATGAACTGAAAAAGGTATTTAAGTATACCTTCACTAAGAAACCAGAGGCCTTTCTTTTGGGTATTGTCGGCCAAGGGGTGGCAAAGAAGGACCGGACACTTTTTATGTATGCAACAACAGCAGCAAGGATACTCCTTGCAAAGCACTGGAAAACTCAAGATCTACCCACACTGGAAGAATGGCAGATGCAACTGATAGACTATATGGAACTGGCTGAGATGACCGGCAGAATCCGAGACCTGGGAGAAGAGAGGATGGAGGAGGATTGGAAGAAATTCAAGATTTATCTACAAAAATATTGTAATTTGATTGAATGTTAACCAGGATGCTAGATCATAAATAATTGAGCACCACTAAACTAGATGATTCAGGATGATAAGTGAGAATGAGAAAACATAAACTTTTTCGAGAATTATTAGACTATAAATAAATAGATGGGATATAAATGCAAGCAAGATGATAAATTGCTGGTAAAAATTTATAACGATGAAAGTGGGAGCGGGAGATGTGAGGGAGTCCAAAGAAGATGTGAAATTATGTTAGAACATATGTTACTTTGTTTATTATATCTATTTGTATTGTAAACCCTAATAAATATTTATAAAAAAAATAAATAAATGACTAAACAACAACAACAACAACAACTATACAGCGGAGTTCTGCTCTGGATGAATATTGAGTAGAATTTCCATGGCAAGACCATTAGTCTGCCTTATTCAGTTTTCTACACTGACTGGCAGCACCTCTACCAGGCTTCCAACAAGGAATTTTTCCCAGCCCTACCTGGAGTTGCCAGGGATCAAACCCGGGGACTTCTGTGTGCAAAGCAAATGCTCTTCTGCTGAGCTACAGCCCTTCTACTAAGATATAATATGCTTTAATATGCTTTATGTTTTAACATTTTTTTTTAAAAAATAAATTACTAATTTTACTAATTACAATTCTTAAAGAGTTGTGAATTTTTTAAAGTTAGTTCATGTAGCGTATTTTTCACTCCATAGGGAGCACCAGACCATAGGGCGCACCTAATTTTTAGTGGGGGAAATAAAGAAAAAAAATTATCCCCCCCCCCCAGATCCAGGAGCAACCTCGCCGCCGCTCCCGGAGCTTGTGGGGCTAGGGATGGGGAAGCCCGAGCTTCCCCCGACCCCAGCCCCCAGAACAGGTCCAGGAGCGGTGGCAAAATTGCGCACAACCTCGCTGCCGCTCCCGGAGTTTGTGGGACTGGGGGCTGGGGGCGGGGAAGCCCGAGCTACCACCGACCCCAGCCCCCAGAACAGGCAGCTATCCACAAGCCTTCCGAGCGCAGCGGGAACTCCTGCCACGCTCAGAAGGCTTGTGGATGGCTGCCTGAAGCCTGGAGAGCGAAAGCCTGCATTCGCTCCATAGGACGCACACACATTTCCCCTTCATTTTTGGAGGGGAAAAAGTGCGTCCTATACAGCGAAAAATACGGTATATTCTGCTATCTGATTTCAATGTTCTCTCGCTTTGCTTTGTGCTGCAATAAAAGCGATTCTGCATGCAAGAGGACCCAGGTTCTACTTTCGGCATCTCCAGTTACGACAAGAAGGACCCATTCTGAAACCCAGGAGAGACCCTACCGCTCACTGTAGGTACTGAACTAGGCGAGTCAATGGTCTGATTCAGTATGAAGAGGAGCATGGGCAGGAAAATCTTGCTCAGGTAATAGACATTATCACTCCCAAGGGTGTCTTCCCACCATCAGGAGCTTGATCAGCTCCTTGGGTTAATAGAAACTGATGGCAAGGATGTAGGAAAGATAATAGACCTATGGGGAATAAGGTCCAAGATGCTTCATTCTCCTCATCTAAATGTCTCCCTTTCTTGGGAGACATTACTTGGTCTGTTTATTAAAGTTAACCAATGTATTATGAGTTCTTTTAATTGCCAGACTATGTTCAAAGAACTCTGCATGTACAGTTTGCTCCAGTTCCTTTCGTGACTGCCTTCTACATTACGTAGGTGCATAATATGTCCATGGATAGGACACTACCCAAAAAACATAGCTGCAGCTATGTAAGGTTGCATTGAGATTATTTTGGTGTGGTGTTTTACCAATGTGCAAAAGCACTTGTGCACACACACACACACACACACACACACCCCTTGTGCACACACAAGGAAGCAAACTTGATGCTGTTATACCTACTGTTTTATCAGTAGTCTTTGTGCATGCTTTGCACATTAGTACAACTCAAGGCACAAAGAGAACGCTGATGGACCAATGCAGGTGTTCACACCAAGAGTCTTGTTGTTTTTGTAAAGTTCTGTTGATGCACATATGCACATCAGTAATAGAGAGATGGAGTGCCCATGCAATCACATTTGCTATGTGCGTGGAGGACTGTTTTGATGAATCAAGACATCTGATTTCAATAAGTTGATGTGTTGTTTAACGCAGAACTGGGAAAATCAGAATCAGTATATTATTGAGGTGGACAGCATTCTTTTTGCCCCCCGCCCCAGCTGCTGGCAATCTCTCTTGGATATTTGTTGAATATTTCAAATACGATGCTATTCTATATATTCAACTCTCATTGACAAATATCTTTCAGCATTTGGTAGTCTACTGGAAGCGTAACTGAAAGATGAAACAATTGCAAATAGCAAGGGGACTGGGCAAATACAATTGCAGCGGAAGCCTTGCTTGTTCGGCAGCCAATTGCGGTCTGCCAGCGTTGCAGTTAATGATCTTTAATAGCACGTAATCTCATGCAGTCAGATGGTGTCTTTTACAAAGCTCCCCAATGAAGGAGCAGTCAGCAGCCCCTGAAACAAGGCAAACAGCCTCCCAGCCCAGCCAACTGCTTCTCTGCTCAAGAGCAGTTGGATTTTACCAATATTTTCAAACTCTGTTGTTAAAAAGCCTCATTTCAGTCAGTTGACATTTGCGGTGGGGGCGGGGGTGGGGGGGCGGGGGTGGACTCCAAGGCACACAATGGGTGACTTAGGTATTGGAGGTGGAGACGGAACTACAATTACCCAAGACCTCCATTTTTCATATAAAAATCGATGGGAATTGTTTCAGGCTCTGGGTGCTGTTCCCGAAAGAAGGCAGAACAAAATCGACAATTCTTAGTAGCTTTTGAGGGTACAAAGCGAAAACATTTCCTGTGTATTCCTTTAAAAGAAAAACAGAAAAGAAGGCACTGACCTTGAGAGATGCAAAAAACACCCAGAGGAAAAAAGATCCTTGCAGCAGATTTGAGAAATCTAGCCCATGGCAGATTTGGTCATCCATCTATGAGACTTTGCCTCGGCCAAGTCCATGCTATGTTCCTGATAAAAGTGCAAGAAGAACCCTGCCAGATCAGATCACCCGGTGCTATACCAGCTGCACTAGGCTCCTGGTGGAGTACAGGATCAGGTTTAAGGTGATGGTTTTAACCTTTAAAGCCCTATACAGCCTAGGACCCTCGTACCTACGGGACCGCCTCTCCTGGTATGTCCCACAGAGGACCTTATGGTATTCAAATAAAAACATCTTGGAGATCCCGGGCCACAAGGAGGTTAGGCTGGCCTCGACCAGAGCCAGGGCTTTTTCGGCTATGGCCCCAATCTGGTGGAACGCTCTGTCACAAGAGACTAGGGCCCTGCGGTACTTGACATCTTTCCGCAGGGCCTGCAAGACAGAGCTGTTCCACCAGGCCTTTGGTCAGGGCACAGCCTGACTCCCTCCTTTGGCAATCCCCACAGAACTCTAGCCCAATGCTTGCCATTCATTTGATTCAGAATTGATTTTAGAATGAATTGAATTTAGAATGTATTTCAATTAATTGATTGTGATTTTATGTAAACCGTGTTACTTTTACTGTTAGCCGCTCTGAGCCTGGCTTTGGCTGGGGAGGGCAGGATATAAATAATTTATTAATTTTTTAAAATTATTAATATTTATTATCAATGACCTGTCTAGTCCAGCATCTGGTTCTCACAGTGGCCAGCCAGATTATGGTGGAAAACCTGAAAGGAGGACATAATCACAGCAGCGTTCTCCCTACTTGCAATCCCCAGCAATTGCCATATTCCTCCGAAAGTGGAGGTAGACTGTAGCCTTCCTGACTGATTTTCCACTACGGCACCCATGGGCCTCTGCACATCTTCCCAGAATCCTCTAGGTGGCTGAGAGTGTCCATGATGTCATTGCCACATGCTGCCTCCTAAAGTTGAGGATCCAGTCCCTCCCATGCTTCTACAAAGGTGTGAATGCTTCCAGAATTATACTCCACAAGGGGGTGCTTTAAGACACCTTAACTCGAGCTCAGAACAAAATAGCAAAGCAGTGGCACTGGTACGAGCTTAAAAAGATTTCAGGAATGTAGGCAATCACAAGCCTGAACGTGAGTCAGCAGCGTGGTGTGGCAGCAAAATAAGAATAAGATTTGAACATGTTCAGATGAGGGCAAAGAAGGTGGAAAGTACAGTGGTACCTTGGTTCTCAAACTTAATCCGTTCCAGAAGTCCGTTCTAAAACCAAAGCATTCCAAAACCAAGGCGCACTTTCCCATAGAAAGTAATGCAAAATGGATTAATCCGTTCCAGACTTCTAAAAACAACCCCTAAAACGGCAATTTAACATGAATTTTACTATCTAACGAGACCATTGATCCATAAAATGAAAGCAATTAACAATGTACTGAAGTCACACAATCAATCCATCAGTAGCTGAACTGGGTTCCACACAGTCACAAAAAGCAAAACAAAAAAGCCGCAAAAACGAAAACGCAAAATAAATAGCAAAAACAGACAGACCTCAGCGTAACACTCAAATTGGAAGTGTGGCGCTCGAATTGGAAGTGTAACTGTCAAAGCAGAGCATGTTCAGCTTCGTAAAAAAGTTCGCAAACCGGAACACTTACTTCCAGGTTTGCAGTGTTTGGGTTCCAAGTTGTTTAAGTACCAACGTGTTTGAGAACCAAGGTACCACTCTATTGATGTAGTAAGCCTTAGAGGGCCTACCCATCTCTGCTAATATCCTGCCTCCACCAACACATGGTAGCTTTCTGGATCAGCTGACACCTTAAAACAATAATCCAGGCTTTAGGATAAATGGACATTTCTAGCATTCAAGTCCTGCAATTAATCAGGGCCATATTCCTGACTGAGCGGTGGAGGGTTAAGACCCAATTTCCCCAAGCACCATGGTTTCAGTCTTCTACAGATAAGATTCCAGAACTCCCCTTGCAAAAGAAAAAACAAAATAATAAAAATAAACAAGTGAGCTTCCAAAGTCCAGCTAAATAGCCTGCAGTACTTGAAAATTTGCTCTTGATATTGATTCACTCAGAACTGGTCTTTTCAGTAAATCTCCCCTCGTGTGTCTAAATAGATTCTCCTTGTCTCCACTGACAATTGGACCATTCCCAACACTTCAGCACCTGCTTCCTGGTGTGGCAAAAGCACATTTTATTTGCAGAGGGCCTATGTATTGTCCCCTGAGCTACTAGATCTGGAGAAAGAACAACAACACATATATATAAGGAAACAACCCACCAACTCCCATTTCTATTTTTCCTTTGAAACGGCTAATGAACGATCTAACCGGAGGGTGCTTTGGTAGCCTCAGGAATGTTTCCTTTCGTTTCTCTAATAACATATAAAGTGAAATAAAATATCTGCGTGAAAAACAAGGATGCTGGAACCTCTCAAAGGCATTCATTAAAAGTGGACTGCTCAAACACCTTTCCTCCAGCTCTGGGGTTATTTGATTCTGGCAAACGTGCAAGTGGATAAAAATGATTCTTTGGCCACATCTCTGCTCTGATTTAAAGCAATGGCAAGGGGGAACAAAGCTTCTCAATATCAGTTTCTGGAAACCACTGGAGGGGAGAGGACTCTTGTGCTCAGTCAAGTATCGCTTGCAGGTTTCCTGTAGCCATCTGGTTGGCCACTGTGAGAACAAGTGTAAAATGGCTCAGAACCGCAATACCTCAAGGACCGCCTCTTTCCATCTGAACCTACCCGGACCCTGAGATCATCTTCTGAAGCCCTCCTTCGTGTTCCTCCTCCTCGAGAGGTCTGGAAGGTGGCAACACGAGAACGGGGCCTTCTCTGCAGTGGCTCCCCATCTATGGAATGCTCTTCCCAGGGAAGTTCGCCTGGAACCTTCATTGTACACCTTTAGTGTGCTTTCAAACTGCTAGGTTGGCAGGAGCTGGGACAGAGCAACGGGAGTTCACTCTGGTTTTCATCACAGTGTCCCATTGCACCAGAAGCTGGCCACATGACCTGGAAAGCTGTATGTGGACAAACGCCAGCTCCCTCGGCCCGAAAGGGAGATGAGCACCACAACCCCATAGTTGCCTTTGACTGGACGTAACCATCCGGTGAGTCCATTTTTCTTTTCTTTTCTTTTTTACACCTTTAGGTATCAGGCCAAAACGTTCCTTTTTAACCAGGCATTTGGTTGATCTGATTTACATTCTATGCCCTTTTAAAATATGGGGTTTTTTGGGGGGGGGGGCTATTGGGTTATTGTTTTTATTATGTATTTTGTGGTTGTATATCTTGATTTTATTCTGTGAACCACCCTGAAACCCCCAGGTATAGGGCGGTATACAAATTCAATAGATAATGACAATAGTAACCCAGGAAACTCAACAAAGTGAAGACAGAGATTTCTCCAGGTACAGGTAAGAAACTTACTGATGATGAATTTTCTCTTTGGGGGAATGCGTAAGTGGACACTCTAGCACTAAGCGGTTTCAGAGGTCCAGCTGATCAACTATCAGGGCCTCAAAAAATTACCATATTTTTTGCTCTATAAGACTCATTTTTTCCCTCCTAAAAAGTAAGGGGAAATGTGTGTGCGTCTTATGGAGTGAATGCAGGCTGCGCAGCCATCCCAGAAGCCAGAAGAGCAAGAGGGATCGCTGCTTTCACTGCGCAGTGATCCCTCTTGCTGTTCTGGCTTCTGGGATTCAGAATAATTTTTTTTCTTTTTCTCCTCCTCCAAAAACTAGGTGCGTCTTATGGTCTGGTGCATCTTATAGAGCGAAAAATACGGTAAGTTCTCCAATGGGAATGGGAGACTGATCTAGGGATAGATATTGCAGAAGTTGGTTGGAATAATAAGTGGGCTAAAAACAACAACGCTACAATAAGTATCAACTCAGTTACGAGAAAATACATTTGAATTACTACATCGGTGGCATTTGACACCATTATGATGTAGCTATATCAACAAAATATCCCACCATTGTGCTGGAGAGGCTGCAATAGTATAGGTACAACATTTCACATGTGGTGGAAGTGTGGACATATAAAGTCCTTCTGACAGAGGGTGGTTACAGAAATAAGCTATATTACTGGTCAACATGTGGAATGTACTGCAAGTTTGGGATTGCTATTTTTAAAAGAAGGGCAATCTGAACTTTGTTATAAAAGAACTAATTATTATTTTTTTGGTAGCTGCATGCCTACTATTGTCACAGAACTGGAAAACGTTGGAACATCTGTGTATTTCTTGTTGGAAACAGATTTTATGGTCTAGTGAGGTATCAGAAAAATTAACAAAGAGATTGGATGCTTTGAATGGCATAAAGGATGTAGATGATTTTGTTGAACTATGGCACCCTTTTATAAAATACTTTACTGATAATCCTGGAAAAATGGCAACTAGCAAAATCACAGATTGGACTTTGGGAAACTTAACTAGATTGATCTTGTTTTTGTCTTGTTTTCTTGTTGTTGTTGTTTACTGGAAATCAATAAAACTATATTTTTAAAAGTTCTCCATGCAGTAAGGAAAACAAAATCTATTGATGAATCCATTGGTGTGTGGATTTACTGTCATTTTGCAGGATGAAATGTGCCTGAAAAAATCTCTATGTTCCCTATGAAATAGCTTGTTCACTCACAGTGCCTTTCATACTCTGGGTACCACTGTCAGGATTTAATCTTGTGGATCAGAGCTATTATCAGAATATACTAAAGGGCCCCTACTGTGAAAGAGACATCTGTGGGGTGTTGTTGTTTTTTAGGATTCTCTGGGGATTTTTAGACAGACACCGAGAGACAAAAAATAACCCCACTGGCCACATCTGCTTAGCAGAAAGAGAGGAAATAAGTCCATTTTGTCAACAGCCATCACAGCGCTCTTGTTTGTTGCCACCTGTTGTTGTCTTCCTCCCATTCTCCTCTTGAAATTAAGGCTGCCATGGATACCAAAGGAAGGCAGGTAATGCATGCCACTTGTACCCACTCAGGCACTAAATGATGGGTACGTCAGCTGGCTGAAAGATGGGGATTTAATTTGTTCAATCTAGCCTGGTTGCGAGACGCAAGCAAATCCTGCAACGAGGCAAAGTCACATAGAGTTTATTGCAAAGAAATTAGGGGGCAGGGTTATTGTCCACTCCAAAAAGGGGGGGGGGGACAAAAGTAAAATGGCAACCAATATGATGTACCACCACAATATATTAGCTAGAAGCCTCTAGCAATGACGCAAATACAGGTAAGTGCCATTTGTGTCGTAGAGGTTGAGGGTATTGGACTAATCCGCATGTACCTTTCTAGGCAACAATTTGTGCTTTCTTAGTCTGTGTCCAAGTGCTCTTTTTTGCCACTGTTTTCCACAGGAAAACCCAATCTTTACCACTGAATTGGAGCAAACAGCAATTCAGGTGTCCCACAGATTACTGTTTTCTCCAATTCTGTGGTAAAGAGAGGGTTTTCATGTGTCATGGCAAAAAAAGGGGGGGTTCAATCTCAGACCAGGAGAATCCAAATCTATGCCTTGAAATATGGAGCAAATTTAAGTATAGGTAAAGGTAAAGGGACCCCTGACCATTAGGTCCAGTTGTGACCGACTCTGGGGTTGCAGTGCTTATCTCGCTTTATTGGCCGAGGGAGCCGGCGTACAGCTTCTGGGTCATATGGCCAGCATGACTAAGCCACTTCTGGCAAACCAGAGCAGCGCACGGAAACGCCGTTTACCTTCCCGCCAAAGCGGTACCTATTTATCTACTTGCACTTTGACGTGCTTTCGAACTGCTAGGTTGGCAGGAGCAGGGACCGAGCAACGGGAGCTCACCCCGTCGTGGGGATTCGAACCGCTGACCTTCTGATTGGCAAGTCCTAGGCTCTGTGGTTTAACCCACAGCGCCACCCGTGTCCCTAATTTAAGTATAGATGAGCCCTAAATTTGACAACACCCTAGTCTGCATCCCCATTTATCCACCAAACGTTTTGCATGCCCTTGGGCCAGTTGATACCTCTCAAACTAGCCTACCTCCCAGGGCTGTTGTTCCCTTATAACGGAGGGGAAGAATTATGTGAGCTGCCTTGAGTGAGAGAAAAGTTGGTGTGCAAATGAAAGTATTAAGTAGAAACTGTACTAGCGATAAGGTGACGGGGACAAAAACATTATGTCATGTTGTAAAATTCGTAGGCTGCTTTTCCTGAAAAGTCTCAATGTATTAAACAGTGTCAGTAGAAGAAAACTACCATCAATAAGGCCATCTCCATACAATGCAATAATAAAAGAGTGCAGGCATAATAATGCCCCCCTGCAAATTTCCATCCCAGAAAGAGTGCCGGCCGTGTCAGTGGGAGGTGGGAGATGTTCCGCCACCAGATATTTGTCCTCAATGTGGGCAGATAGGTAAAGCTAGCTTCTAACCAGGACCTGCACGGAATTGAACAGATCTGAGACCAAAGGCTAATTTGTAATATATTCATGAACATTACATTGCTAGGGATTAAGAATCTATGGTATTTACCCCTGAGGGTTCTCTCAGAATCCTAGAATCGTGCATACTTCAAGTGCAGAACAGCTGCGTGTTTGGGATAAGCCGCAGGAACAAACAAAAATTCTACTCTGTGGGATCACACAGGTAGAAGGCAAAACATTTGAAAAGCAAATAAAGGCACAAAGCACAGGGAATAGCCGTGCACTGGAGCCAGGGGTCAGCAAACCTTTTCAGTAGGGGGCCGGTCCACTGTCCCTCAGTTTGAAGGGGGGGAAATGAACGAATTCCTATGCCCCACAAATAACCCAGAGATGCATTTAAAATAAAGGGACACATTCTACTCATGTAAAAGCATGCTGATTCCCGCAGGTCAGATTTAGAAGGCAATTGGGCTGGATCCGGCCCCCAGGCCTTAGTTTGCCTACCCATGCACTGGACAATCCTGCATCAAATTTAAGCTCCCTTCATGGGGCTAGTGTTAATGAGATATGAAATCAACTGTCTGGTGTCCTAGCAATGTCGATAGTGTCTGTACTATAAAAAGTGGTGGCATAAATCAGCATTTTAATCATGGCAGATCACATGTTATCTTCTTCCTTACAATCCTGGAGGGACAGATCAGCTTCAGACAGAATTTTAATAGGGGAACATAATGGAAAAACAGTGGTTGGCAGTGTCAGAACATCACATTTAGTTCCTTTGCAGATCTTCCTATGCAGATTGTTTCCACATTTGTTTATTACTAACTTGCAATAATAACAGAATGCTGATTTTTGCTTCCATCTGGGAGGTGTCCCCCCCCTTTTTATTGATTATCCACCTTATATTGGACTACAAACTAGAAGCTTCTATCTGATACCATCTTGCTAACACTCTGGAGGTGCAGAAGGGAGCAGCTGAATCTAATCTACTTCTGGCAATATCCAACTTTTCCCCACTATAAAGGATAATTTCAACAATGACCGCTTCCCATATTAAATGGGGGGGGCGCCCTTTGTGTGGTCACGTGCAGCCCCTGGGACCCTATGCGGCACCATTAGCACAGGCTTGGCTTCACCTTTCCCAAGTGGGATACCTGGAGGTCTCCGCCTCCCTCAGCCAGTTGCCCAATCATGCCTGGGGAGGCGTTGCTAAGGTGATCAGGCCAGGTAGGGGGAGGGACCACCTGCCCACACAATAGGGGGAGGATCTTACCTGGGAATAGTCAGATGGCTCCAGAGCTTCTCCCACCCTACCCACCCTCAGTTAAGGCTTCTTTTGCAGGTTAACCTTTTCTCCACAGGTACGCGAGCGCTGCTATGTCAAGGTCGCTATTGAAGGGCCAGAAAGGAATTCTCCTGCATTGGCAGGTTTGCCTTTCCAGTAGCAAAACGTCACCACTTTAGCAATATCAGGCCTTGGGTGGAATCCTTTAGTCTATCTTCCCTAAATGGGGGTGGGCGTGTAGCAGTGATTCACGCCCCCCTTCTCTTTGCGGCGGCAATACCAGGGTTCACCATTAAAGGGGTTGTTTTGAGGGGAGGCTTTGGCAGTACACCTAGAGGTCGTCATTGCTCTCTCCTGCGGCGGCGGCGTAACGGGGGCAGGCTCTTTCTGCTTGAACATATGTTCTCCAGAGCCAGTCCACCCCCCCCCCACTGGATAACCCTGATGTTCCCCAGTTCCCCGGCGGGGGACTGGGAGGGATAAACGCCCAGTGCCTGAGCCCAGGTCTACCCACATCTGAAACATAATAAAGTTGTGGCCAATTTTAATCTCATAGCACAGTGGTGCCTCGCAAGACGAAAAGAATCCGTTCCGCGAGTCTCTTCGTCTTGCGGTTTTTTCGTCTTGCGAAGCAAGCCCATTAGCGGTTTAGCGGATTAGCGCTATTAGCGGCTTAGCGGGCTTAGCGGATCAGCTGATAAGCGGCTTAGCGGCTTAGCGGATCAGCTGATAAGTGGCTTAGTGGCTTAACGGATCAGCTGTTAAGTGGCTTAGCAGATCAGCTGATAAGCGGCTTAGCGATCAGCTGTTAAGCGGCTTAGCGGCTTGGGAAAAAGGGGGGGGAGGGAAAAAACCCCGCAGGAACTCGCAAGACATTTTCGTCTTGCGAAGCAAGCCCATAGGAAATTCGTTTTGCGAAGCACCTCCAAAATGGAAAACCCTTTCGTCTAGCGGGTTTTCCGTCTTGCAAGGCATTCGTCTTGCGGGGCACCACTGCACGTTGTCTTGAGTCGTTATTCCACACAGGGACTGCCCAGGGTTTTGGAGGACTCCGCCTGTCCACGCAAAGGCTTGGGCTGTCTGTATAGTTTTCCTTTGTCCCAACTGCAACAGACACGGGTCCAAGGGAGCCCCTGGCAAACTGCCCCCCTGGGGGACCCCTTATTAACATAATTTTTAAAAATCTCTAAGTAGTTAGAAGTGCAACAACAATAACCATGTAAATGCCATTCAATAAAATTGCCTAAAAATCTGGACAAAATGAAGGCAAGAGCCCCTGTATATCATAAATAAAACTGAGGCACGTACAGAACCAAACTTCTGGGTTGTTGTTCGAACAGTGGCATGGCGTGGGCCACATGATGGAGAGGCAGGAAATGAAGGGAGCATGCATGCACATTCAATTGCCTAGTGGTGTCTGCATCACCCAGGAGATCACAGCCACAGAGATAAGAAAAGAAGAGTTCTTCTGTTGTCTGGAAAGGTCACTTCCTGGTTTGCATGGAGAAGCCACATGACCCGGAAAAACTGTCTGTGGACAAAGCCGGCTCCCTCGGCCAGTAAAGCAAGGTGAGCGCTGCAACCCCAGAGTCGTTCGCGACTGGACTTAACTGTCAGGGGTCCTTTACCTTTACCTTTACCTTTAGGGTGAACTTGTGACCTGGATTCAGGAATTAAAGTATTTACCATCACAAAAGAATGGCTGGGCTGTCCAGGTAAACCAATCAGTGACCATTATCCTGGCAGACAGGATTTCTGCTGTAGACCGCCTCCTTCTGTGATGTATATATGATGTTTTCGGGGGTGGTCTTGAGCTGGAGGGTGGGAAATTTCAAAAGTCTATATAAGGGCTTGCGCACCATTGTTCTGGGTTCCTTCCTCCTGCATGTGGTGAGGACCCTGTTGCAACAGTTGAATAAAGATCAGGCTTACTAGCTGCTTTGCTTCTCAATATTCTCTGGTTGGCCTCTGTTATTTTCTCCTACCAATAGGGAACCTATGTAAGGACTCTATATGGGCTCTTGGATACCCCATAAGGGAAAAGGGGAGATTTTGTTTACAACAGGACCTCCTGCTGCTGCCGCGCCGCTGGTGCACAATTTCTGTTCTCATCTATACTATTTCTGGGCTAGCAAAGTCTGTAACCTGAAGCATCTGTAACCCGAGGTACTACTGTAAGTGAAAAGGAGCCCCATAGTCAATCAGGAATGCTCCGGGGGAAAAACCTTCTCAACTCACAAAGGCAAGTGGATAATCCTGTATTGCTCCAAGGCTGGGTGGACTGCTTCTAATCTGAAAAAAGTAAGATAAATGCCCCGCCCACTTCAGGAGGAAGCTCATATCTCTGGGATATTGCACTCTGGGAGGTTTGAACAATTCTGCTTTATAGTAGGGAAGCTTATCTGAGTAGTTTTCGAGAGCCCCTGGGTCACAATTGCTTAGGCAGAGTTATCTGCAACTTTTGATGCTTTCACTGATGCGGCACACACAGAACATTTGCTGACTGCATTTGTGTTTTATGTTTGAGATGAAAGCAGGGGGGATAATCACCTTAGCGGATATTAAATTCAAAGAGTCACGATGGAGGAAAGGCGAGGAACATTCCCACTTGTCATTTCCACTGCCTTTGTAAATGAAATATCAAGGCAGCGTTGGCATATAGCTCCGCGGAGGTAGCAAAATGGGCAGATATGGGACAAGTAAGTGTCGCCGGAACAACTTACAACGCGCCCTGAGAAATCAGCAGTATCGGTAAAATGAAAGCAGAGAGAGAAGAGACCCAAAATAGAAATTGTACTTGAGAGACGTTTTCATTATCTGTTAACCAAAACTTCAAGTCGAGGCTTACGCAAGTGCTGGAAAATTCTTGTTTTTATCAAAACTCCGAAGACATAAGAAATTCATTCCATTCTCTGCGCACACATCTGCATGCTGAGTTTCTCCATTACAGAATCAGCCTTACTATGAAAGAATGTGATGTAGTTGTTTTAAGCTGCATTTTCCACTTCCAAACTCCATCTATTTGGGGGAGAGAGATACACTCATTTTGAGTTGTGGGAGTCATTTCCCCTTTCTCCTTCAGGTATGAGAAAGTCGAAGGCCTGCAGTACTTTTGCAACCTTTGAATTGTAGGGCTTATTTATACTTTTTAATTCCCTGATCAAATCTTCATTCACCAAAGTCTCAGGATTTGTGTTTGGGTGTATACCTGAAGGAGAATCTCCACCCCCATCGTTCTGCCTGGACACTGAGGTCCAGCGCCGAAGGCCTTCTGGCAGTTCCCTCACTGAGAGAAGCCAAGTTACAGGGAACCAGGCAGAGGGCCTTCTCGGTGGTGGCACCCGCCCTGTGGAACGCCCTCCCATCAGATGTCAAAGAGAACAACTAACAGACTTTTAGAAGACATCTGAAGGCAGCCCTGTTTAGGGAAGTTTTTAATGTTTGATATTTTATTGTGTTTTGAATATCCTGTTGGAAGCCTTCCAGAGTGACTGAAGAGGCCTGACCAGATGGGCGGGGTATAAGTAATAGATGATGATGATGATGATGATGATGATGATGGATGATAAAATGCCCCCGAAATCAACCAATATTCGTCCTGTCCCGTCCCCCCCGAAATCAACCAATATTCATCTTTCAGAATCAAAACTTTCTAGGAAAATACAGCTGGTTGGGTTGTTTTTCTCATCTAGAGAAGATTGCGTTGTCCCATATATACTCACTCAGCTGCTTGAATGTGCAGATGGGGCACTGTGACAGGTGCCACATAATGTCCTCCCAAATTTGTAAGAAGTTGAACTTTTAGTGTGGCAGCGTCTACACTTTGGAACTCAACTCCCTGCCAATTGACATCAGACAAGCATCATCACTTTACTCTTTTTGGCTCCTGCTAAAAACAGTTTTGTTTAGGCAAGGCTGCCCAGACGCATTGAATGTTGATGTGCATTTTCATCCGGTTCTTAACCTATTTTGTTGTGTTTTAAATTATTGCTTTTAACTTTTTCCTGGTCATTTCATTGTTTTGTTCTTTTTGTATACCTCTTTGAAGTAGCTGCTGTTTCCTTACAGTCAAGCAGTATATACTGGTATATTTTAATAAATGAATGAATGATTTTTTTAAAAATGTGGTGTCTTACAATATGGGCACAATGATTTTGACTTCTCTTTCAAGGCTGTGAGGTTACAACAAGGTAATGTATGTGTGGAATGCTTTGAACATTACCTGAAATGGTAAGTAATCAAAAATCAAGGTCCCCAGCTCTTGAATTCTGAGTTAAGCATCTCTTGCAAGCTTACTAATTAATCTAAATAGTGGATAAGGTCTTGCAAAGGCTCTAGTTTGGATCTAGCAAGGCAGGTCCTACAAGGCCTGGAAGGACAGGCCTGTGATACAGCTCTGTGAGTGCAGCTTTCTCCCGATTGAAGTGGAGAGTGTTTGAGGACCAGGAGATTCACAGGGAAACCAAAATGCTTGTTTACAAAGCTGTTGTACTACCAACCTTACTGTATGCTTTTGAAACATGGACCACTTATAAACGCCATCTCCAACTCCTTGAAAGATTTCATCAACAGTGTCTCCAAAAAATTTTATGCATCACTTGGGAAGACAGATGAACTAATACCAGTGTACTGGAAGAAGCAAAGATCACCAGTGTTGAACCAATGATTCTTCAACATCAGCTTCGTTGGACTGGTCATGTTGTGCGGATGCCTGATTATCGTCTTCCAAAGCAACTACTCTAGTCCGAACTTAAAAATGGAAAATGTAATGCTGGTGGTCAACAAAAGAGGTTTAAAGACTCTCTCAAGGCAAATCTTTAAAAATGTACTATAAACACCAACAATTGGGAAACACTGACCTGCAAGCGCTCCAATTGGAGAACAGCCTTTTCCAAAGGTGTCATGGGCTTTGAAGAAGCTTGAACTCAGGACGCAAGGGAGAAACATGCTACGAGGAAGGCACGCTTGGCAAATCCACACCGTGATCAACTCCTGCCCGGAAACCAATGTGCCCACTGTGGAAGGACGTGTGGATCCAGAATTGGCCTCCACAGTCACTTACGGACTCATTGTTAAGTCCGTGTTCATGAAAGACAATCTCACTCAGCTGTGAGTGATCACCAGAGAAGAAGAAGAAGAAGAAGACAGACTTCGTCTAACAAATCTTGCAGCATTTTTCCGGCATAGGAATGAGGATTTTCACAGGAACATCAGGTAATTTAGGATGGCGGAGTTTTATCTCATCCCATCAAGCTCCTGTGGAGCTTATCTCAGACAAGACAAGCTGCACAATGCTGTCAAATGAAGCAAATGAACTTCCTCAGTTAGCACTCCAGAGGAAATCTTTTGCAATTCTTTAATACTTTCCCAAATTGCCCTTTACTGAATTACTCCTGACTGCGAGATAAAAGTGGTCCACTCTGAGGACTACGAAGATGAAGGGGAAATGTGGCTTTGGTAGACCTGCTGTGCTTCCTGATCTAATTGCTCTCTGTGAGTGCTGTTCACATGGAATTCAGTCTCTTAGGTTCATCAAGCCTCCTCTTAAATCCAGCACTCTCCTTGGCTTCCATATTTAAAAATAGCTGTCTGATAGATTTTGACAGCACTTTGCAAATGAGCAAGGTGAAATCCTGTTTCTCCTCTTCTCTCCCCAGACTTACCTGGAGGAAATAATGAACTCTGAAAGTTGTCAGGTGTTTAAATTTTCTAGCAACTTTCGGGCTTGGGAGAGGGTTGGGTCTCTGCCGCAATACAGTGTTTGCTTTGATTCTATTATAGTTTAATTGCTTTTTTACTATTATTTTTACATGTTTTTGGCTTCTTGTATGTCGTCTGTTTTGTTTTAATTTGTGTAGGCTGGCTTTGGTAATAAGCACAAATTTTGCATTGTTGTCATCTCAGCTTTAATTTTTGTTCAAAGAACCACATTTATTTTCTCTCTCCCCCACCCCCATTTATTTATCACCTCCTTTTGGAGACGAATGAAAGCATTTTTGCGGATTGGCACTGCGGATTGATCCTGCCACTATTGATGCGTTAATTGTTTGATTGTTTTAGATTTCGTTGGCTTTCTTGCTGTAAAGGCTTTTAATCCATGGCTGCTGCTGCTGTTTTTAGTGTCGCAAACTAAATCATTGGAAAGTTGTACAAAGAACAGAGAGTGAAAGGAAACATGGGTGGATGTAGCCCTGGAGTGATGGACATAACTCTATTTAAGTACAATCATAAAATCATAGAGTGGGAAGGGACTATGTGTCCAACCCCCTGAAATTCAGTAATCTTTTGCCCAACATGAGACTTGAACCCAAGACCCCAAGATTAAGAGTCTCACACTCTACCAACTGAGCTATTCATGGTTGTTATCCCCCCCCACACACACATGTCTGCATAACCCCTTCTTTGTATCAGATGATTCTAACAAGTAATTTTTAGGGTTAAAAGGTAAAGGGACCCCTGACCATTAGGTCCAGTCGTGACCGACTCTGGGGTTACGGCACTCATCTCGCTTTATTGGCCAAGGGAGCCGGCGTACAGCTTTTGGGTCATGTGGCCAGCATGACTAAGCTGCTTCTGACGAACCAGAGCAGCGCACAGAAATGCCATTTACGTTCCCGCTGGAGCGATACCTATTTATCTACTTGCACTTTGACGTGCTTTCGAACTGCTAGGTTGGCAGGAACAGGGACCAAGCAACGGGAGCTCACCCCATTGCGGGGATTCGAACCGCCGACCTTCTGATCGGCAAGTTCTAGGCTCTGTGGTTTAACCCACAGCACCACCCGCATCCCTAATTTCTAGGGTTAAATGAACTTAAAGGCTGACAGTTAGAACCTTAAGTATTACTTAAAAAAAAAAAGCACTCGGTGCAGACACATCGAATGCACTCTGAGCTGTGCTAAAGGGCTATAGCTCAGTGGTGGAGCACTTGCTTGGCTTGTAGAAGGTGTCAGGTTCAATCCCTGCCCTGGAAACATTCCCTACCTGAGAGCCATTGCCTTCCCCAACCTGGTGCCCTCCAGATGTTGTTGGACTACAGCTCCCATCAGCCCCAGTCAGCAGGGCAAACAGCCTAGGATGATGGGAGTTGTAGTCCAAAACATCCAGAGGGCATGCAGGTTGGGGAAGCCTGGTATGGACAATGCTGAGCTACATGGACCAATGGTCAGCCTCAGTGTAAGGCAGTTTCCTTTAAATATATAACATATATTTCCAAATTTATAACAAACATAGAAGAAAAACATTACAATATATAAAAAACCCCGAAGAAACATATATTCTAACTGCTAAAATCCCAATTTAATTATCATTATTGGGTGACTTCCTCAAATCCCCCTAGCTGAGTTTCCATATAACTCATTGTAGCAGTTTTCCAATATCTAGTTTCAAATAAAGTTAACTTATTCAATTAGCATCTTTCTTTCTTTTCATAGTATTTTCTATCCATAATGTTATATTTAACTCCTAGGCCAATTTGGTACTTACAAGTAATTCTACTTATGTTAGCTTAGAAGATCTAACTAAATAGTCCTTAAATTTCTTCCGTTCTTCTTGATGCTCCTCCTCTTTCTGTTCGTGGATTCTTCCAGTCAGGTTGGTCAGCTCCAAAAAGTCCATCATCTTCATCTGCCATTCCTCCACTGTTGGTATTTCTTGTAGTTTCCAGTTGTGTATGCAGTTGTGGCATACAAAAACTATCTAATATCTTTCTTGGGCAATTCCAAACCTATTATTCCAAGTAGAAAGGCTTCTGAAGCCAAGAATAAAAGATAAATTACTAACAGATGTGAAGGAAAGAGGAGGCTTTGCCCTGCCAGACATGAAACTATATTATGAAGCAGCTTGTCTTTGCTGGTTAAAGGAATGGATTAAATTAGAAAATACTGAGTTATTGGATTTAGAAGGTTTTGATAACAGATTTGGGTGGCACGCATACTTATGGTGTGATAAGAAGAGAGTTCATAAAGGATTTGGGAATCACATCTTCAGGAGTTCATTAATAGAAGTTTGGGACAGGTACAAAAGCCTTCTGGAGCCAAGAGTTCCACACTGGTTATCTCCATTAGAGGCTATGAGTGTAAAGAAAATTAATATGAGAGGGAAATGGGCCACATACGGAGAATTAACAACTAAAGAAGGAAGAAAATGGAAACTAAAACCATACGTATATGTTAAAGATTATGTGTATGATTGGTTGCATTACTTTCAGGTAAATGAAATGTTTTAAAAAGATATAAAGGAAAGTGGATATGCAGAAAAAGACTCAAAGTTCCAAACAGAGATAATAAATAATGAATATAAAACTCTGTCAAAAATGTATAAGATATTGCTAGAATGGTTTACGAAAGACGAAGAGGTTAAATCGGTAATGATACAGTGGGCCAAAGACTTTGGACATAACATTCAATTTGAAGACTGGGAAAAATTATGGAAGGAAAGTTTAAAATTTACTGCATGCATGGGGTTGAAGGAAAATGTAATGAAAATGTTTTACAGATGGTATATCACCCCGGTAAAATTGGCAAAAATGTATAAAACATGTAATAAGTGTTGGTAATGTAAAGAAAAAGAGGGAACTTTCTACCACATGTGGTGGGAATGTAAGAAGGTAAAGAGCTTCTGGGAAGCAATATATAATGAATTGAAAAAAATGTTAAAATACACTTTTGTGAAGAAACCAGAAGCCTCTCTTCTAGGGATTACAGGAAAAGATATAAGAAGAAAAGACTATAAACTTTTCCAGTATGCAGTTACGGCAGCAAGAATTCTATTGGCTCAGAAATGGAAACAAGAGGAAATACCGACGATTCAAGAATGGAGAATGAAATTGACTGACTATGTGGAACTGGACAAACTGACCGGGAAGATAAGATATGCCCAAAACCAAAAGTTCATCGAGGATTGGGGAAAATTTGCAGATTATCTGAAAAATATATGTGAGGCGCAAGCAACGCTAGTGGGGTTTCAAGAAGCACTGTAAAATTTTAAGAGGTATTGCTGAAAGTAAATAGAAAAGGAAGGGAAGACAAATGGCAATGCAAATAAAGGAATGCGTACTGAAGGGTAAAAATGGATGATTACCAGAGAAGTTGAAGGAAGTCCAAAATTTGTATTTTGTTAAAATTAGGTAAAATTTGGATAAAATTGTATGATTATATTGAAAACTAATAAAAATTTATTTTTTTAAAAAAAGAAAGGCTTCTGGTTTTTTTCATAAATGTATATTTCAACATCTTTTTCAGCTCATTATAAATCTTTTCCCAGAAGTCTTTCACCTTGGGACACGTCCACCACGTATGATAAAAGGTTCCTTCCTTTTCTTTACATTTCCAGCATAAATTTTCACTCGTATGATAAATCTTTGCTAGTTTTACTGGGGTTAAGTACCACCTATACATCATTTTCATGATGTTTTCTTTTAATATAGTTCAAGCAGTAAACTTAACCCCTTTCTTCCACAACCTTTCCCAATCTTCCAACATTATATTGTGTCCAAGTAAGGCAGTTTCCTATAGTCCTAACTTGGGTTCATTTATTTTGATAGATCTAGTCCAGGCATCCCCAAACTCGACCCTCCAGATGTTTTGGGAATACAATTCCCATCATCCCTGACCACTGGTCCTGTTAGCTAGGGATGGGAGTTGTAGTCCCAAAACATCTGGAGGGACGAGTTTGGGGATGCCAGATCTAGGCTGTGACTTGGCCAACCAGCACCCAATGAAAAGGTCTTGCCAATGTTGTTTAAAAGATACCCTTCTAAAATCCCTTAAAACCAGCCCTGCTTCCTAGCATTCCTGGCAGCAGTGGAAATGGACCCCTGTTGGTACATTGAACAAAAATGTTTGTTTGTGTTCCAGGAAGGGTATTGCTCTGGTGCTGTGTGTTGTGCTAAAGAGACGAAAAAGAAAACACCTTCAAGAACAAACAGTCCCATCGATTTGGCTCTGTTGTTCCCACGAATAATTGTTATGTTTCTTCCTAGAATGTTTAGGGATGCTGCAGGGAGGTAAACAAGCAAGTCATCCGATGGGCATCAGAATATGTTGTCTTTAATAAAGACGCCACTTACCTCCCCGGAACAAACAATAGAGTGATGACGGCTAAATAACTCTTGTGTTAGCAAGATTGCTTTCTCACCAGTGTTTCCTGAACACAGCACTCCCAGCCAATTAATGCTGGTAACAAGGCTGTTTCTTTGGTGACGTAAACTTAAAGGGCTCACCATGTCCTTTGCCAGCAGATTCTCAGAAGAAGGAGAACGTGGTAGGAATGAGCAACCACTGCACATGGTCAGGAACGAGATGATGCACATCATAACCTTTCACTTGGAAGCAGGAGTAACAGGAAAATCTGGGGATATGTGCAGTTCTGAACTTAAGCTATTGACTAGAGATGGGGGAGAACTTCGATTAGTTCTCATTAGAAGGCAAATCTTCCTAATCTGCATTTTCAAAGACAATCTGCGACCCGAGACACAACCATTCTCCAAAATTCACACATGTCTGAATTTTGCAATGCAGTTCTCCAGGCAACTAGTGTGCATGCTGAGATAAAGTGTCCACGAAAATGCATACTGTTAGTGAAAACAGGGGAAGGTGCGTTGCAAAAATGAGTACATCAGGCAGAACTGCTTGCAAACTTGTGTAAATTAGGTGGGATTTGTGTGAATTAGGTATAAATTAGAGTTACAGCAGGGACGCGGGTGGCGCTGTGGGTTAAACCACAGAGCCTAGGACTTGCCAATCAGAAGGTCGGCAGTTCGAATCCCCGCGACGGGGTGAGCTCCTGTTGCTCGGTCCCTGCTCCTGCCAACCTAGCAGTTCGAAAGCACGTCAAAGTGCAAGTAGATAAATAGGTACCGCTCCAGTAGGAAGGTAAACGGCGTTTGCTCTGGTTCGCCAGAAGCGGCTTAGTCATGGTGGCCACATGACCTGGAAGCTGTACGCCGGCTCCCTCGGCGAGATGAGCACCGCAACCCCAGAGTCGGGCACGACTGGACCTAATGGTCAGGGGTCCCTTTACCCTTTACTAGAGTTACAGTGCCTGCTGCGGCTGTAGAGACCTATGCAGGAGAGACATGCTTTGTTGCAGCTGGGGCAGATGAAGGCGTCCATTTAGGCTGCTGCAGATGCACCATGGCATTTCTTCTTTCTGCAGCCATTCCTGCTCTGGTCACTGCTATAGATACATGACTTGACTGCTGTCTCCAGGCACTATGGTCATCTGAAAGGGATTCCCACATGGTAGGATTCATGTTGCCAGCCTGCATGTTAAGTTTGCAGACATCTTTGTTATGCAGAGTAAGTCCACCAGTGGGCCTGGTGCCTGAAGCCAGCTCTCTCCCCCACCTTTTGATTATCAAATGCTTTATTGGATCCAAAACAGTATAACAAAAGCAATCAGTGGCTATTAAAGACAAATTAAAAAAATAAACAGTCATTCATTCCTTGATTGATACTTATTCTATACATCATTTTGTAATAAGATGACCGCCAATCTTCCCATTATGTCCCCAAATTCGATTTCTTAAATATGCACTTGACTATATTTTCTCCATATTGTTTAGCTTACTTAAAATTATATAAAGTTGTTCTATTTACAAACAGAAACTCAATCAAAACCTGCCAACGGATTAATATTTTGACAGTGTTCTTTTACATAGACTCTGCATATGTCCCACCCTCTGGTAAATTTTTCATTAGTAACATCTCATAACCTTGCTGACAGCCTCGCTAATTCAACATACTCTCTTAATTTATTTTGCCAATCTGATTTGGATGGGGTAGTTTCTCCCTTCCAACCTTTTGTGATTAAGAATCTGGCAGCAATGTGGCATTCATGAAGACTTTCCTGAACTTTTTTGGAATTTCATTACCCATAATTCCTAGCAGGAAGGTTTCAGGCTTTTCAGGGAAAGAGCATTTAAACATTTTCTTAGATTCATTATAAATCACTTCCCAAAACTGTATGATCTTTTTACAGTTCCACCACATGTGGATCCATGTGCCTCCAGCCTCCCTGCATTTCCAGAAAGTATTCGTCCTAGATCTAAACATTTTAGCCGAAGCCAGCTCTCTTTAAAGCACGTCCTTCCATTCTGTGGACATGACTGAGCCAGCATAGACGTCACCGAGACAGAAGTGTGAACATGTTGGGAATGTGGGCTTGGGAGAGCAACAGAAGAACAGGGCCTTTTTTGAAGTGGCTCCCCCTTAGTGTAATGCTCACCCCAGGGAGGTTCAGCTGAAACCCGGAAGTACCAGAACGGGTTACTTCCAGGTTTCGGCAGTCGCGAAGAAGAGTTTGGATCTGATATCCTGCTTTATCACTACCCGAAGGAGCCTCAAAGCGGCTAACATTCTCCTTTCCCTTCCTCCCCCACAACAAACACTCTGTGAGGTGAGTGGGGCTGAGAGACTTCAGAGAAGTGTGACTAGCCCAAGGTCACCCAGCAGCTGCATGTGGAGGAGCGGAGACGCGAACCCGGTTCCCCAGATTACGAGTCTACTGCTCTTAACCACTACACCACACTGGCTCTCAGTGCATGCACAGAAGTGCTAAATTTTGCTTTGCGCATGTGCAGAAGCACTGAATCGCAACCCACGCATGCACAGATGTGCCACTGCGGGTTGTGAATGCTGTGGGTTGCGAATGTGCATCCTGCACAGATCACGTTCACAACCCGAGCGTCCACTGGACACCTTTAGGTGCCAGCAGTGACAGAGTGTTCCCTGCCTGCACCTGGGGTGGGTACGCTGCCAGAATGACCCCTACCCACTGCTGCTAAGTGGAGGGCACTCACAGAGTCCTGCAAGCCTGGTGTTGCTTTGCGATACTCTGCAAGCCTGTTGCATCTTTCTCAGCCACCATCCAGCTAGAGGGCACCATGAGAAGGATGCAACAGCTCACGGCGCCCTTCCTGCAAGCCCAGCACTGCTTGCAAAAGCAGTACTGGGCTCCCAGGGGGCAGGGCGCACGCCTAATGCAACAGCTCACAATGCAGCAGGGCACCATGACACACACCCACAACTGTGCCTAAAGCAACAGCCCTCTCAGCCCTTCCATGCTATACCACTGGGCACCAGGTTGTCAGGGCCTGGGCAGAGGAGGAATGGTGGAGACTGCTTCCCCAGCCTGACCCTTCCAGAGGAGAAGAAGACAGTCCAGAATTACAACAGGGGTTCAAAACATCTGAAGGGCATAATGTTAAGTACCCCTGAAATAAAGGGCATGAAGTTCCTAGTCTGACAACAGCTTTTGTTTACCTAATCCATTTTTAAGGAAATCAGCCCCGAGTGCCCACTGGAAGGACAGATCCTGAAGCTGAGGCTCCAATACTTGGGCCACCTCTTGAGAAGAGAAGACTCCCTGGAAAAGACCCTGATGCTGGGAATGATAGAGAGCACAAGGAGAAGGGGACGACAGAGGATGAGATGGTGGGACAGTGCTGTCGAAGCTACCAGCATGAGTTTGACCAAACTGTGGGAGGCAGTGGAAGACAGGAGTGCCTGGTGTGCTCTGGTCCATGGGGTCATGAAGAGTCGGACACGACTAAACGACTAAACCACAACAACATTGTTGTTGTTAGTCTTCTTCTTCTTCTTCTTCTTCTTCTTCTTCTATTATTATTATTATTATTATTATTATTACTATTATTCCTATGATTCCTGTTACTAATACGACACTTTAAAACTGTCTGCCAAGTGAGTTCTCTGCTTGGTTCTTAGCATCTTGAACTAAAAAGAAAAAGACCCACACAGACCCACACAGAGAGAGTGAGAGTTTAATATATATAATTCCTAGGCACTTTATGTAAGATATGGAAACCAAAATATAAAAACACCTCTCTCTCTCTCTCTCTCTCTCTCTCTCTCTCTCTCTCTCTTACACACACACACACACACACACACACACACAGCACTAACATAATTATCGATAAAAACAGAACCACACAGCTGAAGATTATACTCCAGGGATAAATATCCTGCTGCATTCTCAAGAGATGTTCAGAACTAAGTTCTGTTTCCAACTCTCAAACTGTACCTGGGCGTTGGGTGTTCCTGATGGTGTTTGTCACGACCAAGAAATGCTGCTTGCTCTGAAATATGATGGCTATGCTCTGTCTCCACAGCTGGAGGCAGTAATCCTTTTGAATACCAGCGTCAGGGACTGGACAGAGGAGGAATGGAGGAGACCACCGCCCCAGCCTGACCCTTCCAGAGAAGAAGAAGACAGTTCAGAATTACAACAGGGGTTTGAAGTAGATCACAGCAGGTGAGGAGAAAGGTTGGGAAATAATGGGAGAGGAGGAGTAGGCAGAGGCAGAGAAGCAGCTGGCTGTCATGTTGTCACTAGAAAGCATTCCAGGCCCACCATCTCCCAGAACCCCGCCAGCCTTAAAAGTAGGAGAGCAAAGAGCTCAAAGGCAGAGGGCACCAAGCAACAGCCTTGGGGGGGGGGTGTACTGTTGACAAATGAGGAAGTGGGAAAGAAGGGAGGATGGAGATTAACTTGGAGCAACACCATTATTCCAAGAGACTGCATTCCCAAGCCTCTCTCTGTGAATATTGAATAAAAAGCAGATGGTAAGGACTTTTCCTTGTCTATCCATTCCTGGCAACCTTCCGTGGGGGTTGGTTCCTCTGCCACCGGACACAGGTGTAACCTTTCTTTTTCAACAAGGCTCTTGGCTGATTAACATACTATACCCTTTTAAATGTGTATGTGGGATTGGGGGGGGGGGAGTTATTGCGTTGTTTTGCCCTTGCTCTTGTTTTTATTTTGTTTTTTGTTTGCTTTTTATCGTGCATTTTTATGCCGTGAGATCTACAGGTGAAAGGCAGCATACGGAAGAAAGAAAGAAAGAAAAAAAGAGAGAGAGAGAGAGAGAGAGAGAGAGAGAGAGGATCTTTGAAACTCTGTCCTGCATTGTGATGACCAAAATCTTACTGAGGCATTGCTCCTAGCAGGTAAAAGTTGCCCATTTCCATAAAGCAACATGCTCAACACACAAGCAATGGTAGACCTTCACCTTGGTATTTACTATGTAATCATTCTCTATTTAAGAGACAAAAAAAAGGTAAAGAGAGATGTACAAACACCAACACACACACTCGGCCACACAGGCAAGACAGGGAGATTGATTTCTCCATCAAACAGGAAGCAGACAAGTTGCCTCTGACTTTCATCTTCCAGGTTGCTAAGGCAACTGTTCTCTTTTTATTTTATCTTCCTCTTTTCTTTAAAGTGTTTTGTTTTGCCTTTAGAAAATTGCTCTGTGTTCATTAAAAGGCTTTATTCTCCAGTGGCCTGCCTGCATCCCTCTCCTCCCCCCAAATCATAGCATCCTTTAGATAAATATACTTCTAATGTACTTTATTTTGTGGTTTCCTGTGTGATGGTAAACAAAAACAAATTAAAACTGTGACAAGCGCAGCCATGGGAAAATGATCCAGATACCTCCTTTTCTATTATGTTTATAACATGAGCCCATTTTTCATTTGTTCGTCATAGGAAGGTAAAGTGGAACATTCTGTTAATTGGGGAATCAAAGATGATGCAGACATTCGGGGAAGAGAGCGGGGTCCTCCATGGACTGAACTACCTGAAAAATGTAGGGGGGTTGCAGGGCTGCAGGCAGCTAAGCATGTGGAGAGTTGAATCAGTGGTAATCATAGAATTGTAGAGTTGGAAGGGACCCCAAGAGTCATTTTGTCGAATGCCCTACAATGCAGGAATCTCAGCTAAAGATTCCCTAACAAATAGCCACAAATTTGCTTAAAAACCTCCAATGAAAGTGAGTCCGCCAACTTCTGAGGCAGTTAGTTCCACCCTGGCACAGCTCTTACTGCCATAAAGTTCTTCCTGATATTGAGTCTGTCAGATGGTGGTGGTGGTTGCTCATGAGTAACCAGGCAGGACTCCGACCTGTCTTTTACAGGTTTTATTGTGCAAACTATTTACAGTGCAGAACCCCAAAGTTCATGTCCATCTCAGTCATTTGCAGAATCCGGGAGTGGCCCCTTCCAGCTTCTCCCCCAAAATAAGAACTTCGGCACCCCAAACCTCCTCCTCCCCTCCTTGCGTTTCACCCCTCTGTGCAAGATGGGTGACGGAAGTGGCATGCATCCCTCCTGGTCAGCCTGGCTAGGTGAGGCGCTGGGGCTCTCAGCAGCATCCTCGAGCCCCTTCCCTCTCTTCTCCACTGGAGGTGTGGCTTTTCCCGCCACTGGAAGAGGAACTGCTCCTCAGGAGTTTCGGAGGCTCTCTGTATCCCAACAGCCCCCCTGCCTCCCTCCGTGTTCCGATGGCAGTCCCCTGACAGAGTCGGAATCTCCTTTCTTGTAATTTTAACCCATCAGTTCAGGTCCTACCCTTCGGAGCAGTAGAAAATAAGCTTGCTCCATCTTCCATGGAGGTCCTGTGTGAGTGTCTGGAGGTGGTTGGAGGATGGATGGCAGCTAACAAATTGAGGTTGAATCCTGACAAGGCAGAAGTACAGTTTTGGGGGAACAGGAGGCGGGCAGATATGGAGGACTCCCTGGTCCTGAATGGAGTAACTGTGCCCCTGAAGGACCAGGTGCGCAGCCTGGGAGTCGTTTTGGACTCACAGCTGTCCATGGAGGTGCAGGTCGATTCTGTGTCCAGGGCAGCTGTTTATCAGCTCCGTCTGGTATGCAGGCTGAGACCCTATCTGCTTGTGAACTGTCTTGCCAGAGTGATGCATGCTCTAGTTATCTCTCATTTGGACTACTGCAATGTGCTCTATGTGGGGCTACCTTTGAAGGTGACCCGGAAACTACAACTAATCCAGAATGCGGCAGCTAGACCAGTGACTGGGGGCAGCCGCCGAGACCACTTAACATCAGTCTTGAAAGACCTACACTGGCTTCCAGTACGTTTCCGAGCACAACTCAAAGTGTTGGTGCTGACCTTTAAAGCCCTAAATGGCCCCGGTCCAATATATCTGAAGGAGCGTCTCCACCCCATCATTCTGCCCACACACTGAGGTCCAGCGCCGAGGGCCTTCTGGCGGTTCCCTCATTGTGAGAAGCCAAGTTACAGGGAACCAGGCAGAGGGCCTCCTCGGTAGTGGCACCCGCCCTGTGGAACGCCCTCCCACCAGATGTCAAAGAGAAAAACAACTGCCAGACTTTTAGAAGACATCTGAAGGCAGCCATGTTTAGGGAAGCTTTTAATGTTTAATAGACTATTGTATTTTAATATTCTGTTGGAAGCCGCCCAGAGTGGCTGGGGAAACCCAGCCAGATGGGTGGGTGTAAAGAGTATGGGTTGCTCGTGCGTAAGTTGCCGCCTCTCCTGGCTTTGTTGCCTTGTTAAACCTTTCAGTCTGGACAGCCCTTCACTTCGTGGCTGCCTCAGTGGCTAGCAGAATCCGTCAGTGGGTGTTTCTTAAACCTTTTCCAACATAAAAGTTGTTTGACACCCAGTCTCCTCCTACTCTCTCTGCGCGGAAGTCTTCTGCGCAGGGAGGGCGTGGGTAGCGGAGGACCCGTGCTCTCCCCGCTGGTGTCCACTGAAGAGTCTGGGAGCCCTCTCGCCAATTCCCCCATCTGCCCCTCTTTATTCCTGGTGTTGCGCTGAATTGCTTCCCCATCTGCTGAGCTGCCTCTCTCCCTGCTGGGCCCTTCTCCAGCATCATTTGAGAGCCTTCCCTCCGCCTCTAGCTCCGATGTCAGTTCCCTGACAGTGGGGTATAAACCAACCAAAATTTGGACTTGGAAGCCTGAGCATGGTCTGGGGTGCGGAATGCTATCTGGAACAGAGGCAGGAACCACTGATTCTCAGCTGGTTCTGAACCCAATACCTAGCTTACTGTGGAGACCAAAAGTGATTCCTTAGATGGTGTGGAGTTGCTGAACTAGATTCCTGGCAGGTAGGTCACTGTTACTTATTGGGAGGGGAGCGGTGAAGCAGTAGGGAGCTCAGTGTGATACAAATTATTTTTTATTATTATTATTTATTAAATTTGTATACCACCCTACAGTGCTTTTTTTCTTTAAAAAATGTTTAGGGGGTACTCTCATTTTGACTCAAGAAAATAGCCATTTTATAGTTCAAATCGGGGAAAAGAAATACAGTAAATGGACAAAAGTACAAAGAACATGCATTATCACACAACACCGTTGTCCCATCTTTTTTTTTGCAGAGTCGTCATTAACTTTACACTTCTGTCCTGGCTGTGATGATGAAAAATAGTTGGTAATTTTCCTACTCATATTGAAATACGGCCCCTCCATGAGGCCAAACTTTCATCAGGAAAACACCGCACATCCACATTCCACACTGCTTCACACATTAAACGCCCGCTTCTGTCTGAGACTCAGGAAACACTGGGAAAGGGAATGAGGCCGCCATCGGAGGTAGCAACGGAACTGACGATTCACCGTGCTAGAGAATAAATTAATTATTTTTTTAAAAATTAGTTTCTTCTCCCATTAGATTCACAAAATATTTAGGGGTGTGCGTACCCCTGCGTACCCCCAGAAAAAAACATTGCCACCCTGTAACCACAGGTCTCAGGGCGGCACCAGTAGAGTCAATCTATATTTGCTTCTGAATTTGCAAGTCACCTGATGGAAATCTACTGAAGTCTCTCACATGCCCAGAGGATATGAATTTGGCAAGGTGTTGGCCACCCACTGTGACATTGTGCTTCATTTCATTAATTAAATTTGTATACTTCCCTTCATCCATAGATCTCAGGGAGGTTCACAGCACAAAAATATAAGATTAAAAACACAAAACACAAAACAATAACCCCCTCCCTCTAGGCTAGGACCTGGGAGACCAGAGATCAAATCCCCACAAATCCCATGAAGCTCATTGGGTGACCTTGGGCCAGTTACCAACACTTAGCCTAACCTACCTTATAAGGTTGTTGTGTGAGGATAAAAAAAGGGGAGGAAGAGAAGTATGTAAGCCACTTCAAGCTCCTTGGAGGGAAAAGTGGGACAGAAATGTAATCAATAATAATGTTAATAAAACTCTCTAAGCCTTACAGAATACAGAGAAAGGGTTGTGGGAAACATTCCAGATTTTACAGTCCGCTCTGGAATTTGGACGGAGTGGAACATTTCTATTTCTGGCGCAAGGAAAATGTCATGGAGTGAAGGCAACATCTGGGAAGCTCATTCCTCAAGGAAGAGGAGCATTGGAACATTGGTTGGGAAAGTCTAATGAGAACTGTGCCGATATTCTGTGATATTCTGCAGGGCTTGGCGCCATGAGTAAAATTTCCACAGACTAAGTGATATTGCAGGCACTTTAACCATTGCACCACATGACTTCATAGTTTGGGGCCTGCTGGCCTTTCCCCACTCACCCAGAAAACTGCACTGCATGTTTATAGAAACATTGCTCTGGAAGAACCCTATTTTATTTTGCTTTCCATGAGGGCACGGCCTGAGCGAGAGGAAAGAGAACAATGCACACTCCAGTTTTGCCTGTCTAATGTTAACTGAGGACTCAGCTACATTACTCAAAAAAACAATGCCTTGAATACATTATAAACATGCAACACCAGATGGCGCCAGAGAGCAAACAAAGTTTCTAAGCAATTTTTACAAAGGGTTTTTTCCTCCCTTTTGTTATAACGATTTAATTTCAGACTTAATTGTAGAGGTTTTTTCCTGTGTGCAGATCCACCCCCAATCTTCAGGGAAAGTCCTGTGTCAGTTTCATGATTTGTACAATGTCGGCATATTGTGGATGCTAAATAAATCAAGTTGCAGGAAGCCAAATTGTGCATTAAGCCCATGAGCCTTGCAGGAAGTGTTCCTACAAAAAAACCAAGTTTTCAGCTGTGGGCGGCCACTGGACTCCTCTTTGTGATACACTGGGCAACAGTGCAGCTCCTTCTCAGCCAGGCCTTCAAGGGAATGTGAAGAGTTGCAGGCCTGGGAGGAGCCCATTAATTAGTATATAATCCATACATTAAGTGCTACATCATCTGGCCACAGCTCTCCAGGGTTTCAGGAGTCTTTTCCCAGACTTACCTGGAGATACCAGGAATCAAACTTTTGACTTTCTGCATGCAAAGCACTTGCAAAGTATACCTGAAGGGCATCTCCACCCCCATCGTTCAGCCCGGACACTGAGGTCCAGCTCCGAGGGCCTTCTGGCAGTTTCCTCATTGCGAGAAGTGGGGTTATGGGGAATAATAATAATAATAATAATAATAATAATAATAATAATAATTTATTTATACCCTGCCCATCTGGCTGAGTTTCTCCAGCCATTCTGGGCGGCTTCCAACAGAATAGTAAAATACAATAACCTATTAAACCTTAAAAGCTTCCCTAAACAGGGAACCAGGCAGAGGGTCTTCTCGGTAGTGGCGCCCGCCCTGTGGAACGCCTCTCATCAGATGTCAAGGAAATAAACAACTATCTGACTTTTAGAAGACATCTGAAGGCAGCCCTGTTTAGGGAAGTTTTTAATGACTGATGTTTTATCGTGCTTTTTATATTCTGTTGGAAGCCCCCCAGAGTGGCTGGGGAAACCCAGCCAGATGGGCGGGGTATAAATTATTATTATTATTACTCTACAACTAAGCTATGGCCCTTCCCCGTCTGTTGCCACGTGGCCTCACCTGGGGGCCCCTCCCTGAAACTGGCCTGCTGCCTCAGTTGTGGTGCGGGATGATGTTGCTATACCATCACCGGTGTTGAAGCAAGATCCATCTGCCAGTCCCGCTGGCTTCTCTACAAAGCATAGCAAGGGGCTGCCATCTTTGCCACACGCTTGTGTTGGGCCTAGCCCTGACGTAGCAGCTCCAACACCACCAGCACAGCATAGGGTGGCAACTTCTGGCTCGGTGCCATTTTAACTGAGGCCTATGCAGTCCTTCCCGCAATCCAGGGGGTTGGACTAGATGACCCTGGGTGTCCCTTCCAAGTTTACAGTTCTATGATTCTCCAGAACTGTAGAGCTCAGTTCAGAGCAGGCCGGCTTGGCTGCCGAGACGTAGATCCCATGATGGCGTCTGTCAAAATAAAACCAATTCATCCACAGTCAACCCTGTCTTTGTTTCCTGGGCCCTTTCACAGACAACTCATTATCCTGCCTTCTTGTCTTCCCCCTTTGTTGTTCTGAAGAAGAAAAAGAGGGAACGAGACAGCAGCTTGATGCTTTTGTCCCTCTCTGACTCTTTCTTGGCGCCGTCAAGTTAAAGATGAGGCCTAATTAATTGGGCTTCACATGGCTAGTCTTCCTGAGGCACATTTTGGCAGAAATGGCTGCCAGACGCCACGAGGCTGGCGGTGTCACGGCACCCAAATCCTTCATCTCCGTCCTGGGCAAAACTCCCACATTGCGTAGTGAAGGAAAAGGAGGAGGGATGCTGCTCCATGCTAGAGCACAAGCTCTGCACACAGGAAGACCCAGTTCAATCTCCCAGCATCTCCAAATATGCCTTTGCAAGAGTCTCTGGAATACGGTGAACACTTGGGACCCCCCAGGCCAGGACAGCAAGATGGAAAAGTGGGTGAGACTCATGGGGTTTTATCAGCTGTGAAGAAGAAAGAATCTCTCTCTCAAGATATTATCGAAATACAGTAAGCCCACAAGTGACATGCATTTAACTTGTGTGCATTCACCATATACTATTTATGTACGCTACGACTGCCACCAGAATCTTAGTAGCCCAAAAATGGAAAACTCAGAAAATACCAACATTAATGGAGTGGCAGACAAAAATGGTCGAATATGTAGAATTAGCAAAACTGACCCACAGGATCAGTAACCATGAAGAAACAAAGTTCAAAAAGGAATGGAGTAAATTTGTTGAGCATATAGGTAATAACTGTAGAAGTTTAAAGACTGTAGCAGGATTAAAATAAATATTGTGATGTGTATAGAATGTAAACAAGAACCTGGGAAAGAGAAAATTTAATATGAAAACTGGATGAAGGGAGGGACAGAAGTCCGTGCGCGATGGAGCGTGTAGTAAATAAGTAGACATATGATGGTTGAACTCTAGAGTATTTATTTTGTTTGTATATGTTACAGAAAACTCAATAAAAAGCATTTTAAAAAAAACTTGTGCACATTCAGCTTTATGCACTTGGATTTTTAAAAAATTAAAAGTGGGTCTGCATCTGAGAAAAAGCTCTTTGGCAATCCCTATCATCATGGCACCCAATGTGCTTTGACTACTACATGTGATTTTGGATTTAGGCACATAATCCCCATGTTAAACTGAGGGCTTACTGTAAATCAAACAAACCAATGCTATAAAAATAATAGATGTACAAAATAATGCAGCACAGTATATCCGTGAGAAAGCGCCAGGTAGGTGGAATACTTAAGATCACCAGGAAAGCCCTATTTCATGTTTTACTATGGAGAGGGAGCCCTGTGTGTC
The DNA here is from genome assembly GCF_964106645.2 of Podarcis pityusensis. NCBI lineage: Eukaryota > Metazoa > Chordata > Lepidosauria > Squamata > Lacertidae > Podarcis > Podarcis pityusensis. The sequence goes on from NC_138030.1 coordinate 6,815,064, forward strand.
TGTATCTGATGCATGTTAGATAAAATCCCAACTGATCATCCTATAGATTGGGTGAACAAAGCTGTGGTGAAGCTGAAATGGGATGCTTGAGTATTTGGGGTCATACAAGCTATGCCTGCTTTAGCCCCCTCTTAAAAGCATGGGAAGTGCCCAATGGCTGGATTGGACAAATGGCCCATTTAACCCCGCAATCTCCCCAATTGTGATTCCCAACAGAGACATACTTTCTCCAGCAGAAGAGACAGAGAGTAGCTATCATGTCTAGTAGCCACTGAGTGCCTCTATCAATTTGTCCAATCTTCTTTTAAAGCCATCAGGGTCATCTTAAGCATATGCGGTGCCAGGGTGCAAAGATCCACCCAGTGCGCCCCCCCCCCGGTTGCCCAGAGTTGCTGACCTTTTTTTAGGGGGGGGGGAATCCCAAAGTTGAAAGGTTCCCCAGAGTTGTTGACTCCCTTTTTTAAGGGAGCTGACACCGCGCTTATCTCTTCTCAGGGAAACCAGCCCGCGGCGTCGACATCAGCAACTGAGTGAAGCCGGGCGCCTCGTGGCGTAAGCAGCGTGGCTGGGCAAGCCTCTCCACGGCCCTACGCCAATCCCAGGCATGCAGGAGGGCTGGCTCACTCGCCCTGGAACTCGCAGCACAGAGCTGCCCACAGTAGAAAAGTCTGCAATGGCGCTCTGACCGATGGGCAGGTTTCCCTGGACTCCAACTCTTGGGCCCCGGACTGTTGGCCTGCCATTCCTGAGAGCCTGGCGCCCGGGTGCCCTGCACCCCTGGTGCCTATGGTTAAGATGGCTCTGAAAGCCATCCAAACTGGTGGCCGTCACTACCACTGGTGGGAGCAAATTCCATCATATATGCTGCTTCTTCATTGGTCTGGTCATGTTGTGTGGATGCCTGATGATCGTCTTCCAAAACAACTACTCTACTCTGAACATAAAAATGGAAAGCGTAATGCTGGTGGTCAACAAAAGAGGTTTAAATACTCTCTCAAGGCAAATCCAAAAAAATGTAGTATAAACACCGACAATTGGGAAACACTGGTCTGCGAGCGCTCCAGTTGGATAACAGCCCATACCAAAGGTGTCATGGGCTTTGAAGACACTCGAACTCAGGACGCAAGGGAAAAAGGTGCTAAGAGGAAGGCATGCTTGGCAAACCCTCACCATGATCAACTCCTGCCCAGAAACCAATGTCCCCACTGTGGAAGGACGTGTGGATCCAGAACTGGCCTCCACAGTCACTTATGGACTCATTGTTAAGTCCGTGTTCTTGGAAGACAATCTTACTAGGCTACGGGTGATCGCTAAAGAATAAGGAGGCGGAGATATGCTGGTTTAAGTCTTCTACACAGCTATTAAAAGTGCAACTTCTCACACTAAGGCAGGTGAGACTGGGCAGCACCAGAATAGATAAGGACGTAAGAAAAACTCTGCTGGACCAGAACAAAGGCCCATCTAGTTCAGTAGCTTCCTTCCCACTGATGGACATGGGCACTGGTGGAGGAAGGGGGTGCGGTGGGTGCGGTCCAACCTGGGTGTCATCCCTGGGGGGGGGGTTGACATCGCTGCAGCACCCCCCTGGGGCGGTAGCCCCACCCCCGCAGACTAGCTCTGCCTCTGGCCATGGGAAGTCCACATGGACCCCAACATATCTGAAACATTAAGGTGCAAAGCCAGACTCCATTTCCTCTGAGCACAACAGCCCTCTGCCCTCCTTCAGTTTCCACAAACTGGTATTCACAGGTAAACTTTGTCCCATACGAACTTGAGGAGAGTCCTGCTGGTTCAGTCCAAAGGCCCATCTAGTCCTGCACGCTGTCCCCAAATTGTAGAGCCAACTCTACAGTTCTATAATTCTATGTGCGATGGCAGCTTTCGTTGTAACACAGCAGCATAGCCCCTAGTTCAGCAGCTGGTTTTTCTTCTCAATGGAACGTCTCTGCCACCTTGTGGCACTTGGACATAACTGTTATAGGAAGGTACATAGAAAGCTGCTTTTTCTTTTACTGAGTCAGACACCTTGTTCCATCTAACTCAGTATTCCCAGCACTAACTGGCAGCTGCGCTCCACGGCTGCAGACAGGAGTCTCTCCCAGCCCTAACTAGAGATGTCAAGTATTGAACCTGGGACCTTCTGCATACGAGGTGATGCTTTGCCACCGAGTCACTGCCATTCCCAACTTAGGGGCTTGTGTCAGAGACAGGCAAGCCCATCTGAATCAGGCCCATCTAGTGCAGCATCCTGTTCTTACAATGGCCAACCAGCTGCCTGTGAGAAATCTGCAAGCAGGATCTGAGCACAACAGCACTCTCCTCTCCAGCAACTGGTTGTCAGGTGTGCGTGCAGGAGCCAGGTCCTAAGTTTGTTCTGGAGAGGCAAGGCGTGGCCACACAGGTGAGGCCAATTGGTAACTCACAGCACCTGGTGGCAAGAGCCGGGAAGGGATATAAGGTCAGCATTTTCCCTTTGGCTTTTTGCCACAGCAACACGTTCCCTGCCTTGCTGCGTTTGACTCCTTGCTCCCTGATCCTCCGACCCCTGACTTCGTGACTCCTTGCTTCTTGATTCTCGGACCACTGACTTCATGACTCATTGCTTCCTGACCCTCGGACTCTTGGCTTTCTGACTCCTGTCTTCTGGACTCCTGTTCCTGCTCCCAGCCCGCCATCTTGCCCCCGGTCCCGACGTCCCCAGCCAGGATTTTAATCGCCTGTGAACCGGACCGTGACACTGGTATTCAGAAGCATTGCTGCCTCTGGCTGTAGAGAAAGAGCAAAGCTATCACAGCTACTTGATGAACTAGATGGGCTATGGAGCTGATCCAACAGGGTTCATCTTATGCATGACTATACAAGGTCCCCAAACCAGTTTTGTTGTTGTTGTTGTTTAGTTGTCTTAGTCATGTTCAACTCTCTGTGACCCCATGAACCAGAGCATCCCTTGGAAACCCTCACTTTCTTCTCAAAGCTTCTCCTTTTTAATGTCCATGGAGTTTTCTTGGCAAAATACTGGAGTGGATTGCCAGTTCCTTCTCCAGGGGGATCACATTTCGTCTAAACTCTCGGCTATGACCTGTCTGTCTTGGGTGGCCCTGCACGGCATAGCTCATAGCTTCAGTTATTCAAGCCCCTTCGCCACAACAAGGCAGTGATCCATGAAGGGGCCAAATCAGTTTAGGCAGGGGCAAAATTAGTCTTCATTTCGAGGAGCGCTTGAAGGAGCTGGGTATGTTTAGCCTGGAAAAGAGGCCATACAATGGCCATTTTCAGATATCAGAAGGGCTGTCACATGGAAGGCAGAATGAGCTTGCTTTCTCTTGCTCCTGAAGCAGAGGACCTGAACCAATGGATTCAAGTTACAAGAAAGGGTATTCCATGTAAACACCAGGAAGAACTTTTGGAAAGTAAGAGCTGTTCGACAGTGGAACAGTCTCCCTCGGGAGGTTGTGGACTCTCCTTCTTTGGAGGTTTTTAATAAATAATAAAAATAATAATAATAGTTTATTTATAGCCCGCCCTCCCCAGCCAAAGATGGGCTCAGAGCGACTAACAACAACAGTTTACATTAAATCACAATCAATACATTCTAAAATCAATTCATTCTAAAATCAGTTCAGAGTCAAATTAATGGCAACCACTGGGCTAGAGTTCTATGAAGATTACAGAAGGAGGGGGTCAGACTGTGCCTCAGCCAAAAGCCTGGTAGAACAGCTCCGTCTTGCAGGCCCTGTGGAAAGATGTCAAGTCCTGCAGGGCCCTAGTCTCTTGTGACAGAGGGTTCCACCAGATTGGGGCCACAGCCGAAAAAGCCCTGGCTCTGGCTGAGGCCAGCCTAACCTCCCTGTGGCCCAGAACCTCCAATATGTTTTTGTTTGAAGACCGTAAGGTCCTCTGTGGGACATACCAGGAGAGGCGGTCCTGTAGGTACGAGGGTCCTAGGCCGTATAGGGCTTTAAAGGTTAAAACCAGCACCTTAAACCTGATCCTGTACTCCACCGGGAGCCAGTGCAGAGGTTGGATGGCCCTCTGTCCTGGATGCTTTAGGTAAGATTCTTGCATTGCAGGGGGTTGGACTAGATGACCCTTGGGTCCCTTTCAACTCAAAGATTCTGTGAGAGACCCAGTTTGGCACCCCCACTAAGCGCATTTGTATATACACCTACACATAGGCTGGGAGCCTCAATGGTGTCCTCCTGGAGGCTTCACTGGGGGCAGAAAACCTGGCTACCCCTGTCCCCAATAGCTAAGGCACTGGAACTTTAGGGTCCAGATCTAGGTGAGGTCAGCCACAAATGAATCCAGTTTGGATGAGGTTGCCCTAAAGCACTGGTTCGAGCCTTGAATCAGATGGGGGGGCGAGGCTTGCAAAGCCCTCCTTTCCATCCACCCAGTGCTTTTTTTTTTCTGGAGGGGGGTGCAGGGGTATGCATTCCCCAAAACATTTTGTGAATTTTTGTACTTTTGTCCATTTACCGTATTTATTTCCCCCAGTTGAACTATAACATGGTGGTTTTCTTGAGTCAACATGAGAGTGCCCCTAAACATTTTTTTTAAAGATAAAAAGCACTGCACCTACCTGTCTGTATGCCTGGCAGAATTTTAGAACTGCTTTAAAAGCAGCTGTAAAAAAAGAAAAAGAAAAAAAGAGAGAGAAACATGTTTTAAGTTTAATAATGGATGTGTGAAGTGATGAACACCCTTTGTAGATCCTGCTAAAAGGATAAAATGACAGTGGCGCTACTCACTCCCATAAAGCCATGTCCCATGTGATCAAAATCCATTTGGCTTGTTTTCTTTTGGAGAAATTGTGCTCTCCTCTTCTGGATTAAAGAGCAGCTTCACAAAGGAAAGAGGGAAATGGCCGCCTCCTCTGGCATTGAGATTATTTCCCCCCCTCTGTTAGGTTTGTACAGTAATCATCACACTGCCGCTGTGAAAAATGAGGGTTTGGGGGCTAATGGAGAAGGCACATTTCTCAGGGGTGGAAAAGATATCACTTGTCCGAGCCTGAATGTTGAAAGGAAGCAGAACAGCCAACCTGGAAACAGGAAGGTTGGATCCTGTAGAGTACTGCTTCTCCTTCCTGCCCAAACATTTCTTCTTCCTGGCTGATAGCTGCCTATCTTTCCAATCTATCTATGGCGGCTAACAGATTGAGGCTGAATCCTGACAAGACAGAAGTACTGTTTTGGGGGGACAGGGAGCAGGTGTGGGGGATTCCCTGGTCCTGAATGGGGTAACTGTGCCCCTGAAGGACCAGGTGTGCAGCCTGGGAGTCATTTTGGACTCACAGCTGTCCATGGAGGCGCAGGTCTATTCTGTGTCCAGGGCAGCTGTCTACCAGCTCCATCAGGTACGCAGGCTGAGATCCCACCTGCCCACAGACTGTCTTGCCAGAGTGGTGCATGCCCTGGTTATCTCCCGCTTGGACTACTGCAATGCGCTCTATGTGGGGCTACCTTTGAAGGTGACCCGGAAACTACAACTAATCCAGAACGCGGCAGCTAGACTAGTGACTGGGAGCAGCCGCCGAGACCACATAACACCGGTCTTGAAAGGCCTACGTTGGCTCCCAGTACGTTTCCAAGCACAATTCAAAGTGTTGGTGCTGATCTTTAAAGCCCTAAACTGCCTCGGTCCAGTATACCTGAAGGAGCGTCTCCACCCCCATTGTTCAGCCCAGACACTGAGATCCAGCTCCAAGGGCCTTCTGGCGGTTCCCTCATTGCCAGAAGTGAGGTTACTGTCAGTATCTTCATCAGCTCACAGGCAGAGGTACCTGGCCTCCCCCGAGGCAATTGAGCGAGATACTGTTGTTTACCGTCCGTCTGCGACCTCCGGCAGGCTAGGTAAACAAACCGGCGATCCTCCTCAAACGTGAGCAGGACACACCCTCCTCCTTCCTCCCTCCCTGCATTCCTTCCCAGGGAGGGGAAGAAGAGACAGACAGGAGTCCTTTCTACATGTTTTATTCCTGTCATTCAACAGTACATAAAATGTGACTATTCCCTTCAGACTCCATCAGAAGAGTCACAACACTCCTCCCCTGTACTTCCAGCACAGGTCATATGACACACTGAGCTAACATCCGGTGCTCAGTACAGAGAATAGGCTCCACCTTTTCTCCAACAGTACATCTGCACTGTTTTGCATTCCAGCCATCTGGAGCTGGCTTTTGCCTTGGTGCTTTTTCCCAACATCCTCCCCCAAAAGCATCAATTGGCAAAACATGATCCAGAGAAGAGAACAAACAGTTGTTATACATATAACAGTCCCCTGTTGTTTCAGTTCCACCCTTGGAACTCCCCACCACTGGTTTCACCAGTGTACCTCTCTGGTTGTCTGGCTTCCAAGGAATGAGTGCTTCTGCATTACCTTGGCTAGCTTCTCTCTGTTGTGTCTTTGTCTCTGACTTAGACACTGCTTCAATCTGCTTTGAGTTGTTAACAATAGCAACACACGCAACAGCTAAGTTAGCAAACTCTTTTGAGTACCTCCTCGGTGGTACACCCTTTGTAACTCTCCCAGACCTGCGTATGAGGTTCTGATCTTCTGTGCTCACTGGTTCAACCTTTGGACTCTGTTGAGAACCAGTAGCAATCAGTGGTTCTTCCTTCACCTGTGAAGGTCTATCCATTGTGTGAGATTTCCTCTCAATGACTGTTACAACTGAACTCTCTGAGCTCTCACTGTCATCATCATCAGTACCACTGTAATCTGTGACATCAGAAAAATCATCATCATCTGAATCGCCACCTGTGGGAAATGTTTGTACTACTCGCTCTTGCTCTGGAGCACTCTCTAGGAACTTTGTGAGAATCACCTGACCAGATTCAGACAAAATTACTCTGTAGAGACCTTTTTCATAACCCACAAAAATGCCTCTGGCATTCTTTACTCCACCTGGAGCTTCTGTTCTCACATGAGACCCGAAAACCTTAAAATAGGCAACAGAAGGTTTTCTATTGAACAGCTTCTCAAAAGGAGAACATCCCAACTCTGTTGAGACCTTTCTCAGCCACACATGAAGATAGGACGCTAGCGATTCGGCCCAATATTCATGTGACAAATGTGAACTCAGCAATTGCGCATTCATTCCCTTTTGCAATTCTTTGTTCACTCTTTCACAGACCCCCCTGTTCCACGCTTCTTGCGAAACTGCAACTTTGTGGTCTATCCCTTTTCCATCCAGGAACTTCTGAAACTTCTGTAACAGAAAAACTTGCTTGTCATCTGTGAAAAGACAATCAATGTTAGCATCATGCATACGTTTAACCTTGTCACAAAACTCCTGAAACTTTTCTAAAGTTTCTTGCGGTTTCTCCATCATATAAACCCAAGAATAATTTGTGAAACAATCCACACACACAAGGTAAAATCGTGCACCGCCTCTAGATGGTTCTAGAGGACCAATCACATCAGCATACACCCGCTGAAATGCTCTGACGACCTTCTTCGTCACCTTCCTGGTGCTCACACTGGTCACGCCTGCAAGAGAGATTTTGTTAGAATCAGAAGAATTACATTTCATGTAATCACTTTGATCAAAAGTCAACAAATACAGTCCATCTTTCTCTTTGGCAGTAAGAAACAGTTCTCCATCTTTGTAGATCTTGCAGCTTTTAGCATCATAGGACAGTTTCAGTCCTTTCTTTGCAATCTGCGACACGCTCAGCAGATTAAATCTCAGTTCTGGAACCAGGTAAACATCATTTATAGTCAAGTTCAGACTCTCAAGATACACAGTCCCAATTCCAGTCGCTTCCAACTCCTGACCGTTGGCCTGTTTCACAGTGAAGCTTTGCTTCCTCAACGTCGAAAACAGTTGTCTGTGCGGGCACATGTGAACCGTTGCGCCCGTGTCAATTATGAACGAGTTCCCAACATCTGGCGTGGTTCCTTTCGCCATCATAGCCTTTGCAGGTTTCACCTGGCACTTGGTATTGCTTTTGCCTGACGCCTCAGGCTTCGTAGAGCTGGTCTTTGCTCCTCTTGACTGGCGCGGCTTCTTACAGTTTCGCTGTAGATGCCCAGTCTGTCCACAATTGTAGCATCGGACAGCACTCAATGCTACACCATGCTCTCCAGTAGCATCAGCAGTGGGGAGATTTGAACTCTGTTCTTCCCTCCCCCTGTCAGCTACACCCATTGCACCTTGTTCAGGAACACCAACAGTTCCAACAGCCACAGTTCCTGCACTCTCCCCTCTGGGGTCAAAGCTCTCCTCAGCTTTCGTTGAGCTCTTAGGAACTTGGCCAGCATCATCTTTGCTCACCCCTTCTGGGGTAGTTATCCATCCAGACCCTGATGAATAACTGTCTCTGGTCAGGGGAGATGAGTTAGGCAAGTCTCCCCCTTCTTGGCATCCATTTTGAAGCCAAGCCTCCAGCTCACACTGTCAAACAAACTGTAAAATCCAACAGTTGTTTTTTCCTTTCTCACGCAGGCAAAACTGCAAGTTGTTTACTTTCTTTTGCACCTGGCAGCTAAACTCTGGCTGCTATGAAAGTCCCTTCCAAGGGCACGTGAACCTTGTAGTCAAAACATTCTCTGATTTTGTTTCGCTTTCCCAGGCTGACACTCACAGTCCAGCCCCTTTGCCAGTAACTTTCCGTTACCTAGCAACAATGCATTTCAATAGGACATCTTATCTTTACCACAAGAATTTGTGGAATGCAAGCCTCTTCTCCCGGAGCTTTTGTTTTCTTTGAAACGCAGCTCCGTGAACCAGGGAATTAATCATACTGCGTTCACACTTTTAGCCCGAAATGCAGCATACCTTGAACTTTGTTGCTCTGGAAAACACTTCTTCTTTCCACCAGCCGTCTGTTGAGCCTCTGGCTTTTCTCAGACGCTTGCCTTCTCCCTTGGAGCAGAGGAGGACAATCCACCAGCCTCTCATGCAGATGTGCGATGAATCGTAACCATCCTCTGCTACCATTATGTCAGTATCTTCATCAGCTCACAGGCAGAGGTACCTGGCCTCCCCCGAGGCAATTGAGCGAGATACTGTTGTTTACCGTCCGTCTGCGACCTCCGGCAGGCTAGGTAAACAAACCGGCGATCCTCCTCAAACGTGAGCAGGACACACCCTCCTCCTTCCTCCCTCCCTGCATTCCTTCCCAGGGAGGGGAAGAAGAGACAGACAGGAGTCCTTTCTACATGTTTTATTCCTGTCATTCAACAGTACATAAAATGTGACTATTCCCTTCAGACTCCATCAGAAGAGTCACAACACTCCTCCCCTGTACTTCCAGCACAGGTCATATGACACACTGAGCTAACATCCGGTGCTCAGTACAGAGAATAGGCTCCACCTTTTCTCCAACAGTACATCTGCACTGTTTTGCATTCCAGCCATCTGGAGCTGGCTTTTGCCTTGGTGCTTTTTCCCAACAGTTACAGGGAACCAGACAGAGGGCCTTCTCGGTAGTGGCACCCGCCCTGTGGAACGCCCTCCCTTCAGATGTGAGGGAAATAAGCAGCTATCCTATCTTTAAAAGACATCTGAAGGCAGCCCTGTTAGGGAAGTTTTTAATGTTGGATGTTTTATCGTGTTTTTTATATTCTGCCGAGAGCCACCCAGAGTGGCTGGCGAAACCCAACCAGATGAGTAAAGTAAAAATAATAAATGATTATGATAATCATCATCATGATCCATGGGGGCAAGACCTACTGGAGATGAGCTGCTGTGCTCATTAGTCCTGACACTCTGCCAAGTGAGCAGTTGCAGGGACTGAAAGTCACCACCTCCCCATAGTTGTCTAAGTCCCCTCCTCTCTAGGGCTTTATCCAAGGAAGTAGAGACTGTGCCTATGTGCAGCTAATCTCCCCTCCGCCCTTTTCATGCCTCTTCTGGTTCTGGGAGACTGGGGGGAAGGGAGTTTGTTGCAGCAACAGGAGGAGACACCCATGATTCTTCCCCAGCCTGACTCTTCTCTGCCTCTTAGTCTCCCTCCTCTCCTGCTTCAGCTTCTGCCTCTGATTCTGGACTCCTCTCTGCCACAGACTCTCCCAGCTCACTAAGCCCTGTTGCCTCTTCAGCTTCTGACTCCTTCACTTCCATCTTCTCCTTCTTCTCCTTGTGACCACCCATCATCATCCCACCACCACTCCCCAGGCTCTGGGTCTTCTTCCCTTCTTCCCCAGCTGGTCCTTCCTGCCATTCCTCAGCATCCAACCAGCCCATGTCACCTGAGGGCTTGTGGCTCGAGCAAAAAGGAGGGCGTTTTTATTGCCCACGTTTTTATTTAGCAACAAAATCACCACTCAGCTCTTCATAAAAATAGGACAAGAGCCAGGAAAGCTTGTGGATACTAATTAATGAGCAATTAATTGGCTAGGCCATGTGTTCATGATTGCCTGAACAACTCTTTGGGGACTGATATAATTGAGTTGCAAAGTGGTAGGAGATCTGCACGCCGTTGTTCGTAGCTTACCCCTGCCTGGGTTGATTTAGAGCTCTTATTTATGGAAGCCCATTCCATGCCGCAAACTCCACAGATGCCTTGGACTCTAAATCATCGCCGCCTTCAACTGCTGCTCTTTGGCCTGTAAGAGAAATAGATGTTTTCACTTTACCTACACACCAGGGATGGCAGAGCGCAGGGGAAGGCCACGAACCCTCATCTTTCTCTGCTCAGGGTCAGCAATGGATCATTCAGCCAATAAGACTCCTGCTACTCCCGCTATTACTGTCATTTCCGCTCTACTACCGACATTACTAGCATTGCTTCAACTGCTACAGCTGCAGCTGTTGCCACTTTCATTGCAATGATTAGTGCATCGTTGCTATGTCCGCAGCAACTACTCATAGAACCAACAGAAGCTTATGGACCACTGTTGGTATGCAGACCAGGCTGCAAATTGTCCACCTCTTTCAACTGTGGGGTGTGATCCATGAGAGGCAGTCAAGTACAACATTCCTTGTAATGCTAGAGAAGACATGCAAGGGAATGTTTGGTCCAGCCTGTCAAAACTTCCTGTTCCTCCTGGCTGGAGCATCCTTCCTTTTGCATGTGATAGAAGGTGGGCGTGATCCAACCTGTCCAGGTAACAAAAGGACGAGTCATACAGCACTCCTTCTCTTTTTGACTTCCTTCTTCGTTTGACCAGCTTCTAGCTAGGACTGCTCCCACATATGGGGTAGATCTACATGTACCTATTTGTAACTAAGTCTGCCTTCAGGAATCCAACTGTGAACTGATGTGAGTAAACTTCTCTTATTGACGTTGAATAAGATTGTGGCGTCTTTTAGGAGGGAGAAAAGGGGATCTTACCAGGAAGACACAATTCAATCTAAGGCAGATTGAATTGTATAATAGTGAGAGGCTCACACGAGCCTGCAACCAGCTATCTGCTGTGCATGAAAAAGGGAATGTAACTCTGCTACACAAAGAAACTTGCTAGCGCAAGTTAGGAAGGATATTAATAAACAATATATCCTCTCCTGCCACCCTGAACATTCCCACATCAACTTCATGTGACTATGTCCCCAAGCCTCTCACTGTCTTTGCTACCCTGCTCTGAAACTCTCGAACGTTCTTCAAGCAAAGCATGCTCTCTACCAATGAGCTTAAGTCCTGTGAGGTTGAAGGAGTTGGGTATATGCTGCCTGAAGACTATTGGAGAGGTGATAGGATAACCATCTTCTCACACAGATCAGGGATTCCCAATCTATGGTCCACATACCACCAGGGGCCTGCAAGCTTCATTTAGGTGGTCTGCTGAGATGTGAAAGAACACTTACCATTTAAACTTTGTGGAATTCAAAATACAATTCAATAAAATGCAACATCAAAAATGAAAGAAGCAGTAAAAAAAGAAAAGCAATTTAAAACCATGAAACATCTAGTGCAGCACATTACAGCAGGCAGAAAAATCGATGAGTGATTCCTCCGAGACCCTCAGCAACTATCAAGTGGTCCGGGGATGGGGGGAGTTTGGAAATACTGACATGGAATAAATGTGTTTCCTGTTGCTCCAGAACAAATGATCTGAAATTGCTAGGAAAAAGGATTTACGCTAAAAAAAAAAAAAAGAATATTATAAGTTGATGTTATGAGTTCTTTTAACAGTGGAAGAAGCTGCCTTGGAAGTCAGTAGACTCCATTGTCAGATGTTTTTAAGAAGAGGCTGGATGCTAACTGATCAAGGAGTCTGCAGCCAATAGTTTTGTGGGGGGTTTTTTTGGGTTTTTTATTACTTTTATTTTGCTTTAAACAAATACAGATAAATATAAACAACCAAAATTGCAAAAGAAAAATCCTTAATAATAATAATGGGGAAAGCTAAAAAACTACAAAAAATATCTAAGTACATGGCCGAGAACATAAGCCATTATGGGAAAGAAAAAGAAAAAAAGAAAAGGAAAGAAGGAGGGGGAAGGGGGGAGAAAAAAAGAGAGGAAAATGAGTTAGAATGGTGTGTTCTGTCGAGAACAGAGGTTCCTTTTTGATGAGGGCAAAGCAAAGAGGACATCCAGTCCCTTATTTGATAAACATATTTTATTTACAGGTGAGTAAATGGGATTAGATGGTGCTGGAGGAGACTCTTGAGAGTCCCATGGACTGCAAGAAGATCAAACCCATCCATTCTGAAGGAAATCAGCCCTGAGTGCTCACTGGAAGGACAAATCCTGAAGCTGAGGCTCCAAGACTTTGGCCACCTCATGAGAAGAGAAGACTCCCTGGAAAAGACCCTGATGTTGGGAAAGATGGAGGGCACAAGGAGAAGGGGACGACAGAGGACGAGATGGTTGGACAGTGTTCTCAAAGCTACGAGCATGAGTTTGACAAATCTGCGGGAGGTAGTGGAAGACAGGAGTGCCTGGCGTGCTCTGGTCCATGGGGTCACGATGAGTCGGACACGACTAAACGACTAAACAACAACAACAAGTGGGATTAGAAGTGAAGCCCTCGGTCTCTGCCACCTTTGGCATGTCCCACAAGTTCCAGCTCTGTTCTCCACTCCCCCCAAAATGTATCAAAATGTGCTGAAAGATTCAGGCCCGATAAAAGAAAAATACTTCTTCACACAACACATTGTTGAATTATGGAACAAGAGACAGTGATGGCCACCAACCAAAATGGCCACCAACCAGGTGGAAAAATCAAAATTGGAAACAGAACTGTTAGATTCCAAAACTAAGACTCTGTCAAAGATGTATAACTTGCTGTTGAAATGGAATACTCAGGATGAAACGGTGAAATCTGCTATGATTAAATGGGCATAAGATGTTGGACATAACATTATGATGGCTGACTGGGAACGGTTATGGACCACAGGTATGAAGTTCACGGCATGTAATGCCTTAAGAGAGAATATTATGAAAATGATATACAGGTGGTACATGACACCAGTCAAGCTTGCAAAAATCTATCATTTGCCCGATAATAAATGTTGGAAATGTAAAGAAACCGAAGGTACATTCTTTCACCTTTGGTGGACGTGCCCAAGGATTAAGGCTTTCTGGGAGATGATCTATAATGAAATGAAAAAGATATTTAAATATACCTTTCGGAAGAAACCAGAGGCCTTTCTCCTGGGCATGGTTGGCCAATTGGTGCCAAAGAAGGATAGAACTTTCTTTATGTATGCTACAACAGCAACAAGAATACTTATTGCAAAGCATTGGAAGACACAAGATCTACCCACTCTGGAAGAATGGCAGATGAAGGTGATGGACTATATGGAACTGGCGGAAATGACTGGCAGAATCCGAGACCAGGGAGAAGAGTCGGTGGAAGAAGATTGGAAGAAATTTAAAGACTATTTACAGAAATACTGTAAAATTAATGAATGTTAGAATGATGTCGGAATGAAGTTAAGTGGTTTTAGCAGCAATGTTACAAAGGAGTATGTAAAAATGGATTGTTAACAGGTGAGAATCTAAAGTTATAATATATTAAGATAAAGGATTAAGATAAAAGCAAGAGAGAAAGGATTTGCTGAATTAACTAACTGAACCAGAATACAAAAAAGGGAGGTGTGAGGAGGTCAGGGAAACAAGTAAATGAAAGACAAGACATGGAAAGATTGATTTGTATTTAATTGTTTTTATTTTTCTGTATTTTGTATTTTCTTTTTTCTTTTTTTTCCTTTTTCTTAGTTTTGTAACCTTTTCTGAAACTTTAATAAATATCTTTTTTTAAAAAAACAAAATGGCTGTAAAAAAGGATTAGACAAATTCTCTTATGTTTAAAAATGTGTGTGCTTATGTGTGTATTATAAACAGAATTATGAGAGAGAAAATATTTAGAAATATGCATTTCAATATACATTTAAACGTGACCTTTCTTGCATTTTTTTTTTTTTAAATTGCAAAATTAATGCAGAAATGGAACAGCATGAGCTTTTAATGTTCAACTGCAAGTCCTTTCTGTGACCAGAAATAGACTGGTTTCCTTATAGGAAACAAAAATGCGCCCATAGCGCATGTTTCAGTGAACGAGATGCTATTCTTTCATTCTTCACCAGGGGGTGGTATTATAAAACACAAAGAAGCTGAAATTGAAGCCGGCAGATTTGTTACTAGAGGCCCGTCAAAACCAAAGTAGGGATTTCCAAAGATCCGAAACCATCATCCTCTGGACCTACGTTGGTGTGGCCAGTGGCCCATTTAGTCCATACATTTAATTTCTTTTCTTTTCTTCTATGCCACATTTCACTCCCGTGAGACACAAAACAGCTTACATACAATAAAAAAATAGCATCATGGAACATCACCATTGCAACGTAAATTATATAGAATAATTAACACATCATCCATAAAACAACCCCCGTCTGTAAAACACTATTATCAAAACAACTTTAAAAAGTTGGAAGCTGCCGCTGTTCTAGGCTGCAATCAAAAGAATGCCAAATCTCTGTTGGCAGATGAGCAGGGTATTAATAATAATAATAATAATAATAATAATAATAATAATAATAATTAATTAGGGGCAAGACCTACTGGAGATGAGCTGCTGTGATCGTTAGTCCTGACACTCCTCACTCCTCCAAGTGAAGATACTGTTTTTGCTAATAAAGAGTTAATTCCAACTTTGAACAGTGTGATTTATTGCCGGCTCGCTCTTTGACATCAGTCCAGGGATGGGGAGCCTGTGACCCTCCAGATGGTGTTGGACTCCAATTCCGATCAGCCCCTGCTGGCATTACCAATGATCAGGGGTGGTGGGAGCTAAATCCAGTGCTGCTATGGATATTCTGCCTGAAGCACAATTCAAAGTGTTGGTGTGACATTTAAAGTCCTAAACGGCCTCAGTCCTGTATACCTGAAGGAGCATGTCCACCCCCATCACTCAGCCCAGACACTGAGGTCCAGCGCCAAGGGCCTTCTGGCAGTTCTCTCACTGCAAGAAGCAAAGTTACAGGGAACCAGGCAGAGGGCCTTCTCGGTAGTGGCACCCGCCCTGTAGAATGCACTCCCATCAGATGTCAAGGAAATACACAACTACCTGACTTTTAAAAGACATCTGAAGGCAGCCCTGTTTAGGGAAGTTTTTAATGTTTGCTGTTTTATTGCTTTATTATTATTATTACTGCTACTACTATTCTGTTGGGAGCAGCCCAGAGTGGCTGGGGAGGCCCAGCCAGATGGGTGGGGTATAAATAATTTATTATTATTATTATTATTATTATTATTATTATTATTACCCTCCAACATTTCCTCAGTGAAAATAGGTATGACCTATTGGTGGGTTAAACCACAGAGCCTAGGACTTGCCGATCAGAAGGTCGGCGGTTCGAATCCCCGCGACGGGGTGAGCTCCCATTGCTCGGTCCCTGCTCCTGCCAACCTAGCAGTTCGAGAGCACATCAAAGTGCAAGTAGATCAATAGGTACCGCTCCAGCGAGAAGGTAAACGGCATTTCCGTGTGCTGCTCTGGTTCGCCAGAAGCGGCTTAGTCATGCTGGCCACATGACCCGGAAGCTGTACGCCGGCTCCCTCGGCCAATAAAGCGAGATGAGCGCCGCAACCCCAGAGTCGGTCACAACTGGACCTAATGGTCAGGGATCCCTCTACCTTTACTTATTCTGGAAGAAGAAGAAGAAGAAGAAGAAGAAGAAGAAGAAGAAGAAGAAGAAGAAGAAGAAGAAGAAGAAGAAGAAGAAGAGCAGGAGCAGCAGCAGCAAAAACCACCACAATCTTATTATTTGTACCCCACCGATCTGACTGAATTGCCCCAGCCACGCTGGGCAGAGGAACGACCAAGAGGACTCCCTCTTCGGACCTGAACACCCAAGAAATTATGTAAGTTCCCACCCACCCCATTCCAAAATAGTCCATGAAGGGCTGTATTGTGAATTTCTTTTTTTCTTTTTTTCTCAGATTTCTGTTTTAATTAATTTTACATTTGCTACATTCAGTTACCCATTTTGACATTCTTTACATTACATTCCAAATTATAATTTCTTTCAGTACTACGCGTATGTATATATATATCTATATATATGTGTGTACATTTTTCATATTCCTACCCCTGTGACTTCCCTCCACCACATTACAGCTTCTTTTACTCATATTTCTTTTTCTATTGTGCTGTGAGTATTGCCTATGTTTCCCGCATAAAACATCTATCCCTATTTTAGCTTTACAAAATTTAATGATTGTGTTTTGGAACAATGTTTTGTCATATATTCTTCCACACGTTCCCGTTCTTTCCAAAGTTTCTGGTTTGACTGGAATCTAATAGCTGCTGTCATTCTAGCCAACTCTATAAATTCACATAGCTTATTTTGCCTGTCCACTTTTGATGAGACAATGTCCCCTTTCCAAGGAATTTCTTTATTTCCTTTCTACTTCTATCAGCTTTTGCAGTCACAGGGTTAGAGCTAGAAGGAATTCAAAATCTGTCATTTCCACCCTTTGCCTTATAGCCAGTTATAACATCACAGAGAGACACTTTTTAATAACAACAACAACAACAACAATAATAATAATAATTTTTATTGAGGTCCAAAGACCCATAGAACGATTTCAGAACAAAATACAGTTAAGACAGCCAACCACAAAAGAAAAAAAAACAAGGCGGTCATTTTGTTTTGTCTCAACCTTGATGATCTTTTTTTCTTTTGACTTCTGAAAGAAACTTTGCCACTTTATTATTGCTGCTGTTGTTCTGAAGCTGGAAGTTTTGCTGCTCCCATTCCCTCCTTGCCCCATGGATCGGGCCCTCTGCTTTTATGGCAGCACTTGCAGTTTCTGAGCAGTAGGTGGCAGCAGGGGAAAGAAATTTCATTGAGGCCCAGTTGTGATGTTGGCAACTGTGCCGCCATTGGCTGTTTTGTGCTCCTTCCTTCCCGCTGCACACACACAAAAACAGTTCCTAGAAAGAAGTCCTGGAGAACAGGGAACCCCAGCAGCTGCCACAAAATGCTGCTTCCGGGGCAAAGAAAATGGGGAACAGCAGGTTCCTCCAGCGCAAAAACATTTGTGGAAATGTCAAGAATAAACAAAGGAGTTTGGTAAGAGGTGTGGCATGAGTTTTGCCTATCCCACTCTCAGTGGAACTACTCTATTCCAAACTTAAAAATTGAAAGCGTAATGCTGGTGGTCAACAAAAGAGGTTTAAAGACTGTCTGAAGGCAAATCTTTAAAAATGTAGTATAGGTAAAGTAAAGGGACCCCTGACTATTAGGTCCAGTCGTGGCCGACTCTGGGGTTGCGGCGCTCATCTGCTTTATTGGCCGAGGGAGCTGGCGTACAGCTTCTGAGTCATGTGGCCAACATGACTAAGCCGCTTCTGGCGAACCAGAGCAGCACACTGAAACACCGTTTACCTTCCCGCTGCAGCGGTACCGATTTATCTACTTGCAGTTTGACGTGCTTTCAAACTGCTAGGTTGGCAGGAGCAGGGACTGAGCAACGGGAGCTCACCCCATCGCAGGGATTCGAACCGCCGACCTTCTGATCAGCAAGTCCTAGGCTCTGTGGTTTAACCCACAGTGCCACCCGCGTCCCCAGAGACTCCTTACACTGCGTTTAAAACCAAAATCGCATTTGGATAGAACCTGTTTCTCAGGCTGCTAGTCCTAGTCTTTATAACCCTGTACCTTCTTCCAGAAGGCAGAAGCTGAAAGAGATCATTTCTGGGGTTATCCTGCACTATCTCTGCAGCTTTCTTATGGCACCTGGAAGCATAGATTGGATCCAAGGTGGGAAGAGTGCACCCAATTATTCTCTCCGCAGTCTTTACAACCCTGGACAGCATTGTTTTTCCCCTGACCGTGCAGCTCCCAAACCACACACAGAGACCATAAGTTAATACACACTCCACAGTACAATGGTAAAAAGCTATCATCAGGTCCTTTGAGAGATTGTTGTTGTTTAGTCGTGTCCGACTCTTCGTGACCCCATGGACTGGAGCACGCCAGGCACTCCTGTCTTCAGGCTTGAAGTTACAAATACATAAAAGTGGGTTTACCCCATATGGGGAGATATCCCATGCAGTCCAGGAGAAGCAGGAAGCAGGGAAAGGAAAGATGGCTATGTGACTTGGCCTTTTACTAGGTCTGGAAGGGTTGCGCCCACCTACTGGTCACATGCAAAAGGAGGATGCTCCAGACCAGGTGTTACAAGAAGTTCAACTGGCAAGAACAGCATCTCTTGCTTGTGTCCACTCTAGTCAAACAGGAAATGTTGAACTTGACTGCTCCAGTGGATTACATCCCACAAGGTATCTGCAAACAGGAGAAGCACATGCACTGGACTTGTCACGCTTGGCCTTGGAGTAAGCATGGGAGGAGATGGGCTTTGCCACCTCACCTCAAGGTTCTTAAGTCAGTCACATGAGGTTTGTTTCTCCTCGTCTTGTCCAAGACGATGTGTTGGGAGGGGTTCCCCCCCCTCCATTTCCATTTCCACGGTAAATTTGCTTAGAGGTCTGGATTTCTGGAAGCAGAGAGAATGCATTTGCTCCATAACCTTTTTGGATCTGACAACTCTTATAAAATCTATTAAACCCTTTAATGAAATCCCCGCTCTGTGGCAGTGCCTGTGAATGAGTGCGGAATCAAAAATTGAATTTAAATTAAAAGGTTGTTTTTGTTGTCCATGTGACTTTGCCAGGATGGAAATGAAAGGTCCTGCATGTACCAACGCTGGCCTGTTTGGTTTTTAATACGGGGAGAATACATATAATATATTCTTTCATTTTGTAGGTTGAGATACGCCTTCAAAAATGATGTCCTTTATTGTGATGCTGAAGACTTCTGCACCCCTGTGAATCTAGAATTACCTCAACTAATACTAGATATCAGTGAGAAAGTTTCTGGTTGAGGCTTCTCCTTGGTTTTCTGTTGGAAGCAGCCCAGAGTGGCTTGAACAACCCAGTCCTTGAAAGGTTTGGGCCATTTATCACATTTGTTCAGAAACCGGACAAGAGGTAATAAATGTGTCCTCGGTGTTTTGTTACACAGAGAGGCATGGCATCAGCACACCTACACAACCAGGTTTAGAAGTCTTTTCAGAGAACAGAGCATCTTCTAGATCACAGTCGCAGTCTAGTGGCTCTGGTAGAGAAACAAAGCTCCATGTATGTGGGACCGCCTCTCTTTTTGCCATAAGAGCACAGGAAGAGCCTCCTGGTCTTCTTCTTTGGTGATCACTCATAGCCGAGTAAGGTTGTCTTCCATGAATATGGTTTTAACGGTGTGTCCGTAGGTGACTGTGGAGGCCAATTCTGGATCCACACGTCCTTCCACAGTGGGGACATAGATTTCTGAGCGGTAGTTGATCACGGTGAGGATTTGCCAAGCGTGCCTTCCTCTTAGCATGTTTCTCCCTTTCGTCCTGAGTTTGAGCATCTTCAAAGTCCATGACATCTTTAGTAGAGGCTGTTCTCCAATTGGAGTGCTCGCAGGTCAGTGATTCCCAGTTGCTGGTGTTTATACTACATTTTTAAAGATTTGCCTCGAAAGAGTCTTTAAATTAAATTGGACAGGAAAATTGGCTTCCAGGTGGAAAGATCCAAATTAGAAACAGAATTGTTAGAACCCAATACTAAGAATTTGTCAAGAATGTATAACTTGCTGCTGAAATGGAATACTCAAGATGAAATGGTAAAATCGGCTATGATTAAATGGGCACAGGACGTTGGTCATAACATTATGTTTGCTGACTGGGAACAGTTATGGACCACAGGTATGAAATTTACGGCATGTAATGCCTTAAGAGAGAATATTATGAAAATGATATACAGGTGGTACATAACCCCAGTCAAGCTTGCGAAAATCTATCACTTGCCCGATAACAAATGTTGGAAATGTAAAGAAATTGAAGGTACATTTTTTCACCTTTGGTGGACGTGCCCAAAGATTAAGGCTTTCTGGGAAATGATATATAATGAATTAAAAAAGGTATTTAAGTATACCTTCCCCAAGAAACCAGAGGCCTTTCTCCTGGGCATAGTAGGCCAAATGGTGTTAAAAAAGGATAGAACTTTCTTTATGTATGCAACAACAGCAGCAAGAATACTCATCGCAAAGTATTGGAAGACACAAGAACTTCCCACGCTGGAGGAATGGCAGATGAAACTTATGGACTATATGGAATTGGCGGAAATGACTGGTAGAATCCGTGACCAGGGAGAAGAGTTGATGGAGGAAGACTGGAAGAAATTCAAAGACTATCTTCAGAAACACTGCAAAATTAAGGAATGTTAGAGTGATGTTGGACTGAAAACAAGTGGTTTCCAGCTGTACAGGTTAAAGTTAAGGATAGATTAAGATTAAAGATCAAGATTAAAGATGTTTAAAGAAATGGAAATTTGATAATAAAAGGGAAAAATTTAAAGCTATATGACATTAAGATCAAGGATTAGGTTTAAAAAAGTTGAAGTTATATATTTTAACGTTTTATTAAATTAAAGATTGGGATTAAAAAAGTGGAAAAGAAACTGCTGGACAAATAATGTGGATTGGAATACAAAAGAGGGAGGTATGAGGAAGTCCAGAAAATAAGTAATTTAAAATTGGAAATGGAAAAGAGAGTTTGTTTTTAATTGTTATGTTTTGTGTTTTTATTGTTAAGTTTTGTATTGTTTTTTGTCTGTGTTGTTTTTCTTTTTTGTTTGTTTAAAACCTTAATTAAAAATTATTTAAAAAAAAACAAAAACGAAAGAGTCTTTAAACCTCTTGTGTTGTCTACTGGCATTACGCTTTCCATTTTTAAGTTGGGAATAGAGTAGTTGCTTTGGAAGACTGTAATCAGGCATCTGCCCAACATGACCAGTCCAACGAAGTTGATGTTGAAGAACCATTGGTGATCTTTGCTTCTTCCAGTACACTAGCATTAGTTCACCTGTCTTCCCAAGTGATATGTAAACTTTTTCAGAGACAATGGCCCATCTACTCCAGCATCCTGTTCTTGCAGTGGCCAACCTGATGCCTGTGGGCAGGGGTGTAGCGTGGTGGAGCCAGGGGAGCCATGGCCCTGGGTGCCCAATTTTTGAGGGAGGATGATGGAGGCGACCCCACACAGGTGCCCCCAGCACAGCACAGCACAGCACAGCCTGGTGCCCCTCTCCACCCACCAAGGGCTTTGTTGTCTGGCCAGGCTCTCCCCTGGGCAAGCAGGCAGAAGGCTCAGCACAGGCCCATTTTGCTCTGGTGGGAGTGGGGTCACTTTGGCGGCATCAGTGGCGAGGGCCACCCACCCTGAGCACCAGCAACCAACGCTATGCCACTGCCTGTAGGAAACCAGCAACCAGAACTCAAGCACAAGAGCACTCTTCTCTCCTGTGGTTTCCGGGAACTGGCATTCAGAACCATTGCTGCCTCAAACATTACATTTCAAAGCTATTAAGTATCCCCGCTTGCAGGTAAAGTGTTTGCCTTTACAGCAGAAAGGGGAATTTATTCTGTTCCTTTCAGGACACAATGCCTTGCTCCGGCATCACCGCTGCATTATCACAGAGAGACCCTCCTCTCAAATCTCTCTTTCTTCTCCCTCTCGCATTCTGAATCTGCCGCCTAATTAAAATGTTAATGGAATTAAACTGTTGCCTGCATTAAGCCACTGAGCACATTCAAGATCACTTTTGAGGGGCTTGCTGCAGATGGCAAAGTTTCTCTAGTGAGCCTGCTAAACATTGTGAAGTGGGGCAGGAGCAGGGGGCGGGGAAGGTCTCCTCTGCAAGCCTTTGACATTTCAGAGGGTGGCTGAGGAAAGTTACCGCAGTGGAGGATGGCCTCCCTTCCTCAGGCAAGAAGCTCAAGGAAGGCAGAAGTTTGGAGGGTCCCACAAGCCGCCACCCCTGACCGTCCGCCCCATCTCTGGGGCCATATGGCGTGCTGATAATCGGCTGAGCTGCTGCTGGAGGAGGGCTACTCCTTTAATTAGATCAGCTTAGGGAGAACTCAGCCTTCGATGCAAAGCACAGCTATGTCCCTGTTAATGACAGACCTGGGGAGCTTAACCACACTCCTCTGGGAGAAGGCAGCAGCAGTGTCCCATTTGGAGGGAGAAGTTAGAGAGTGACTGAGAAAGTAATTAGATATAATGGATTGGCAGAGTAAGTTACAAGAATATGTGGAAATGGCGCAATTGACCAACAGCCTAAGGGGCAGTTCAAGACAAGAATTTGCACAAAAATGGGATAAATATAAGAGATAGGTACAAAAATATACCAGTGGTTTTTCGTCTATGGCAACATTTGATTGACCTTGGATAAAGACATATATGAGAAATAAGAGCAACGGCACAAATTGCTGTAAGAATGTATTAGAGAATATATAAAGAATAGGTTAATAATGGTAGGTACATTCACTACTAGAATAAAATCATACAATGGGAATTGACAGGAAGTCCAAAGTCTTCATGATATTTTTTGTTAATAATCTTTGCTAATAATTTTTGCTAATAATGGCATAAAAAGTAGCATAAATACAGCTGAAGCTTAAGGTTCGTAATTATGTAAGAAAAGATAAATATATGGGTTGTTTTTTTTCATTTTTTGTCTACATAATTGAAATCTCAATTTACTTGAAGAGATGTACTATATATATGTAATGTATTGTAAGACCATTAATAAAGCTTGTTACATGTTAAAAAAGAGAGAGTAATTAGAAGTGATAAGAGGGAGGCAGAAAAGTGCTTTCCAAATGCCTTTTTAAAAGATTCTTAATTTCCTCTTCCAGCCAAAGGTTCCTCAACTGGATCAAGTCACAATGGACTGGAACAGTTTTGTGTTACTGGGGGATGGAAGAGTGTCTCCCATTAACACAAAACTAGCTTCCAATCCATTGTGATGTGATCCAGTTGAGAAATATGTTATGGACCTACTCTTTCATTCCCTCCAACCCATTTGTAATTTCTAATATGTGTTTTATATATATATATATATATATATATATATATATATATATATTTGGTGACACTAAAACCATTCCTGCTTTAGAACAGCCTTCCGTAATCTTTACCCTGGCTTTTGACACCAGAGGCACAGAGTTTCAGGACCCAGTATTGTTGTGACGGTGATTTTAAACTGTTTCAAAACATATTTTACATCGTTGTTACTTGCATTGGCAACTTTTAGCAAAAGGTCAGGAATGCTGTTGTTATTTTGGTACCCCCAAACTTCCACCATGCAATATGGTGCCTGTTATAGATTGCAGCAGGGAGGGGAATAAACACGAAATTAATAGATGGTAGGATTTCGATTATTTGGGATGTGAAGGGAGAAATACAAGCTGCAGAGGAATCCCTGAGCCAGCCTATGCAAAATGAGCTGGCCAAGCTAGGGCCATTAAGAAACAATACAGGGTCATTGAGGGCCACTGGCAATGCAAGAGAACTGTCTTTCCCCTTGCCCTGAGGTGTGAGCAGGGACTGGTAGTTTGGAAGGTTGCCATGGGGACTGGGTGTGTAGTGACAGGAAAAGAGAGTTTTTAGCAGGGTGTTCTTGGGAGAAAGAAAGGAGAAGAAAGACTAGGATCCATCTTGGGCAGGTTGGCTGAAGGCTAGCTGGGAGCAATACCTTGGACTTCAGGGCTGCACTGCTGTGAGGAACAAGCCCCCCTTGAAATGGCCACGCTGTAAAATCCTCCATGCAGACTGAAGGTGTAAATAGGTGAATAAACAATATTTCTTAAAGCTACAGCAGTCTCCACCGTGTCTCAATTCTCCAAAGGCACACAGACCCTGGGTGAGTGCCTGGAGCACGACTTTTGCAATGGTGCCCTTCAGAGGCTTTGAATGACAACTCACATCATCAATGACCCTTGGTCATACTGCATAGGGCTCATGAGAGCTGTACTCCAGCACCATCTGAACAGCACCAAGTTCCCTGTTTCTAGTCTACACCAACTGGCAAGCAGTCCACCAGGGTTTCAGAAATTATTCTTTCCCAGTCCTGCCTGGAGTTGCCAAGAATTAAATCTGGGACCTTTCGTGTCCAGAGTCAGGGCCGGATTTAGGTTTGATGAGGCCCTAAGCTACTGAAGATAATGGGGCCCTTTATATGTCCAGATGTCCTTTGTCCACAACAAATTGTCGCTGGTTTTTGTGTTGAATATATGCTATATGGTAATTTATGGACCTAATAGGTATCTAAAGCCATTTGCACGCGTTGCCATGTCCATGCAGAATGTAGGCACCCTATAGATAGAAATGAGCAAACTAGTGATATTTTAGGGAGCAGGGTAGCAGACAGGGCCCATTACTTATATCATAGGAACCTACACAACACAAAACACTGTTGCTCTATGTAGGTTTTTTTCATTTAATTTTTTTTGGGGGCCCCCAGAAGAGTGGGGCCTTAAGCTATAGCTTGTTTGGCTTATACGTAAATCCAGCACCGTACAGATTGTGTGCTGTACTGCTGAGCTACGGCCCTTTCCCTAAGTTCAACACCTCCATCAAAACTTAGCTTTCAGATTCTCTGTTTCCCTTTGCCAGATAACCGTATGGCAACTCCCGTTGAAAACGAAACAAATATCAGAGGCTGATTTCTGAAGACTTACCAAAAACTTTTGCTCGGATCTAACAGAAGTGTTTTGCTGAATATAGTTGAGGGAGCGCAGTCTCTATTTCCGAATTTGGGGGGGGGGGATGAAAATCTGGGCCCAGGAATCTCAGTTTACCAGGCAGATCAAGCGCATTTGCATTTATTGGCTGGCTGGCTGGCATTGCGAAATTGCATGCAACTTCTGTGATTCGGCTTTGGCACAACAATACAGCGCGGGCATCCTTAACCCCATGGGTAGTTGGCAGCCATTTACATTTCCCTCGCTAATCTGTTGCGGAACGTCTGTCCTTTTGAAGGCCCCGCATCAGCCTCCCACAGTGAGCTGAAATCACTCGGTGAGCTTTATAAATTTGCCATGTAGCATCCTTTGGCTCCCTTTGCAGAAGGTGCCATCTGCTTCACAGCACCCAGCAGCACTGAGCAAGATTCAGGAAGCGGATTCTGTGTGCTCTAAAGAGGATAGAGATCGGAGAAAGGAACTCTTTGATCTGTGGTGTCAGTGGGTAGGACACTGGCAGCCTCACCTCGTGGACCACCTAAAATGTCTGCCACTGGCACTCCTGGCTGGACCTGTATGAGGCAGCTAGTATCCTATCTTCTGATCTACCTAACTGCCACTATTAGGTTGTGTGCACACCAACCCATTCAGAGCACAAACATAGTTTTTCCTCAATCCAGAATTGTTCAATCTGACTTTAACAGATTGGAGAACTGGTCCCAAACCAACAAAATGAATTTCAGTCGGGACGTATGCAAGGTTCAACACTGAGGCAGGAAGAACCAGCTGCACAAATATAAGATGGGGGACACTTGGATTGTCAGTAGCACATGTGAAACAGATCTCTGGGTCTTAGTAGACAAAAGCTGAACACGAGTCAACATTATGATGCAGTGGCAAAAAGAAGCTGATGGTATTCTAGGCTGCATCAACAGAAGTATAGTGTCGAGATCAAAGGAAGTAATAGTACCACTCTATTCTGCCTTGATCAGACCACACCTGGAATACTGTGTCCAGTTCTGGGTGCCCCAATTTAAGAAGGATATTGACACGCTGGAACGTGCGCAGAGAAGGGAGAACAAGATGTTAAAGGGTCAGGAAACCAAGCCTTTGAGGAACAGTTGAGGGACTTGGGTATGTGTAGCCTGGATAAAAGGACACTGAGAGGGAATATGATAGCTGTCTTCAAATATCAGAAGGGCTGTCACATGGAAGATGAAGCATGCTTGTTTTCTCTTGCTCCAGAGGTTAGGGCCCGAACCGATGGATTCAAGTTACAAGAAAGGAGCTTCCGACTAAACATCAGGAAGAACTTTCTGACAGTGATAACTATTTGACAGTGGAAGGGACTCTCTCAAAAGGTGGTAGACTTTCCTTCCTCAGAGGTTTTTAAGCAGTGGTTGGGTGGCCATCTATCATGGATGCTTGAGTGGAGATTCCTGCATTGAAGGGATTCCTTCCCTTCAATCCTCAGGATTCCTTCCAACTCTACAATTCTATGATTATTGTTAGAATTCCTGCTCCATGATTGCAGTCATGGGATTGTTGTCTTTCACATGACGGTATATGTTTTGACTCCACAGAGTGGGAAGTGACAGAGACAGGATGTTTGCGTTACTGTGTTCCGTGAAGTGGGACTATTGTCCTTTGTTCTTTTTGTCTTTGCTGCCTGATGCTAGAGAGTGTTCCATGTGTATGTTATATGTAAATAAAGTAGATTAGCCAAAATGCTGAGTTGCTGAGGTCTGTCACGCGAGATGCGCAGACTCTGAGGATCCCTAAGTGTGACAGTGTCAGTTGGCATCGATCGCTGTGATGTTTGGGCTGAAGAAAGCTTTTGAAGCTCCCGAACGATTGACCAGGAGGGAGAGAACATGCCAGTTGGGCATGTGTCTCTACCAGGGTCCTACTCAAGTGTAGGCTGAGCTCCTGACTCTAAGTAATCTCAATTGATTCTAAAATGCTTTGCGTATGCAGGATGAGAAGAAGCCAGCTGATAGATAAACTATGCTGGGGACCACAGGCAGCAGAGAGCTATTGCTGTGCTGCCTTCTGGTGGGCTTCCTGTAGTCTTCTGGCTGGCCCTTGTGACAACGCTGGGCCTTTGCTCTGATGCGGAAGGGCTCATCTTCTGTTCTTATCTACACTATCTCACACTCCTTGATGTGAGAAATTAATTATGTGATGAACTATATTCTAGGAAATAAAAATAAAAAACTGTCCAGTAGCACCTTATAGGCCAACTAAGTTTGTTCTGGTATAAGCTTTCATGTGCATGCCCACTTCTTCAGGTACCTTGGTAGTCTGTAGGTTGGAAAGGTTAGAGAGTTGTTTTTCTGTTTTTTCAGTGACTCCAGTTGAGAGTGGTAAGTGGTTTGTCTTTCCTTGTGGAACTCTTGCCAAGCTGGGTGATTCCTTGTAGAGTTGTCCAGTACAGAGAGTTCCTCCTTTATTTGCTTCTGTTTAGAGTACAGAACACTGATCAGATGTTTGAGTAGCTTCTTGGACAAAGTGTGGCATTGTTTCTTTGCATATTCAGTGGGGCAAGTGGATTGTAGAGGGTTCTTAATTCTAAGATCCTTAGGTATAATGTCCAGGTTCTTGCATTTAGTCAGAAAGGAGATGTTTGTACCTGTGCAAGTTACTTGGTGAGGTTGATGGACTTCCATTTCATGCGGCTCAATGTGGTTCCTTCCATGTTTCTAGATTCAGGTAGGTAGCCGTGTTGGTCTGACGTAGTTGAAAAAAAATGATAAAAAATTGTCCAGTAGCACCTTATAGACCAACTAAGATTGTTCTGGGTACAGTGGTACCTCTGATTGTGAACGGGATCCATTCCGGAGGCCTGTTCACAACATGAAAAGCCTGCAACCTGAAGCACCATATTTGCACAGGTGCGTGGCGCGATTTGGTCTTGTGAGCATGCACGAAGTGCGATTTAGCACTACTGCGCATGCATGAGCAGTGAAACCCGGAAGTAACCCTTTCTGGTACTTCCGGGTTGCCGCGGGACGCAACCTGAAAAAACATAACATGAAGCAAATGTAACATGAGGTATGACTGTATAAGCTTTCGTGTGCATGCACACTTCTTCAGATTTTCTAGGAAGTAACACAAGGAAATTGTCTACACCGAGTCAGACTATTGGTCCATTTAGCTTAGCATTGCTCGTGCAGCTTGGCTTTGCCTGCAAAAAGTTCCAGATTCAGTCCCTGGCATCTCCAGGTAGGATTGGGAAAATCTGAAACCCTGGAGCTCTTCACCCATGAAGATCAGAAGTGGAGCTAGAGCACACAAGGATGCACCCCCCCCTTGGCTGCATTCAGCCAAATGCCTGCATAGGTGCCTAGTTTCATGGGAGACAAGAAGAGAAAATAGGGGAGATGCTCCCATTCCGATCTACAGTTTAATTGTGTTCACACTGAAGCATGAGCCAAGAGAAGGCTCAAGCAAGTTGCACCAGTGCACTGCGGCTGTAGAGTGCAGATAATTTCAGGCGGCTTCAGTGAGTGAATCAAGGCACATTTGACAACAAAAGGAGGGATGCAGAGGTACAAGAGGCACTAGCCAATCTGACCTAGGCGTCCCAACCCCTATCATGAAACCTGCTGTCTGCAGTACTATGGGTGTCCTTTAGTCCTTGTATTAGGAGAACAGGTAAATAATATGCCCCTATCTGTTCTCCCTAATATAATTACTAAGCATATATTGAAGAAGAGGAAGATGATTTGGAGACAATAGTCTACACACACACACACACACACACACACACACACACACACACACAAAGGTTCTCATCTTTCAAAAGGCGCCAGATGCAACACTGGCTCGGTTGATTGCTGCGTCCGTCTGTAATGGAAGTATCAAAAGTCATCACGGCATCTCTCTTCAAATTGAAAGTTTGCCCTTCAGACAGTGGTGTCATCCTAAGGAGAAAGTGGTCATTTAGAAAAGGAATTAAAAAGAAGAAGAGGAAAACACCCTTGTTAGCATTCTTTCCGAGTCACCAGCCCGCAGTTGCTTATTCCACTCATGCAGTCATGTAATTTAAAGGCCGATCAGGATATATTTGTGCATTTAAAAGAAAGCTTTCCAGAGGGAGATCGCAGGGGAAGAAACTGAGGAAAGAGGGGTTGTAAGAGAGAGAATTAGTGTAATGTACAACATGAAATGTTGGAATGGGAAGGAGGGTAGAATCTGATGACTTGTCTAACTTTCCTGTTCAAAATGTTTTTTCTCCTCTTTTCTTTTGAAGATAGACGGAGAGAGAGAGAGAGAAGGAAGGAAAGTTTTTAATCAACCTAATTTGAGCATCCCTAATGTAATTAGAGAAATACTTCACTGCTTATACTCCCTGCATACACAAGTTAAAAGCCAGACTGTGGCAGGGTGCATCTCTAATCCATTTACTGGCTCTGCACTCTTCTCTCCGCCTCCTCTCCTCCTAATATTCCCTGGCCCCAAAAGAGCTTCTGCCTTCATTTTGCTTAGGCGTCTGTTCAAACAGGGCATTGTAAAGAGTAAATAAATTATCCCCTGCCCTCGTGCCCTCTTTCTATAGCAGACAGCCCTGTTCCAAACAGCTGCCTGCCTTGTGCGTTCAGATACTGGGCGGAAGATAAGAGAGGCAGATCGTCCCGGCTGCAAGCCCACACACTTCCGGGTCAGCACGACTCTTTGTGTGCGTCTCCTCCCCCAGCACACAAACGCACACAGACTGCTTGTGACTGTCCCAAAGTGGATCGAGAATCAGAGCTGCGTCACATCCAGGCAAATCTGCCCATTTCAGTTTCTCCGCTCTTTGGTTCAAGGCAATGTTCTGGTGAAAATTCATCAGTATTGTTATGCAAATTTCTCCTGATATACATTCCCGCCCCCCAAGCATTTCTTGCCCAATATACACACTTTTGCAATGCTTGTTTCCTCTGATAGAATGCATTTTTGTACTTTACTTCCCCTAACATATGCATTTCAAAACACATTATTAGGATGGAGACTTGCATCGCAAAATTCGGACTGGGGCAAATTTTGAAGGATGGCTGCTTCAGCTGCATTTTGCTTTGTCTTGGGAAGTGTGGGTTAATTTATTCATTGCGTTCAGATTCCACCTTTTTTCCATTGAGCTCAAGGTAGTGAGCATGGCTCTCCATCTCCTCATTCAATCCTCACAACAGCCCTGTGAGGTAGAAGAGGCAGCAACTGGCCCTAGGTCACCCAGTTAGCTTCAAGGCCATGTAGGAATCTGAACCCACCTGCCTCGTGGGTACCAGTCGTGATGTAGTTATTACATCAGAGTTAGTGATGTGACTCAGGATGAGGGGAAGGAGATTCATTTGGAATTGATAGGCAAATCTATCTAAACTTATGTGCCGTGGTTAGATGGTCACACGAGGACCTGGGGAACCAGGGCTCAAATCACCCCTGCATCCAAGCATTGGTCGAGGGAATCCACAGCCTCTTCTGATTCAGATATTATAGAGAAATAGAGTTGAGTGTCAATGGCATACTGATGGCATCTTGCCCCATAACTCCTAATGACCCCTCCCAGCCAGTTCATATAGATATTACCGTAAATAGCATTGAAGATAAAATAGTGCCATGTGGCACACCATAAAATAGCCACAAGGGGCCAGAAAGCACCGTCCCAATGCTACTCTCTGGACTCAGTCCTGAAGGTAGGATTGGCGCTATACAGTCCCTGCCATTTCCATTCACCATAGCTAGTCCAAGAGGAGACCACAACCAGTGCTGTTAAAAGCTAATGAGAAATCAAGAACCAGGAGCAAGGTTGCACTCCTGTCCTGCAATGTCCACACATTGTGCTCCACCATTTTCCACTGTTCTCCAGCAAATGTTGTGTGAAATCCATAAAATATGTAACTGAATGCTTGTCTTAAGCATGTAACTTTCACAGCAGAGTGCATGTTTTCTGTCCGAATCGCCATCACTAAGTGATGGTCAGAATGTGTCAGGATGCTTCCAGCGGCTCCCGCCTGGTAGCCCAGGAAAGTAAAAAGACAAGGGAAAGTTTCTTATCGTCCTTTTTCATTCCAATCTTTACAGAGAGAGGCTATAGAACCTAGACTCTTGGATAATGGTGTTGTCCCGAGTGAATCTCCACACACACCCCGTCTCTCCCTCTCCCTCATTCGTCATTCTCATCGTCTCCTCTATCGGCGCTGCTACATGCCCTCTGCCTTTGAGCTCTTTGCTCTCCTACTTTTAAGGCTCACCGGGTTCTGGGAGATGGAGGGTCTGGAATGCTTTCTAATGACAACATGTCAGCCAGGTGTTGTTCTGGCTCTCCCATGATTTCCCAATATTTCCCCTCATCTGCCTCTGAGCTGTGACCTCCCGCAAACCCCTGTTGTAAATCTATACTGCCTTCCTCTTCCTCCTCCCTGTGAGGGTCAGGATAGGGAGGTGTTCTCCACCATTCTTCCTCTGCCCAGTCCCGGACAGAATGATCCTGCGCCATTGATTTGGTGTGTTTATGTATTTCATTTAGCACTGTAAAGAACTCCATCTCAAATAACGATTTCATGCACACAGAGGTGCATGTGTGAGAGAGAGCGTGTGGAATGCATGTGCTCTGCGATTAAGCAATGGTCCCCTTTCTAAACCTATTGATTATTATTTATAGAATTTATAGCCCTCCCTGCATCATGAATTGCCTTGTGGTGAGTAGTGACAAGGTAGAATATAATCAAGCAAAATAATACCTAGCAAAACAAGCCGCAATGACTATGTTTTAGTGTTGGAGGTAGTGTGTCTTTGAATAATAGTTGCTGGAAATCACAAATGGGGAAAGAGTTGCTGTTTTGCTGGCTTGATCATAGCAGTCAACTTTTCCCTTTTCTTGCGAAGAATCCTATTCGGAATAAGGGAATTTCCCTTAAAAAAAGGAAAACATTGACAGCTATGGGCTTGATCCACCAGGGTTCTTTTTATGCTATGCAAGCAAAGCTTAACTGTTTATTTTTTTCATCTGCAAATGGGAAAGTGTGTAACAGAAGTTGTTTGTGTGAACTGGTCAGGGCTGGGCCCCTCAAATATTCTATGGGGGGAGCGTGGGGACATCAGCTCCTAGGAGTTGGCTCCTATGGGATGGTTATGAGCTGTGCTGCTGGCCACACTCCATCCTTGTCAAGGTTTCCAACAAGTCTCTTGCAACTCTGATTCTCAAAAGGGTATCTCAAGGCCAATCTAAAAAAAAAAAAATGCAGTATAAGCATGGAAAATTGGGAAACACTGGCCTGTGCTCCAAATGGAGAATAGCCTTTGAATAAGGTGTCATGGACTTTGAAGAAGCACGCACTCAGAGCAAAAGGGAGAAACAAGCTAAGAGGAAGGCACGTTTGGTAAATCCTCACTGTGATCAACTCCTGCCCAGAAGCCTATGTCCCCAGTGTGGAAGGACGTGTGGCTCCAGAATCGGTCTCCATGGTCACTTAGGGACACACCGCTAAGACCGTGCTCATGGAAAACAATCTTACTCATCTACAAGTGATCGCCAGAGAAGAAGAAAGAGGGCCTGGCAATCATAGCTGAGGATGCAGGCAGCCACTCCATACCCGAGATTACCTTTCTAATGACAAATCTATTTGGAGAGAGATGCTGGCAGGGTTATGTTATCACGCAAATGCAAACATACTTGTTTGCCCAGGCAAAGCCAAAGACACGTCAAGGCGAAGGCTGAGTGACAGCTGGTGTAGGCCACATGGTCCTCCAGGCCAAGCATGTCTCATAACAGGTGCTCCTGTAAAAGAAAATGTTGTGTGGAGCAAAGTTCACTTGTGGTTATATAGGTCCTCAGCTGCAAACACAAATGGCTGAGGACCTTTTGTGACTAACTGCCTGCAAAGAGAACTCACAATGCCAGCTTGAAACACAAACCTTGCTTATCATTCCCTTTTCTACAGATCCCTGCTCCAATCCTTCTTTAGAATCAGGGCAGATACAATAAGGTACTTCCTCATGCAGCATATAGTTCAGCTATGGAACTCACTCCCACTTACTTGGACATCTTTAAAAGAGGATTGAGCATCCCCTTCTTTTCCAGGGCGCTCCAGTGACATAAATCAACTTGATTTATGCACACTAGCCTTCTCTCTTGACACAGCAAAAGAAAGAGGCATCGTAGTTCTAAACTACTATTTACTGTATTTTTCACTCTATAGGACGCACTTTTCCCCCTCCAAAAATGAAGGGGAAATGTGTGTGTGTCCTATGGAGCGAATGCAGGCTCTCGCTCTCCAGGCTTCAGGAAGCTATCCGCAAGCCTGCGGAGCCCGGCGGGAGTTCCCGCCAGGCTCTGGAGGCTTGTGGATAGCAGCCTGAAGCCTGAAGCCCGGGGAGCGCGGCGCTGTGTACCCCGGGCTTCGGGCAGCTATCTGCAAGCCTGCGGAGCCCGGCGGGAGTTCCCGCCAGGCTCAGAAGGCTTGCGGATAGCAGCAAGCTCTGGGAGTGATGGCGAGGTTGAGCGCAACCTTGCCGCCGCTCCCGGACCCGTTCTGGGGGCAGGGGAAGCTCGGGCTTCCCCCGCCCCAGCCCCGAGACTAAAAACGAAGCCAAGACAGCTAGCGGGATCCATCCCGCTCACTGTCATGGCTTCTTTGCTATTTGGGGCTGGGGGGGAAAATAATTTTTTCCCCCTTTATTTCCCGCCCCCCCAAAAAAAACTAGGTGCGCCCTATGGTCCGGTGCACCCTATAGAGTGAAAAATATGGTATTTGCAGAATATTTACAGACAACAGCATTATGGCGTCTGTTCTCTCCAGCTCCGAGAACAAACAGAACAGCATAAAAGTGAAAGTACAGTTTCACAGACTCTCACACTGGAAGAGAGATAAGACAGTCTTCCTTTCTCAGGCTCCATTCAGACAGGCATGTGAAATATACCAATCATAAAATCAGCATCAGGGAGCTTGAAATCCTAACACTTGGGTCCTGCTTAAGGGTTTCCGATAGAGGCATCTGGTCAGCCACTGTGAGAACAGGATGCTGGACTACAAAGGCCCTTGGCCTGATCCAGCAAGCTCTTCTTATGTTCTCCTGCCTGAGTCATTCTTGTTTTCCTCCTCTCCATCATCCCTAAGCTAGCCTTCCACAACTTGGTGCCCTCCACATTTTGTTGGACTTCATCTTCCATCAACCCCAATCAGCATGGCCAACCATCCAGGACGATGGGAGTTGTAGTCCAGCAACATCTGGAGGGCATCAAGTTGCAGGTGGCTGCCCTAAGCATTCTGGGAAGCGTGGCTCAGAAGGCAAGACCACTGAGTCTATAAAGCAGGAGTGGAGAACCTATGGCCATTCAGATGCTGATGAAATGTAGCTCCCATCATCCCTGTCCACTTCCAATGCTGGCTGGAGCTGATGGGCATTGGAGACCAACAATATCTGGAGGGCTGCAGGCTTTCCAACTCTGTTGTAAATGCTCAAACATCTACAGTGGTACCTTGGGTTACAGACGCTTCAGGTTACAGACTCAGCTAACCCAGAAATAGTACCTCAGGTTAAGAAGAGTTTCAGGTTAAGAACGGTCCTCCAGAACGAATTAAGTTCTTAACCCGAGGTACCACTGTACCCTGAACAAGGGGCTTCATAATTCCATTTATCAAGATACAACCATGCTAATTTTCCAAGGTTACTATTCCCGGTATTTCCAATGTCATTATCCATTTATGATGTAAATTCTCCATGTCAACAGAGATGTTGAGAGAGAAAAGATCCTTTTTTCTTGCTCGTATGTTTCTTCAAGGTGCATCTAGAGTTGATTAGATTTGAAGAATTGCTATTTGAATTTGCAGAACTCTCAAGTATCACAAGCTGTTGCTGCAAGAGTCCTTGTACTCCAAAACACACTGAGGCCCAGGAAAGTATTTGTACCGGCGAGCACCAGAGTCTCTCCCCCCCCCCCCCACTTTTATTTGCTTTGTTTGATTCTCCATCTCAGCCATAAATACCCATCACGTGAACTGGTGCCTTCAGCAGTGTAAGTTTCCATGGTCCCTGACAGTTACGACAGAGACATTGAAGGCTCCTTGTATGATGTTCCTGGTGCACATGCATGTTATGGTTATGTTATGGTGATTTACCACACAGAGGCTATGGAGGGAGGACTTCCACATGTCAACTGTAGCCTGTGCCCTGGCATGTTTTGACCCATCTACACCAGGTACCATAGGAGCAAGGCAGGCTGATAGTTACTGTCAGCATCGCCCTAGAGCCAGTGCACCAACTGGACTCTTGCACCTCAACCCCGACTGGGCTAGGCGAGCTGGGTAGCACTGCCAGAGACCTCCTTCTCACAGGAAACGGTCACAGTGCTGTGGACTCACAGCTCAGAGCTGAGAGCACCGGATTCACTGTCTCAATAATACAGTCGTTGCGCAGCAGAGTTTTGCAGAGTCTTGCAGAGTATAAACCACTCGGAGAGCAGCTCTGTAGAATATCTTCCTTTTATTCTGTAACTACAACTATGATACAAAACTATATACAGAGCTGAATATTCTAAGCATAAATCAATGCTACACTGAGAGTCTGCAGCTGCTCTAACAGCAATCTTATCTCTAGGATCTCCAACACTCTCACTCTCTCCGATACACTGACTGACTGACTCTCTCTCACACACACACACACAGATATGTTGCTGGGCAGAATAAGTAGATAGGCAGGACACGCCTCCTTCTCTCTGGAGAGTCAGCAGAGACCATCAGGAGATGATCAGGAGATTCTTGGGTATGGGAGGGGTGAAATCTCCTCAGTTACAGCACCATGGATAGCTCCATGGGAGCCACTTAGCTCCAACAAAAGCTGGAGGAAACAGGAGCAAGACTTCAGGATATTACACCATTACTCAAACTAGGTCTGCACCAGCTGCTCATTTGTAACCAAGCCAAATTTGAGGTGTTGTGATTGGTGTAGAAGGCTCTATTCAGCTTGGGACCAGATTACTTCAAGAACTGCCTTACCCATATATGCCTACCCAACCATTCTGATCTACAGAACTGTGACTTCTACAAGGGCCACATAATGTTCATCCCACACTTGCAAGAAATAGCTCAGTTGGTAGAGCATGAGACTCTTAATCTCAGGGTCATAGGGTTGACCCCCATGTTGGGCAAAAGATTCCTGCATTGCAGGGGGTTGGACTAGATGACCCTCGTAGTCCCTACCGACTCTACAATTCTGTGATTCTATGCTCCTTCTGCGTGGAAGCACCTTCATTCTGGATCTCTCCGCCCATTGATATTAGGCAGGGGTCCTCAAACTTTTAAAATGGGGGGCCAGTTCACTGTCCCTCACACATTGTTGGGGGCTGGACTATAGTTTGAAAAAAATATGAACAAATTCCTATGTACACTGCACATATTTTATTTGTAGTGCACAAAAAAGGGGGGAATACAATATTTAAAAGGAAGAATGATTTTAATCAACATAAACTTATAAGTATTTCAGTGGGAAATAGTTCCCACACAAATGCCCGGGAAGGACAGCAAAGGGAGAAACCTGTGCGCTGATGGGTTTCGTCCACTGCCTCCAAGGAGCCTCCCTCGCAACACTCACAAGGCAGGGAGACACGCAGTCCAAGAGGAACGTGGGGAAGCATTAATTGCATGCGACTCAAGGTTGGCCGTGCCTGGGAGTGGGGATTAAGGGAGCTGCAGCTGGATCCAGGGTGGCACGCCTCTTGCTTCCCACCCCTGTGAGATTTCAGAGGGGCAAGAGGGGGGAAAGGCATGCCAAGAAGAGCCTGTCTGGGGGGCAGGGAAGGAGCAAGAACCCCCATCGGAGCCCCTCTCTCCTGGGAAGGACTCGGCCTTTGCTGCCTGGTGGCGCCCCACTTACCAGGCCCTCCAGCAGAGCCCAGCTGTGGCCAAAGTCAGAACTAGAAGGCTTGCAGGCTGTTGGAAACACGCCAGGGAAGGCCGCCAACTTCCCAAGTCATTGGGGCATCCCTCTGGTGCTCTTAGTAAAGGTAAAGGGACCCCTGACCATTAGGTACAGTCATGACCGACTCTGGGGTTGCGGCACTCATCTCACTTTATTGGCCAAGGGAGCCGGCGTACATCTTCCGGGTCATGTGGCCAGCACAGCCAGAGCAGCGCACAGAAATGCTGTTTACCTTCCCGCCGGAGCGGTACCTATTTATCTACTTGCACTTTGACGTGCTTTCGAACTGCTAGGTTGGCAGGAGCAGGGACCGAGCAACGGGAGTTCACCCCGTCACAGGGATTCGAACCGTCGACCTTCTGATTGTCAAGTTCTAGGCTCTGTGGTTTAACCCACAGCGCCACTAGGCTTTAAATCTCCCTCAGTCCAGAGAGACCGGTGATAAGCGACCCCTCTCCTGACAGGAGCACACTCATCTTCTGGCATATCATTGCAGAAGAAAGACTCAATCGGTAGCTCTAAAACTACTTTATTTACAGTCTATAATACAAAGACTCCATCAGCACATCTGTGCTCTTTGCGCACCAGTACAGAACAGCAACACTTTCAGAAGTGAAACTAACTTCCAACAGTACTCCAACAGTACTCAGACTTCCTGTCTCATGCTCTCTCAGACACTTACATGATGTACACAAAAACATAGTACAACAGTACCACTCGCTGGAGCAGCTCAGATAGATAAAAAATCCTAACACAGCCCCCCCCTCTCTTGGCAGTGGCCGCAGCATCTCAGGGTCTTGTCAGCCGGGAGGAAGAGGGCGGCCGAGCCAGGCGGAAGACACCTCGCTATCGTCGTGTGCATTTCATTCCCGCCGTTGCTGTTGCATCTTTATTTTTATTTTATTATTTGGTTTTGTTTGGTTTGCGCGCCTCAAAGGGACCTCCATTTTAGGTTGGGCGCTTGCAATGTGGGGCTTCCCCATTGAGCCGATGATTTGGTTTTACGGCTATAAAAAAATTAAGACAGCAGCAGGCGGGGCGGGTTCAGGACTCTGGCGGACAGGATCCGGCCCGCGGACCGTAGTTTGAGGGCCCCTGATATTAGGTAATGGCTTTCACTGCATTCCATTCAGCCAGTGCTAAAAATGTCTTCGCATGGGCAAGCCAACCCAGGCATCTAATTCTGACAGGTAATTAGAACATGTAATTTTATTATATGATGTAGATATTTTTAAATCACTATTTTTAATTAATAGGGGGGCAGGAGTCAACTTGTTTCCATATTCCATTGGTATCTTATTATGCATACTTTACATTGTTTAAGTAAACCACTTAGAGGGTTTTGATGATTAGGGGGTATATGAACCATGTTAAATAGAGATAGCCATTTTTAAAGTTTTACTGATTTCATCTGTGTTTTAATGATAATCATTTTATGTATATTTGTGTGTTTTTAAAAAAATAAAATGTTTCCATAGATTTTAGCTATGCTGCCTCTAGAGTTTTCATATGTGCTCCGCTTAGAGAGCTCTTTGATTAATAATTTATCCATTGGCTTCCATGTTCAGAGCCCCTGAATATCACTTGCTGGAGGCAGTAAACAATTGCCCCCAGACCCTGCTTGGAGGCTTCCCAGAGGCATCAAGATGATGGGCAAGATGGACCTTTGGTCTGGTCCCAGTCTCCAGGCATCTCCACTGCAGGAAATACAATTCTCTTCTTCTTTCCCCAACGTTAAAGGTCCTTCAACTCATAACAGAAAGAAAGAAAGAAAGAAAGAAAGAAAGAAAGAAAGAAAGAAAGAAAGAAAGAGCTTGTGGATGTGTTCCATCCCTGACCATTAGGTCCAGTCATGGATGACTCTGGGGTTGTGGCACTCATCTCGCTCTACTGGCCGAGGAAGCTGGAGTAAAGCATCTGGGTCATGTGGCCAGCATGACTAAACCTCTTCTGGCGAACCAGAGCAGCACACAGAAATGCCGTTTACCTTCCCGCCGGAGAGGTACCTAATTATCTACTTGCACTTTGACTTGCTTTTGAACTGCTAGGTTGGAAGGAGCAGGGACCAAGCAACGGGAGCAAACCGCCGACCTTCTGATCAGCAAGCCCTAGATAAATAAATTTAAAAGTTTGATGCATAAGTAGTGACATACACTGACTGCAACAAACCTACTCATTAAGGTTGAGGAGATGGATTGTATCCTCCACTTTTGTTGCTATACAGTGGTACCTCAGGTGAAGAACTTAATTCGTTCTGGAGGTCCATTCTGAACCTGAAACTGTTCTTAACCTGAGGTACCACTTTAGCTAATGGGGCCTCCTGCTGCCGCTACACCGCCGCCGCTGCATGATTTCTGCTCTCATCCTGAAGCAATGTTCTTAACTCGAGGTACTATTTCTGGGTTAGCGAAGTCTGTAACCTGAAGCGTCTGTAACCTGAAGCATTTGTAATCCGAGGTACCACTGTATATAAAAAAAGAGTATCCATTATGGTTAGCAATGGGGAAATATCGTATCAGGAGAAGGGAAGCTCAAACATTTGCAAGCCCAGCTTTTGGATTTTCCCTCTCTGTGTGCTCTCCTCCATTTCAGCTCCAAAGAACGACAGAGCATTTGCATCAAGAAGAAATCCCAGGAACAAAAGATCTCTCCAGTAAATCATTGGCCTCCAGTGGTGCAAAAGAACCCTTCTCTTTTAAACGAGATTCGAACGGAGTTCAGCGTAGCCTTCTGAGGCTCTTGTCTCCTAGTAGGGGAGGGGGAGGGAGCGGGGAGCAAACTGTAGTGGTGACAGTCTCTGAATTGCTGTTCTGAAGTGCTTTTAGAGGCCAGTCTCTCCTAGCTCATTATTAGCCGTAATTGTTTCACAAAAAAAGGAGAAGTGTCCACTCTTATGAAGAACAGGGGCCCAGATGCTGCTAATAGTGGAGGCTTTTCTGATTGCTGCAATTTCCACCACAACAACACTTCCCCCACCCTCCTCCCCAGCACTGCCACCAAAGTTATGATGTGCATTTTAAAAGAGGGTCTCCGAAGGAAGGAGGGAAAGAGTGCAGAATAAAACACACACCATTACAAGGAAATAACAGCCCTGGCCCCGAAAGTCCATTAGGGAAGCAGAGATGGACATGTCTGCATTTGATGTTCCCTGAACCCAGCATATAGGCTAATTTGACTCACTCATACATTCAAGCACGAGGCAAAAGAGGCGAAGTTAAGAAAACAATTGTGATACATTATAGGCATCCTATGGAAAGCATACAAGCTCGGTAATGTGTGAAGCAGGAGTAATTCCATAGGACTGTGAGAAACCACCAGACAAGGATGTCTAACTGAATACACAGTGCAGCTTCTTGGGAATATCGGCTAGCATGCAAAAATAAAATTTAACTCCAGACAAGTTTCTAGCCCTTATGTATGTGGAGGACGTGCCTGTCAGACTCTTAGCAGCTAAGAAGTGGCCAATTTCCAGATTTCAGGAGTCAGTGCATCCCTGACCTGAAAAACTCCCCGGGACCAGGAAAAGCAACATAAATTATGCAAAATAATAAAATAATGACAGAATGTATTATGCAGATTCAGGAGAACATATGCAAATGTACTCTCTTTGCACATAAGCCACAGAGTACAGGAGGGGGCTCCCCCATAAGGCAGAATTTCAATTTTACTGTAATGTGCCGGACATACAGTCTCATTTATCATCTGGATCCGTCCATGAAAACGTCTTTGTGCCATTATTTTATTTTATTTTTTTTGCTCTTGGTTCCCCTTCCACCCCTCCCCAAAGTGGGAGCGAAATGGGCCTTCCGAAAGACCACCTGCCCCAATTTTGTCAGGATGCCACCCTATCCTAACTGAGGAAGAAGCCCTTTTAAGACAGGTAAATGTGCTGTCATCCCGATCCTGTGCATTCTGGAGGTGTAGTTTGTTAAGGGTGCCAGGAACTGTAATTCTATGAGGAGTAAACTGCAATTCCTAGGATTCTTTGGCGGGGGCGGGGGGAGCCATGTAAGTTAAATGTATGGCGATGACAATGAGTTTATTCCCAAGTAAGTGTGCATGAATTGTGCAGGGAATATAAAGCAGACAGTGAGCTAAGCGATTAGAAACTCTGTTGTCCCACTGCAGACACTTGCCTCAACCACACACAAATATACAGACATATGCACACACATTTTGCAAACTGTAAGCATTTTCTACACTGGGACTACTAACCCATCTAGCAGTTGCAGTGAGCTTAAGAAATGGAGGCAGTAGAAAAAATACTATTCATGTTGCCTTGAGAGCTTTGGAACTAGGCCGGTGTGAAAAAACCACCCCCATCATTCAACCCAGACACTGAGTTCCAGCGCCGAGGGCCTTCTGGCGGTTTCCTCATTGCGAGAAGTGAGGTTACAGGGAATCAGTCATAGGCCTTCTCGGTAGTGGCACCCGCCCTGTGGAACGCCCTCCCATCAGATGTCAAGGAAATAAGCAGCTATCCTATTTTTAAAAGACATCTGAAGACAGCCCTGTTTAGGGAAGCTTTTGATATTTAATGCTGTATTGTTTTTAACACTCGATTGGGAACCAGCCAGAGTGGCTGGGGAAACTCAGCCAGATGGGTGGGTTATAAATAATAATAATAATAATAATAATATATTATTATTATTATTATTATTATTATTACTACTACTACTATCAATAAAAAACATACCGGTAAGTTAAAATAGTCAAATAAATGTGACCTTCACTCCAAAGTCTGAAACAGATTCTTAGTGCAAAATTTGTGGATTCTAATTAGATCTTCCTCTTTCAGATCATAGCCTGCTGTAGACATTTTTAATACATTACCTGAGCTTTAAAAGTAAACTCCCTTTTAAAGCACACGGATGCAGAGAAATGAATTGAACTACTTGGGGTTTTATTTTTTTAAAAAAAAACTTGAGAAGTTCAATCATGAAATCTAAGTGTGAAAGTTCTCTGCAACTTGCAGCTGTTGCGTACTATAAATTATCTTCCAGTGAAGGACCCTATTCCTTAAGAGGGAACTTTTATGGGGGGGGGGCTTTTAAAAGGGAAACCAGATCATGAAGTAATAGATACAAAGGTCAACAGAGAAAGAGGGTGAGAGGAAACTAGGAGACAAGAACCCATGACCGAGGTGGTAGCCTTTAACCTCTGGCCTTCCAGTTGAAGGGCAATGCTAGATCTCTGAAGAGCAGACCAAGGAAAGTAAATGTTGGTCTGAGCTCAGATTTTTCAAAAGAGTCCACCATCCCTTGTACTTATTATGCAAACCCTTTTCAGTGTGGGTGGTCTAACATTTCACCTTTGGCTGGAGAAAGTCCTGATGAATAAGACCAACACTTTGGGCTCAAATGCATGGGTGGCATTCAACTACGTTTCACCCATTGAAATGAAGTGGCCTAACTTGATCAGGGTCATTGGTTTCAATGGGTCTACCCTGAGTAAAACTTACTTGAAAGCAGTGGCTTTCAGGGGCAGAGACTGCTGGAAGCCAAGCACAGCTCATCTGGGCACCAAGTTACTTCTCCCCCAACTGCAAATGACAAGTAAATTACAGAGGCAAGGATAAGACTCCAGGCTCCAGCACAAACAAGCAGATTTCTATTGTGCCAGCGTGTGAAATGTTCAAGGTAGAAACCTTATACAAGCCCCATTAATCCCTATCCTAGTCACACACAAATGAAGATGTTTCCCCCCCAGTTTGATTTCTCTTCATCCCAATTAACTCAGCCCTGAAACTCTTTGTGCTTTTAACAAACGGGACACATTTGGCAATGTCTTTAATTGTCCTTTATGCTTCATTTGTTTTCTGCAGAATGCCTATTAAGTTTCCACAACTTGAAAGGGAACACTCCGCATCATGCATTTCTCTGTCCTGTCCTTCCCCTGATTTTGCTGCTCGACTCAGTTTCAAATTCTATCTTAAAAACTCAACTGGGATGACGAGGTGCCTTCTGATTGTTTTCAAAAATTGTTTTTGGTGCTACATAAAGGAGCAGACTGGGCTGCGATGAGGGGAAGAGAGTAAAGGTAAAAGGACCCCTGACCATTAGGTCCAGTCGTGACCAGCTCTGGGGTTGCGGCGCTCATCTCACTTTATTGGCCAAGGGAGCCAGCGTACAGCTTCCAGGTCATGTGGCCAGCATGACTAAGCCACTTCTGGCGAACCAGAGCAGCACACGGAAATGCCACTTACCTTCCCACCAGAGTGGTACCTATTTATCTACTTGCACTTTGACGTGCTTTCGAACTGCTAGGTTGGCAGGAGCAGGGACCGAGCAACAGGAGCTCACCCCGTCGCGGGGATTCGAACCGCCGACCTTCTGATTGGCAAGTCCTAGGCTCTGTGGTTTAACCCTCAGCGCCACCCACGTCCCAGGGGAAGAGAGTAGGAAATACTTTTTTTGCACAAACATCATGCCAATCTCAGACCCTCCAAGTGTCCCTGTTTTCTAGGGACAGTGCCAGATTTACAGAAGCTGTACTGGTTTCTGTTTTGATCCTGGAATGTCCCCAGGGGGGTTTTCCAAGCTGGAACTCACAGGAACTCAATTCTGGCACCTCTCAGGAGGGCACAATTGCCATTCTAAGAGAACAAGGGAGGTGTTCATGGTGAGTTCTGGCACCTATTTTTCTAGAAAAATAGCACAGGATGTCCCTATTTTCACTGGAGAAATATTGGAAGTTATGGGGTTATGCGACCCCTGAGCCAAGGAGATAAGTAACTATACAACCTTCTGAAGGCAGCACTGCATAGGGAAGTTTTTAATGATTGATGTTTTATTATGTTTTTCTATATGTTGGAAGCCGCCCAGATTGGTTGGGGCAACCCAGTCAGATGGGCAGGATATTATTATTATTATTATTAATAATAATAATAATAATAATAAT
Source organism: Podarcis pityusensis (assembly GCF_964106645.2). Taxonomy (NCBI): domain Eukaryota; kingdom Metazoa; phylum Chordata; class Lepidosauria; order Squamata; family Lacertidae; genus Podarcis; species Podarcis pityusensis. The sequence goes on from NC_138030.1 coordinate 6,858,837, forward strand.
AATAAATAGGACATCCCTATTTTCATTGGAGAAATGTTGGAAGGTATGCAATATTCAGACTGCGCTCAAGCCAAAATGGGTGGGAAGAGATTGAGTAACACAAGAGCCGAAACACACGATCCCAAGTAAAAGCAGTTGGGCATTGCATAACATTTCTGCTTCTTCCTTCATTCTGTCAGCAACTCACTTGTCCACTCATCCACCAGCATGTTAGATGCTGCTACCTTCCACTGCTGCTATTTTGCAGTCTCAATACAGCAAACATGTCAATTTTGTGTCCAGAGCAGCTGTCTACCAGCACCATCTGGTACGCAGGCTGAGACCCTACCTGCCTGCGGACTGTCTCTCCAGAGTGGTGCATGCTCTAGTTATCTCTTGCTTGGACTACTGCAATGAGCTCTACGTGGGGCTACCTTTGAAGGTGACCCAGAAACTACAATTAATCCAGAATGCGGCAGCTAGATTAGAGACTGGGAGCAGCCACCGAGACCACATAACACCAGTCCTGAAAGACCTACATTGGCTCCCAGTACGTTTCCGAGCACAATTCAAATTGTTGGTGCTGACCTTTAAAGCCCTAATGGCCTCAGTCCAGTATACCTGAAGGAGCGTTTCCACCGCCATCGTTCAGCCTGGACACTGAGGTCCAATGCCGAGGGCCTTCTGGCCGTTCCCTCACTGTGAGAAGCGAAGTTACAGGGAACCAGGCAGAGGGCCTTCTCAGTAGTGGTGCCCGCCCTGTGGAACGCCCTCCCACCAGATGTCAAGGAAATAAACAACTATATGACTTTTAGAAGACATTTGAAGGCAGCCCTGTTTAGCAAAATTTTTAATGACTGACGTTTTTAATCTTTTGTTGGAAGCCAACCAGAGTGGCTGGGAAAACCCAGCCAGATGGACGGGGTATAAATAATAAGTATTATTATTATTATTATTATTATTATTATTATTATTAATCATCTCCAGGCCTGAAAATAAGTGGACCGAAATCTGACAAATCTGAAGCGGGTTAAGCTGAGTGTCAGTGAATGATCCAAGGTCACCCAATGAGCTTTTGGGCTGAATGAGAATTTGAACTTAGGTCTCCTGAGTTCTAGTCCAGTGCTCTAACCACTCCAGAATTCTGTCTCCCCTGATTAATTTATTGATTTAACTTCTTCTCCATGCACTTCTGATTGTGGCTTAGTACTTGCTTCCCATACGGCAGTCACGGTGAGAAAAGCACCAGAAATAATGGAGACTCCACATTTAATTTGCTTATAAAAGGCTCCAAAGACAATGTCCCTGCTTCTGAATGTGTGTTTTTTCCAATTCTGACCCCTCTTTTTTATTATTACATTCTTCTCGATAGCGTAGCCTTGGGAAATGACAAGAGTGTCTCCTGTTATGATTGCAGCCAAGGAGGAGCAAAGGCGGCAAGATCATCCCTTTGTGAAGTGGAGAAAGACTCCTCTGATCTGCCATTGAACACACACAAGAGAACTTGAGCTGGCATGACACACCTGCAGCAGCGAGTGTTACATTTGGCTGTGAGTGGAGCTCCTACACAGCCTCCATGCCATGGGCAAGGAGAAAGGATGGTGTCCTTCGAGTGCAGATCCGACTTTGAATTGGGCCTTTGCTTTGCAGAGAGAGAATTCTCTATCCACATTCAATAGTGCAACATCGCATCCTTGTCGTGCGGTGCCTTTGTCTTGCAAATTGAAAACTCGGCAAAGTGCAGGAAGGTGTATGACCCCCTGGCATTGACTCTTTCTCTCTTGAACATTAATAAAAGAATCAGACGAATGCATGTTAATTATGGGCAGAGCAGAATGAATAACACCCTCCCCGATGTTTTATTTCCTCGTTAAAAATAAAATGTTTTGTTTCCGTTTTCTCGGAATCTAGTACTTTTTCATGTATTCAATGTTCTTCTCGAAAGCATAGACTCGGTGAACGGCCGTCCCCACCTCTTTATCACAGGAGCCTTGGCATCATTCACTCAATAAATGCAATGCTCCACTTCAGTTGGTGTTTATTCACACTGATGTCACTGTACAAGTGTAGCGCTTTATGCCTCTGAGAAAATCATAGAATCATAGAATCATAGAGTTGGAAGAGACCACAAGGGCCATCGAGTCCAACCCCCTGCCAAGCAGGAAACACCATCAGAGCACTCCTGACATATGGTTGTCAAGCCTCTGCTTAAAGACCTCCAAAGAAGGAGACTCCACCACACTCCTTGGCAGCAAATTCCACTGTCGAACAGCTCTTACTGTCAGGAAGTTCTTCCTAATGTTTAGGTGGAATCTTCTTTCTTGTAGTTTGGATCCATTGCTCCGTGTCCGCTTCTCTGGAGCAGCAGAAAACAACCTTTCTCCCTCCTCTATGTGACATCCTTTTATATATTTGAACATGGCTATCATATCACCCCTTAACCTCCTCTTCTCCAGGCTAAACATGCCCAGCTCCCTTAGCCGTTCCTCATAAGGCATCGTTTCCAGGCCTTTGACCATTTTGGTTGCCCTCCTCTGGACACGTTCCAGTTTGTCAGTGTCCTTCTTGTTTTGTTTTTTTTAATAATATTTATTAAAGTTTCAAAAAAAATACATGAAAATACAGAATAAAGAAAAGAGTATAAAGAGAAACATACAAAATAAAACAATTAAAAACACATTAATTTTCCATAGCCTATCTTCCTTACACTTATTTCCCCGAACCTCCTCATACCTCCCTTCTTTGTATTCCAGTTCAGTTTGTTGGTTCAGCAAATCCTTACCATTAAACTTTTACCCAATTGTTAACCTTTTTTTTTTTTTCATATCTCTTAAAGCATTACAGCTAAAAACCTCTTAGTTTCTATCCAACATCCTTCTAAGATTCCTTAATTTTGCAATATTTCTGTAAATAGTCTTTGAATTTCTTCCAGTCTTCTTTCACCGACTCTTCTCCCTGGTCTCGGATTCTGCCAGTCATTTCCGCCAATTCCATGTAGTCAATCACCTTCATCTGCCATTCTTCCAAAGTGGGTAAATCTTGTGTCTTCCAATACTTTGCGATGAGTATTCTTGCTGCTGTTGTAGCATACATAAAAAAGGTTCTATCCTTCTTTGGCACCAATTGGCCGACAATGCCCAAAAGAAAGGCCTCTGGTTTCTTCAGAAAGGTATATTTAAATACCTTTTTCAGTTCATTATATATCATTTCCCAGAAAGCCTTGATCTTTGGGCACGTCCACCAAAGGTGAAAGAATGTACCTTCAATTTCTTTACATTTCCAACATTTATTATCGGGCAAATGATAAATTTTTGCAAGCTTAACTGGGGTCATGTACCACCTGTATATCATTTTCATAATATTCTCTCTTAAGGCATTACATGCCGTGAACTTCATACCTGTGGTCCATAACTGTTCCCAGTCAGCAAACATAATATTATATCCAACATCTTGTGCCCATTTAATCATAGCAGATTTCACCGTTTCATCCTGAGTATTCCATTTCAACAGCAAGTTATACATTCTTGACAGATTTTTAGTTTTGGGTTCTAACAATTCTGTTTCTAATTTTGACTTTTCCACCTGGAAGCCTATTTTCTTATCCAAATTATATGCCTCCATTATCTGATAGTAATGAAGCCAATCTCTCACTTTATTTTTTAGTTTTTCAAAACTCTGCAGTCTCAATTTATCTCCTTCTTGCTCCAAAATTTCCCAATATGTCGGCCATTTGGCCTCCATATTGAGCCTTTTCAGAGCTTTTGCTTCCATTGGTGACAGCCACCTTGGGGTTTTATTTTCCAATAAATCTTTATATTTTATCCAAACATTAAACAATGCTTTCCTAACAATATGGTTTTTGAATGCTTTGTGTGCTTTGACCTTATCATACCATAAGTATGCATGCCATCCAAATACATTGTTAAAACCTTCTAGATCCAAAATGTCTGTGTTTTCGAGAAGTAGCCATTATTTCAGCCAAACTACTTGTCTATTTGTTTCAGCTACTTGTCTATTTGTCTCAGTTACCTGTTTACTTAGGCTTTCCAAAGATTCATTAATTTTTGCCAGTGCCTGTGCCAAAACTTCTTCTGACGACATAACTTTTGGTTTAGACTGTGGGAGTGCGACCCCTGATGCTCCAGATGCTCCAGATGTTGAGCCCCTTCGCGGCAACGCAGTGTCTGTCCGATAATGTCTGCCAGACCTAGTAGTTTTTTCCTGCGGTTCTAACTTCCCCTTATCATCTGCCATAACAGTCTCATAGAAATTCAAGGTCACTCCCACAGTCAGTCAGTTGTTTTAGAATAGAATGGAATTTTCCTCTAAACCCACTGTTATTGTAACTGTTGTTGTAACAATGTCCAACCTCCTCTAGGGGGACACAGTAACAGTCAGAACTTGTAACTTTTGAAAACAAAAATAGTCTTTATAAGTCCCCCAATTTACTTTAAAAATCCACAGTCTCAATGCACTTAAACGGTTACTTTCAAGCCAAAAGAGGTTCAGAAACACTGTATCCCTTTTGCAGAATTGGCTGTCAGAAATAGACTTTCCACTATGCACCTTTATCTTAAGGCAGTCCGTTCCAAATCTTAAATTGTAAATTTTCCCTTCCTCTCCCCTTCTTTATTGCAGGGAAATTCAGCTCAGTCTTTTTCCCCCTCCTCTCCTGCAATCCGGAGGGGGAGCCACTTTCAAGATGTTAGAATTTAGCTCTTTTTCAAGTAACTTTCTGAGTTTCCGCTTTAAAGTCTCTTTGGTTTGATCTATTTACAATTCAAGGAAGGCAGACTTCCTGGTTGTACCTTCCCCGCTCCGTGCCAAATTAGCTTGTTTTTCTTTTGAATCCAATTTAATCCTACTCACGGGTAGTTGTTTTCAAAGTCCGATTATCCCAGGAAAAAGGCCGCGCTCTCCGGTAACAGCTTCGCGGCTTCGCTCCACGGAAGAAGCAATTTGCTCACAGCACCACGCCACCCCCGCTCCGCTCCGGAGCCCGTTGCCGAGCTCCTTTAGCAGTTGGGGGGGCGCAAACGGTGCCCGCTGAGTCCCACGGTCACAGGCTTCACCCGCCTGTGATTTTTTGGGGGGTCCCCGCTGCGCCGTAGCGACAGGACCCAAATTCCGTAGAGCCAATTCTCTCCGAATTAGAGAGAAGCAGCCATTACCGATGGCGCCACCCCGGAAGTCCTGTCAGTGTCCTTCTTGAACTGTGGTGCCCAGAACTGGACACAGTACTCCAGGTGAGGTCTGACCAGAGCAGAATACAGTGGCACTATTACTTCCCTTGATCTAGATGCTATACTCCTATTGATGCAGCCCAGAATTGCATTGGCTTTTTTAGCTGCCACGTCACACTGTTGGCTCATGTCAAGTTTGTGGTCAACCAAGACTCCTAGATCCTTTTCACATGTACTGCTCTCATGTCCCAGAAGTCAATACTTGCTTTGATGGACTCAGGAGCTTCTATAGCCATCTAGAGACCAACCACCTGCTCAGTGCAAGAAATCTAGAAGTAAAGCAGGTGGCTGTCCAACCTGTGACTGAAGATCTCCAGGAAGGAGATATCTTCTAGGTCAGTGGTTCCATTGCCAAATTGTCCTTCTTGTTGTTTAGTTGTTTAGTTGTTTAGTCGTGTCCGACTCTTCGTGACCCCATGGACCAGAGCACGCCAGGCATTTCTGTCTTCCACTGCCTCCTGCAGTTTGGCCAAACTCATGCTGGTAGCTTCGAGAACACTGTCCAACCATCTCATCCTCTGTCACAGTGTTCCATTGTGCCGGAACTGGTTTAGTCCTGCTGGCCACATGACCCGGAAAGCTGTCTGTGGACAAATGCCAGCTCCCTTGGCCTGAAAGTGAGGTGAGCACCGCAACCCTATAGTCGGACTTAACCGTCCAGGAGTCCTTTACCTTTTTTACCTTTACCTTCTCCTTGGTCTTTTGCAACAGTGGGGCCTCCAAAGTAGCACTGCTTTATTTCATTGGGCTGAGTCCTCTCTCTTGCCAGATGTCCTGCCTATGTCCATTTTTATTTGGGGCTCTTCCCACTATGCCCATAACTTTTGATCGTTGTCGTATCCAATTATTAGTTTCCCCACCTTGCCATGATATTCCTAACATGATGTCTTCCATGGCAGGCTGTGCTGTTTTAAGCTGTTCATGTTTCTCTGCGTCATAGTCCAGTTCTCCGCTTCACAACACATCACAGGTAATATGCACATATTCAACACTTTAGCTTTCACATCTAAGGAAATATTTCTATTTTTCCATTATAAAGCTGAGTTTTCCTGATTGCTTCATTCTCCTCTCTATTTCCACTGTTTGATTTTCTCTTCCCAATATTATTATTTTGTCCTAAATAGATGTATTCTTCAACTTGCTTGGTTTCTTTACTTTCCATTTGTATATCATTCTCTTCTTTAAACATCTCTCTCTCTCTCTCCCTCTCCAACATTTATAAGTCACATCATTTACATTATTCTTCCAACTTCTGACTGTCTTCGCTGATCAGTGCCAATCCCCCATCCTTCATTGTTTTTTAAATGTATTTTTATTAAAGATTTTCTTGGTTTACAAAAGTATGTGCAATGTCTCTGTAGTATTGTTTAAGCAGGCCTACTCAGACAGGTACATTTGACATGTATTCTAACATGCAACTTTATTTTATAATGTATACTTTTGAATCTTCTCATTTCATTCTGAAAACATTTAAGCTAACTTGTTTTAAAATTATTATGATTAATGATAACCATTTGCCTTCCACATATACGTCTCAAGGCAATGTACACAGTATAATGAAAACAGCTTTTGAAAACCCAGTTAAAAACAACACAGAAAATAACAGCAAATGAACTGTACATGTTACAAGGGAACATCTGTGACAGAGACCCCATTCATCCAGCTGGGAAAGTCTGTCAGAACAAAAATGTCTTCAAATGTTCCTAGAAATTGCAGATAGTGGGCATCTGTCATATCTTGAGAGGAAAACTATTCCACAGAACAGGGGTAGCTACACTGAAAGCCCTGCTCTGAGTTACTGTGGAGCAAGTGTCTGATTTTATCAGTAATTAAAATGTACAGTGTACATCTGATTTTATTGGTCATTTTAATGTATATTTTATGTAAACCACTTAGAGGTTTTGATGATTAAGCAGCGTAGAAATGCTGCTAAGTCAGGGTTGCCATATTTCTAGAAGTAAAATGCAAAACACAAAAGTTGTTGAGGTTTTTCGGGAATGAAACTCAACATTGTCAAGCAATCAACCTCAACATCCCGGACATTTCTGGGTCATTGTGCACTTGCATGAAATCATGTGCAAATGATTCTCCCTGTGACCACTCCTCATTGTCCCACCACCACTCCTTAGGTTCAGAGCCATTTTTCCTTGGTAGTTCCCCAGCTGCATCCTCCCACCATTCCTCAGTGTCCAACCAGTTCAAGATAGCTACAGAAGGATAGATTTGGGCTGAACACCAGGAAAAGCAGAGACATCACCTTGCCAACAAAGGTCCGTATAGTTAAAGCTATGGTTTTCCCAGTAGTGATGTACGGAAGTGAGAGCTGGACCATTAAGAAGGCTTATCGCTGAAGAATTGATGCTTTTGAATTATGGTGCTGGAGGAGACTCTTGAGAGTTCCATGGACTGCAAGAAGATCAAACCTCTCCATTCTGAAGGAAATCAGCCCTGAGTGCTCACTGGAAGGACAAATCCTGAAGCTGAGGCTCCAATCCTTTTGCCACCTCATGAGAAGAGAAGACTCCCTGGAAAAGACCCTGATGTTGGAAAGATGGAGGGCACAAGGAGAAGGGGAAGACAGAGAACGAGATGGCTGGACAGTGTTCTCGAAGCTACCAGCATGAGTTTGACCAAACTGCGGGAGGCAGTGGAAGACAGGGGTGCCTGGCGTGCTCTGGTCCAGGGGGTCACGAAGAGTCGGACACGACTAAACGATTAAACATGATAGATGATAGATGGACAGGACTTTCTAACTTTCTAGCTTCTTCTTTAGGTTCCAATTGTGCACCCAGGGTACAGGGACAAAGGATTGGAGCAGATTTAGATCTTCTCTCTGAACAGAGAGAGAGAGAAGAGAAGAGAATGTCTTCTCCTCCCTCCTTCCCTTTCTCATCTTGGCTCACTATTTGTGCAGGAGGCCCTGAAAAGAAAGCGCAAGGCGTCAAGGGTTGCGTCAAGCCGACAGACGTCCAAAGAATGACTCACTTGGGGACATTCCCAAAACCTCCCACTACTTCTCGGCTTCTTTATGTCGCTCCAAGAAATTTATGCATATTTGTCTCACCAACTGATCTCTTTCTTCAGCATCATAGACTGCTTCCCCCCATTTCCCCACCCACCCCCCCAAAAAAAGAAAAAGAAAACACCCTCCGGCATCCTCTCTCTCTCTCTCTTCAACTCCTCTTATTTGGATTTATACCCCATATAATTAGCCCTCTTGATTCATTTGCTTTTGTTTCACATTAATTGCTCACTATTTTGCACAGACTGGCTCCGCCCCACCTCCCTTTTGATTTTGATTTTTTTTGAAAGGGGAGAGAGGAAGGGGGAATTGTCGCTTGAGCCTGGGCACTTTTTAGTTATTTGCGGAGGGAGGGGGCTCTCAGCACTCCCTTCCATGACAGCTGGGCTTAGAAAAGCTGAGCCTTTGAGTGTCTAAAGCCCATTAGCTGTGCCTGCTTGTTTAATGACGCCTGCAGCCTGGAAGGGGTGGGGTGCAGAGAGGAAGAAAAAAAACCACATCTCCTCCCAGAAGTGTGGCAGGGTCCTTTGTTATTTTAATGGGGTTTGGGTTTATGGAACGCTGCCATTGGCTCACGCCGCTCCTGACAGCCAGGCTTCTCCATTGACATACAGAACAAAGGCAGAGCTGTGTCAAGTTGGTGCCAAGTTGGAGGGGATGTGTGTGTGTGTGTGTGTGTGTGTGTGTGTGTGTGTGTACAGTCAGCAGCCACAGAGATCCACACACAGGCCACAAATTTGCTCATGGTGTTGGGCACCAAGACCCCACAAGACTGACAAGAGCACATTGCCCAGGCTGGCATTATTGTTAGCTTCCGCCATCGCTTTACCACCCATTCAGCCAACCAGCCCACAAGATGGAGGGCATGCCTGACGAAAGCAATGGGGAGGAGATGGCGACAGCCATAACATTCAGTGGGTCAACCTCCAGGCTCCTCTTTTAGACACCACTACAATCCTGAACCAGGGCCAAGGCCATCTGCCCAGGAAAAAAAACCCATGACTCTGCCAGACCTGGAATCTGATCTGCAACCGCTTGGAGACTTTTCCAAGGAGGAAGAAGGCAAGTCGTCATCTCCAAAGGTGACAGGCACAGCAAGGCAATCTGGTAGGCTAAATGGCTGGAGGCATATTTGCTCACCCGAGGCCACTCTCTGTTCCCACCCAACATCTTCATCACTATTGCATACTGGCTTTAGAAACATTTCACATTAACTTATTTCATTTCACTCAGCTGATCTAAACAGTAGGGTTTCAATGGCAAAGCTGTAATCCAAAATCTGAATACTGAATGTCATGGTCAATTGTTAATATCCTCTCTACATTTAATCCCCACAACAACCCTATAAGGTAGGTTAGGCTGAGAACTGGTGTCTGGCCCAAGGTCACCCAGGGAGCCTCATGGTCAAGTGGGGGATTTGAACCCTGGTCTCCCAGGTCCTACTCCAACACTCTTACAAAATAACCCCTCTGCAGCACCACAAATCCAACTCAATGGTGTAATGTTGGAAAATGTTGATCACATCTCCTACCTGGGCAGTTATTGTTCCACAAGGGCCGACACTGATGCTGAAATCCAGCATCGCCTGAGCTCTGCGAGCGCAGCTTTCTCAAGATTGAATCGCAGAGTGTTTGAGGACCGAGACATTCACAGGGAAACCAAAATGCTTGTTTACAAAGCTATTGTACTACCAACCTTACTGTAGGCTTGTGAAACATGGACCACTTACAAACGCCACCTCCAACTGCTCGAAAGATTCCATCAACGGTGTCTCCGAAAAATTTTACCCATCACTTGGGAAGACAGGAAGAAGCAAATATTACCAGTGTTGAAGCAATGATTCTTCTACATCAGCTTCGTTGAACTGGTCATGTTGTGCAGATGCCTGATTATCGTCTTCCAAAGGAACGACTCTATTCCAAACTTTAAAATGGAAAGTGTAATGCTGGTGGTCAACAAAAGAGGTTTAAAGACTGTCTCAAGGCAAACCTAAAAAAATGTAGTAGAAATACCAACAATCCAATTGGAGAACAGTCTTTACCAAAGGTGTCATGGGCTTTGAAGACACTTGAACTCAGGACACAAGGGAGAAATGTGCTAAGAGGAAGGCACACTTGGCAGATCCACACCGAGATCAACTCCCACCCAGAAACCACTGTCCCCACTGTGGAAGAACGTGTGGATCCAGAATTGGCCTCCACAGTCACAGACACAAGCGTGTTTATGGAAGACAATCTTACTCGGCTACGAGTGATCTCCAAAGAAGAAGAAGAATAGTCCAACAATCTGACCACAACACCAACTGTAGACCTGTGACCAGTGTCCCAATTCAGCTTTCTTGCAGAGAATTTAAAAGACTGGCTTTCTGGCTTGAGATCTCGCAAAGCAGTGACACTGAAACGCAACAGGTGGTGCCCTTAGTCATTTCTCCTGTGGACTTCTGCATAGAACAAACCATGATGGGCAGGGTCATTTAGCCTTCCCAGCCTGCTGCCTTCTGCAATTCTCCTCACCCCTGTCCATGAGCCATGCAGGTTGGGGCTGATAGAAATTGTGGTCCAAAAGATCTAGAGAGATCTCTAATTTACAACAGCTATTTGACCTTGACTCATGGCAATATGAAGCATATTAATGAGATGGTATATATGGGAAATTAGGGAATTATTAGAGTGACGCTCAATTACTCTGTTAAGCGGTGTAGTTCCACAGGGCGCAAGGTAGAGCATGGAATCCAACACGGAGCTGAGGGCACTTAAGCCCATTGATTCCAATGCACTTAAGTGTGCCTAACTCTGCGCTAGATCATGGCCAAGGTGTCCCAGAGGGAAAATAAAACGAGCAAATGAAACGAATGCCAACAGAGTCACCGTCTGTTATTTTTATAATATTTTTGGGAACTAGCAAAGTGTCAGGTCATCATGAGGCTGTTGAAGATCAACAGGGCCTGCTACTTATGAGATGCCTCTCAGCAAAGTCAGAGTCCCATTGGAAATGGAGGCAGCATCCTTCCTGTGGCATAGCCATCCTGGCCCTTTCTGGTCAGCTTACCTCCATGGACTGACTCTGAACCTAAAGAAGCCAAACTATTCGGAGCGAGGAGGAATACAACACACATTGATGAGACTACTCAAGTCAACTTTCTCACAATGCTCTGTCCAAGGTCCTGGACACTTCTGCATTGTCTAAGCCAGATCCTGTTGCCCCTGCATTAGCTTGCCTTTACTAGATGTGACACTGCCTTATCTGCAGTTAAAGGTAAAGGGACCCCTGACCATTAGGTCCAGTTGCAGAAGACTCTGCGGTTGCGTGCTCACCTCGCTCTATAGGCCAAGGGAGCCGGCGTACAGCTTCCGGATCATGTGGCCAGCATGACTAAGCCAATTCTGGCGAACCAGAGCAGCGCACGGAAATGCTGTTTACCTTCCCGCCGCCTATTTATCTACTTGCACTTTGATGTGCTTTTGAACTGCTAAGTTGGCAGGAGCTGGGACTGAGCAATGGGAGCTCACCCTGTCGTGGGGATTCAAATCATCGACCTTCTGATCGGCAAGCCCTACCAGGGATCAGCAATTTTTTTCAGCAGGAGGCCAGTCCACTATCCCTCAGACCTTGTGGGGGGCCGGACTATATTTTGAAAAAAAATATATGAACGAATTCCTATGCCCCACAAATAACCCAGAGATGCATTTTAAATAAAAGCACACATTCTACTCATGTAAAAACACCAGGCAGGCCCCACAAATAACCCAGAGATGCATTTTAAATAAAAGGACACATTCTACTCATGTAAAAATATGCTGATTCCCGGACCATCTGTGGGCCGGAATTATAAAGCGATTGGGCCGGATCCGGCCCCGGGCCTTAGTTTGCCTACCCATGCCCTAGGCTCTGGGCTTTAGACCACAGTGCCCAGGGGAAATCGCTTTTCAAGAATGTGTGTACAGTGGAACCTTGGTTCTCGAATTTAATCTGTTCCAGTAGTCGGTTCAACTCTCGAAATTGTTTGAAAACCAAGGCGTGGCTTCCGATTGACTGCAGGAGCCTCCTGCACTCAAGCGGAAGCTGCAGAAGCTGCAGAAGCTGCGGAAGCTGCGTCAGACATTCAGCTTCCAGACATTCGGCTTACTTCCGGGTTTGCGGCGTTCGAGAGCCGATATGTTCAGGAGCCAAGCTGTTTGGGAACCAAGGTATCACTGTATTGTGCAAAACTGCATACCAAAGCATGCGTATACTAGGAGAAATGTACAGTGGTATCTCGGGTTAAGTACTTAATTCGTTCCGGAGGTCCGTTCCTAACCTGAAACTGTTTTAGTTAATGGGGCCTCCCGCTGCCGCCGCTGTAAGATTTCTGTTCTCATCCTGAAGCAAAGTTCTTAACCCAAGGTACTATTTCTGGGTTAGCAGAGTCTGTAACCTGAAGCGTATGTAACCGGAGGTACCACTGTACCCTAAAATGCTGCTGAAATTTCATATTGATTTAAAAAATAAGAATACAAACAGATGTAGAAATATAGAGAACCAAAAATAAGGATGTGAAAAAAATTAGAAACTGAAATTGACACCTCTATGCTAGGGACAAGGGCAGATTTTGTTAATCTTTCATAATATGGCACCCTGTGTGAGCCCAAAATTTGGCGACCCCAAATGGAATCTTCTCAATTATGGATCTTATCAGTTTTGCACCCCTCAGCTCAGTGCCATGTGCAGGGGAACCACCCACAACACCCTAAATCCAGTGCTGCTATGGATATTCTGCCTGAAGCACAATTGAAAGTGTTGGTGCTGACCTTTAAAGCCCCAAAGGGCCTCGGCCCAGTATATATGAAGGAGCGTTTCTACCCCCATTGTTCAGCCCGGACACTGAGATCCTCCTCCAAGGGTCTTCTGCTGGTTCCCTCCCTGCGAGAAGTGAGGTTACAGGGAACCAGGCAGAGGGCCTTCTTGGTGGTGGTGCCCGCCCTGTGGAATGCCATCCCACCAGATATCAAGGAAATAAACAACTACCTGACTTCTAGAAGACATCTGAAGGTGGCCCTGTTTAGGGAAGTTTTATTGTTTTATTGTGTTTTTGATAATCCTGTTGGAAGCTGCCCAGAGTGGCTGGAGAGGCCCAGCCAGATGGGTGGGGTATAAGTAATAAATGATGATGGTGATGGTGGTGGTGGTGGTGATGATGATGATGAAGGCACGTGAGGCTGCCATTTTGCTGAAGCAAAGCATGTTTGGGTCTGGCCTTTGCCTGGATGGGTGACCACGTGGAAATCACCCATGTTCTGCTTTGCGTTCCATGATTTAACTCAACAAGGTGCTTTATATTGAGTTGCACCATTGGTCCACCAGCTCAGCATTGTCTTGAGAGTCCCATGGACTGCAAGAAGATCAAACGTATCGATTCTGAAGGAAATCAGCCCTGAGTGCTCACTGGAAGGACAGATCCTGAAGCTGAGGCTCCAAGACTTTGGCCACCTCATGAGAAGAGAAGACTCCCTGGAAAAGACCCTGATGTTGGGAAAGATGGAGGGCACAAGGAGAAGGGGACGACAGAGGACGAGATGGTTGATCAGTGTTCTCGAAGCTACCAACATGAGTTTGACCAAACTGCGGGAGGCAGTGGAAAACAGGAGTGCCTGGCGTGCTCTGGTCCATGGGGTCACAAAGAGTCGGACACGACTAAACGACTAAACAACAACAAAAATATTGAGTTGGACCAGCAGCCACCCAGGGTTTTAGGCAGATTGTCCAACCAAGCTCTACCTGGAGATGCCAAGGAGTGAGGCTGGAAACTCCTGTATGCAATTGACACTTTCATAATATGTTTTACCAGCGTATGCAGGGTGGGAATATATCTTGAATTAGCTGTTTCAGGCACTTGGAATATGAAGTATCATCTCTGCCTGGCCCTCATCCCAAAATCTTTCTTTCACCCCTCCTCTGGTTTCCACAAGAAGGTTCCGGATCTTGACACATTTCTGAAAAACAGAGAGAAGGGGGATTTTTTTTTGCTCATTTCACCTGGGGGAAGCAGGGCCATTTTTTATTATTATTTTTTGCTTCCTCCATGAGCCAATAAACAACCGTTTATTAGCACCTCTCGTCAGGAGCGTTGCCTTTTACGAGCGTTCCTGGAAAACACCTTGCACTCAGCGTTAAAAAGCCCCTGCGGTTGAACTCTCTGAGGTCGCTGTTAATAGGTTAATGAGACCTCCGCATGCCTTTGTTTGAGTGCCTGGTTTTCTAAGATAAAAAACTACCCCGGTGTCGTGAGTAGGCTGGGCCTCTTTATGACTGAGCCCCATTCATTCTGAGTACACAAGAGCTTGCAAATTTAATAAGCAAGAATCCATTTCAGCCTCATGGTCTGCCATGGCAACAGAGAGCACTGGAGGGGGAGTGATGCATAGAGGAGGAAGGGGGACGGCGTGCATTGCTTAGCCTTCATTATTTCCAAAGCCATCTGCTGTGGAGAGCCACAGTTCCAAACTCATTTAAATAGAGCTGGTCTGAAATATGACGGCCGCTCCGTCCAAGAATCGCAACCAGGCTCCAGCAGAGCATCGCACAGTTTTACTCATGTTGCGGTTTAAACTTTAGGGAACGCAGAACGGCGAGGAAATGAGATTGTAAGATTTGCCGGAATGGAGCCTCCTGCCCCGCGCCCAAAAGGGAACAAATCACATGCTGCAACAACAACACTTAGCATTGATTTTGCACTTTCTGAGTGTGCAAACTGCTCAACCGACTTGACAATCGTTGAAAAAAAGTGTTGATGGCCTGCACCTCCCATCATCCCTGACCAGTGACCTTGCTGGGTGAAATGGATAGGAATCAGTTGTTGTTGGACTCTGATCCCCATCAGCCCCAGGCAGCATGGACAATTGACAGGGTTGATGGAAGTTGTAGCTTAACCAAATAATAAAAATAAATAAATAAATAAATAAATTTATACCCCGCCCATCTGATTGGGTTTCCCCAGCCACTCTGGGCAGCTTCCAACAGAATATTAAAATACAGTAATGTATCAAACATTAAAAGCTTCCCTAAACAGGGCTGTCTTCAGATGTCTTCTAAATGTCAGGTAGTTGTTGTTCTCTTTGACATTTGGTGGGAGGGCGTTCCACAGGGCAGGGGCCACTACCAAGAAGGCCCTCTGCCTGGTTCCCTGTAACTTGGCTTCTCGCAGCGAGGGAACCACCAGAAGACCCTCGGCGCTGGACCTCAGTGTCCAGGCAGAACGATGGGGGTGGAGATGCTCCTTCAGGTACAGTGGACCGAGGCCGTTTAGGGCTTTAAAGGCCAGCACCAACACTTTGAATTATGCTTGGAAACGTACTTGGAGCCAGTGTAGGTTATTATTATTATTTATTAAATGTATATACTACCATCCGAAGGAGCATTGGTTCTCCATCCCTGCCTTACAACAACGCTTTAAGGTAAGGATGTGCTGTTATCTTCATATTGCAAGCTGATTACATCCAGTCTGGGCACCACAATTGAAGAAGGCTATTGACAAACTGGAACTTGTGCAGAGGAAGGCAGCCAAGATGATCAAGGGTATGGAAAGCAGGCCTTATGAGTTGAGAGAGTTAGGTAGATAGATAGATAATTTATTACGGTCGGAGACCAGCTTATAAAACACACTTGGGGGTACAATCCCAGAAGGAAACCAAACATTTAAAACAATGTACAACAATAAATTTAAAATTTATAAATGTGATAAGCGTACAGACACTTAAAACTTTAAGATAAGCTACCGCAGAGAGATGACCCAGAGTCACCCATGGAACCGAGTTTGGGCATTTTCTTAACAAACTAGTTTGAGTCGGAGGATGGTCTGCGCCTACAGATCTGTACACAGAATCTGGCGACCATCCAGGTCATCTTATGATCTTTGCCTAACAGGAAAAGGTCGAATTTTTGCTTTTCCGGGAGGTCAGTGAGCCTCACTTACAGGGGATCAATGGTCTCACTACGTGCCTCTTCATAAAAGGGACATCTAAAGAACAAGTGCTCTGGGCTTCCTTTATCCCCCAATGAACAGGCGCAAGGTCTCTGAGCATATGGGACATTTTTAAAGGATCCTTCCATGACCGGCGAGGGCAGAGCCAAGCTTCAGGAATTAGGTATGTTTAGCCTGAAAAACAGGGAGACTGAGAGGAGATATGATAGCCATCTTCAAATATCTCAAAGGCTAGGCTGCATGGAAGATGGAGCAAGCTTGTTTTCTCCTTCTCAGCAGGTTAGAACCGGAACCAATGGATTCAAGTTACAATAAAGGAGATTCCAACTAAGAATCAGGAAGAACTTTCTGACAGCAAGAGCTGTTCGACAGTGAAATGGACTCCCTCGGAAGGTGATGGACTCTCCTTCCTTGAAGGTTTTTAAGCAGAGGCCAAATGGCCATCTGTCATGGATGTTTTAGCTGAGGTTGCTACATTTCAGGGGGTTGGAACAGATGATCCCTGGGTCCCTTCCAACTCTACAGTTCTATGGTACTCTATTCTGAACTTAAATATGGAAAGTGTAATGCTGGTGGTTAACAAAAGAGGTTTAAAGACTGTCGCAAGGCACATTTTTAAAAAATGTAGTATAAACACCAACAATTGGGAAACACTTGCCTGCGAGCGCTCCAGTTGGAGAACAGCCTTTACCAAAGGTGTCATGGGCTTTGAAGACACTCGAACTCAGGACGCAAGGGAGAAATGTGCTAAGAGGGAGGACTTCCGGGTCAGCGCCATTGGTGAATGGCGGAGTTCCTCCGACCAGAGGAACGGGCTCTGTGGAAACTGGGTCTTCCCGCCGCGGCGAAGGTGGGGACCCGCTAGAAATCCCAGGCGGAGGAAGCCTGGGAACGTGGGGTTCGGCAGGGCACCAGAAGCGCCCCCCTACTCGCGGGGAATCCCATCTAGGGGCTCCGGAGCGAAGTGGGGTGAGAAGCGCGGTGCTACGAACTGACTGCTACTTTCACGGAGTGAAGCCGCACAGCCATTGCCAGAGAGCGCTGACTTTTTCCTGTGGACAATTGGATTTAAAACAAGTACCCGTGAGTAGAAACGGAAAATTGGATCAAGAAATTGTTTAATTTGGTATCGAAGCGGGAAGGTGCAAACAGGAAGTCCGCCTTCCGCTTTTTTGTATATAGACTAAAGCAAAAATTTTGCAAGCTAAAGCCGGGAAGCTGTCAAAAAAGACTAAATTTCCTTCATTCAGAACTACTGAAACCCCCCTTGGAAGCAGGAGAAAAGGGGGGGGGACTCTGTTTAACCCTGGCAGGAGAGGGAGTGAAGAAGGATAAGTTTCCACCGTCTCTAACCTGGGAACGGGGTGTCAGAGACAGAAACTGTTGGAGAGGTTCATTGACTGTGAACGTAATACTTTGTCAGATAGCTAATGAAGAGAAACAAGTGGATTCTAATGTTGCCTTTTGCATTTTAAAGAAACAAAATATCTGAAAAACATCTGAAATATCTGAAAAATGAAAGTAACTTTCCTTTGTCTTCAAAAAAAAAAATGGATACAAATAGTTTGTCTCCTCTAGAGGGAGCTTGCTAAATTGTTGCTGTAGGTTATTTGAGACCCAACATCTGTGAGATTAAGACTGTGGGAACAGTCTTTTCTGACCTTGAACAAAGATGAGCTGGGAGGGAGACTGGGTGCTTGCTCTATGCAAGACAAATGCTTTGCTGGAACAGATGCATGAGAAGATGGACTTGATGAATGAGAAAATGGATTTGACTGTTGTGGTTGATAACTGTGGACAAACAGGGAACATTGATACAGAAATCAGTCAGGAACCAACCTATGAATTTGTACTGACTGGGCAAGTGCAGATGACAATGGAGGAGGATGCGGCTGCACCTCAAATAGTACAAATGGAGAGACCCGAGGCCCTACAGGAGCATAAGCCGCTGTTATTGAAGATTGAAGTTGGAGTGGGCCAAGGGGAGTCTGGAGATGAGGAGATTCCTAGCTTTGGAGAGATCTTGAAATTTGATTTTAAATACATTTTGGATTATATCGAGGACTGTGGGGAGTGGGACTGTGGGGAATGGGTGAGCTGGATGAAGGGTGATGGAGACAATTTTGGGTTGGAATCCCCCAGAGAACTACTCCTCAATGAGAAAGGAAAGAAACTAAGACAGAGACCAACAAAAGACAAGGAAAAGGGCAAGCACAAACAAGATGAAGAAGAATTGCAGAAGGGACATGGAAGAGACTTAAGGGCCTCGGACATAAGGCTTCCAGGTTGATGGACTAGATGGAATGGACAGTAAGGACTGACACGACCCGAGACCAGGAAGAAGAGACGCTGGATGATGAATGAAAGAGAATTTATAATGAATTCTTTTTATTTTAGAATCAGCTTAATGAATATTAGGGAAAATGTGGGAATGAAACTATACGACTCTAGCAGAAATGTTATCAGGAGCTATGTATATTTGAAAACTAAGATTTAAGTCTTAAGGTACATAGGGGTAAGATAAGGTTAAATAAATTAAGATAATTTGAATAACAGAATATGGGGAAAGATGGAAAGGATTTGTTGAGTTAATTATTAGGTTAAATTGTTAAGATAAATTTTATAACAAAAACTGAGAAAGATGGAAAGAATTTGCTGAAATAATTATCAAACTAGAATACAAAAAGGGAGGTGTGAGGAGGTCAATGAAACAAGCAAATGGAAATTATGGATATGCAATTTGGGATTTGTGTTTTTTTTCTTCTTTTTTTTTCTTCTTCTTTATTTTCTTTTGCTGTATTGTCGTATATTTTGTGCTTTTCTCTTTATTTATTTATTTTTTTCTCTTTTTTTGTATTGTAGTGTTGTTGTTTTTTATTTTTTATTTTTCTTGTAATCCTGAAATTATCAATAAATATTATTTAAAAAAAAAAAAAGAAATGTGCTAAGAGGAAGGCACACTTGGCAAATCCACACCGTGATCAACTCCTGCCCGGAAACCAATGTCCCCACTGTGGAAGGATGTGTGGATCCAAAATTGGCCTCCACAGTCACTTACAGACTCATTGTTAAAACCGTGTTTATGGAAGACAATCTTACTCGGCTACAAGGGATCACCAAAGAAGAAGAAGAAGAAGAAGAAGACAGTTCTATGATTCTATGACATGACAGAGGCTGTGGCAATATGGACTTGCCTCAAGTCATCCCATGTGTTGATGACTGAGGTTAGATTTGAATGTGGGGCTTCTGAGCTGAGATTCCTAGGGATGTCTTCAAGTACATCATAGAGTACTTTTGAGCTGTACATACTAAGATATTGTTATAAAAATGCATAGTGATACAAGGGGGACCATACTTCTTTGGCAGGCTGTGTCCTGTATAAGCAGAAGGTCCCGGGGTTGCTCCCTGGGATGGAAACACGCCAAGCTAAACGTATCACAACTAAGAGGAAAGGCCCAAAAGAGTTTGAGACAATGCTGGCTAAACAGACCAGCAGGTCGTAAAAGAGAGAGCAACTTTTGGTGCTCAGTAAAGCAAAATTTTTCACTGTAGCTCTGCATGTTGAGAGTTCAGAACTTTTTCTTCAGGAGCTACAGGCAGAAACAGAGGAAAGCCTTAGTGTACCTTAGCGTAACTTATCTTTAAAATATACCTTACATGAAATAAGTTACATGAAAACTATATAAATATCTTTTTAACGGCCAACTTGGGTTTATGCTAGATCTTGCATCATGGTTTAAGATTTTTAGATCATGTAAACTCTCTGTAGTATTCATGTAACTTATGTCATGTTTTTCAGTATCATGGTATTAATATCACCCATTGTTCCAGCGTGTGAAGCAGGACTGATAGATAAATATTGGACAGACAGACAAACAATAGGCTTAAAATTTAAATCATGGACAATGTCTGCCAAAATCTTAAAAGTCAGTGAGAAGATTTGCAGTGGTTGGAGTATGTAATTTTGGAGGGTGAGTGTGTGTAGATTAAATTATGCAAAGTAAGAATAATTATGCTCATTTGGACATTCTGCATAATTTTTACAAGCTGCAGAATTCAGCTCTTTTATTTTTTGTTCTTCTTCCCTTTGGACACAAAAGTTTGGATTGACTGAGTACAAAATTCCCACGTGCAAAGCACAGAGTACACACATAAACTTGGTTACCATAAATGTTGCGGGTTTTTTTTAAAAAAAATCATTTTTCAAACATCTTTCTGGAAGAGATGTCTCATAAAGAGCGAGTGATTCATCATTCCTCTCTCACAACAACAGAGCCTTACTGGAACAATTAAACAGCAAAGAAGACACGTCCCATCAAATCATTTTACACCCTGTACCATGACTTATATGGCCCACCTTCCTCACTCTAAATGGACACAGTTAACAACACATTAAAGTCATTCCTTCAATAATTTATAAATAAAGTCAGCTATTTCCTTTGTAACACGCCGTGCTCTTTCTGAGTAGCTTGTCTGCCATAGGTCCCCACACTGCAGTCAGTTCTGATCTGTGGCTTCTGGACAGTGCCGGATTTACATATAAGCTAAACAAGTTATAGCTTAGGGCCCCACTCTCTTGGGGCCCCCCAAAAAAATATTTGAAGGAAAAATAACCGGATGTACATTTCCAAACTACAGTATAAGATAAAAAAAACACAAATAAAATAAAACCTACATACAGCAACAGTGTTTTGTGTTGCGTAGGCCCCTATGATGTAAGTAAAATATCCCTGGTTTGCTCATTTCTATATATGGGGTGCCTACATTCTGCATGGACTGGTTGCATGGCAACATGTGCAAATGGCTTTAGATACCTATTAGGTCCATAAATTGCCTTCTTTTAAAAAAAATAAAATATTTTTTATTCGAAATTTTATTTACAACATAACATAAACCCCCCACCCCCAATAAAGAAATCCATCCTCATTAAACGTGAACATAACATACAGTGAGCATAACATACAGTACAAACAACCAAATAAAAGACTTCCTTTATCCTGTATCTAGCCTCCTTATTTACTTCCTATAAGCTGTTTCCTTTATGAATAATTATTAAGATTTTTCTAATTATAACTTAAATATCCACAAAGTCTCCTGCAGACATTAATCGAAACAAGTCCAGGTACGTATTTTAGGGCACTGTTTTGTGAAGTATTCTCTGCATTTTCCCCATGCTTTTTGAAACATGAATTACCATACAGTGGTACCTCTACTTATGAACGCGATCCGTTCATAAGTCTGTAAGTAGAGCGCCTCTACTGCGCATGCGCAAAGTGTGATAGAGCACTTCTGCACATGCACGAAGCGTGCAGATCGCTTCTGCGTGTGCACGCATGGCAAACCCGGAAGTAAACACTTCTGGATTTTCCACATTCGTAACCTGAAAAGCAAATGTAACACGAGGTATGACTGTATAGCATATATTCAACACAAAAAACAGTGACAATTTTTTGTTGACAAAGGACAGCTGGACATGTAAAGGGCCCCATTATCTTCAGAAGCATAAGGGCCTCATCAAACCTAAATCCAGCCCTGCTCCTGGAAGCTGTCAACGTGAGACAGCGGCCACACCCCGCAAATGGCTTTGGCTGGTTGGCTAAACTAGGTGAGGGTAACCGATGAGTCTCAAACCCTCAGTGAGTTAGGGACTTGTCTATTCCCTGCATGCAGAAGAAGAAGAAGAAGAAGAAGAGTTTGGGTTTGATATCCCACCTTTCACTCCCCTTCAGGAGTCTCAAAGCGGCTAACAATCTCCTTTCCCTTCCTCCTCCACAACAAACACTCTGTGAGGTGAGTGGGGCAGAGAGACTTCAAAGAAGTGTGACTGGCCCAAGCTCACCCAACAGCTGCATGTGGAGGAGCAGAGACGCGAACCCGGTTCCCCAGATTACGAGACTACCGCTCTTAACCACTACACCACACTGGCTCTCTGCAAAGACAGGCTCTGGCGGATTGAGAAGACGAGACCAATAGTGGGGCGAAGTGTCAAAAAGGTGGTTTCTGCTAGGGTTGCCATACATCTGGACCAGTGCCGGATTTACGTATAAGCTAAACAAGCTATAGCTTAGGGCCCCACTCTCTTGTCCCCCCCCAAAAAATATGGATGTACATTTCCAAAATATAAGATAAAAACAAATAAAATTAAACCTACATACAGCAACAGTGTACATTGATAAAATACATATTTTGTTATGTGCAGATGGCTTTAGAT
The DNA here is from genome assembly GCF_964106645.2 of Podarcis pityusensis. Taxonomy (NCBI): domain Eukaryota; kingdom Metazoa; phylum Chordata; class Lepidosauria; order Squamata; family Lacertidae; genus Podarcis; species Podarcis pityusensis. The sequence goes on from NC_138030.1 coordinate 6,881,249, forward strand.
ACTGATTAGGTCCATAAATTACCATACATATAGCATATATTTAACACAAAAACCAGTGACAATTTGTTGTGGACAAAGGAGAGGTGGATATATAAAGGCCCCCATTACCTTCAGGAGCTTAGGGTCTCATCACACCTAAATCCGTCCCTGGTCCAGACATAGCCAGGATTTGAAGGTCAGAAACAGTGTCTGAGTGGATAGTATAGATTTTGGCAAATTTTCTTAAAGGTAGTACAGAAACTTCTTCTTTTCTTTCAGGTTGTGCAGAAAAAGCTCAACAACCTTTGTGTCTGGATTTTCATTTTTTGAAATATGGTAATCCTACTTTCTGCACATGCTGTAAGAGGGAAATGATGGGGAGATGGGGCTTAATAATACATCCTTTTCTGTGATTCTCTCCCCCGCCCAAGTTTGTGGAATGCTCACCCAAAAGAGAGGCTTGCCTGCCACTGTCATCATATATCTTTGAGCACCAGGTGAAAACATTACTCTTTACCCAGGCCTTTGGCCATTAAATAATATATGGCCTGTTAAATATGTGAGGGGGCGCTGTTATGATGCTCTCTGTTATTATGCTTTCATAGAATCATAGAATAGAATCCTAGTATCACAGAGTTGGAAGGGATCCTGAGGAACATCTAGTCCAACCCCCAGTAATGCAGGAATATGCAGCTGTCCCGTACAGGGATTAAACTTGCAATCCTGGCATTATCAGCACCATGCGCTAACCAACTGATCTATCTAATTATATTATTTTTTTTTATTATGCTCCATAAAATATGTTCCTAGAGTTCTACACCACCCTGGGATCTTTTGATAAAGGGTGGTATATAAATTGAAATTATTATTATTATTATTATCATTATTATCCCACAATGGTTAATCAATGTCTGTTTTTCAACTTCTTTCGGCTCTTGTTGTATGGCTATATTTTTATTGCCATAAACCACTTTGGTATATGTTTATGACACAGTGGTCTAAAAATATTTTCATAGCTAATAAATAGGGCATACAAAAATAAGTTCCTTCGGAGAAATTCACTCGGAAATGCTAATGAATTTTTATAAGGCTTTTTGTTTTTGTTTTTTTTAAAAAATAACACAAATTGCTGTATGAATGTGGAGAACTGAATTTAAGACTAGACAAATGAGAAAAGAAAGTACCCAAACCAGCATATCCATGCCTACTATGGAGAGTAGAGGAAGAGGCAGGGAGCTGTCCCAGGTCCTTGGTTAGCGTCTCCTTTCCCCCCAAAAGTGCTTTAATTTAGCCAGGGTTGTGCTCAGACTTTCTGCCGTTTCATTCCCAAGCCGTCTATTAAATGGCTCTGTGATTCATTTCCTCTTCCTCCACCACAATTCACTGCATTTATCAAGTACCTTGTCATTTCCAGAATTATTTTCTAACATCACATTCTTCGCAGAATATTGTTTACACAGAATGCTGAAAAGCACATTTGCGAGCGCGTTTCTGAAAGAATGGTTTCTTTCTGATGTTTCATTTATCTAACAGCTGTTGTTTTTGTGCTCTTATCAGTGTTGCTATGGTTTGGTTGCCAATGTTGGTGCCATAATTTTCTTCATCGACCGAACACCTTGAAAAGAATGAATGGAGTGGTGTGTTTTTATTACCAACCACAGCACCCTGGAAAGTATGGATTCAGTGGTGGGGTTTTTCCCCATTACTGCCGTTCGCTTAAAACTCACAGACTAATCCAAACCCCTGATCCACCATGACGGAGGGGAGTTCAGTTTCCTTTTGCCAACGCCAGCTCAGCTCTGCTGGCCTCCAGTGGCAGAGAAGCCGTACCAAGCTCCAATGTGTCCATCAAGAGAGTGGGGACCAGTGCGCACTGGTCCTGATGGGACATAAGCCAGGGAGCCCAACAGTAGGTGGCGCCAGAGCAGATGACAGGCAGAGCCAACTAATTCCAGCTTTGTCTCCATCCTTCTCCTCCTCCCTGTCACCTCCTTACTTTTTGTCCTGACCGCCTTGGCTTCTGCTTTTAAAAGTTATGGTGGTTGTAAAAGGGTTTGCTCAAGATTTCTGAATGCTTCCTGGTTTCGGTGTAAATAGCGAATTACAGTGGTACCTCGGGTTAAGTACTTAATTCATTCTGGAGGTCTGTTCTTAAACTGAAACTGTTCTTAACCTGAAGCACCACTTTAGCTAATGACACCTCCTGCTGCCGCCGCGCTGCCGGAGCACGATTTCTGTTCTCATCCTGAAGCAAAGTTCTTAACCCGAGGTACTATTTCCGCATTAGCAGAGTCTGTAACCTGAAGTGTCAGTAACCCAAGGTAAAGGTAAAGGGACCCCTGACCATTAGGTCCAGTCGTGGACGACTCTGAGGTTGTGGTGCTCATCTCGCTTTATTGGCCGAGAGAGCCAGCGTACAGCTTCCGGGTCATGTGGCCAGCATGGCAAACCAGAGCAGTGCACTGAAACGCCGTTTACCTTCCTGCAGGAGCGGTACCTATTTATTTACTTGCACTTTGATGTGCTTTCGAACTGCTAGGTTGGCAGGAGCAGGGACCGAGCAACAGGAGCTCACCCCATCGTGGGGATTCGAACTGCTGACCTTCTGATCGGCAAGTCCTAGGCTCTGTGGTTTAACCCACAGCACCCCCTTTTTTAAAAGTTATGGTGGTTGTAAAAGAGTTTGTTCAACATTTCTGAATGCTTCCTGGTTTCGGTGTAAATAGCGAATTATAATAGACTGGAGCAGAACCTGGCTAAGAAAGTGACACAGCAGTATTTTTTAATACAAACTGGGAAGTGTGGGAGTGATGTGAAATTTCACCTTAACTCTTAATTGATTTATTAATTCACACACAGGTTTTCCCACTCCACTACTGCCCTCCCCTCTCTTGTTTCTGCTCCCCCCCCCCTTCATGAACTAAGAGAAAATTCATTATTTGAGGGGATTCCCATGTATTCCATTGCTCCTGTGGCATTCCCTGACATCCCACCAGCACTTTTTTACCAGAGTATTAATTATCGGCTCACCCCTGAGACTGGTTATTATCTCTCCCTCCTCGCGCTCCTTGGGTTTCCCTGCAGGGTTCATTCACAGCAAGAAAAAGCAGGGCTTAGGCAGCAACTCAAGCAAATAATGACTGAACCCAAGTCTTAAGTCATCTGACTGGCTGAACAACTCCCAGAAGGACCCCAGATTGGTCTCAACTATTCTGCTTCTTGCAGCAAAATGTCCTTCATCTGGAAACTCAGCAGTATGGTAAGAACATAAGAAAAGACAAGTGTTCCTGCACCTATCTAGCTCAGCATCCTGTTGCCTAAAATATTATTATTATATTTATTTAAAACCCACCTTCTTCCCTGACAGGGACTCAAGGCAGGTTACAGATAAAATAAGAGGCGCTAAAGCTGGACCATAAAAAGTGAGAGCTGGACCATAAAGAAGGCTGATCACCAAATAATTGATGCTTTTGAATTATGGTGCTGGAGAAGACTCTTGAGAGTCCCATGGACTGCAAGAAGATCAAACCGATCCATTCTGAAGGAAATCAGACCTGAGTGCTACTGGAAGGACAGATCCTGAATCTGAGGCTCCAGTACTTTGGCCACCTCATGAGAAGAGAAGACTCCCTGGAAAAGACCCTGATGCTGGGAAAGATTGAGGGCACCTGCGTCCCTGGAGGAACTGCCTGCACCACCCTAAATCCATCGCTGATGAAAAGTCTTCTGAATGTGAATGTTGCCCGTGGCCATCCTGACAGACCATCACCATGAATTTTGCGAATTCCCACTGACTTTCTAATGGCTCCCTGACTTCCGCCCTACCAGTCCCAACAGCACTGACCATCACTGACAAAGCTTTTAGCATTAACTGAGTAGCTCAGGGGTGAGTCATCTTCAACCCCACCATCAGGGAAGGCCCTTGAGTCATCCTGATGTCCCGATGGATGATGAGGTACAACTAACATGACACAGCATAGTTTTTTGGGAAGCAAGGATTACTTCTTAGACCTGACTCATCCAGATCTATCTGGCTTCTTCCGTAACTTTCTAAACCACTCATTTCCTTCACCCGTTAAGGCTATACTTAAGAACATGCCAACCTTTAAAGAAAATGTCGTTTTGACTTTGACAAAAGATAAAAACCCAAGCTGTAATTTCTTTCCTTGTTCTTTCAGTTCTTCATGTTACTACTTTTCTTTCTCCTTAGCCTTTTTTTTTTTTTTTAGAGCCCTGGTTGGGTTTCTCCTCCTTTCCCCAGCAATTTCCTATATCTTTTAATCCTAATTCAAACAGGGGCGAGCGGAAAATCTTTCCATGACTCTGATAACAACATCCTCTTCTGGCACATGAACAAAGCATGATATTTTCCTAAGCATTTGTGGATGTGTGCCAAGGGGGATATTTATTCCCCCACGACTGCCAGCAAGCACAGCTTTTCAGAGATGAAAACTGCAAAATCCACCCACCGGCCAACATTGTGAGTTTCTTCTAGGCAAAGTGACAATTTCCTGCCATTGACTCTGCCCCTTGTGGGAGGATGAAGAAGGGGACAGAAACTGTGAAAAGAGAGACACGTATTCTCTACACACACACACACACACACACACACACACCCCATGCCTGGCCCGGAAACAAGGTTTCCCCACTCAATCAGATTTCGCCAGTGATGAAACTACAGGTTTGGTACAGGTTTTACTATTTGTGCCCATTGGCTCAGGTCAAAATGAAGGTTTTCTGGAGCAACTGATCACCATCAGAACACAAGAAGAACCAAGACCCACCTAGTCCTGTTCTCCTGTACACCAGAGCAGCAGGGTAGACCCTTTCCAGGGACAGTCCCAGATTTACAGAAGCCATCCCAGTTTCTGATTTGATCCCGGAATGTCCTGCTTTTCCTTAGGACGTTCCTATTTTCATCAGAGAAATGTTGGAGGGTATGGAGTTATGCATAAGACAAGGAGATAAGTAACTATACTTATGTGGCAGCTAGACTGATGACTGGGAGCGGCCTCCGAGACCACATAACACCGGTCTTGAAAGACTTACATTGGCTCCCAGTACATTTCCGAGCACAATTCAAAGTGTTGGTGCTGACCTTTAAAGCCCTAAATGGCCTCGGTCCAGTATACCCGAAGGAGCGTCTCCACCCCCATCGTTCTGCCCGGACACTGAGGTCCAGCGCCGAGGGCCTTCTGGCGGTTCCCTCATTGCAAGAAGTGAGGTTACAGGGAACCCGGCAGAGGGCCTTCTTGGTAGTGGCACCCACCCTGTGGAACACCCTCCCACCAGATGTCAAAGAGAAGAACAACTACCAGGCTTTTAGAAGACATCTGAAGGCAGCCCTCTTTAGGGAAGCTTTTAATGTGTAACAGACTACTGTATTTTAATACTTTGTTGGAAGCCGCCCAGAGTGACTGGGGAAACCCAGCTGGATGGGTGGGGTATACATAATAAATTATAATATTATTATTATTATTATTACTACTATACAACCTTTAGAAGACATCTGATGGTAACCCTGCATAGGGAAGTTTTTTTTAATGTTTAATGTTTTCTTATGTTCTTATATATGTTGGAAGCCACCCAGAGCGGCTGGGGCAACCCAGTCAGATGGGTGGAGTACAAATAATTTTGTTGTTGTTGTTGTTTGTCAGACATAGAGAGTCCTCCTCTCCCTTTGGTAACTTCACAGATAAGAATTAACGAGCAGTTGATATATTTATAGTCCTTTTATTACAGCATCATGTTGCAAGCACAAATACACAGCACTCTGCAAGGGTGGCTAGTTGGCTACTCTAAATCCTCCTTCTGACTTCCGCAGCATTTTAGGCACCTCCCTCCTCCCTCTGACTCCTTTGCTCTCTGATACATTTGGACCTCCGAGTCCGTGGTGAGGGGGGGTCCCCCACACTCTCAAGTGACATCTCAACTAGTTGCCCCCTCCCTTCTGGTTCCCTTGTCATTATCTCATAGCTGGGTAACTCCTCCCCAAGCTGTTTAGCTTCTCTCTCTCTCTCTCTCTCTCTCTCTCTCTCTCTCTCTGAACACACTGTGGACAAGGGAGGCGACTCTTCCGCCTCCAGCTTTCCATCAGAAAGAAGCTGGTCTGCATAGAATGCATTCCCCAGTCCTCATCTTCACACCATTGCCTGACATTGTTGTTGTTGTTATTAACACTATGGCATCTGGTGCCATAGTGTTGTAATACATTCAGAACACTTTAAAAAAAATAAAAACTAATGTAGCTGAGTCCTTGCTGTGTGCACATGTGTGTGTGACAACTGTGTGGGAGCTTGTGTATGAATTACCATCCTTTTCTTCAGGAATAAACACTCCCCTTCATCCCAAGCCTGAGTAGGGGGCATGGGAAAGGGGGAGGCACTGAGGCCATTTCCAGTGGGAGGCGATAGACAGAGCTTGCATGTGCACATCACACCAGCATACCAGCTGCTCTAAGGGGTGGAGATCTTCACAACTACCAGCTTCCCATTGTAGAGGAGGCAGTTTGCATTCCTTAGTACAGAAAGTATTAATGTGATGTGTAGATATATTTCCTGTTCTAATTAATTCAAGAGGGTTCTGGAAGCTTCTCTGTGTGAAAGAAACAAGCAGAAGGTTCATGATGTTTGGGTTATTCCTTCAGAGAAGCTGAGTACAGCTGGCTTAAACTGGTTCTCTTATCTTTTTCAGTCAAGGTCATGCTGACTATGACAATAAGGCCAGAAGGAGCCCGGGTTTCACTCTCTCTTTCTCTTTCTTTTCCTTCTGGTGTGGCATTCTGTACATACAATGCAACCTCGGGTTATGTACCATCCTCCTTATAAACACTTCAGGTAACGAGCTCCGCTAACATGGAAGTAGGTGCTCCTGGTAGCGAACTTTGCCCCAGGATGCAAGCCGAAGTCATGCGCCAGTGATGCGACTGCAGCAGGAGGCCCCATTAGCGAAAGTGCGCCTCAGGTTAAGAGCGGTTTCGGGTTAAGAACGGACCTCCAGAACAAATTAAGTTCATAACCAGCGGTACCACTGTAGTATGCTTAGTGTTGAGGTTTTGACTTATTATAAGTTATTGTAAGTTTAAGTTAAGTCTGCTGCAACTGGATTTCTTATGGACAGTGCCAATCCTGAATGTTTTGGATCTGTGACCATGATGCTCATTTCCTTCAATAGCAGTAAAGCTCTGCTGAATGAAATTAATTGCCTCTGGTCTGTTTTTTGTTGTTTTTTAATCCTGCAATGTGTTTAAGTTTTTACTCTGCTAACTATCCATTGGAATCTACTCTGGATCAATATTGAGTAGAATTCCACGACAGTGTAGGTGTTACCGGTTGCTCTGGGGCCAAGTAGGACTGTTTCCCTGTTGTACTGTTCGTGGAATTCTCTTTCACCTACTCTGCACTGTTGCTTAAATGAAATTAAGGTGATTGGTAAAAGGCAGGAACCCACATTAAAGAGATTGGCCACAAAACAACAGGAGAGCGTCATCTGCCCATGCATTTTCCAGCTTTTTGAAGAGCTTCTAGCCCTCATGTTTGCAAGAACGTGTGAAAAGCCGGGTGGAATCTCAAAAGCCAGAGGAGTAGCTGAATGAGATTTCCGGGGATTAGAGATTGGAGAGTCTGTACCCCACCCAGCAACAGCGGATCTGACAAAATGATGGCGGGGAAAGGGGGAGGACTTAGTCAATTGCCTCTGGAGATCCCCTCCATCCATCCACCAAAAGATACATGGATGATCATGTCATATGTATCACAAGAAATAACATGTGAAATATCCTGGATATAGAGTTGGATGAGAAGCGGCTGGAAGAGGAAAACGTGGCGGGGGGAAGACAACACTCATTCCTCGTCTGAGTTCCTAGCAATCTAGTTTTTAAGGCAGATTGTTTATGACTGTATTTTTTTAAAAAAGGAAAAAGCAGAAAGTGAGCCTTGTCAGCTAAAATGCAAATATTTGGAGACAAAGCATTCATTATGGCAGAACCCGATTTTTTCAGGGTCAAGACTTTTTTTATTGCGGCAAAATTGATAGGCAGCTGAAATGTTTATTGTCACCACCCTCTGACAGCTTTGACAGTGCCTATCAGGTTGAACTCAACAGCCTGGACTTGTTATTGCTCTATATTTTTTAGTGTAAAGTAATGAGCGGCGGGGTGGGGGTGGGGAGGGATCTGAGAAAGGGAGAGAATTAAATGAAGGCACTAACAGTAAGTCTGGAAGGAAAAAGTAGCCTTGTGTTGGTTAAAAAAGGGGAGGGGGACATGGTTTGAGTCTGCCCATATGAAATTGTGCTTATATTGCATTGGTTTTGTGAATGAGTCTGGAGATGTTAACCAATATGCAAAGGATTCTGCAGAGAATAGGTTTCTTATGTAGGCTGCATTCTGCCCATACATTTAAAGCACTATGGTGCCACTTTAAATAGTCATGGCTCCCCCCCAAAGAATTCTGGGAGCTGTAGTTTGTTAAGGGTGCTGGGAGTTGTGATGAAACCCCCCTTTCTCCTCCCAGAGCCGCAAATCTCAGAGTTTCCTGGGAAGAAGGAGAGACTGTTAACCCACTCAACATTACCTTCTAATCTCCTGTTTATCAATATCCATTTCAAGGTAGGGCTCCAGTCCATTTTTGGCTCAGCTCATTGTAGACATCCCAAAATAAGCTTACCGAGACCACATTGTAATCATGGCTACCTAGACACATTGTTTCAATTGCTTTTATTTTTTTTAATGCAGCGTTGAGAAACAGGTCTCTAATGCAAGTGAATATCATGTATCGATTGATTTGGCCGAAGTCATAAATACATCATCTGGGATGCAGAAAATCCCTTGGATTTTTAATACTTCCGAGAACTAAATCATGACAATAAAAATATAGGCACACACCATCCATAATAAACGCAGCTACTGCAAGATGTGATTATGGACAAAAAAATGTAAGAGGCTGTAAAGGGAGATTTGACAAATCTGTGGCGTGCAAGGCTATCAGTGGCTACAAGTTACGGTTAGAGATGGAGGAGGAATTGATTTTTGTGGTTCCAACCTGATCAAATTTTGCTCACATCAGACCTCCTCAAACTTGCCCAACCTTGTGCTCATCAGATGTTTGGGGTGACAGCTCCATGCTGACTGAGGCTGATAGAAGTTGTTGCCCAAAACATCTGGGGGGCATAAAGTTGTGGAAAGCCTGGGCTATCCTTGGCCACCTCATGAGAAGAGAAGACTCCCTGGAAAAGACCCTGATGTTGGGAAAGATTGAGGGCACAAGACAGAGGACGGGATGGTTGGACAGTGTTCTCAAAGCTATCAGCATGAGTTTGACCAAACTGCTGGAGGCAGTAGAAGACAGGAGTGCCTGGCGTGCTCTGGTCCATGGGGTCACAAAAAGTCGTACACAACTAAATGACTAAACAACAACAATCTATTGCAATATACTCAGGATTCCTGCGTTCTCAAAAATGATACCCAGGCCTTAAAACACAGAACTTCAAAGGAAGATTTATCAGAGCTGATCAAAGCAGCAATTAATTCCTGCTTCTCAAAGCAACCTCCTTTGTTTCTGCGAGGCAGCAGACAGTGAGATGGGTCAGCGCTATAGGATTGGATGCTCTCAATCAGTGGATTTGAAAGCTCACTCCTCGGGATCAGGAACGGATACTGGCAGATAAGAGCTGGGGTCTAGAAGGGATTAACCTGCCTGTGATCAATGAGGGAAGGCTGCAACTCAATGGGAGAGCAAATGCTTTGCATGCAGAAGGTCCCAAGTTCAATATCTCCAGGTGGGAAAGACCTTGGTTTGAAATGTGGAAGAAGCCCTGTCAGTCAGTGTGGACTATGCCAAGCTTGCGGATTAGACAAACTCATAGTAGATAAGCCTATCCGTGGCTACTGACCACAGTCTTCCATCTTCAGAGCTGAAGGCGTTGTGAGTCGAGGACCCACCACCCACATAATAAGACACAAAGACACATTGTTTATAGTTAATGGGCAAAATAAGGCCACAACTTTATTGGTTACAACATGTGAGTAGTATTGGCTTAAAAGGTAAAGGTAAAGGGACCCCTGACCATTAGGTCCAGTTGTGGCTGACTCTGGGGTTGCGGCGCTCATCTCACTTTATTGGCCGAGGGAGCCGGCGTACAGCTTCTGGGTCATGTGGCCAGCATGACTAAGCCGCTTCTGGTGAACCAGAGCAGCGCAAGGAAACGCGTTTACCTTCCCCCCGGAGCGGTACCTATTTATCTACTTGCACTTTGACCTGCTTTCGAACTGCTAGGTTGGCAGGAGCAGGGACCGAGCAACGGGAGCTCACCCCGTCAAGGGGATTCGAACCGCCGACCTTCTGATCGGCAAGTCCTAGGCTCTGTGGTTTAACCCACAGCGCCACCCGCGTCCCTAGTATTGGCTTAGGCATTGGATAAAACAGGAATACATGACTCCACCCCACTCAGCAGGGAGTCATTTGAAGTTAACAACCAGTGGGAGGAGCTTGTTGATGCGAATACAACTGGAAGCTTCCCCATGATGTCACTGGGGGTCGTGCCATGGCCCTAGCCACCAGCAGGGCATCGGACAGGATCCACGACCACCGGATTCCTTTAACAGAATACCCAAAAATGGGAGGGATGGGCATACCCAATCCTCCAACACAGCACACATATTCCAATGCCTAACTGCCAATACCAGAAAGTTGTGATGAGTTGCTATGAGGTAGGCAAAAAAACCAAGAGGCTGGTGCCAATTTGCCAGATGGATAAAAAAGTCCTACCAGGTCCCTTGGGCAACCAAGGCAACCAACCGCAGTCCATAGCAAGGTCAATAAGCAGATCTGATGCAAGCAGGAACAGACTGGGAACAGAGCGCTGCCGCAGCTGCTTAAATGCAACTAACCCCACCCACCAGCCAGCTCTATTGGCCGGCTAAAGGGCTTGGTCGTGGCAGCAGGGCAAATCAGAAGCAGGGAGGCGAATACGCCTCTCTGCTGCTGCAGGAAGCTGCTCCCACTCACAACCCCTCCACTCCAGGAAGAGGAGAGGCCTTATAACACCGGTCTTGAAAGACCTACACTGGCTCCCTGTACGTTTCCGAGCACAATTCAAAGTGTTAGTGCTGACCTTTAAAGCCCTAAACAGCCTTGGTCCAGTATATCTGAAGGAGCATCTCCACCCCCATCGTTCTGCCAGAACACTGAGGTCCAGTGCTGAGGGCCTTCTGGTGGTTCCCTCCCTACAAGAAGCCAAGTTACAGGGAACCAGGTAGAGGGCCTTCTCAGTAGTGGCGCCCGCCCTGTGGAACACCCTCCCACCAGATGTCAAAGAGAAAAATAACTACCAAACTTTTAGAAGACATCTGAAGGCAGCCCTGTTTAGGGAAGCTTTTAATGTTTAATAGGTTATTATATTTTAGTGTTTTGTTGGAAGCCGCCCAGAGTGACTGGGGAAACCCAGCCAGATGGGCGGGGTATAAATAATAAATTATTATTATTATTATTATTATTATTATTATTATTATTAGCCTCTGACTGCCAGTTGCTGGGAAAGTGTCTCTCTCTCCCAGCCCCCCTTACTATTGTTCTTGGGTCCTGCCTGCACACTTCCCATAGGCACCTCATCACTGTGAAAGCAGAATGCTGGACTGGGTGGGTGGGACCCTGGCATGATCCAGCACAGCTCATCTCATGTTCTTATGACTTAATGGATACGCACACACTCCAGGTCTAAACCTCTACACCGTACACCATGCTGGTTCTTCCTTTTCTCCAAATGGTTGGCTTCCTGTTTGAATATTGCCAACTTCGGAGTCTCCATCCATGAAATGCAGGACTCCCCCATTCCCTTTGTTCTCCATGAATTTACTCCTTCCCTTTCTCAGAGGTGGTGAATATTATATAAAGCCAGACTCATCCCGTGTGTGTGTGTGTGTGGTTGTTGTTTTTTCCCCTCGATGCACGTCAATTTGAAATCTCCCCCATGCATGAGAAGCATGCGCTAAGTGGAGGTGCTAAGTGACCTTGCAGAATGTCTGGCCACTTTGGTTGCAGGAACAGGGAGGAAAGAAGAGGTACTTAACTGCCTTCCATTAAAGCCCCAGGAGGCTGAAGATGGGAGAAGAACAAAAGTTTTCAATTGCAATATAATTGTTATAGTCATTTTCCAAGCATGAAGCCCTTCACAACGCCACCTCTCATCTTCAACAGGGGAGTGCGACACAATGAAGGGTTTTTTTTGTTTTTTTGCAAAGGAAGTTCCGCTGGCATTTAAACATGGGATTTACAATTGCTCAGATGTGAGCTTTCATTCTGCAGAAGTGATTACATCCCCTCTTCACCAACATTTTGGGGTATTTATGTTCGGTCTGCCTATACTCGAGCTGAGCTAGTATGTGACTTCAGTCACCGGGACTGGGCTCCTCCAGATGGCCTGTTCATTGAGAATTCATCCTGATTTGCTTGCATGAAGCTTACATGGAGGCTAGACTATGTCCAGGCTTCAATGAGCCTTCATCCTGATTTGCTTCTGGGATGAGAAAAGGGAGCATAGCTCAGTCAGTAGAGCATCAGACTCTTAATCTCAAGGTCGTGGGTTCGGGCCCCATGTTGGGCAAAAGATTCTTGCATTGGAGGGGTTGAATTAGATGACCCTCAGGTTCCCGCTCAACTCTAAGATTCTATGTTTAATAATAATAATAATAATAATAATAACAATAATTTATTATTTATACCCCGCCCATCTGGCTGAGTCTCCCCAGCCACTCTGGGTGACTCCCAGTCGAGTGTTAAAAAAAATACAGCATTAAATATTAAAAACTTCCCTAAACAGGGCTGTCTTCAGATGTCTTTTAAAAATAAGATAGCTATTTATTTCCTTGACACCTGATGGGAGAGCGTTCCACAGGGAGGGCGCCACTACCGAGAAGGCCCTCTGTCTGGTTCCCTGTAACCTCACTTCTCGCAATGAGGGAATTGCCAGAAGGCCTCAGTGTCCGGGCAGAACGATGGAGGTGGAGATGTTCCTTCAGGTATACTGGACCGAGGCCATTTAGGGCTTTAAAGGTCAGCACCAACACTTTGAATTGTGCTCGGAAACGTACTGGGAGCCAATGCAGATCTTTCAGGACCGGTGTTATGTGGTTCCGGCAGCCACTCCCAGTCACCAGTCTAGCTGCCGCATTCTGGATTAATTGCAGTTTCTGGGTCACCTTCAAAGGTAGCCTCACGTAGAGCGCATTGCAGTAGTCTAAGCGGGAGATAACTAGAGCATGCACCACTCTGGAGAGAAAAAAGAGAAAGAAGTCACCTTTTGTGACATGTGGTGATCTTTTAATCAGGTAAAAGCATACTGGGAAATGATATATAATGAACTGAAAAAGATGCTTAAGTTAACATTTGTTAAAAAAAAAAAAAACAATAACAAGAACCCAGGGAATTATAGGTGTAGGACTACCTAGACAGAATAGAAATTTATTTATGTATGCATCCACAGCTGCGAGCATGTTATGTGCCCAAAAAAAATGGAAAGATGAAGGAATCGCAACGAATAAAGAATGGTTACAAAAACTTATGGATTATGCAGAAATGGCAAAACTTACTAGAAGAATACAAAATCAGGATAACAATTTTTTTAATAAAGGAATGGAAATGGTATACTGAATATTTACAAACAAATTGCAAATAGATAAAAGCATTGGCAGGACTATTGTAATAACCTGCAGTTTTAAAAATATAGATATATGAAAATAGATGAATAAAAGAAAGATTGAATATAACTTGGAATGTGCAGAGAATGATGATAAAAAATTAACAAACTGAAGAAAGAGGAGTTTGTTTCTGCACATATAGAATCCTAGCTGCTGTTGTTGCATACATAAACAACTTTAAGATTTCAGGAGGCAGGATTTCTGCCCCTATAATCCCTAACAGAAACGCTTTGGGCCTTTTTTATATACTCACTTTTAACATACTTTTTATCTTGTCATGTTATCATTTCCCCAAGATACCCTGGCTTTCTTGCAAGTCTGCCCCCCCTCCCGAAAAAATAACCAACCACCTGTTTCACTTCCAGCAATTATTAGGAACCTCCTTAGACCTTTAGATAATTTGTTAGATGTTAAGTACCATTTACGCTTATGTTCTTCTGTCATTCTGCAGCAATCTACTGAGGGCATCAGGGCAGCCATCCACACATCAGTCTCGAGGATTTTCCTTGCTAGTTTCTAGCTCCTGTGCCTCTTGAACTCTGGAATACTCACAGCAACTCTTGAAACCGGCTCAACATCTTCCTGCCATCGACAGGCCTGCCACTTACTCGCACCCGTCTGGCATCGCGGCAGCTCCAGCACTGATACCAAACATAATCCTAATTGTGTCATTCAAGGATTTTCGTTCAACTTTCCCCATCCTTTGCTAATAGAGGATGATATGAATATGTGTGGGAGAGGGGGAGAGAAAGCGCACTTAAAGATTTAAGAAACAACATCAGCAAAGCTGTTTTCTTCCTAAACCTCCTACTTTCAAAAACATATCAGGATTAAGAAGTTGAGAATGCATTCGACAAAGAGCTCAGTGGAAGACTTGTGTACAAAAAGAGTGAATTAGCCTCTTGACCCTCCTTTTTTTTCTGGAGGGGTGGGGGCTGACCTTTCTTCCAAACTCCAACCAAAGAAAATGCATAGCCAAGGCCTGCTGGAATAAATTCCCCTTCAGTTAATATCAGCTTTGTGTCTGGCCCTGATTACAGTCACCACCTGTCCCTCGAATTGCAGATTTTTATCCTTCGGTTTGCATTCACCCTCCCACCCAAATTACACGGGGGGGGGTGGGCCTCCGACACATTTTGCTCCGCAAGGACAGAAGCCAGTTCCCTGCCTTGTACGCAGGAGTTGTGTTCCAGAGCCCACAGGATCACAAATGGGCTTTTGCGTAACGTGATCTCTCTGCCCCCAAGACAAGCTGTACCCCTAAGCCAAAGGACAGTCAAAAGGAAGAGATATATCTCTTCTTCTTCTTCTTCTTCTTCTTCTTCTTCTTCTTCTTCTTCTTCTTCTTCTTCTTCTTCCACCACCAAACCTTTCCTCTTTGCATCATCCAACTCTGGGTCACTGGTGTGACACAAGCCCTCAATCTAAAAGTCACTGCAGTCGAAAGTCCCCTCCTGACCTGATGAATGAGCCTAACTTTCCCCTAAATAAATATATTACTAGACTGTAGTGCCACCTTGCTAGCAGGAACTCCTTTTCTGACCCAGAGCCAATTCTTTCTCCACACACCACCCCCCCAAGTTGGAGTGTTGCCATCTGTCCTTCAGGAGTGAAAGCTGCCCTCTGCTTTTTAGTTGGTGGCCACAATAGATGCCCCTTCCACTGTAAACAAAGCCTTGCGATGCAAAACAAGAAGGCCATATTCAGCAAGAAGGCTGGACTGTGCTGAACTGTTGCTAGGGAACTTTCGAGATACTTCGGGGATAGTGTAGAGTTGCAATGTTCAGAGCCTGTCCATTGGGTTGCCCATGGCTTTTACTGGCTGTTTTGGGTGACAAGAGTTCTTCAAGGTCTCAAGCAGCTGTCTTGCTTGCCTACCTACCTAAAGTAAAAAAAAAAAAAAGTGGGGAGAAGCTAGGGATTGGCCCATGGACTTCCTGTATGCAAAATCTCTGCTCTGTAAACTACACTGCTTCCAGCAGGGATTGGACTCATCATATACCATCAGGTGATTGCCGGGTTAGCAGCCCCTGCAGAGGTCTGTCTAGTTCTGAACCCAGGTAAAGGTAAAGGGACTCCTGACCGTTAGGTCCAGTTGCGGACAACTCTGGGGTTGCGGTGCTCATTTCGCTTTATTGGCCGGGGGAGCCGGCGTACAGTTTCCGGGTCATGTGGCCAGCATGACTAAGCCGCTTCTGGAGAACTAGAGCAGCGCACGGAAACGCTGTTTAACTTCCCGCCGGAGCGGAACCTATTTAACTACTTGCACTTTGATATGCTTTTGAACTGCTAGGTTGGCAGGGGCAGGGACCAAGCAACGGGAGCTCACCCCATCGCAGGGATTCAAACCACCGACCTTCTGATCAGCAAGCCCTAGGCTCTGTGGTTTAACCCACAGTGCCACCCGTGTCCCTTCTGAACCCAGACGTCCCCCCCAAAAGTGGCTGCCCCACCCCTGTAGCATACAAAAATAATAAAAGATTTGAGTGCTAAACGTGTGTGGCTATTATTCACAAACATTGATTGCAGCCTATGAGTTAAGGTACAACTCTTATAATAATTCACTCCTAAGAGAATGATTTATTATAAGACCCTTCACTCCCCCCGCCCTGAGTACTCAGCAGTCAGGAGGAAAGTCACAGGAAATATTATATATTTTTCACTCCTGGGACTCAATTTATTGTTGTACTAGTAGCTGGAGTTTGCAAGGGCCAGCCTAAGACATTTTGCTATCTGAGACGAGGACAAGATGGTACGGAGTCTCCCTTCAACATGGGCAGTGGAAATGGGCACTGGCTGCATTCGGGTTATCCATCATCCCAAAATGGAAGATGCTTCAAGGTTTTCAGTTATCATTACGGTACAAAAACATTTGGAGGCTGACCAACACAGAAAAAAATATATGCATCATTTGAGAGTCTCCGAATGACTAGTAAACCCAGAACACCTGCATGCTGTATGGTGGGGCATTATTACTTGCACTGCTGTGAATGGTCTTCATGGTTCTTTGGCCTTCATGAAATGTGGACATCTCAAGGACTATTTTATGGTATAACCTCCCATTGCCATCTCAACATCTGCATGTAAGACCCAAGTGGAACTACCTGATATTTGTTTTCTTTACAATTGTTCTGTTTTGTGTTGCATTCCTTGACAAAAACCAAACACTGGCAATGGGACAGTGTCCTTCCTTGTGCTTGGGGGAAGCAGACTGTCTTAGTGGGTACCCCACAGACTCTGTGGCAGCTACAGCTCTGCCCTCCTGAACCTTGGTGGTGCTTCCAATCTTCTGCCACCTGAGGAAGCTGCCTCACTCTGCCTAATGGCAGGACCAGCTCTGAAGTCTGCACTTTGCAAGCACAGATTTGAGTTTCTTCTTGCTGCTTGAAGTCCCTACACCCCTAAAACCAGGTCCCAAGAGACAATGAATCTCCCTTTAGAGGTGCACCTGGTAGAGAGATGTGCTAGCAGGACTCCTTGATAGTTTTAGGGCTTCTATCTTGCAGTGCCTTAAATCTGCTTTAACCTCGGGTGGTGGTGGTGGTGTGTTTTTAAGCAGACCCAGCTCAAACTTTCTGTCTCACCTTGCAGTAGTAGATGGAGTGGTGCTGACCTGCCCTCCTTCAGGTGTGTTGCTTCTCCTTTCTGGAAAGAGGAACGGTGAGGTAGTGGGAAGGGCAGGGCACCAGGAGGAACACTAGATGATGGTGGTGGTGGTGATGATGGTGATGATTCCCTGCCCATCTGACTGGGTTGCCCCAGTCTATCTGGGCGACTTCCAACATAATAAAAACACAGCAAAACACCAAACATTAACAACTTCCTGATTCAGGGCTGCCTTCAGATTTCTTCTAACAGTTGTGCATTTCTTTCTCTCCTTGACGTCTGATACAAGAGCATTCCACAGGGAGGGCACCACCACCAAGAAGGCCCTCTGCCTGGTTCCCTATAACTTAATAAAGACACGAGACGTAACTGGCTGTGTTCTTAGATAAATAAGATATTAAATTCATGTATCAAATCATAAATTTCAACGGAAGTAACTCATAAAGTTCAGCAAACGAACAAAGCAGAAGACCCAGTGGATCAGATCACTCTCTAGTCAGTTCATGCATAAGGTCCATCCGTGTAATAGTGTCTATTCCACCTGTCTGTTCATAAGGCCCAAACAATCCACATGAAAGCTTGTTACAGTTCCACAGAATCCTTGCACATGGTCTAAGACAAGGATTTCCGGAATATTGGCCTTCTTTCGCCGTCCTGGGCTTCAACAGTAGTTAAAGCTCATGTGTGATATTACAGGACAGTGGATCTTATGGCATAGTAGTAGCTGCTTTGAGTATGCTTTACGTGACCTTAGGTTTGTTTGTTGTTGGTTCCCTGTAACTTCACTTCTCGTACTGAGGGAACTGCCTCTAGGCCCTCAGAGTAGGACCCCAGTGTCTGGGCTGGATGATGGGGGTGGAGACGCTCTGTACCAACCTCCCTGCCAACCCTAAACAGATATAGGGGATGGATGGGGGCAGAAAAGGGGAGAATCTTCCACTGTAAATGGAGAAATCTTTGTGCTAACAGAATCAGCGCTTTAGTGCTATGTTGAATATAAAACCAACGGTTGTTTGTTTTTTCATTTTGCTGACAAGATCAGCTGGGTCTTGAGAGGCATACAAAAATTAAGTCCCAAACTGGAGTTCTGTGGCAACACAAACTGGGGGGGGGGGGACAGTTGTGGCGGGACTATTTCGGATTTATTTCTCTCTTCCCTCCAAATCTGAATGGAAGCTTCTGCCTAATCTGGAGTCTACAAAACTCTTCTGATTTCAAGTGAAGATCGCCAGCAATTTTAATTGCAACCATTGCTGTATGCATGGTTGTATTCGATTTAAATATGAATATAACTACTTAGGTAGCTTGCACTATAGCTTGCAGCATCAGCATCGGCTGATATTGCTGCCATGACCACACAAATACCAGCTTAAGTGCTTTCTGGAGCATACAGTGGTACCTCGGGCTAAGTACTTAATTCGTTCTGGAGGTCCGTACTTAACCTGAAACTGTTCTTAACCTGAAGCATCACTTTAGCTAATGGGGCCTCCTGCTGCTGCCGCGCCGCCGGAGCCCGCTTTCTGTTCTTATCCTGAAGCAAAGTTCTTAACCTGAAGCGCTATTTCTGGTTTAGTGGAGTGTGTAACCTGAAGCGTATGTAACCTGAAGCGTATGTAACCCGAGGTACCACTGTATAACCCTGTACCAAGCCTTGTACCACTGATCCATCTAGCCTGTCTGCACTGATTGGCAGCAGCTGTCCGGGGATTCAGGCGGGGGCGGAGGCATCCCCAGCCCTACCTACAGGAACCAAAGACTCCACTTGGGCCCTTCTGCATGCAGACCAGATGCTCTGCCACTGAGCGACAGCCCTTCGCTTTGCAGAGGAGTTTGCGGAGAGCCACTGCTGCTGTCAACATGCAGCCGCGTCTGCTTCCCCATTCAGTTTCATTCAGCTCACTTCTATTGTTTCCCGTCTCAATAGCTGCGTGCACCCAGGAACGGCCCGGCCCCCGATTGGCTGCTTTGTTGGCTGCCTTGATTTGCAATTAGCAGCTTGGGAGGCTCCCATTGGCTGGCCTCCCTTCCTCGGAGGCCCTCCGGGATGCATAAGTTTTTGCTCTGGACTGTAACTTTTTTTGAAATGAAAGTATCCGCGCGTGTGACTTGAACAGTTGTGCTTGGCTTTCATGCTTGTTGTTCCAAGGGAAATAGTGCTCAGGAAAAAAAAGAAAGCAAGAATGAAGCTCTGTGGAACATTCCTAGGTGCGTGTTAAACAAACAAAGATGTATCTTTAACTTTTTTCTGGGCTTCTTCTGTTTATTGTTTGCTTTTTCCTGTAGCGTTGCTGCCGTTCACTGACGGATCTGTTGCCTTGCCCTGCGCAAGTTGATCCCCACACAGCAACTTCTGGGACTCGCTTTGTGTCTTTTAGCTGGGCGTGGGGATTAATCTGTGTGTAGATCAACAAGATGTCAATTAGCCAAGGAGATCAAGCCCAAATTAAAAATCAGAACCTGGGTTTGTTTTCTCGGCGGGGTGGGGAGGTGGAACGGTGCTTAAGTTTTGACATGATCTGAACTGCAGCCTGCAAACTCAAAACTGTAGCCATCAGGTTTTGTGACTGGTGGAGAAGGAAGCAAATAATGAACTGCATGTACAAAATGAAGATTCTTACCTTGTAAAGAATTTTGAAAAAGAGGGAAGGAACTAGGAAGCTAAATGCAGTTTTCATTGCAGCCTCCAGTGACTGAATCTTTACTCTTAATTTTTGGCTTTACGTTCTGTTCTGCAAATGTTATTTATGTAAAATCAAAGTGGGAAACTAATGTGTTTCTCGGTACTTTCTTTCTGTTTCCTTATTTCCTTCTCCTTCCTTTCTTGTAGTGCCAGAATGTGAAACCCTTCCATTGTAAACTTGTTGAAAGTTCAACAGGAAGAAACCTGTTCAGCGCTAGTTAAAACAATGTGTATAAGGATCGGTGGGTTTTTGAATGGGGAAGGATTGCCTGTGCAATCAACTGCACAGGAGAAGCTTTGGGGTTTCCAGGCGGATCATTTGAAAAGGAAATTTAAAAAAACAAAAAAAGTTGGCAGCTTTTGGGAGGAGGGAAATCACCAGATTAAAAAGATCAGCTTCCAACTGTAAATTTCTTGTAGACAAAGAACTTTTTACTCCAAGGGAGTGATTGTATACATCTCAGAGAAGGGGGTTATTAAATGGGTTCTCCCCCCTCTCCTTCTCCCCCTCCCCTCCCCTCCCTTCTGTCTTGTTGTTCCATCTGCTAGGGGCTTGTGCTGGGCAGAATGTACTCCAGCCCTTCAGCTGTTCCATATACAATATTAATGCGGGGCTATTTCTTCTTGGCAAAGCGTTCTTAATTGCCGTCTGAGGCATTAAGGAAAGTCTCCCCATCTGCACAGGGCGTTTTTCTTGTCCACAAAGAAATAAGGGACAATCTTGCCTCTCTTTCCCCCATTTCGACCCCCTCCCCACCAGCCTGCTCCTCCATTCTTCCAGCTGGTAAGCAGAGAAGTTGGTACCCAATTTCAAATGCATTAAGTTTGAGGCCTAAATGACAAAAGAGTTTCTAAGAAGCACCACGGCAGCTTCACAGTTGTATGTCTGGCTCTGCAGAAAGTCATTGTTCTTTTAATTACAGCGATCTTCACAAAGGCCAAAACATTTATTTCATTTTTTATGTTTTATTTTTTGTAATGACTCTTCTACTTCTGCAGTCTTCTTTCACATCTAGGTGGAAATAAAAACCACTCTGATTTATTTCAATTTTTCTTTTTAAAAAAATTTAATGCACTTTAGAATTCTTCTCTTTAAATACATGGACATTGTTTTTATTCCTTGTAGATAATCATGCAAACACACCATTTTTTACAGCTCATTTTCTAATAAAAATAATATTCAAGATATGGATCATGGGATCATT
Organism: Podarcis pityusensis; assembly: GCF_964106645.2. Classification (NCBI taxonomy): domain Eukaryota; kingdom Metazoa; phylum Chordata; class Lepidosauria; order Squamata; family Lacertidae; genus Podarcis; species Podarcis pityusensis. Next base: position 6,902,412 of record NC_138030.1, read on the forward strand.
TCTTACCACTCAGTTTTAAAGAAAGAGTGTTTCCCCAAAGGTTTTCTGCCAGTGTTACTAATGAAATAGTAGATATAATTTCAGAAATTCCTGGAACAGAAATAGTAACTATTGAGAAATAAAAGTAGATTACCGCAGCCTCATCAAGGACTGTACTTGCTTTGCCTGTTAACAGCATCTGGTTTTCAGTTCCAAACTCTTGAGAGATTTCATTTAGGAAATTGTGGTGTAATTCAGAAAGGAGCTGTCCATCTCTGAGTGCTGAACTGGTCATTCACTCAGATCCTGAATGTGGCCATTAATCCTGGTTTTAGAATTTACAGTGATGAGTGAAGATTAGAACAGTGCTTTTGGACAATTCCTGAATTTAGCACCCCTCCCCGCCAGGACGTCCCATGTAACAGACAACACAACAGTTCTTCTATGCATGGAGACATTTTTGGAAGCAGTGATGGCCTGGAAACATACCATGCTGTAGGAATTACCCATATATCAAACTACTGCATTCACTGTAGCTACTCATGGGGCAACTGCTATGTGGCCACACTTATAGATTCATCAGAATCAAATGGCATCTTTGAATGATTGCTCATCAGACACAAAAAGCCTCTCTGAATGAACACAGGAAAACAAATGTGAGGAAGAAGGCTAGGCAGAATTCTTATCCACGTGTTCAAGGTGGCATTTTGTGAGGTGCAGAGCGAGATAGAGAGAACTGCCCACCTGCAGTCAAAAGTAATACTGTCCCCAGAAACAGCTTTGCCATTTGATGCTCTTGAATGAATAAGCAAGCCTACAGCAAGTCTGTCTGGTGCCCTCAAATCTATGGCCATTATGATGCACAGACTGGGCCCCAATAGCTTGGGAGAAAAATCACCCAGTCTTTCTGCTGGGCCACAGTCTGTGAATTGGCACAGAGAGAGCCAACACATGGAACAGTCTGAAATGATCGCCATAATCTGAGTGCAGAGCCAAAGACAGCATCCTACAGGCATCCTGTGTCTTTCTTTTCACTCTTCTTTCTTCCACCACCTTGATGCCTGCTTTTATGGTGACTTTCTATGATTCTGTGTTGGTACATGTTGGGCATGATCCAGCCAGAGTTAAACTCCCGCATGTTAAAGTCCCACGGATTACATGAAGAAAACTGGGCAGATGCTTTGTGATCTCCCAATGAGATTTTAAATGGCTTAGGCCACAATCCAAAACTTTTGGCCAACAGTGGCAGGACTTAATGGAATTTAGTAGCCACCACTTCAGCCAGAGTTCCACTACTCATGCCAGCCAAAGTGGAAAGTGAGGGCAGGAAAAACAATTCTTTGTTATGCCTGGTCCCAAGCCGGCATAGCAAAGAGGCCCAGACTGAATCCATTCCTGCTGTGTGATGGAAGCAGGGATGGTCCAGAATTTATTTATTAAATTTATATACCACCCTTCATCTGAAGTTCATAGGGCGGTTTACAGAATAAAAAATACAAACAGGAAAGACAAAATACATAAAATCATAACTGCAGCAAACAGAAACCAATAACCCCCTCCCACAAAAACATTAAAAGGCCATAGATTGTTTAATCAGCCATATTGTTTAGGAAGTGCAATAAAAGGCAGAATGATGAATAAAAATATGAAAGGAAAGGAAACAAGTGATCACATCAATGAATCCTGCACCAACCAAACTCCACCCCTTCCCTGAACCTATAATGCCCTTTTCCTGGAATTCTGGTGGCTATCACCAGCTGGGATACCACTAGCTGTAGTTTCTGGCCATGCTTGTGGCAAGTTCATTGCAGAATTCCTTGGAGATGTCCTGCCGCCAGAGCCTGGCAAAACCAAGCAGAACTGGAAGGAGGTACACCTCCACTTCATCCTCCAACATGGCAGTCTGGGGCCTTGGATTGTTTTGCCCAATTTGGGATAGATCACTCCAATCCATAATCTTCCTTTCAAGAAAAGGAAAGTATTGATTTAGACCTCATATTAGTCCATTGCCCTGTCATTTACTTTTTTCTTTTCCTTTTTGGTAAAAAAATAAATGAACCTTTGGTGCTCTCTGGCACTAAGCCTATGGTTGAGGGTTGGCAATTTGTCATTAAGTAAAAAAGCAAACGAAGTATTAGACTTTCTTTCTGTAATAATCTTATTTAAAAGAGCATTAACAGCATATAGAGCAGGCATCCCCAAACTCTGCCCTCCAGATGTTTGGGGACTACAACTCCCATCATCTTGGGCTTCCAGGACCAGGTCAGGGATGGTGGGAATTGTAGTCCCAAAACATCTGGAGGGCCAAGTTTGGGGATGCCAGATATAGATCAATGCTTGGTAGGACCAAAGGTCCACATAGCTGAGCATCCTCTTTCTCACAACATCCAGATAGATGACTCCTGGAAGCCCAAGACAAAAGGGTGTGGAGGCAATACCTCTCTCCTGTTGTTGCTCCACAGACATTGATATTGACAGACATTGATACTGAGTGAAAAAACACTGTGCCTGAACAAGGAGGTTCAGCAGAGCTACTCAGGCTAACGGCCATTGAGAGATCTCTTCCCCTTCATGAATTTGTCTAAATCCCTTCGAAAACCATCTAAACAGTAGCCACCTCATCATGTGGTGGTGAGTTCTGCAAATTAACAATGTGTTGAGTGAGGAAGTAGTTTCTCTTGTCTATCCTGAACCGATTGTCAACGAGTTTCATCAGATGACCCTAGTCCTCTTCAGGCATCACAATACATTTAAAGTATAGCCTTAGACTACCTGTGAAATGTGAATCACTATGAGATTGATCATATGCAGGTGCTAAAAAATGTTAAGAATTATTATTTTTACTACAAAAAACGCCCAATAAAAGATAGGAGTAGGCATAATAATCAATAGACCTTTTGGGCAGCCTGAAAAACATCTTCCAGAAGGGCACTTTGGGGCGACAATAGGTAATATTTATTCATTTTGAGTTGTTGTCCATCTTAGTCAACCTCAGTGATGCCATCACATATCCAAACTGAACTGGCTACATCACACCATAATGTCACCCCATTCATTATGGGCTTCCTGATTGGGTAGAATCGCCCACATGACTAATCTGAGGAGGATAATAGAGCAACAATCAGAGAGCAAATGGCACTGAAGGAGCAGCAGCCAAGTGGAAACAATGTCAGTAACCAGGGGAACTATAGTGGCAAACTACATTGCAAAAGGTGAATATTCATGACTGAAGTTTGCCCTGAAATCATGAGTTTTGACCTGAAAATCAAAACTGGTGAATAATCAAGAGCTGCAGAATGAATGTGAAGTATTATTACTGATGCAATCACTCATGCTTAGCCAGATGCTTTTTGTTTTGATAAACCGAAGGAAACATCAAACATTATTGCCATACCAATGTATTTTGATGATGATCTAGGCGCAGATCCAGCCAAATGTTCTTTGTAGTCTGAGTGACTTAGGTGGAAGAGATTTAAATGTGTTCTTAACTATGACTGGGGGGAATTAGTCCATGAAAGATGTGTGACAGTTGGATATGAACGTGATCCTCTCGATAGTCACATTCACAAATGACATGACGTCAAGAAATCTTAATATCATATTGGAAAAGTTAAATATTTTTGTCGCTTGGCTCCGAAAAGCAGTAAATCTTGAAATTAGCTGTATTATCAGAGTATCCCCAAGCTGCTTAATATAATGCGTTTGGCTTGATCAATGGCTGTTCCTCCATATGTAATTGTCCCATGATCATGGACAAGGAAAAAACAAAACTATACACTTTGGAGTACTTCGGAAAACAATGACATGAGCATGCGTCTCTGTGTCTCTCTCTTCCTTGTGGGTCTATGTGTTTGTTCTGAAATATATTTAAATTAGCATAGGAGTGTGTGGGCCTATACATGCACACACAATCACACTCCTAGCCTACTTCCCACAATATTTTGCTTTTGTTTTCCAAGTTGGAGCATTACAGATCTGAATTAAATAGCAGTCAAGGGGACCATCTAGCATTGTTCACGGGATAAAGTTGATCCTGCCTTTCCCCTCCCTTTGATTCTATCTTGAATACAGAACAATGAAATGCAGTTAAAGCACCGTGCCTGGTGCCTGATGATAAGGCTTTAATAGAATTTCTGAATGCCAGAGGTTTAGGATGTAAAATATCCCTGTCTTCACAGCATGGTCAAAGGCGATAGAGGGGGGTTTTTTGTGTGTGTTTTTAGGAGTACTCTCAGCTGAACACATCCTTTTATGTTAATGGCTGAGCTTGCAAGAAAAAAAGGGGGGGATTTCAATGTCTGAAATGGGCCGTTGCAAGTCTTTCCTGGGTTTTCTGGTCCATTTGAATACATGCATTCAGAGACAGGCCCAAAGAGAACTTGAAACAATATTAACTTATTTGAGCAGAATCTAAAAGCCACTTGCCTAAAAAAAATAGATTGAACTTCTGAAAAAGAAGAATCGATCAAGGGATCCCCTAATAGTTGTGGTTACTAATAGAGGCAAAAGTTTGGGGGCAATAGAAGTTGTTAATTTCAGAGACTGGAGTAACCTTATTAAATATGGGTCTTTAGCAGAAGTAGTATACAGTGGTACCTTGGTTTAAGAACAGCTTAGTTTATGAACAACTTGGATTAAGAAGGCTGCAAACCTGGAAGTAGATGTTTTGGTTTGTGAACTTTGCCTTTGAAGCAGAACACGTTCCGCTTCCTGTTGAGTGTGTTCCATTTGTAAATTGAGTCCCCCGCTGCTACGGGAAAGCACGCCTTGGTTTAAGAAAGCTTTGGTTTAAGAACAGACTTCCGGAAGGGATTAAGTTTGTAAACCAAGGTACCACTGTATTGGGCAAGCCCTGCCTGGGGGAAATAGATTGCCTTACTTTTTGGGGAGGGGCTGTAGTTGAGTAATAGAGCATGGACTTTGTATATAGATGGTTCTATTCACTGTTTCTCCACCTAGAACATGGACAGGCAAGCTAAGACCAGGGCGCCAGATCCAGCCCAATCACCTTCTAAATCCGGCCCACGGACGGTCCGGGAATCAGTGTGATTTTACATGAGTAGAATGTGTGCTTTTATTTAAAATGCATCTCTGGGCTATTTGTGGGGCATAGGAATTTCCCCCCTCAAAATATAGTCCAGCCCCCCACAAGGTCTGAGGGACAGTGGACCGGCCCCCTGCTGAAAAAGTTTGCTGACCCCTGACCTAGAAGCAACAGAGGCTGCTGGAAGGTTTCCCTCAAATCCTGAAGACCTGCTAGTTGAAGTAGATAGTTGTAGACTCATGGTCTAAGCCGTGTGTGTGTGTGTGTGTGTGTGTGTGTGTGGTGGTGTCTTGAAGACTTCTGATATCCCATCAACACATACATACACACATACTAGTCCTCTAAGTAAGACTGTTATCCTAAGCACACTTACCTTGATGTTCCATTGACATCAGTTGGACCAACTTCTGAATAAACAAGCATGGCGTTGCAATATAAAGGTAGCAGAGTTGATTGCAAGTCACTGCGCTATCCAACTTACATCTAAGTTTCAACTCCAATTCAGGTGGGGAAAATGAGTTTACTTTCCGATTTGTAAAATAGGAATTCCAATAGTCTATTTCATGGAGTTATATATGTGGGATTCACTGTCTGGGTATCAAAATGGGAAAACACCCCAACAGCAATTGTTTAGTTTTTGGCATGCATGACTTTATAAAGGGACAACAGCCAAGGACCTCCAGTGACACTCTTACAGTTTACAAGTATGCACATTTATCAGACAGAATTCTGGGGTTCTGTGTTTGTGCTCTTCCAATGAAAATGTGTGTATGTTGTATATGGTGTTTTTCAAGAATTGGTCACTGAGTCTGACTATGGTCAGGATTCATACACACAATGTGTAAGAACCAGGTCTTTGAGGTTGGCTAGCTGTAGGAATTTGCTGTCCAGATATCCCCTACAGGCTCTTGGTGCTAATTCACACATGCATGCTGATGGCTTGCTGACTGTACCTTCAAGTGTTCGCTTGCATGTGTGAGCCAGGGCCTGTCAAATGATAGGACGTTCATATCATCCAATCAAAATCAAAGCACAATACTTTTCAAGGGAGATAGTTCACATGTTTAGATGATGGGCATTCCATGCTGAGGAAAGAATCAAATAGCAAGCATTGTGTTACTTAACTTTAACTGGGGGTTGTTGTTGTTTTAAAAAATGTGTTTTAATTGTTGTAACCCATCCAGAGACCTTAGGATGAAGGGTGGGTAATAATTTGTAGTAATAATAAAAATTGTAATATGCAGATGTTAACCAATTCCTAGAATTTAACTCATGCATGAAACAAAGCATATTTGATCCCCCTTTAAGTCAAAATGTTGACACTAAGGCAAGGAAAAACAAAGGGGTCTTAATTTGCCCCACAAGTCCATTTTCACCAAACTGTAGTCACCCATACGATCAGAGTTTACTCAGGAAGCTGAGGCTGAGCTGAACCGCAATCTCCCTGGCCATTATAATGTCTTGGCCAAGACTTAACTAGTGAATTTGTGGCTAAGGCTTTAAATGTGAGCCAATATTGTACATTACACCAGCTCTCATTCTCAAGCACACTGATAACACCTTAACCAGAATTAGAGTCTTAACTTGCCTTTCCCTCACAACAGCTCTTTGAACTAGTTTATCACAGTTGTGAGACCAAGAGAGATTTGACCAAGGCCAAACAAATAAGACAATGGCAGAGAAGGTATTTAAACACAAATCTCCAAAAGTTCAAGCCCAGTGACATATCCATTCTCTGGGCCATTTGTTATATAAATCACTAAACACATTCCTAAGTGGTTCAGAAGCCTTTCACAACAAGCTTGCTAGGACTCTTTTGATGCTGTGTTTTTAACAAGACTCACCAGAACTTTGAAGGCATTGTTCTGATAAAAATATGGCATTGACTTTTCTTCCACTCAATACTGAGATCAAGGATAGTGGCCGGCTCAACCATAATCCATCAAATATGACATCAGAGTCATATTTACACAACACACACACACACACACACACACACACACACACACATCTGTGCCACATTTCTTAGAACCAAACATTGCCTACAACCTGGTCCAGCCAAGGAAATTTGGGTTCCTGAGACAGGAAACCTAAAACACAGACACACAGACATACAAATCGAAATGGGACCCAATCCATCTGAGACATTATTTTGCCAAAGCCCTATTGAACAATGCTCTTTTGCTTCTGCTGTCCATTTCGATTGGGCTTGTGAGGGAGAACTTTCCTGTGCCTCATGGATCCAGTCTGCTCCCTTGAAGGCAACCAAATTCCTAAAGCCCTCTAGTAGAGGAAAGGAGAACTTGTTTTGAGAAAGGTGGATCTGATGGTGGAAGGAGGTAAAGACAAGAACAAACTTCCCTTTTACTCATCTGGATAAACTTTGCGGATTTTTTTTTAACTGATGCAGCAACTCCAAGATTACTATAATCTGCATGGGAAGTGTATGCTGTGTTGTGTTGTGTGCCGACATATCCAGCCAAACTCCTGGACTTTTCAATATATTAGCTCAACCACTGCTGGTCTCCCAACTTGCCTCTGGTCGTGAATTCCCCACCCTGTTCTTTATGGCGATGGGTCATCTTTTCTAACCACCAATAAACATTGTAAAGTACTTTCGCTGCAGCTGGGCTAAGCCGGGGCATCTGTCATTCCCTGCTTGTTGCTATTAGAAATTATGGGACTGTACCATAGGCTGGAAATGTGGAGGGGGGGATTAAGCTGACAGTTGTAACCTTCCCAGCTCCTTTTGTCTCCTTTGCATAAAAGGACTTTCAACCCATGCTGCATATTAATTATGGATCAGATTGGATTTTGAGGGGGGGCCGAGGGGAGATCTTCCACCTTCTGTTAGAGCCCGAGGAGTGGTGGAAAGAGGGGGAAATATATTCTGGGGCTCCCTCCCACGCTCACCCCCCTCCAAAGGGAAAAAAGTCAGCACCTCCATGTCTTTCTCTTTTTTTCTCCCCTCCTTCCTGTACTGTAGATTTATTTCACCTCGGAGAGTAAACAGATATATTGCAAGCCCAAAGGGTTGATGGGTAGTGTATTTACAAAGGGAAGGAGAAGAGCGGCCCCCCCCATCCACGTCCTCCTCCTCCTTTCCACCGCCCCCCCCCCCCCGCCATTCCCATTAATGAGAGCGATCATTAAGTGAGACACTGCCTTTAGCGAGCTTAAAGAGTTCACACACTAAAGACTTATCAGCGGTTTTAATTGAAAGCTACGAACCTTCTTCCACGCATGTTCCCGGCGTAAGGGAGTGGGGAGGGGGGGCCGCTTTCAGCAAGTGCTCTCTCTCCTCTCCACCTCTCCCCCCCCCCTTTCCAACCTCTCCACCTTCCAACTCTCCCGCTCCCCCCCCATCTCCACCCACCCACCACCCCATGTAAATTTCATGATTGCTTTCCGTGATGTCATTTTGAAAAGAGACAGACAATAGGCTGTGAGCAAAGGTAAGTCAATGTTATGCTCTGTTGTTTGTTTGTTTGTTTGTTTGCGCGGACAAAAGGCACATATTTATCAACTGTGTATGTGTTGGTTTTTAAGAAGGAAAAAAATATTAATAAGCAATGATCGTCGTATTCTTCGGGTGGTTTCTGGAGGGTGGGAAAGAGAGTGTTTGAGAAGAGAGAGAGGAAAAAATTATATATATATCCGGATAGTTCTAGAGGTTGTCCCGATCTGTAGGGATCGCTTTGGAGGAACCGTCCCCATGGTGGTGGGGTGTCTTTTTGTATTTGACGGCCTATTTGCTTATTGTTATTCCCCCCCCCCCCCTATTCCTGGATCTTTGATGGCCGAGTTTTTCTCGCGGGCGCGCTTTGGATCTCGTTGCAATTGTGGAAAGATGACTGGAAGAGCGAGAAGAGACGAAGACAGGGCAACGGGAGTGGAAAGGCGAGATCTTTCTTTCCTTTTTGCTCGCTGCCTTTAAAGTTTCTCAGCGTTTCTTTTTAAAAAAAAAAAAAAAAGTAGAGAGACTAGTCTGTGGACTTTGATACTCTCTCACCTGGGGAGGGATCCCAAAGCGGAAGAGAGAGAGAAAATTGCGGGCGGAGGGAGAGGCAACCGCCCCGAATGTCTGTTTCGTTCCCTTACTTGACACACTCCCGGAAAAGTTGCCGCCGTCCATGGTGCTGAAATTCCCTGTTTTCGGGTTGAAGTCGCAGACAGCAGTTCTACGGTCTTCCTTTCTCATTTCTGGCAATCTCGTGCGAATCGGGAGGAAGATAATTTGTTGTTGTTGTTGGAAAAGATTTTAAAGATCCATTATTTCCCACAATTCTTTTCCCCCCTTCCCTGTATCGGTGATAAGAGTGGGAGACTTTACAGTTCTGCCCTGATGTTCTAGGGTAAAACCAAAACAGGGTAAGGTTAAAAAGTAAGAGACTGTTTTAAAAGTGTCAGGCATTTAGGAAGTCAAGTTACTTTGCAGCGTTAAGAATAACAACTAGGGGAGTGCTGGCTGGTTTTACTAGTTTATGGCTCTGGTTTTCTGTGTAATTTAGCTTCCCTTCCACATATATAATGTCCAGAAACAAAAGGGACATTTTACTCTTTATACTTCATTGCTTTTATTGCTTGGATTGTTTGGTTATTTCACTGCAGGCAGCTCCCCCCGCCCCCCCCCCCGTGAAATGATAAGATTGGGCAGGAAGTATTTAGGAGTTGGGGCTTCATTTAGAGCCTTTTCCATGACTTTCCCATGCACGTCTGACAGTGCAATCCTATGCATGCCTTCTCAGATATAAGTCCCATTGTTTTTGATGGGGCTTGGTCCCGGGTGAGTACAGGATTGCAACCTCAACCTCTGAATCAATAGTTAGGAGGTGGGATTTAATGGAAGTTTTTAAGGACCAGATTGACAAAGCAGAAGATGACGATATTACACCAAAACTAGCAAGGGAGGCCTTTGTCTGTTTCTGAGCCATTTGTTCGTTTCCCATTGGGAGGTCTATTGTTGAACTGGAGAAGGGTTGTTTATTTTCACATTCATCACAATTCCCTGTTTTGAGCTGGAGGCTGGACTAGCTGGGGAATGACCCACGGTTTTTCATGACAGCTATTTCCTACCTCTGCCAGGGGAGGAGGAAAAGGTTCCTGTATGACTCAACCAGCTGTCAACACAAGTGTTATAATTTTGTGTTCTTGCTCTCTGGCTGGGTCCCATTTGCTTGTGGTTTCTTGGAGATCCACTTTGGGCGAAGTTCTCTGTCTCTCCAATAATTACAGCCAGCCTCTCTCTTTCTCTCTCTCATTGGCTCATCTGTTCTTATTATCAGCTTCCTCCATATGTCTACTTTAATTAATGGCAGACAAAAGAAGAAGGAGAATGTGTGTGTGTGTGAGAGAGAGAGAGAGAGAGAGAGAGAGAGAAGGAAGGGGGTCATTGTAGGAATTAAAGTTTAAGAGTTGTCATGGCTGTGAGATTGCCGGGTGCTTGCTTGTATGCACGTATCTTTTGTAAGGTCATACATATTGCTCAGAAGGCAGATTATTAACGGGGGGGGGGTGTTGCAGGACACTCAGCAGGGAAAACAAGACTGATTTGCTCTTCACCTAACCTGTGAAAGAAATAAAGAAAAGACTGGTGTATACCACAGCTACAAATGCAGCTGGCAAAGTACTTTCTCCCTTCTGCTAACCTTTTGTTAAGCATGCTTTATTCCCGTTGGCTTTGCTAGGTTGTTGACCGTGTATTAGGAGTGTGTATATCTCATATGTGTGCAGGAGAGGAACAGATAAACATCTGAAGGCTAGCCTCTGGCCAGCAAAAATAAGAATCAAAGTTGCGAAAGCAGGCCAGTTTGCTCACCCCAGGAGAACCCTGGGAAGGTTTTGTGTGTGTGTGCTTTGTTTGTTTTTTGCTGAAGGTTCACTAATCAACTCTAGATCTATATTTAGACCAGTATAAATAGCATATCACATAAGGAGCCAGGATGCAACGTCTTGGAAGAAACCAATAAGGGTTTGTTTCCTTCTGCTTCCCTTGCATGCCTGTGAATATTCAACTCTGTGGCAGAATCACATGCTTTCCCCCCGTCTCCTCCCAATGGAACAAAATGCAACTTTTCTGTGCAGGAAAATCATAGCGTGATCACGCACACAGAGCCATTGCTTGATTGTTAACAGATATTAAAATAGTCCCCCTGCCACGTCATCCTGGCGTCATGTGGTTACTTGAGGGTATTCATTGGATGATTCCTTTGAGTCGGAGCCATCTATTTACCTTCCTATCTAAGCTCCTGACATTCTGCCCCACTTCCCTAATGTTCCATCATGCTGAGCTGTGACCAAGAAACAGAACCTGGGGTGGGCAATGCAAGTGGGGGCAGACTTAGTTCCCCATGGCTCCCAGTCAGTAAACGCAGCTGAAAGGAGGCAAAGGCAGAGGGACCAGTAGGGACATGTGGAAGGTTTGGATCCTAGCTCACCCGCTCCCGTGGAACCTGTGCATGCCTTTAATCCTGTCATCTAAATAAGTGGCAGCAATTATTTCCCAGGAGAAAAGTTACGTGCTGCACTTGGGGGGTCAATACCTTTCCACAGCCTCTGATAAGTGGGATCCCACCTCCTGAGAGGAGCAGCGAGTTTATAGGTGTGGGGCAATATGTTTTCAACACTACCCTTCCCTCCCAAGAAAGAAAGAAAGAAAGAAAGAAAGAAAGAAAGAAAGTTTAGTGAAGAAGAGAAAGTAAGGAAGGAGTGTGGACCTCATACCTTTTTCTCTTCTTCCACCTTGAACTTACTTTCTGGGTTGATAAGGAAAAGCCTTCCTTATCTCCTCCTCCAAGCCTGAATGCTATTCTGGTTCAGGAGAATGGGGAGCCAAGCCAGTTTTGAGACAGCAGGTCTTGTCCCTCCCCTTGCTCTGCTTGAAGTCATGGCCTCTGCAATGGATAGGAGGATGTGGAGTGGGAAAGGAGAGGGAGCTGGCAGAAGGGCCAAGACTCTCAATTTTTCTCCTTTCGCTGCTCATCTAATTTTAGCTAATTACGAATACATTTATTTATTTACTTTAACTAGCTGTAAATACATTTATTTACTTGCTTTTGCAGGCGATGATAAAGCAGCCTGATGCAGTTTAAGTCACAGAGCTTGAGTGTAAGCTCATTTCATCCCTAATGAGGGACCCTTTGCTATAATATGAACAGATGTGAATCTGGAAGAACTTAGAAGAGCTGCTTCCCCAACTCAGTTGAGGCCAAGTGCATAGAACCAAGCTGATTTAGTTCTCAGTGGGAAATGTTTTCAAGTTGGCCACTGAAAACAGGGGTATAGCAAAAGTCAGTGGAGCAGTTATTTGAGTGCACTGTCCTTAGGTTTGGTTGCTTAAATAGCAAAATGAATAAATGAATGGGCAGTTGGAATGGGAGATGCCAGAAACGGACAAAAAGCAATATCATCTCTCTTGACTTGTGTAAGGACAAGGGGGAGGGGCTCTTCTTCCCTACCTCACAAAACTTACATGGTATTTTGCTATGTATTGCAGTTGGTAATGTGGGTTTTCTGTTGTTATTTATTAGCTCTCATCTTGTTCACTTAGGGTAGAATTCAGTGGGAAGTTCTTCCATGAAAGTCTCGTTGACACAAAAGTTCTGCCCACAGTGTTTGGTTGATGGAGGCCCGTTCACACAGGCAAAGCAATTGTTTCTGGACCTGCAGCCATTGTGCAAATGACCTTGCATGTGGGAACAGGCCTCAAGAATTCAGAAAACCGAGAACGAGGAAAATAAAGCAGTGACGCAGCCCTTGGCATTATCATTTATGAATAATAGTATGAGATGTGATAAAAGAGGGATGAGATCAGCTCAGATGGAAGAGCGTTAGCTTAATTGGGTCATGGATCAGACTGAAAGGAACACATTGCTTACTTTTCTGCTCCTAAGAAAGCATAGCTTCTGAGACTCTTCTAAAGCATTTCCCCTTTGCTCACAACAATACACTTTCCCAAAATGCATGGGCACGTGAACGCTCCCAAAGTCACTGTGCATCTGAGCTCACTTTATGATTTCTCTTGTTGTTTAAGCATCAGCTAATCTCCTGTGAAGGTTTTTTCGTAACCTTTTAGCTGTTCGACAGACCTTCCGGGGAACTGGACCAAGGCATTATGTAGAGTAATCAGAAATGCAACTAAGCCAACGCAGCACTCATGTGAGATCCTGCCATGCAGAAGAACTGTATTTTATCCCCCTGGGAAGTGGCTAAGGTTTTTATTGTTGTTGTTATTTTTCCTCCTCCTCTTAATCGCCAAGGAGAACCCAGTAATGGATTATGTCTCCTTCTAAACTTCCAATGGAATGCTCTCTAAAGGGGTTCTTCAGTATTTAAACCATTGCCAAGTACTGACATACTATTCCCTATGACACAGTGGTGCTAACTGTGCTCAGCACTTAGATATCCCTTTTCAAGTTTCCGGTGTGTTTTCCATAAATTATGTCAGCATTCCTTATAATGGGGGTGGGAATCATAGAACTGTAGAGTTGGAAGGGACACTGGAGCCCATGTAATCCAAGTCCCTACAATGCAGGAAGATACAGCTGTCCCATACTGGAATTGAACCTGCAACCTTGGCATTATCCAGGCTCTAACTAATGGAGCTATCCAGGATCTGTTGCCCCCAGATGCTGCTGGACTCCAACTCCTATTTGCCCCAGCCAGCATGGCAATTGACCAGGGAAGCTGAGAGTTGTAGTTAACGAACTCTTGAGGGCCACTGGCTCCCCAACCCTGCTTTTCAACAACCAAGTAAGGTTGGCCAATATTCTTATAGTCTGTATTGCTGTGAGCAATGGCTTGAGTTTGAGGTCAACCACAGGACTGACGCTGCAAAGAGAAGCTGTTTGTTTTGCTCTCCCATCTCCTTTCATGATGCATGGTGGAGAAATCGCCAATGTCCTGATGTCACAACACTCATTTCATTTCATTTCTTATATTTCTATGCTACACATGAGTCCAAAAATGGCTTACATGCAATAAATAACATCACAACTGCCCCATAAATTATATAAAACCATCAGCAAATCATCAGTAAAACAACCACCTTCTATAAAATGCTATTAACAAGACAACTTGGAAAGTAGATTGAAAAGCACAACCACAAGAAAAGTCATGTTATAAAATGCACAAAGCATTACAGCACTCATAATCCTATGTTAACAACATTAACAAACTAACAACCCAAAACAAACTAAGCTGAATTCACACACACTCTCCCCATCCCCATGACTCATGGTCCTCCACTCAGTTAATCAAAAAACACATTCACATAATGTTGCCTCACCTCTTCATGGCTCCATCAGCAGCAACCAATGATCTGCAGCAAAGTCCACAGAACATCATGGGGCCAGGATGTGGGCAAGTTACACTGGACACGTGAAGAGGGTGCTAAGTATGTGACCGGCATTTCAGAAGCAGAAATGCATTTTGTGCATCATTCAGTGAGCTCATGTTTGATGCGCAGTTTTAATTGTGGCCCAGACAATTGTGTCCCTGCTTTTAGCCAGGGCACAGCGACTGCTGCACAGAAATGGGTTTGCAGGGAAATGGCCTGACACACAGAGAGAGATGCCTTAGACCACAACAGACTTGTCCATCTGGCCACCATCTCTGACTAGCAGCAGGTCTCCAGATCTCAGGCAGAGGAAGCTACCTCTGTGTCATCCTTTTAATGGGAGATGCAGGCAGATTGAACCTGGGGTCTTCTGTATGCAAAATGTGGGCTCTCCCACTGAACTATGTTGAGTTGACTCATGTCTACACGGCAGGACACAACTGGGGGAAGGGGGTGGAACTAGGTCACTACGGTGTGTAAGCAGGCATTTTTTCCAAATATGCCTTTCAGGCCTCTGAGCCAAGGAACCCTTTTCCACAGTGTCCCATTTTTGCCACCCACCAAAACCCTGGGAGCAAAAAGCATTCCAGGTTTTTCAAGATGAATATTTAGTCCAAGCTGCCAAGGCCTGTTGGGGTTCATTGTGACCTTGCATATAATGAAGGTAGTAGACTCCGCCTACAACAAAGCAGGCCACAATAAACTTGCTAGTTTTTCAGGTGTCACAAGACTCTTTGTTGTGTTAAAAGACCAATTTCTTCTCCATTTTGCAAAGTAGCAAAGGTTGCAAAGCTAACCAGGAAAGGCCCATAGCTCTGTGGCAGAGTGTAATAAGAGCTCTGCTGAGTCAAGAGAAGGGTTTTTTAAAGGAAGGAATACTGGGAGACAAGGGTATCTTCTTTGCATGCAGAAGGTCCCAGGCTCAATCCCTGCTATCTCCAAGTATGGTTGGAGATGCCACTGGCAATCAGTGTGGACAATCCTAAATTAGATGCAGCAGCATAAAGCAGATTCCTATGACAGCAAACTTCAAAGATCTGAAGAGCAGTCTCACCCAAGAAGATGGGGCAAACTTGTTCTGTGTTGCTCTCAAGGGTTGGAAATTTCAGAGAAGCAGAATTCAGTTAAACTTGATTAGAATTTTTCTAATGTTTGACAGCAGAGTGCATGGGCAGTTGATGGGTTCTCCATCAGTGGAGGTCTTCAAACAGAGGCTGGATGGTCACAGGTCAGGGATGCTACAGTTGCATCCTGTGCTGCAGAACCAACTCTTTCATCCTGTGAAAGTGTTGCCTTGGTGGAAACTGAAGTCACTGGGGCTATCAGAGAGCAAAGGAAGACCTTGACAAGCATTGGGGATGTACGAAGGGAGGGGGGCTTGAGTTAGACATGATGAAAATCTGGTGGAAAGCAAGGAGCTGTCACCTGCACGCTAAGATGAGTGATGTAGAGGAACTGGCTTCTATTAACCTGGTTTTTAAGGAGAGTTATCAAGTGACCAGGAAAAAGGCCTGCTCTTCTACTGTGTGTTTGAAGCCAATCTGCAAAAATCCAAAGATGAAACTCTTCATGACATGCATATAAACATCACAGAGCCAGAGCTATTGGTCTGTATTTTCCCTTCTCCCTGCCCCAGGGTAGCTGTGAGAGTTGCCCATTTTCCTTTACATAATGTGTGAAATGGTCATAAGCTATAGCTTAGCCTGTCTGGTGAAGGTTCACAGAAATACAACCCATTGTAAAAAGGAGGGAATAAAGCAAACAACAAAACCTGGAATTTATATTTATTCATTACATTGATAATTCACTTCATCCACATGGACCCCGAGTGGGTAGCAACCTTATAAAAAAATAAGATTACGACATAAAAATAAGAAGCATGAAACAATACATTTAAAATATACGAGCACGCATTTGAAAAACATGCCACCACAATAAAGTCTTATTTATCCCTGACCGGTAAGTGCTTGCCCATACAGAAATAGTATTTCATTGCCACTCCAGATATGCTGAACCTTAACTTCAGCTTTTTGGCATGGCAGGCCACACTGCAGATGGTTTCCCTGCCACCTCTTCTTCCTGCTTTTCCATGGTAGTTGTTCACATGTTCAGCTTCAAGCCATTAGATAATGTCTGCACCAGCTGCTCAGCATGAATTCATCTCCAGATAGGACCTATGCCTGAAACCCTAAAGAGTTGTTGCCAATTCTGACCTGGATGGGCCAATGGCCTTATTTAATAGAACTTGCTTCACAATGTGAGGCTATGTGCCCAGGGAAGATGGAGGAACCTTTGCACCTCTTCCACTTTGCAAATCAAATCTAGGAGCTCAATGATACTTTAGAAAGACATTGTTGCTGCTGCTGTTGCTTATATGTCACCCATCTGACTGTCCCTGCCACTCAGCTTCCAAAGAATGATAAAACTACAGTAAAACATCGAACATTAGAAACTTCCCTGAACAGGGCTGCCTTCAGATGTCTTCTAAAAGTCAGATAGTAGTTTATCTCCTTGACATCTGGTGGGAAGGTGTTCCACAGGGAGGGCGCCACTACCGAGAAGGCCCTACCGAGAAGTTCCCTGTAACCTCACTTCTTGCCGCAAGGGAACCACGAAAAGGCCCTCAGAGCTGGACCTCAGTGTCCAGGCTGGATGATAGAGGCAGAGACACTTCTTCAGGTATACAGTGGTACCTCAGGTTACAGACGCTTCAGGTTACAGACTCTGCTAACCCAGAAATAGTACCTCGGGTTAAGAACTTTGCTTCAGGATGAGAACAGAAATCGCATGGTGGCAGCAGTGGGAGGCCCCATTACCTAAAGTGGTGCTTCAGGTTAAGAACAGTTTCAGGTTAAGAACAGACCTTTGGAACGAATTAAGTTCTTAACCTGAGGTACCACTGTACAAGGCCAAGGCCATTTAGGACTTTAAAGGCCAGCACCGACACTTTGAATTGTGCTCGGAAACGTACTGTAGATCAATGTAGATCTTTTAGGACCAGTGTTGTATGATCCTGTGAACATGGGAACATCGGAAGCGGTCTTATACTGAGTCAATATTGTCTACGCTGACTCTCCAGGGTTTGTTTTTTTGCTTTCTCCAGGGTTTCTGGCAAGGGACACTCCCAGGGATTGAACCTTGGACCTTCTGAGTGTAAAGCAAATGTTCTTCCACTGAGCTATGGCCTTTCTGCAGCATCCAGGCATGCACAAATCAGCAGATTAGTCATAACTGAGTTGCAAAATTGGGTCACAAATTATTTATAAGGTGTGTGTGGGGGGGAATGAATCAGAGAGATGTGCCCCATGCCAGCCATATCTTTTAAATATAGACCCACTCTTCATTCACCAGTCTTTTGAAGGAAGACTGGAGGCAGTTGTTGTTGTTGTTTAGTCGTTTAGTCGTGTCCAACTCTTCATGACCCCATGGACCAGAGCAGGCCAGGCACTCCTGTCTTCCACTGCCTCCTGCAGATTTGTCAAACTCATGCTGGTAGCTTCGAGAACACTGTCCAACCATCTCGTCCTCTGTCATCCCCTTCTCCTTGTGTCCTCCATCTTTCCCAACATCAGGGCCCTTTCCAGGGAGTCTTCTCTTCTCATGAGGTGGCCAAAGTATTGGAGCCTCAGCTTCAGGATCTGTCCTTCCAGTGAGCACTCAGGGCTGATTTCCTTCAGAATGGAGAGGTTTGATCTTCTTGCAGTCCATGGGACTCTCAAGAGTCTCCTCCAGCACCATAATTCAAAAGCATCAATTATTCGGCGGTCAGCCTTCTTTATGAAGGCAGTATTGCTTCTAAATACTACTTGCTGGAAGCCACAAAAAGGTGGTGGTGTGATTTTGGTCCTGCTCCTATAAGAGCAGGATGTCTGTATTTAGGAAACCAATGTGGAAATGTTGCTTATGTTGAGTTATTTCTAAATTTCTGTGCCTTTCTGGACAGTTTGACTTCAGTGAATGTTATTTTTTAGGGTTGTTGCTTTTTTCCTATACCCCAACTTTCAATCTAAATCATCCCCCAAACAGCTTACCATAAATTATATAATGCAGCATAAAGCTGTGATGATGGAACAATTTTAAACGGATGCCTGGGGGGTGATATGAAAGCCTCTCCTCAGCTCTCAAGCGTCCCTGTTACTACTACAGGAATTTTCAGTATACACAGAAGAGTCCCTTGAAGGCACGTGCTGAGTTTCGAACACCAGTGTGCGTGTTCATTGGTTTTGTCCCCCACGACACACTAATTTCCCCATGTAATGAGACGCTCCAGGGCAACCTTACAGAGTTGTGGGGGCATTCCGGAGAGCGTAAGCTTTTTATTTGCAAATTTACAGGGAGAGAGGGTTGAAAGCAAGCAGGTTACACAAGAAAGGATGCTGAGACCCTAAAGCTGCACCGGAATCATAGAGATAGGGGAGAGTTATCTCGTTTCTTGGCATGCTGGCACCGCCTGTCAAAATATTCAAGAACACTTAATTATTCCTATCCCCCTATAACTGTCTTGTTATACTCCCGGGTTGCCTCCAGACTGCTGTTATCTTGAGGGAGGGATTCACGTGCATACCGGATATTTATATATTTGCACAATTAAAGTGAATTAAAGCACTCTGTTGCTCAAATGCAGCAAATCACACACATACCCCTTTAGAAATAATAATAAAACCCCGACTTTCTGCAGTGAGAAAAGCGATCGGGGGAAAAGTGAGGGCTTTGTAACTGCCAAAAGTTCAGTGTGGGGTCAATGAATGTCGAATGGGAAAATGCAAGCAAATCAGGGCAAATTCAGAATGAATTTGAGACGGTAGGCTGGGTGGATTGCAGTAGGTTGGACTAGATGAAACTTGGGATCCCTTCCGACCATTTGATTCCATGATTCTATACTTTTCTCAGTGGCAATTTGAGGTGGTTCAGATTTGAACGTTTTATCTTGCTGCAGGTATAGCCCAGTCCCAAGAACTAATCTACACTTTAGGAAGAATAAGATTATCTGTTCTGGATTGTACCACTTGAGATCTTAATGCTCCCACCCCCCACTTTTATTCATAAAATCTTCTCTGCATACGGTAAACCAGCAATACTAAACCTTTCTTCTCTGATCTGCAAGGAAGTTTTCAAATTAGTGAGGGAAGGGGCCCATTCAGATAGATGCTGGCCCACCCTGGTCCTTCACACACAATCCACTCTGTAGTGATAATCAGAATTCCTCCACCCACCCACGTTTTGAATAACATCATTTTTATATTGTTTTTGAAATAATAATAATAATAATAAATTTATTTATACCCCGCCCTCCCCAGCCAAAACTGGTCTCAGGGCAGCTAACACAAGGTATAAAAACAATTGATTAAAATACAACTTAAAAACAAGATTAAAGTACAACATTAAAATGCAGCCTCATTTCAGTAGAAACTCAAATCAAAAACCTTTTGGGGATGAAAACGTCAAATCTTCACCAAGGCCAACTATCCAGACTGGTCCAACGTGGGCCAGAAAAAGCCAGGGAAGTCCCCAAATAGGAGTTCTATCACAGAAGGAGAAAAGAAAAAGGAAAGAGGGGGAGGGGATCAAATTACTTTTTATCTCTTTTTTAAAAAACAAAAACAAAACCGTGTTTGTTTTACTTTTGGTGAACCGCCTCGAGTCCCCATTCTGGGGGAAAGGCGGGATAACTAAATCAGGATCGATTCCGGTATTCTCTACTACTGTAGTAAAACTAAGGCAGCAGGACGTGGCAGCTGCGCTGGGTTAAATGAAAGCGCGATGCCAAGTCGAAAGGAGTTGACTTAACCAAGGTGGTTTTTTTAATATCTCGGCTGCGCTGGCTGGGGCTGATGGGAGTTGCAGCCCGAGCCTGGCACCAGTTTGCGGCTGCCTTTCCTAGGGCAGACTTCGTTTCAACCCTTTCCTAATCACGGGGCGGGAAAGGAAGCAAGGGGAGGTTATGGGGCGGGAGGACCAGGCGACTTCCAATCGGGAAGGAGCGAGGCAACATTTATCCGGGCGAGGAAAGCAGCTGGGTCGAGGAGGTCTGGAGCAGGGAGGCGCTTAACAGACAACGGAGGGGGTCAGAAGCCGCAGATCATAGGGACGGGCGAATGCGCACGCGGCTGATGCGCACAAGGAACAGCCTACCAGGGAGAGAGGCTGGGAAGCTCCGCGCGTGCGTCTAACGTCCTCAGCAAAGAAAGGGAAAGTGCAAACTTCATAGAATCGTAGACATCTCGAGTTGGAAGGGTCATCTGGTCATGTAGTCCAATCCCTTGCAATGCAGGGATTCGAGAACTGCAAGCCAAGGCTCTGTTGCAGCCGTGGCCAACCTGGTTTGGAGTACAGCTCCGGTCCAAGCCCTCCAGAGGGCACCAGGCTGACGAAGGGGCGCCGTGTACTTGATTGACCGCAGCATCTTCCTGGCCTTGCTCCCACTACAGGCAGTGCCCCCCCCCCAAAAAATAAGTGTCTTCCATCTTTGTTGTTGTTGTTGTTTAGTCGTTTAGTCGTGTCCGCCTCTTCCTGACCCCATGGACCCGAGCACGCCAGGCACTCCTGTCTTCCACTGCCTCCCGCAGTTTGGTCAAACTCATGCTGGTAGCTTCGAGAACACTGTCCAACCATCTCGTCCTCTGTCATCCCCTTCTCCTTGTGCCCTCCCTCTTTCCCAGCATCAGGGTCTTTTCCAGGGAGTCTTCTCTTCTCATGAGGTGGCCAAAGTACTGAAGCCTCAGCTTCAGGATCTGTCCTTCCAGTGAGCACTCAGGGCTGATTTCCTTCAGAATGGATAGGTTTGATCTTCTTGCAGTCCATGGGACTCTCGAGAGTCTCCTCCAGCACCATAATTCAAAAGCATCAATTCTTCAGCGATCAGCCTTCTTTATGGTCCACCTCTAACTCACTGCAACCAGATCCCAGTGATTATTTGAAGGGGGAAACCGGTCTGGGCATGCACATGTTACATATATTCAAAGTGCTGGTAAAGGCAATGGGACCCCTGACCATTAGGTCCAGTCATGACCAACTTTGGGGTTGCGGTGCTCATCTTGCTTTACTGGCCAAGATCAGTCTTCCTGGTCATGTGGCCAGCATGACTAAGCCGCTTCTGGCGAACCAGAGCAGTGCACGGAAACGCCGTTTACCTTCCCGCCGGAGCGGTACCTATTTATCTACTTGCACTTTGACGTGCTTTCGAACTGCCAGGTTGGCAGGAGCAGGGACCGAGCAACGGGAGCTCACCCCGTCACGGGGATTTGAACCACCGACCTTCTGATCGGCAAGTCCTAGGCTCTGTGGTTTAACCCACAGCACCACCAAATGGCCTCAGCCCTGTATACCTGAAGGAGCGTCTCCACCCCCATCGTTCTGCCCAGACACTGAGGTCCAGCTCCGAGGGCCTTCTGGCGGTTCCCTCAATGTGAGAAGTGAAGTTACAGGGAACCAGGCAGAGGGCCTTCTTGGTGGTGGCACCCTCCCTGTGGAATGCCCTCCATCAGATGTCAAGGAGATAAAGAACTACATAACATTTAGAAGGCATCTGGAGACAGCCCTTTATCCGGAAGTTTTTAATGTTTGATGCTTTACAGTATTATGTTTTATATATTCTGTAAGCCACCCAGAGTGGCTGGGTATTATTATCCTAAGCAATTCCAGGGGGTTGGAGATGAGTCTTTGGGTCCCTTCCAACTTGACACTTCTATGAGACCTCCCGGTATAGGGCAGTATATAAATTCTAATAATAATAATAATAATAATAATAATAATAATAATTCTAGGAAGCATGCCAACTTGGGAAAAAGTTAACTCCAGAAGATTCAGTGAAGCAGCATTCCTCAGGGAATGTGGAAGAATATGTGGCCCTACAGATGTTCATAGAACATCTTTGATTATCACCAACCCAAACCACACCAAAAGTGTGAGCAAGCTTTCGGATCCCTCAGAACTCTTCATCAGGATGGATGTTTGAGCAAGACTGGAGGTGAAGATGGGGCAGGCTGAATGGTGCCCAAGTTGCGACAGCTCATTCACTAGAGCGTGAGACTCTCAGGATTTCTCATGGTTGTGGGTTCGAGCTCCATGTTGGGCAAAAGATTCCCGCATTGCAGGGGGTTGGACTAGATGACCCTCGTGGTTCCTTCCAACTCTACAATTCTATGATTTTATGAAAAAGGCAGTTTGGGATTGGAACCATAAACTCTGCCCTCATCAAAAGTTCGTTTTGGTTACATTAGATGGGGCCCAGAAGGGGCGTGGCTGGAAGGGTTAGGGCGAAGAGCCCATGAGCGACCTTTTTTTTTCCAGAGCATCCTTTCGGAGAGACGTAATTACTGGCTGTCTTTCATATGTATATATTTTGCAAGGGATCGGGTCTTGTTCCGCTCCGCTGCAATTTATGGGCGCTTCCGCTTGCTTTTGATGGGCATCACGCGGCACGTAGCTGCTGCAAAAACCAGGAGGCCCCCGCCCTTTTTTAAAGTCTCCTTTTCCAAAGTTTCTCCCCCTCGGCTCCCCAAGGAAGAGCCGTCTTCCTTAAGCCCCCACCCCAACCCCCAGTCCTGATTGCAAAGTTTCTTTTTCCTCCGCTCAAGCGTTGATTTCATGACGATTTCAACTTCCCATCTTGCAAGGCAATTGGGGAGGGTCTCCCGAATGCAGTTTCTCTTTGATCGCCTTGTTTCTCCCCCTCCCCCGCTTTCCCACCCGCTGCGAAAATTCGAAGTGAACTCGGACCCATTTCTCTTGCTTTCTGAATTGCTTGGCGTCCCCCAAATTCGGGAGTTAAAAGCGACTTCGGAAAGATTTGACGCGCGGTTCTTCCGGGGAGGGGAGGACGATCGGGATTTTACACGTGGAGGAGAAAGACAGCTTTGTTCGAATTAGTTCTGGCTGAGCAGAGGGAGCAGCAACGTAGCTCGGCGTCACAACAGCTGCCATTTTAGCTCCGACATTTTGAAAGCTTCGGGGTGGGGGGAGTTAATTCTTTGATCCGTCCGTTCGCGACACAGAAAAAGAGAAAGAAACAGGCGTACGCGCGCCTTGTCGGCTCTCCTGTTTGCCTTCAGAGGCGAGGAAGGGGTTAAAAAACAAAGCGGACATTTACAAGCCCCCCATCAATAACAACAACAGCCCTAACCTTAATCAGCTTTTGCCGCTCTCATTAATTAAATAGCCTGCGAAGGTAGAAAGCAGTTAGGAACCGCTGGTCCTCTGTGGATATTTGGCACCCTCCTAGCCAGGAAAATGCGCTCTAGATTCTTTTCCCCACCCCGATCCTCGTTACTTCGTCTTGTCATTTTATTTTAAAGCAAAGAGTAGCTTTCCAGGGCGTTAAAAGTTTGTGGATGATCTGAACACTCAATTAAATTACAGTAGTACCTCGGGTTAAGCACTTAATTCGTTCCGCCGGTCCGCACTTAACCTGAAACTGTTCTTAACCTGAAGCACCACTTTAGCTAATGGGGCCTCCTGCTGCTGCCGCGCCGCCGGAGCCCGATTTCTGTTCTTATTCTGAAGCAAAGTTCTTAACCTGATGCACTATTTCTGGCTTAGTGGAGTCTGTAACCTGAAGCGTATGTAACCCGAGGGACCACTGTACCTCCAAATGACGTTTCCAAAGGTGCAGTAATCTTTGCACAAGGATGGACTTTTGTTTCAAGAACCTTGCATGGCACTTTATAGTTGGAAAATTCCAAAACTGCACAGACAAAACCATAACAATAAAAGCAATATAATGCCAAAAAGGGGGCGGGGGGAGGGAATGCAATGCAATTTTTATTTGCACAATTAAAGTGACTGAGAGCCAGCCTGGTGCAGCCATTAAGAGTGCTGGACTAGGGCCTGGGAGTCCAAGATCCTCGCTCACTCATGAAACTCACTGGGTGACCTAGGGCCAGTCACTGCCTCTCAGCCTAGCCTGCCTCACAGGGCTGTTGTGGGGATTAAATGAGCATGGGGAGAACCATGTATGCCCCTTTGAGCTTCTTGGAGGGGAAAAAAGTGGAATAGAAATGCAATAAATATATGTGTCAAATCAGTATTAATGGCACAGGAATGATCGAGCGAACAGATTACCGTATTTTTCGCTCTATAAGACGCACCAGACCACAAGATGCACCTAGTTTTTGGAGGAGGAAAACAAGAGAAAAAATATTCTGAATCTCAGAAGCCAGAACAGCAAGAGGGATCGCTGCGCAGTGAAAGCAGCAATCCCTCTTGCTGTTCTGGCTTCTGGGATAGCTGCGCAGCCTGCATTCGCTCCATAAGACGCACACACATTTCCCCTTACTTTTTAGGAGGGAAAAAGTGCATCTTATAGAGCAAAAATACGGTACTTTTAAAAACAGACATTTAACACATCTTCAGTGCACACTTATGACTCGAGATGGAAGCTGAAGGTGGGTCGTTTTCTTCCGAAAGGATTACAAGATTTGATCATGTGCTTGTGTTACGTGACTTGTGCCCAGAAGGACTGTGCAGGAGAATAAATGTGTTTGACTTGAAGAGATTTGGTTGCTAAATAATGTGTGCATGCACACCATATGACTGCCAAATGATGAAGAGATGAACTATTCCTCTACTTTTTGCTGATTTAAATGACAGGAGGTGCTTCGTCAATCTGGGCACTCACTCCTGGAAGATGTCTGCAACTGGCTTTTGAGAGCCGTTGGCTGCCAGCAGTTGAGCCCAGCCTGCTTCCTCAGGTGGGACCTGGAGGGAAATTCTGGCAGAGTATGGATTGCAGCCAGTGGCAAGAGCTTGGCTTTTGCAGCTAGATGAAAGCGGTAGACTTTTGGGGAGGGAAAACTTAATGCATACCCTGTGCTTTTGGAGCAGTAGTGGGGAACCTGTGGCTCTCTTTGTTGTTTAGTCGTTTAGTTGTGTCTGACTCTTTTTGACCCCCTGGACCAGAGCACGCCAGGCACTCCTGCCTTCCACTGCCTCCCTCAGTTTGGTCAGACTCATGTTTGTAGCTTCGGGAACACTGTCCAACCATCTCGTCCTCTGTCGTCCCCTTCTCCTCGTACCCTCAATCTTTCCCAACATCAGGGTCTTTTCCAAGGAGTCTTCTCTTCTCATGAGGTGGCCAAAGTCTTGGAGCCTCAGCTTCACGATCTGTCCTTCCAGTGAGCACTCAGGGCTGATTTCCTTCAGAATGGAGAGGTTTGATCTTCTTGCAGTCCATGGGACTCTCAAGAGTCTCCTCCAGCACCATCATTCAAAAGTGGCTCTGTAGGGGCTCTTAGACTGCAGCTCCCATCATCCCTGTCCATTGAACATGCTAGCTGGGGCTGATGGGATTTGGAGTTCAACAACATCTGGAGGGCGACAGGTCCCCCCCTGACCAGTTTTGAAGGAACTAATTCTGCTTAGGAACAAGGACAGTCTATGGTTGTAGGCTTGCCTTGGTTTGGCAGAGGTTATTCTTGCTTTCTGGATATTTTCATAGACCTCAGAAGTCCATGGGCAGTGGTTACCAGAGCCTGGTGTTTTGTGACAGCTGCATTTTACTTACAGATACACAAGATGGACATAGGTGGAGGCAGACAGAACAGTACTCCTATTTTTTTAAAAAAATTAAATTTGTATACCACCCTTTATCTGGAGATCTCATGGCGCTTCGCAGCATACAAATACAAAATAAGAACACGAAATACATAATAAAAACAAGGACAGAACAAAACCATAACCCTACTTCCCACAAACACATTTTAAAAGGACATAGAATGTGGATCAGCCCAAGGCCTGGCTGAAAAGGAATGTTTTCGCCTGGCAAAATAACAATTTGTCTATCCATCAATGCCCGTTTCCAACAGTGCATCCCTCAGCACACCGTCACGCATTTAAAGTGTTGGTCATTATATGTAATGTAAGTAATGAAATGGCCAGGTTACTTGGAGTCTATGTCTATGCATCCTTTAATCAGCTGTGGCTTTTTGTGGGTTCTTCGGCCTTTAGAGGCACAGTTTGTTGCAGGGCCTTCTCAGTTGCAGCAACGAGGCTTCCTCCAGAATCTTGGGTATGTCTCTGCCTTCCTCTATTTTAGCCTAGAGGCAAACAGACAAACATTTATCTACTCCTTGCTTGGTCCTTGCTCCTGCCAACCTAGCAGTTCGAAAGCACGTCAAAGTGCAAGTAGATAAATAGGTACCGCTCCGGCGGGAAGGTAAACAGCGTTTCTGTGTGCTGCTCTGGTTTGCCAGAAGCGGCTTAGTCATGCTGGCCACATGACCTGGAAGCTGTACGCCGGCTCCCTCGGCCAATAAAGTGAGATGAGCACCTCAACCCCACAGTCGTCTGCGACTGGACCTAATGGTCAGGGGTCCCTTTACCTTTACCAAGGAAAAGTGGGACATTCAAGGATCAAATCAGAAACTGGGAGGGCTTCTGTAAATCCTGGACTGTCCCTGGAAAAGAGGGACACTTGAAGGATCTGCAGTCAGGCCAACCAGATGCCTATATGAAGCCTACAATCAGGAGCTGAGTGCAACAGCTCTCCCCACCTGTGATTCGCAGTAGCTGGTACTCAGAGGTGTGATAAATAAGACCTCCACAGAAATGATTATGTTGTTCTGCTGAACTAGCTCGAGGCTTGCTATAAAGCGGGTAAATGACTTTATCTTGGTTCTTTTCAGTCAGTACATGCTCATCCAGCGCTGGCCACAATGACCATCTCTCGGGACTCTGTGATCCAAAGTAATAAACCAGCAGGGACATTCACTATTACTTTGCACCGGCAAATTACAGTAAAGAAAGAAGAACCTTCTGCAGCCTTGTAAATGTGGGAAACAGATGAACTCATCCCGATAAACAGAACGGTTTCCCAGAAACTGTGAAATCAGCAGAGGAGAAAGTAGTTTCCTATTACTCAGGGATGTAAAGTGAGAGGTTTCTGCTAATTGCTAGAGGGATGGCTGGACAGCCAAAGGCAGAAAGGGAGGGGTCAGCTTTGCATCCCTTAGGGTTCTGGCTTCAGTTAATAAATAGCAAATACAGTTTCAAAATGCCCTCTGATTACATTTTTTCCAAAACTATTTTAGGGCTTTTGCATAGTTTGGCATTTAAAGCTGGTTGACAGGGTCCTGGTTCGTGGCCTTGAGTGGTTGGTGGGGTACCCTAAGAAGCTGGAAAATTGTGACACACCCTCAATGGTGCAGACTGTGTCAAGGGAAACTTTTTGGGAGGCAGAGGAATAATAATCAGAGTTTAAACCTTTCTGCAATCAATTGCTAAGAGGCTTTGGAGTGCAGATGTACAGTAGACGTCTAAGGTATTGAGGGCACCGGGATGATATTGCATGGGATATTGCATTGCCTGCAAACGTGATTGATTCCTGCCAGCTCAGCCTATACATTTGCAGCTGGGAAATGTGTTGCAAAAGGTGCAAAACTGCTTGGGAAGGCCGAACCCAGGCATGAGCATCCTAGCACTGTGGAGGTACAGTGGTACCTCAGGTTACATACGCTTCAGTTTACAGACTCCGCTAACCCACAAATAGAAAGAAAGAAAAAGGTTGGATATAAACGTAAGACTAGTAAGAATTAATAACCATGCCCAGCCATTCCACAAGTGGCTTTGGAGGCTCAGAGGATTAACAGATCCCATGACTGGAGCCTGTACAAAGTCCGGTGGGTGGGTGGGTGGGGTGTGGCACCCCCTCTTCTAGTGCTTCAGGTTAAGAACTTTGCTTCAGGATGAGAACAGAAATCGCACGGTGGCAGCGCAGTGGCAGCAGGAGTCCCCATTAGCTAAAGTGGTGCTTCAGGTTAAGAACAGTTTCAGGTTAAGAACGGACCACCGGAACGAATTAAGTTCTTAACCCGAGGTACCACTGTAGAGGGTACAAAACAGTACAGTCATACACATTCATGTTACGTCCACTTCATGTTATGTTCTTTCAGGTTACGTCCCGCGGTGACCTGGAAGTACCGTAAAGGTTCTGCATGTGCAGAAGCGCAAAAATGACATCATGCGCATGTGCAGAAGTGGCGAATTGCAACCCGCGCCTGCGCAGATTCGCGGCCGCGGGTTGCACTCTTTTCATGTTGCGAACCGGCCTCCGGAACGGATCCCTTTTGCAACCAGAGGTATCACTGTACCCCCAAAATGGTATCTTTTAGAGGACTGACTTTACTGGCAGAGAAACATGCACGCTTTTGCGCCACATCAGACGCGCACTGTCAAATTGTCTCCTTGTCTGCCAACGGCCCAGAACGATAAAGGGCTCTCAATTGGGCTCTCAATTCAACTCCCTTTCATTACAGAATAAGTGACGGGGCTGGTTTGCCCATGAGGTAGATTTAGCCAGCCACCTCAGGCGGTGGAATTCTGTGGGATGGTGCTACCACGGGTGCCCCATCCCTGCTCCCACTGTTGGAGAAGCAGCTTTAGGTGAGATCTCAGTGGAGGCCGTGAGCAAAGTTTTGGCAGAGGGGTGGCGGGGATGGCTAGAGGCGGAGGAAGGGGTGTGGTGGGGGCAGACCACCCCGGGTGTCTTCACTGAGGGGGGTGACATTCGTCATACCACCCGCCCACAACTCCCAAGCCTACCCCGAGCCATCGGGGGAAAGCTATGCCACTTTGCCGGTTCGTTTTGACAGCTGGGAGAGGCTTGGGAGTCATGGGCAGGCTGCGTGCCGAATATCAGCCATCGGCGGCTCACTCTGCCCCCGGCTGCAGGGCGCGCAAGCCACTCTGTGCACCCAAGCAGCTACCTCGCACCTGGGAGGGCACACTCCGCACCCCTTGGGAGCACGCCCACCCTGGGTAGCGCGGCCATATGCTCCGCTGCTGGGGACGGCACCTTACTGTTTCACCTCAGGCGGCAAAACAGAACGGGACACCCCTGACAGGTGATCATATAAAATGTAACAGAGCTGTTGGCCCTGATGGGTGCCAATCTCAGTTTCATACAAAGGGCTTTATGAATGACTGGAGAGAGTCGGCAAGGAAGCACTGGAATGGCTAAACCAGGCATAGGCAAACTCTGCCCTCCAGATGTTTTGGGACTACAACTCTCATAATCCCTAGCTAACCGGACCAGTGGTCAGGGATGATGGGAGTTGTAGTCCCAAATCTGGAGGGCTGAGTTTGCCTGTGCCTGGATTAAATTTATGTTTAGGGATCACGGTATCAAAATAACAGTCTTGGAATAGTAATACCTTATGATTACCAATGATGTAAATAGGAGCTGAGCCAGCAAACTATGAAAAGAAACCTAGATCAGACTGTGCACACCTGGTGGCAGGGACGGACTTTGATAATATGGTACCCTAAGCAAAGGAAAAAGTTGCCCCCCCCCCCAATTATTCTTATTTTCTCAAAAATGCTTTTCGATACAGTTGCTTTTTTATAGCTCTTCTCAGTAGGTACCCATATAAATATAGGCTTTGTTGTTGTTATTTTAATATATTTTTATTTAAAATATCTTAGTTTACAAAATTACTTGCATTGTCTCTTTTTTCAAGTTGTGTCTTCTACAGATCTGTTTCATTTGTTGTGAGACATTAGTGTTGCACACAGTGTTAGGTTAGGAAGAAAAGGGGGGAAAGAGGGGGAGGGAGGAATGGTGAGTGGGGTGGGGTGGCAATTCTTCTACTTAGTGTATGTGTGGGGTTTTGTGTTAGTGTCACTCATAGGGTTCTCTTACTGTTCGCTTGTTGTATTTCCTTGGTGGTGAGAGAGGTTGGGGGTGGCCTAGGGTGTGGTTAGTTGTCTTTGGCTGGCTGTAGTGAGATTTGTTTTTGTGTGAGAGTGGGGTAAGTGTTTCTGGATCAGGTTAGCCAGATTGATTTGTACACTGTTGGCTGGTTCTTGTCGTTGTCTTATTGGGCTGTGTATGTAATAAAGGGGAGCCATACCGGGGTGAAGGCGTCTTCTTCTATTTGTCCCCGTGTCAGTTTCAGTTTATTGGTTAGTTTTTCTAATAAGGCTGTTTCCCATACTATTCTGTACCATTGGTCCATGTTTACTCCTGACAGGTCTCTCCAGTGTCTGGCTATGATGCTTCTGGCTGCTGAGAGTAGGTGGGTTATGAGCTCCTTATGATAATAAATAATAATAATTTTTTATTTATACCCCACCCTTCCCAGTTCGAAAAACAGGGCTCAGGGTGGCTAACAACAAATTTAAAACACTTAATTGATGCAATAAAAAACAGCATAAAATACAGTATAAAACATGAATAACAATAAATTCAGAATTCAAAAATCAATTTAGGGGGAAAATCCATCCAATAAACATTAGATGATCACCAAGGCTAGCTGGCTAAATTAGTCCTATTTGGGCCAGCGAGGAGACCAGGTGAGAATTAGCTGTGGGATCCCAGAGTGTGTAATCTTCATAAAAAGGGGAGGGGGAAGGAAGGAAGGGGAATAAAAGATCAGGCTAAGTTCAAATTGAAAGCCAGGCGGAATAGCTCCGTCTTACGGAAGGAAGTTAAATCCTGCAGGGCCCTGGTCTCATGGGACAGAGCATTCCACCAGGTTGGAGCCATCACTGAGAAGGCCCTGGCCCTGGTGGATATAGGCTTTGCTATTGTTGTTTTGCACCCCCTCAACTCAACTCCATATTTGGGGGGGGGGACGGACCACCTGCTCTGTCCTAAATCCAGTGCTGCTGGTGCCCTCTATAGGTCTTCCCATCAGCCCCAGCCAGCTCAGCTAGGAATGATGGGAGTTGTAGTCCAAAACCTCCTGAGGCTACCAGGTTGTGGAAGGTTGTCCTAGACCAGGCTTCCTCAACCTCGGCCCTCCAGATGTTTTGAGACTACGGTTTCCATCATCGCTGACCACTGGTCTTGTTAGCTAGGGATCATCGGAGTTGTAGGCCAAAAACACCTGGAGGGCCGAGGTTGAGGAAGCCTGTCCTAGACCATGTCGATTTAGCATCGGCTTTCATCAGAGGCTCAGGATATACCTTCAGCAGAATCAACTGGTGAAGTCTTTCTTTGACTGTAACATCTCAGGCTGATGGTTAGTTGGATTACTCCCTCCTCAACCAAGCCCAAACCACCTCCAAAAGCTTGCTGAATGTCGCATAGCATGTCAGGGGCCTTTTCTCCCTGAAAGGCTAGATTTTTATATGTGTGGAGTTTTTCCCATGGGGTACAATTCAAACACTCAACACACTCACACACTGCAGCTTGAAATAATGTCTTTCAAGTACGGTGGTACTTCGGGTTACATACTCTTCAGGTTACATACGCTTCAGGTTACAGACTCCGCTAACCCAGAAATAGTACCTTGGGTTAAGAACTTTGCTTCAGGATGAGAACAGAAATTGTGCTCCGGGCTGCGCGGCGGTAGCAGAAGGCCCCCATTAGCTAAAGTGGTGCTTCAGGTTAAGAACAGTTTCAGGTTAAGAACGGACCTCTGGAACGAATTAAGTACTTAACCCGAGGTACCACTGTATAACTTTACCACCTGAGTCTCCTGAATGTATGTGGCATGTTCTGTTTGTACCTGGAATCTGTTCTCAGAAGGTACTTTACCTAAAGGTACATTAGCTTAATACTACTTCGATTCTCAAGGCTTCACAATGAATTATGGGAACTGTAGCTTAGTGAGGATGCTCAAAACTAGGAAGAAGGGGTGGCTGATCTGTCTATATCTGTACTGTGGGTGTGTCCATTGTCTCATCAAAAAACTTGCACTGTTTGATTTAAAATGCAAACGTCTTGTGCAACTATTCTTCTGCAGTAAGCGGGCTCGACTTTTTGACAGATGTTTTGGTTCCTTCACAATGCCATCATTAGAACATAAAGTGGTTTCGGCACAGGAGAATGACCTGTGAATCAGAAAGATTCAAATCTTATCCCTGCCAAAAACTTGCTAGGTGATCCAGCCTCTTTCTCTCAGCCTTTCTCCACTCCCTACACATGGGAATAGGGTGGTATACAAATTTAATAAAGAAGAAGAAGAAGAAATGATCTGCAATATGGGGATAATAATACTGGCCTATGTTACAAGGTTGTTGCAAAAATTGAAAAAAAGATAAAATTTATGGGTGGATGAATTGTTTTCACCTATGTTTACCCATAATTCTGCCTCATTACCTTCCAATATTTATACAGTATATATTTTTTAATTTTTAAAAGACCTATCTCATACTACATATTTTTACACGATTCCGCAAGATTACATGCATTTTGTGCATATGTTTCCACATATTCAACAATACTGGTCTAATGTGCAAGTTGTAAAAAAGTTTGGTGAAGCAGAATACATTATTCCATTTGGGTGGGCAAGATGTGTGTGTGTGTGTACATTTAAAAGGTAAACGTAAAGGACCCCTGACAGTTAAGTCCAGTCACAGATGACTCTGGGCTTGCAGCACTCATCTCGCTTTACAGGCCGAGGGAGCCGGCGTTTGTCTGCAGACAGTTTCTCCGGGTCATGTGGCCAGCATGACTAAGCCGCTTCTGGTGAAACCAGAGCAGCGCACAAAAACGCCATTTACCTTCCTGCCAAAGCGGTACCTATTTATCTACTTGCACTTTGACATGCTTTCGAACTGCTAGGTTGGCAGGAGCTGGGACCGAGCAACGGGAGCTCACTCCATCGCGGGGATTCAAACTGCCGACCTTCTGATCGGCAAGCCCAAGAGGCTCAGTGGTTTAGACCACAGTGCCACCCGCGTCCCGTGTGTACATTTAAAGAGCCACGAACAGTGTTCTTGCATTCAACGAACTCCAGAATCTGGTGGATCACAAATTCTGTTTCACGGGCAGGTTGTGCGCAGTGGAGTGGAGAGAGATCAGGTAACTTCATCTTTGGAATTCACAAGGATCTGATTTCTAAAGCAATCTTTCCTCTGTGTCCTTGGTGCCTGGCCATATCTTCTCCTCACTTTCGCTTCTGCTCCCTTGGTGTGAATACCACTACAAGGCATGCTCAGCTCTGAAGGCACATGACACAACCAGCTCGCCTTGAGCTAACAGTGTCTGGAGCTGGTTTGCAAACGCTGCCTGCAAAATGTTACATTAAAATGTGTCTATCTGCATATTTTCACGTGTGTGCTCTTAAACGAGCAGCCACAGGGGGATCTCTGATCCTGTGCAGGACAGGGAGAAAAGGCTAAAAATAAATAAAAGCCTCAGACCATTCCTTTCCCAGTCTAGATTGGGCTCCCTCCCATTTGTAGTTATTCTTCTGAAACACAGGCATATTCAGTTATGGCTCTAATGCAACATGGGGTTTTGGCCATTTGTCACCATTGGCTGCTGTATCTAAAAAGTGTAGGACATTTTTGTCTGTTACAATGGTATGTATTTTTGTGTTTTTATATTGTAAACGGCCCTGTGATCCTCGGGTGAAGGGCGGTATAGAAACTTAATAAATAAGTAAGAAAATGAACCTAAGAGTAGCCATATTTGGGCATTCAGGTATTACATGCAAGAACTGTTTGAGGATACCACAGACGAGTGAATCTGACATTTTCAGTTTCTCCCTGAGACTTCCAGTCTTAAGTTCAGTTTTCCGCATCACACTTCCATCCATGCTTTCTGTACACATTATTTGGCTGGAGTACATCGGCACCGCAAAATTCGAAGAAGAGTAAACGTTGATTTATGGCTGTGTTTTGCTTTGCGTATTTTTTTCAGAAACTGCAAACTGGGCAGCCTCGCTTTGAATTTCTTCCCCCCTCCTAGAGGATGCTGCCAGCTCCATCACCTCTTCCCCCACCCAGGTCCTTCATAGGTGGAAAGGCAAATTTCTGATGTTGGGCCACTTCCAGTACTCATGGAAGTTTCCTGTGAAATATATAACCCTGATTATACAGGTTTATAAGTGTGGGGAGGAACCTCTACGAATACAGAAAGCTCCATGCTTCACCCACCAATTAATGTGTGGGGAGGTGTCCTCCAATTAAAAGTGTAGGGGCAGGGCAGACGAAAAGAAAGTGGGGTACCAACACCAACAGAAGGCGTTGCGGCAGACCTGTACCCAGTCTCCCTAACATAATTTCAGATAATAAAATAAAAATTTGCTCCTGGCGCACCATTTTTTTAATTGATAAAAAACACATTGGGAAACTAGAAGAAACAACTCGTCCTTGATTTCCAACAGAGAACACAACTACTTTACAACATGATCATGGGATCATATTATAAAGTATAAAAACAATGTTTTTTTACTTTATATTATGTTTTAATATAAGAACATGCATCATTCCCATAATATAATTGTAAGTGAGCCTCTTACATGCGTACCTTAAGTATGTACCTCAGTTTCGAGCGTCTTGCAAGCCAAACGTTTTGAAAACCTGGAAGTAGACGCTTCTGTTTTTGAATGCGCTTTGGAAGTCAAACAGCTTCTGCTGCGTTTTTTGTCAATGTTCTCCATTGACTTTGGAGAATGCCCTTTGCGGCTCGGTTGTTGAACATTCCGGAAGTCGAAGGGTCTTCAGGAATGGATTACATTCGACAACCGAGGTACCACTGTATACAAACTCAATGAGAGCTGTGAGCTTGTTTTTGCTGGGTAATTTGTCCTCAATATCACTTGATGTCCTTGCTGTCATCATATCTATATTATGCAAATTATACACACACACAAACACACCAGACCCTCCAAATGTCCCTATTTTCCAGGGACACTCCCAGATTTATAGTCCTGATTTCTGATTTCATCCCAGAATATTCTGCTTTTACTTAGGACGGCTCTGTTTTCATTGGAGAAGCGTTGGGGTGTCTGTGCTACAGTACTACACTATAGTGTACTGAAATGTTTAAATGTTTCTTTGATTGTCCTTGAATCTTCCCACCATACTTGTCATCCTCTCCCACTACACCAGTGTGGCGAACCCATACCCTTTGAGAACAACTGCTCTAAGCATATGTTGTTGTTGTTTAGTTGTTTAGTCGTGTCCGACTCTTCGTGACCCCATGGACCAGAGCACACCAGGCACTCCTGTCTTCCACTGCCTCCCGCAGTTTGGTCAAACTCATGCTGGTAGCTTCGAGAACACTGTCCAACCATCTTGTCCTCTGTCATCCCCTTCTCCTTGTGCCCTCCATCTTTCCCAACATCAGGGTCTTTTCCAGGGAGTCTTCTCTTCTCATGGGGTGGCCAAAGTATTGGAGTCTCAGGTTCAGGATCTGTCCTTCCACTGAGCACTCAGGGCTGATTTCCTTCAGAATGGATCGGTTTGATCTTCTTGCAGTCTGTGGGACTCTCAAGAGTCTCCTCCAGAACCATAATTCAAAAGCGTCGATTCTTTGGTGATCAGCCTTCTTTATGGTCCAGCTCTCACTTCCATACATCACTACTGGGAAAACCATAGCTTTAACTAGTTAAAGCTCTAAGCATATACACAGTTGCTTTTCTTCCACCAACCCCAGTCTACGAAAGGCTTCCCAAATCAGCACGGATGACTCCCAGGCCAGCTTGAGGCCAGAACATTTCTCCTTTTCAGAATGAAGGGATGTTGCCTGAGGCTGAAGGGCTGCTTGTGATCTGAGGCAGCTCTTGCACCCAGTAACGCTAGTGCAAATGAACGTAATTCCTCCCCTCACCCACACCTGGAAAGTCTCTCAGTCAAGCCCAACCAAAACTGATGCTTGCTCTGAAAAATATCAGAAAGCCCAACTATTGACTCAGGAGTGTCTCTCTCGTGGTTTTCGTATGAATAAATGTTACGTTTGGGGAAAATCAGTGCAGCCTGTCGCCTATTCAGGCTATTCCTGCCAGCTGACAGATCTCTTTTTAAAGAGAATAATGAAATGACAGTGCTCTTTTCCTGCTTCCCTTTTTCTAAAAATCAAACCCGGAGGGAGGGAGGGGAATCATTTTCACCTGAATTAAAGTATCTTTGATCTTTGCATTTCATTGAACTTTTTTTTTTTTTTTTTTTGCTTCAGACAGAATATATTAATAAACACTTTCAAATGGAAAATATTGTTGGGGGGGAAAGGGTCTCTGTTTTATCTTTTTAAGCAGCCAGCTTTGTTGCTAACCTGTCTCTGGTATTCTATCCATTTTCCCTTTTTGTCTTCCTTTTTATGTTGCTGGAAATTAGGTTTTGTTTTTTGTCGTCGTCGTCGTTCCCCCCCCCCCCTTGCCTTTTATGATTTGTGAACTTCCTGGCCATTCTGGGGCCATTTTGTGATATATATATATATATATATATATATATATATATATCCATCCTCTTCTTTGTTTGTTAATTTTGAAGGAAGCAGATGATAAAAGCAAGAACAACAAACAAACGAATGAATGCAATGTTATTTTAATCAGGCCGAATGAAAGAGCAAATCAGAAAGAAGGGATTTTAATCTCAAACCCTCCCCCAGCCCCCAGCCCAAACAAAACTGCCTCATACATCTGTCATGTTTTGGATTAGTGGAACTCTTTTAAGAAGTGGAAGACTTTTTTTTGACGAACTATTGAACATGAGTGACCTCGTTTCCATTCTTGCAATACTCTCATTAATAAGAGTGGAAAGGCCCGAGACATCTGTTAGCTCTCTTTTTAAGAATATTACGTGGGCCCTTACCAACAGCACAAAACAACAAGCAAATCTTCTAAATGGAACAATTGACATAATTTGCCTGCTGGGCGCAAAGAGGGTCTTGTCCATCCTTCTGAAGCGGGGAAAAGCAACTACGCATTTCTTTATGGCCCTCATCACATTCACCAGCCCACAATGCTCACAGGTCTTTGTTAGCACGCTCCTTGAGTATTTTTGACTGGCTGGAATGTCTCCTTGGACCCTGATCTTGCTTGCCTGGATAGGGAGAGGTGTAGGTGTATGGAATCATAAACTGTAGAGTTGGAAAGGACCCCAAGGGTCCTCTAGTCCAACCCTCTGGAATGCAGGAATAATAATAATAATAATTTATTTGTACCCCACCCATCTGGCTGGGTTTCCCCAGCCACTCTGGGCAGCTTCCAACAAAGATGAAAAATACATTAAAATATCACACATTAAAAACTTCCCTGAACAGGGCTGCCTTCAGATGTCTTCTAAATGTTAGGTAGTTGTTTATCTCTTTGACATCTGATGGGAGGGCGTTCCACAGGGAGGGCACCACTACCGAGAAGGCCCTCTGCCTGGTTCCCTGTAACTTGGCTTCTCACAGTGGGGTAACCGCCAGAAGGCCCTTGGTGCTAGACCTCAGTGTCCGGGCAGAACGATGGGGGTGGAGATGCTTCTTCAGGTATACTGGGCCGAGGCCGTTTAGGGCTTTAAAGGTCAGGACCAACACTTTGAATTGTGCTTGGAAACGTACTGGGAGCCAATGTAGGTCTTTCAAGACCGGTGTTATGTGAACTTGGCGGCCGCTCCCAGTCACCAGTCTAGCTGCTGCATTCTGGATTAGTTGTAGTTTCCGGGTCACCTTCAAAGGTAGCCCCACGTAGAGCGCATTGCAGTAGTCCAAGCGGGAGATAACTCAGCTAAAGCATCCAGGACAGATGGCCACCCAACCTCTGCTTAAAATTTTCCAATGAACGAGAGGCCACCATCTCCTGAATGAAACCAGTTCACTGGCTAACAGCTCTTACTGTCAGAAAGTTCTTCCTGATGTTTAGTTGGAATCTCCTGCTAAAACTGGGCAGGGTTACATCTGAGTGAAGTTACATGGCATTGGCAGAATGTTATGGTGCAGACTGTAACACGCCCCTGCTCTGTGGAGAGGGAAAAACTTCTCTCTGCTGG
Source organism: Podarcis pityusensis (assembly GCF_964106645.2). Lineage (NCBI taxonomy): Eukaryota > Metazoa > Chordata > Lepidosauria > Squamata > Lacertidae > Podarcis > Podarcis pityusensis. The sequence continues at coordinate 6,940,418 of NC_138030.1, forward strand.
GTCTCCAACAAGATGGGAGTGCAGACGTTCTCCCCTTCTTGCCCCATACCTTGCAAGAGATGTGGTTGGTGGGAAAGACCTCATTGTTCTTCTCCCCCATCTTCATCAGTCTATCACACTCAGCCTCCATCACCAAATCTCCAGCAGGAAAGGCATTTGGACTAGAAGAGGACTAGAAGAGGTTTATGCTAAAATGAAATGTGCAGTAGAATATTGCACTTTCATTCATTTGCTTTTTTAGACAGGCAGAACTTGGAACGCATCAAGCTGAGCATAGGTGGAGACAGACAGAACAGTACAGTGGTACCTCGGGTTACAAATGCTTCAGGTTACAGACTCCGCTAACCCGGAAGTAGTACCTCGGGTTAAGAACTTTGCTTCAGGATGAGAACAGAAATCGTGCGGTGCGCCAGCAGCGGGAGGCCCCATTAGCTAAAGTGGTGCTTCAGGTTAAGAACAGTTTCAGGTTAAGAACAGACCTCCAGAACGAATTAAGTTCTTAACCAGAGGTACCACTGTACACATCCCCTGCTGAGAGCCTTTTCTAACTCAGTTGTACTCAAACCTTGTTTTAAACGGGCACTCCTCCTCCCTCAGTGTCTCTCTAACTTCTGCCATTTCCCATTGTTTGAAATCACCTTTTTTGTCTTCTCGGTGTTCCTGTTTTACTCAAACCTCTGCTGTTGTTTAAAACCACCATTTTCCTTTCAGTGTCCCTCCACTCCCAATTTATTCAAACATCTGGCACTGTTTAATACAGCCTCTATTTCCCCCTTTCAATGTTGCTCCTTCCTTACTGTACTCAAACTAGTTCCTCTTCCATTCCCCAGCTGCCTCATGTGACAAAGATTGAGGTTACATATTCTGTAGTGTGAAGCTACCCTACTCAAGCATATGTTGTTTAAAATCTCAACTTTCCTCTCAGTTTTCTCCATCTCTGGTGTTATGTACTGAAATTCTCACCCTGGGCCAGCAGGGGGATATTGTAGATAGTTTTCACTCAGGTCTGCATATGCAAATAAGGAATTGAAAGTGACGTTCAGTGATTGGATAGTTACAGAAAGTTGTTACTGTTGCTTTGTAGTTGAGCTCTATATAAGCAGGTTGGCTGAACCCTTCAGTTCAGTTCTGTTCTGGCCTGTGAATAAACAAGAGCTGTCTGAAGAATCGCTGTGTCGTCTGATATGTTCACCCACAACTTAACACCTGGTTTACTCAAACTTCTGCCATGATTTTAAACAACCATGTTCCCCCTGTCAGCATCCCTCCATTGCCGCTTCCATGGCACAGCTGCTGTTGTTGTTCAACCTGCCTACTCTTTTGCTCCCCTACCTTTTGTTCTCCACCATGACTTCATGCAAATCCCATTTGTAGCGATGCAACACTACAAATCCCCCAATGAGGGCTGTGCGATGACAGCCTTACATATATATATATATATATTTATGTAGGAAGCAATTGCATTTTCTCATGTGGTTTTGAGGAGGAATCATGGGCTCGCAGGTCAAATTGATCTATGCCCCTTGCAGAGGCTGGACTGAAAATGAACTATCAAGTATCGCAGTGCCGTTGTATAAGTCCGTATATTGTGTGGCCTGGTTTTATTCTTTGTACATTTGTGGCCACCCTAGTTCAAAGACAATATCACAGAGCTGCAAAAGGAAGGAAGAATGGGGAGAACTTAAATGATCAAAGGGATGGAACACTTTCCTTTTGAAGAAAAGCTAAACGGTTGGGGATTTTTAGTGAGAGGAGGGACAGCTGGGGAAGCAAGGGATGGAAATTTATGAATGATGCAGGGAGAGTGAACTGAGAGATTCTCTCACAATACTAAAACAGTGTTAGGGAACCTGAGCTCTCCAGATGTTGTTAGAGTAACTCCCATCAGCCCCAGGCAAGTGGTCAAGGCCATGGGAGCTGTAGTCCAGCAACTTCTAGACAGCCAAAGGTTCTTAATCGCTGTACTAGAAGTCATATGGGACATGGGTGGCACTGTGGTCTAAACCACTGAGCCTCTTGGGCTTGCTGATCAGAAGGTCGGTGGTTCGAATCCCCGTGACGGAGTGAGCTCCCATTGCTCTTTCCCAGCTCCTGCCAACCTAGCAGTTCAAAAGCACACCAGTGCAAGTAGATAAATAGGTACCACTGCGGCGGAAAGGTAAATGGCATTTCCGTGCACTCTGATTTCCGTCACGGTGTCCTGTTGCACCAGAAGCGGTTTAGTCATGCTGACCACATGACCCGGAAAGCTGTCTGTGGACAAACGCCAGGTCCCTCGGCCTGAAAGCGAGATGAGCGCTGCAACCCCATAGTCGCCTTTGTCTGGACTTAACTGTCCAGGGGTCCTTTACTTTTACCTTTACTAGAAGTCATCCTGGAAAACTGGCTGTATTTTCAGGATAGCAATAAGGAACTGCTTGCTCACAAAACACAAGAGTTAATGTATGTAATTCTTTGCCACATGATGTCGTAGTGGTTGCTGAGCAAGCACAGATGCTTTTAAAAAGAAATTAGAAAACGGAGTTATCAATTTCTGTTAGCTACGATAGGTGAAAATGGATTCTCCTTATTCAGAAATATATCCGATTATCAGTTGCATAGAGCAAAGAACAGAGGACAGCTTTATATCCCTGCTTGTTGGAAGCCAACTGTTGTTACATGTTTATTTGTTTTGTTTAAAATTATTAATAAACCACTTAATCAAAGAGCTCTCATAGAATCATAGAATCATAGAGTTGGAAGAGACCACAAGGGCCATCGAGTCCAACCCCCTGCCAAGCAGGAAACACCATCAGAGCACTCCTGACATATGGTTGTCAAGCCTCTGCTTAAAGACCTCCAAAGAAGGAGACTCCACCACACTCCTTGGCAGCAAATTCCAATGTCGAACAGCTCTTACTGTCAGGAAGTTCTTCCTAATGTTTAGGTGGAATCTTCTTTCTTGTAGTTTGGATCCATTGCTCCGTGTCCGCTTCTCTGGAGCAGCAGAAAACAACCTTTCTCCCTCCTCTATGTGACATCCTTTTATATATTTGAACATGGCTAGCATATCACCCCTTAACCTCCTCTTCTCCAGGCTAAACATGCCCAGCTCCCTTAGCCGTTCCTCATAAGGCATCGTTTCCAGGCCTTTGACCATTTTGGTTGCCCTCCTCTGGACACGTTCCAGTTTGTCAGTGTCCTTCTTGAACTGTGGTGCCCAGAACTGGACACAGTACTCCAGGTGAGGTCTGACCAGAGCAGAATACAGTGGCACTATTACTTCCCTTGATCTAGATGCTATACTCTTATTGATGCAGCCCAGAATTGCATTGGCTTTTTTAGCTGCCGCGTCACACTGTTGGCTCATGTCAAGTTTGTGGTCAACCAAGACTCCTAGATCCTTTTCACATGTACTGCTCTCAAGCCAGGTGTCACCCATCTTGTATTTGTGCCTCTCATTTTTTTTGCCCAAGTGCAATACTTTAAGCTCTCTAAGCAGTGCACATGATAAAATATAGACTAAACATGGCTAAAATCCACAGAACGTTTAAAATGTGTTTAAAATAATTGTCAGCAAAACACAGATTAAAATCGGTAAGATTTTTTAAAGCAAATAGATTTGAGCTGTATCCAATGCTTGTCCCACTGTGAATGGGGTTAGTGAAATGAATGAACATGACTAGCCTAGGTACATTAATTCCAATAGGTCTACTTTGAGTAAATCTTAGTTGGACTTACTAAAACTATGTCTGGGTAGGCTTCATGAAACAATAAAGAAAAGGTTTCAGCAGACATCTCAAACAATATAAAGAGGTTATCTTACTAATGTCAATAGGCAGGGAGTTCAAAGCACACTTTCTGCCCAGTGAAGATACTGACTCCTCACAAATGTGGGACAAACATTATGTGGCACTTGTAGAAGTGCAAATTCTACATATCCCTTGCAAGCATCTGCAAGGCAGCCCTGATGCCCTTTATCTTTTTTTTAAAAATAACTAAATAGCTTTGAGAGGTGGGAACTGGCATCAGACAAGCACCAATTAAGGAATTGCTCAATTCTTTTCATGTTTGCAGCATCTCATCCCTAAAGTATCCCTCAAACTGCAGGTGTTTTACCACTGAACCATGGCCCATCCCATGAAACTTGCTAGTATGTGGATGAGTTTTGAGCTGGAGGTGAGGCATGGTGGAAAACATGGGGCTGTGGATTCACAACCTTGTTAAAGTCACATGTTTCCTAACTTCAGGTTTGGTTGCTGCAGGATGAGGTGGGGAGGGAATCATAGAATCAAAGAATTGTAGGGTTGGAATGGACCTGAAGGGTTATTTCGTCCAACATCCTGCAAGGCAGGAATCTCAGCTAAAGCATCCGTGACAGATGGCCATCCCAACCTCTGCTTGAAACCAGGCAGAGAGCCTTCTCGGTGGTGGCACCCTCCCTGTGGAACACCCTCCCTTCAGATGTCAAGGAAATAAGCAACTATCTGACTTTTAGAAGAAACCTGAAGGCTGTCCGTTTGCATTTCTTAGTGCAGAAAATATTGATCTGATGTGTAGAGATCTTTCCCATTCTCATTGATTCAAGAGGGTTCTGGAAGCCTCTCTGTGTGAAAGAAACAAGCAGAAGGTTCGTGGTGTTTGGGTTGTTCCTTCAGAGAAGCGGAATACAGCTGGCTTAAACTGGTTCTGTTATCTCTTTCCATCAAGGTCATGCTGACTATGACAATAAGGCCAGAAGGAGTCTGAGTTTCACTTTCTCTTTCTATCTCTTTTCCTTCTGGTGTGGTGTTCTGTACCTAGTACAGTGGTGCCTCGCAAGACGAAATTAATCCGTTCCACGAGTCTCTTCGTCTTGTGCTTTTTTCGTCTTGCGAAGCACGGCTATTAGCGGCTTAGCGGCTTTAAGAAAAAGGAAACAAACTCGCAAGAACTCGCAAGACGTTTCGTCTTGCGAAGCAAGCCCATAGGGAAATTCGTCTTGCGGAACGACTCAAAAAACAGAAAACTCTTTCGTCTAGCGAGTTTTTCGTCTTGCGAGGCATTCGTCTTGCGGGGCACCACTGTATGCTTAATGCACTGTATTGAGGTTTAGACTTATTATAAGTTATTGTAAGTTTAAGTTAAGTCTGCTGCAACTGGATTTCTTATGGACAGTGCCAATCCTGAGTGTTTTTGATCTGTGACCATGATGCTCATTTGCCTTCAGTAGCAGTAAAGCTCTGCTGGATGAAATTAATTGCCTCTGGTCTGTGTGTGTGTGTGTGTGTGTGTGTGTGTTGGAATCCTGCAACGTGTTTAAGTTTTTACTCTGCTAAATATGCGTTGGAGTGCTGCTCTGGATGAGTAGAATTCCATGACAAAGGCAGCCCTGTTTAGGGAAGCTTTTAAGGTCTGATGTATTTGCTACATTTTTGGATATGTTGTAAGCCGCCCAGAGGAGTTGCTGTTGTTGTTGTTGTTACCAAAGAGGAAGGAGAGTCTACCACCTCCCGAGGGAGATCGTTCCACTATTACTTTCAGAAAGTTCTTCCTGATGTAAACAAGGAATATTCCGTATCGTAACTTGAAGCCATTGGTTCGGATCCTACCCTCTGGAGCATGAGAAAGCAAGCTTGCTCCATCTTCCATGGGACAGCCCTTCAGATATTTGAAGATGGCTGTCATATCTCCTCTCAGTCTCCTCTTTTCCTGCCTAAACATAACCAAATCCTTCAACCATTCCTCATAGGGATTTGTTTCCAAGAAGAAATGAAGGAATGCAGTGCACGATGGCACCACCTCATGCATTTCACCTAGGTAAACACTGCAGGAAAAAGGAGGGGAACCAGGCAAGCGGTTTTCCACTTTGGTGCTAACCCGCTGTCCATTAGGGGAAGGACCTAAGCTCAGCAGTAGACCATCTGATTTGCTTGCAGAAGGTCCCACGTTCAGTACTCAGCCCCTCCACAAAGGGCTGCAGAATTCTCCCACCTGAGACTCCTGAAGAGCTGCCTCTAGCCCAGGGGTCAGCAAGGTTTAACTCGCCTGGGCCGGTTCACTCCAGCGGAAATCCCTCCATGGGCCGGATTGTGTGCATGCGAGAGCACATGCACCCGCGATTTCCGGTGTCAGCGTCTACACAGACGCAATTTCAGGCGCCACAGAAGTGAGTCCCAATGCCACACGGTGCCAGTTTAGCACAGCGTGCGGGGACTCACCAAGCAGGCGGCTCGGTTCAGGGTGGCTTGTGCACCGGCTAAACAACCCCATGGGCTGCTTGTGGCCCATGAGCCTTAGGTTGCCTACCCCTGCTCTAGCCAGTGCAGACAGTACTGCGGCAGATGGACCGTTGTCACATCCAATTCCATTCCATGATGTGACAGCTATGATACGCTATGCACTTTTAAAATGTGGGTGGGGGGGCTATTGGGTTGTTTTCATTTTGATTATGTATTTTGTGGTTTTATATTTTGATTTTATTCTGTAAACTGCCCTGAGATCTCCGGGTATAGGGTGGTATATTATTATTATTATTATTATTATTATTAGACTTGCCATTAGACTTTACGCAAACTCTGTGTCTTTTAAAATAATGTTTCCACCAGGTCTTGGGCTCTGGGGTTGGGGGCTTGCCAAACATATGTTGACACTAGGTTTGTGTGTGTGTGTCTAATTTAGTCGCTAGTTGGTCAAGGTAGTGGATGTGAGTCATCTGTGGAGGATAATTGAATGGTTGCACCGTAGCTGTTGATGAGCGGGGAGAGGGGGGAAACGGGGAGGGGAGAGACTGGAAAATGACCTTGATTTGTATGTATGCTTTGTGGGGATAATAACACAGAGGAAACAACCAGCATGGCTTCGACCCCCCAAGGAAAGAGCCACGCGCACTGCAGATTCCTTGCAGAAAGGAACAGCTTTCCTTATTAACAGGGCTATATCATTTTAAGGAAAAGGTTGCTGTCAAACACATTTTTTGCATCTTGTTTCGGTATGCCGGGTAAAATATTAACGAAAGCCTGCGAAGACAAAGTTGTGGTGTGAAAGAGGAACAGCGGGGAGGAGGCAGATGGTGCCAGCACGCCGGCAAAATCCCAAACACGGACGGTTTCCCCCCCCCCCCACCTCTTATTTTCAGAAGAATAAAAATTCAAAGCACCTCTGGCATTCTCTGGTCCAGTGCCTGACCTCATGGGTGGAATTTCACCCAGATGAGGAGAGTATTAAGTGAAACACCCCGATATAGTTTTGTTTTTGTTTTTTCCTGCAAGGTTAGAAACAAGGTTTTCATGTAATTTCCCCAGGATTTCAATTATTAGCTTCTAATTAGACTGTGTTTGCCAGGTGCGGTCTTCAGGTGGTTACATTGGTTGTATGCCATTATAAGTATTTTTTTAAAGATCTTTTTAAATAATAATGATAAATAATGGAAGCCACTTCACAAATTATTGTTGTGTATAATTATTGCAATTACAATAATTGTATTGTTCATTATGCACACAGCCTCGTTAATGTTACGTGGCATTTGATAAAGGCTCATTAGCAGAAAATAAAATACAAGTCGGCCCCTGCCCTTAGGAGCTTACAATCTAAAACAGATAACGGGGAAGAAGACAGAGGGTTAGGAGAAATTAGGGAGAGCAAATGCAAGGACTTAAATTTGGCTGGGAATGAAAACATTCTAAACAGGAGAAGCAGTTCATACATTTTGTTAGTCAATAAAACGCAAATAAACCCCTCTCTATCACCATCCCAGGCTAATGCTGTGGGAGGTTGTGGACTCCACTTCCTTGGAGATTTTTAAGCAGAAGTTGGATGGCCGTCTGTCATGGATGCTTTAGTTGAGATTTTTGCATTGCAGAGGGTTGGACTAGAGGACCTCAGAGATCCCTGCCAACTCTATAATTCTATGTTCCCCAACGCTCAGGATGGGGAGCAGGCACCTTTTGACGAATCAATTTCCCTCCGCCCACAGCCGTTCCAGGCCAGAGGACATTGCTTTGACATCCTCCTCAGATTCGGAAGACCCATGTCTCTGAGTCCCTGCACCACTCACACAGAACTGTAGCAGGTAATCGCTGCAGAATAAGGCCCTGGCCCTTTTTGGGGCACAGCTTCTCAAAGAGGGTGGAGGGAACAGCAGGATTACTTCAATCAGTCTTCAGAAAACCTTGGCACATTGCAGGAACGACAGCTCCCCTTTCCATTGGTGTGAGAAAGCTCCAGCCTGCTTTCTCGCAGTGCTCTGTCCAAGGTCCTGACCAGAACTGGCTGTAGCTGCCTTGGCCCGGCTGGACCAGACAGGACCGTGGCTTATCTTCAGTTATGCTGCCCTACCAGTTGGTGGAAGGTGCATTCTACTGAGCTAGACAATGGTCCATTCTTCCTCAGCATTGTCTACACAGACTGGAAGTGGCTTTCTACAGTCTCAGACAAGGGGCGTTCCCAGCCCACTTGGAGACTCAAAGGTCTGGAGGCCCATTGGGTTGTCGATATTGCTCTTCAGTCCAGAGGCTGTAAATATGATGAGAATGCCACCACCTCATCAGCTCAGGCTCACAAAACATTTGACCCCTAGGTCACCACCATGATTTATTCAGTCGAGTCCTCCAGCTGCGAATTGTGGCTTGCCAGTCAATCGGCAACCTTCCTGTTCCAGGAAGTCAGCATAAACAGAAAGGCTATTAACTCTCTGGCAAGCCACTTTGCAAGGCTGTTGGGCTGCGCCCGGTCAGGAGTCAAAACCTGGGCAGGCCTGGTCTATTATGATCAAGGCTTGATGGCCAATACTCAGTGAGCAAGGAAGCGAGAAGATGGAGGCAGAGGCTTCTAACTCCAGTGATGTAGACAGGATGCTAAGGACAAAAGCAACTTAGAGATTTCCCCTTACTGTCTAAGGTGATCACTTCTCATGAAATCTCCAGAGATCAAGTGCTTCCTGAGGTCATCCCTGTTTAAAGCTATTCCCCCTCATCCTTTCAAGCCTCCAACCAGCCACTGTACTTTGTTGACACTGCACACTCAAATAAGTAGATAAGGCTCTGGGCAACCTTTATCTGTTAGGTTACTTTGTTCTTATCTACATGGAAGTTTTATACCACTTTATAGCTTCCCCTAATGGACCTTGGGAATTGTAGTTTGCTGAGGAGCAGAGAATTATCATTTGGACCTGTCCAGGCCTCCCATGCAGGACTGCAATGAAAAAAGCAAAAGCCACACCCCCATAGCAGACTCACATTGGTTTCATTGTGGTTTTCTCTTCCTGGGGAATTCCAGGAAATCCACTTTGAGGGTTTGGCCTCTTGTTTATCCTATAGTTAAAGCTATGGTTTTCCCAGTAGTGATGTACGGAAGTGAGAGCTGGACCATAAAGAAGGCTGATTGCCGAAGAATTGATGCTTTTGAATTATGGTGCTGGAGGAGACTCTTGAGAGTCCCATGGACTGCAAGAAGATCAAACCTCTCCATTCTGAAGGAAATCAGCCCTGAGTGCTCACCGGAAGGACAGATCCTGAAGCTGAGGCTCCAATACTTTGGCCACCTCATGAGAAGAGAAGACTCCCTGGAAAAGACCCTGGTGTTGGGAAAGATGGAGGGCACAAGGAGAAGGGGACGACAGAGGATGAGATGGTTGGACAGTGTTCTCGAAGCTACCAACATGAGTTTGACCAAACTGTGGGAGGCAGTGGAAGACAGGAGTGTCTGGCGTGCTCTGGTCCATGGGGTCACGAAGAGTCGGACAGGACTAAATGACTAAACAACAACAACATATCCTACTGATCCACAATGAAAGGACTCGGACACGGGGAAGGAACCTTAGCTCAGCAGCAGAGCATCTGCTTTGCATCAAAAGGTCCCAGGTTCAGTCCCCAGCCTCTCCAGGGGCAACTGGAAGAGACGCCTGCCTGAAACCATGGAGAACCACTGCCAGTCATTGGGCTGGATTGACCAATGGTCTGACTCAGTATAGGGCAGTTTTCCGTGTTCCTGACTTAGCTTGCTGGGGTCCTGAGACAGAGGCAGATTTAGGGGAGCATAACTGGGTTGTCTGCCCTGGGCGCTGAACTGAGAGGGTACTGCACAACAATGACTTAGAATGGAAGATGAGAAGCAGGAGGAGATGAATTTTAGTGCTGCACAGGGTGCCACTGAAATTTGAAATCCCAAAGCCTGCCATTGCCTGATGCTTCCAAGCTGCATTCCAGGTTCCAGGAAGCCAGTAAATTATGCCCTAGAATAATTTTGTGAAGTTGCAGCTCCTATCATGGTTTCCATCAAACCTGCTTGCTGAGCTCAGTGGCAAGACAAGATGAAAGTGAATTGTCTCCTCCTGCTGGAGCCTAGTGCCTTATTTAGTTAAAGTGTTCTCTTCTAGCTTAAGGGGAAAGTCAGGTGCATTTAGCAGACACAGTTTTGCTGAGGCCACATTACAACACTCCCACAGCGAATGTTATTACAAGGTACATGAGATATCTCTGGAGGTGGCTGCATATGTATGGTACTTAAATCCTAAAGTACCATTGGCTTAATCTGCAGGTAACCCAAGAGGGGCTTTTTGATTTGATGCGAGGCGGGGGGAGCCAAGAAATTCCTCAAAAGTGAGATATTTTTATATTGAATAGCTGCGCTCAGTTTGCCAGTCCCTCTGATTCTCCCGCATACGGCATGCTAAGTTTTCTTGTCAAAATATTGAGGTGGGGTTTTCTTTTCTGCATAACACCTACATGCCATTTGCGAGCTATTTCAATGGCAGATTAAGCATCAAGAATTACCAGGAAAGTGACTGAACATAGAATAACAAGCGTAAAAAAAAAACAACCCCTCATTATACAAATATATGCACCACACACATTTGGAACACTCTGTTCAGTTTTAGACACCCTCATCTCAAAAAGAATATCAGTAGGGCTGTGCCAAATGTTCACCCCTTAATATTTTCAGGGTGAACATTGTGCTTTCAAGGGAACCAAAACTGTTCCTGAAAAGCCATTGCATTTTTTTCCCGGGGGTTTGGCATTATTTGCAGCTCCTTATATCATTTGTTTTGTGGCCTGCTGCTGCTTCAGATGCCATTTCCCTCCCCCTCTGATCTCATTACTGGAGGGATCCCAACCAATTAGAGGGCAAAGAATAATTGAATTGTAGAGTTGGAAGGGACCACAACAGTCATCTATTCCAACCCCCTGCAATACAGGAATCTTTTGCCCCAGGTGGGGCTCGAATCCACAACCTGGAAATCAAGAGACTTGTGCTGTACTGACTGAGCTATTTGTGATGGCATCACTGAGGCCAAACATAGCCAAGTTAGTGTGAGTGCCGTGCTTCGTGAACTGGGCACATGGGTGATCCCAACCAGTCAAGGGCAGCTTGCTTCTCTTCTGAGCCAGCAAAGTGCTTTGCAAATTGACTAGGGAGAGGGTCTATTGGAAAGTTCTTTTCTAAGACACGGGGAGAATTGATGCTTTAAAGAGGGTCTCACTGGCACCATCCTTCATGCTCTCTTAGTATCATTTTAGAGAAAAGGTGAGTAGAGAGGAAGACATGAAACAGGTGCATTCAATTGGCATGGTGTAGAAAAGGGGACAGGGTGGCGCTGTGGGTTAAACCACAGAGCCTAGGACTTGCCAATCAGAAGGTTGGGGGTTCGAATCCCCACGATGGGGTGAGCTCCCGTTGTTCGGGCCCTGCTCCTGCCAACCTAGCAGTTTGAAAGCACGCCAGTGCAAGTAGATAAATAGGTACCGCTCCGGCGGGAAGGTAAACGGCGTTTCCGTGCGCTGCTCTGGTTTGCCAGAAGTGGCTTAGTCATGCTGGCCACATGACCCGGAAACTGTACGCTGGCTCCCTTGGTCAATAAAGTGAGATGAGCGGTGCAACCCCACAGTTGGCCACGACTGGACCTAATGGTCAGGGGTCCCTTTACCTAGAAAAGAGGAGAGGGGAAAGTCATTCCCCACCTGTCATAATACCAGAACCAGGGACATTCAAAGAAGCTGAACAGTTAGGAGATTCAGAACAGAGAAAAGAAAACACTTCTCCACACAGCTCATAGTTAATCATGAGATTTGCTCTCAAATGAGGTAGCGATGGCCGCCAAACTTGGATGGCTTTAAAAAGAGGATTGGGCAAGTTGGTGGGATATCAGGCTATCAATGGCTACTTGCCACATGAAGGAGAAGAAGGAGAGCTAGGTTTTTGCTCCACTGTCATAGGCAGTGTGTCTCTGAATACCAGCTGCTGGGAATTGCATTTGAGGAGGAGGAGGAGGAGGAGGAGAAGAGGAGGAGGAGGAGGAGGAGAAGAGGAGGAGGAGGAGAGGAGGAGGAGGAGGAGAGGAGGAGGAGGAGAAGAGGAGGAGGAGGCGGAGGAGGAGGAGAGGAGGAGGAGGAGGAGGAGAAGAGGAGGAGGAGGAGGAGGAGGAGGAGGAGGAGGAGGAGGAGGAGGAGAAGAGGAGGAGGAGGAGGAGGAGGAGGAGGAGGAGGAGGAGGAGGAGGAGTTTGGATTTGATATCCCACTTTATCACTACCCGAAGGAGTCTCAAAGTGGCTAACATTCTCCTTTCCCTTCCTCTCTCACAACAAACACTCTGTGAGGTGAGTGAGGCTGAGAGACTTCAGATAAGTGTGACCAGCCCAAGGTCACCCAGCAGCTGCATGTGGAGGAGCGGGGAAGCAAACCCGGTTCACCAGATTACGAGTCCACCGCTCTTAACCACTACTCCACACTGGCACTGGAGAGTGCTGTTGTTCTCAGCTTGTGGGCTCCTCATGGGCATCTGGTTGGCCACTGTAAGAAAAGGATGCTGGGCTAGATGGGTCTTTGGCCTGATCCAGGAGACTCTTCTCGTGTTCATATGTAAGGTCCTGCTCATCCATTTCATTGGCTGACTTGCGAGTTCTGGTGCTGTATGAGAGCATGAAGTATTTCACTCTTGCAACCTTGGAAATTCTCACATTCAGCCTATGGTGGGCTAGGGCGGGGAAGGGCAGATGAGCTGACATTTTCAGAATTGTGAGTTCTGCGCTAGACCCCAAATTTCCTGCATGCATGGGATAGCATGCTTGGGAGTCAATGGGAGTGTGTGGTGACTCTCCTATTCAGCTGTTCATTATAGAGTCTCTGTGCCTTTGTCACTTGATAAGCCACTATGGGCAGTCACCAGACAAAGTTGTTTTGTTTTAATTGAATAGTCCTGTGACTCAGGCTGCACCAAATCTTTAAGATAGCTAAGCTTTCAATGCAAAAATTGCCCTCCTTGCTGATAAAAAAAAGTTGTGAAATCTCTGCCACCTTTCACTTTTGTGGGCACCTCCTCCCCACCAACCTGCTCCAAGGAATTGTTACCTGAATCTTCTGTTGCCTTGGCACCATTTTATTTCATTTTATTATTTGAAAGGAGAGATGCCCTGAGCTTTTTTTCGGCTCTGTTGCCATGAGCGGATGCACATGTGCATCCACATTAAAATACTTACGTTCCAACCCACTTACTATGTGCTGACATGCATATATACATCTGGCTTAAAAGGACACATGCAATTTGCAGATTATTATTATTTTCAACAAAAATAATACTCTTTTTGAAGACTCCTTGTTGTCTGATGTAGTACACGCTATGAACATCTGGACTGTTCTTGTACAAATCTACACATGACCCCGCAAAGATTTTCAGTGCATTCTGAATGCTGCCACCATCACCAAAAGCATTGTGGCTTGGCGTTTTAAAAGGAGCACAAAAAGAATTCCAGAACACACTGTTCTCACCTCAGCCTGGCTTGGTAAAATGGATGGTTTCTCTTTAAAAGGCAACCAGCTTCTGCTATTGCTTTGTTTCCTTGTTTCTTCCATCATTTGAACTCTTCCCTTTCAGGACCAAATGGGATCTCTCTAAGCCCCTTCTGAGAGACTCCCTACAGCAAGCTAAAGGCATCCTGAATGCTTCTGACTTTGCCAGCAGGATGCTGCAGGCAACATGTGATTCGTGTGACTTGCCTTCCTCTTCCCAGCTTCTGCCAAAATAAAAAAATCACAGCCATTAGCTTATTATCTTACTGTCAAAATTATCTTTACTATCCAACATTTAAGAGTCCTTTGTGGTGCCCCCCTCCATTTATGACTTTGGGGGACTTCAGTATTTGCTACAGAAGGTCCCTGGGGGACTGTCGAGCCGAAATAAAGAGGATGGACAAGAAGTTCCTTTGTAAAAGACAAGGGCAGGTGATTACTCATTTATTGACTCAGCACCGTCCATGTGCATGGTGCTTTACAGCACGACAACAAAAGGACAGGTCCCTGCCCCAAGGAAGTTCCAGGCTAAACCTCAGCACAAGGGAGACAGCAGAGGGAAGGATAAACAGAGAAGCAAGACTAAGAACTTGGGTTCAGTCAAGATCAATGGACCACAGCTCAATGGTAGAACGTCTGCTTTGGATGCAAAAGCTCCCATGTTCAAGCCCTGCCAGCTCCAGTTAGGGCAGGGAAGGATTTCCACCTGAAACCATGAAAACCCAGTCGGTGTACTGAGCAAAGTGGACAAAAGTTCTGACTTGGCAACAAGGCAGCTTTGGGTGTCATTCCTATTTTCACTTGCATGTACTTAGGCCTGCTCTTGTCAAATGGTTCCTTAATCATACCCAGAAACCAAAAATCTGGGTAATTGAGTTGCGGCGGTGGTGGCAATTCAGTCTTTTATTTTCTTCCATTTTCTCTTTTTGAAATATTTACATTGCACCTTTCAAACTCGCAGTGAGACAGACAAGGCAAGGAGTAACATGTCAATTTTAAAAAACAAATAAGCATACAGTAGAAGAAAAACAAAGCGAAATAACAGAAGCAGGTGGGTCGGTTTCATAATATTCAACAGTAGGAATTTAGGAGCTGGACAAATCACAAAGAGCAGCTGGAATAAAAGAGTTTTCGTCTGGCAACCAAAGACTTTGAGGATAAAAGTGCTTGCCTGTTTTGCCTTCTATCTTGGCTTCTACAAATGCTGTTGTTGTTGTTGTTATTGTTGTTGTTATTATTATTATTGATTTAAATTGTATACCACCCTTCATCTGAAGATCACAGGGTGTTTCACAACATGAAAATACGAAAAAACCAACACAAAATACATAATAAAATAAAAGCAAAACAAGCCAATAGCCTACCTCCCATGGACAATCTTAGAAGGTCATAGAATTAAATTAATTGGTAGCCAATGGAGTCGGGCCAAGATCTGTGTAATATGCTCAAACTGTCTTGTCCCGGTGAGCAACCTCAAAAACGCCCACTTTTTCTTTAAAGCAAACTTGGGATCTAGGGGTCAGGATCAGGAGAAGCCCCAGAACAGCACTGAAGGGGAGGGGAGATTGTCGCATCTGGCAAGCAGAACTTCATGCACGATGGAGCCATCAACAGAGCATGACGCTGTATTCCACCCCATGTGCTTATATGCATGTACTTTGTTCCGCTGGCGTGTGGGCATGCGCATTCCTGCCATCTAGGAAAGAGCGTTGTCAGAGGGCACCAGGAAGTGTTAAACCACCCCAAGGGGGTTTTCTTTTTGCTTATTTCAGAGTGATTTCGCCTCCTCATTATGCCTTATTGCTTCTGTCTCTTTGGCTCGGCGTGACACACATTTTGTGTCAAGTTTTCACTTCTCATATGACAAAAGGAAGGACGGACTTAATATTAGGATGACAAGCTGGCACTGCCAAAGGATCCCTCTTAGTCATCGCATCCCAAGTCAACAGATCCCATTAGCTAGCTAGCTCCTTAGCTGCCGCCTTGCACGGATGTTCTAAGTTTTAATGACAGATTTGGCAAGGCACAGAGAGATCCATGCAGTAAACCCCATTGGTCTGGGCTGCAGGCCTCTGCATTTTTGCTCAGAAGTATATCCTGTTCCTTCACAGAGCTGGTGGGGAGAATGGGGGGGGGGAGAGAGAGACAAAGGACTTTCTGTATCCCTTTGGCCTCGCTTTCCCTTGCAATTCCTCATAGGTTTCCTTCCAGCTTGTTAATGAAATTAATGATCTACTACTTCACAGGGTTGCTGGGGACAAGCGCATGAGACAATTCCTCTAGAAGACTTTGCGGACTATGTGCTCAAGGGAAAGGGCAAGTAATCAAAGCTGCCCATTCTGTGTAGATTGTGTAGAGAAGGCTGGATAGCTCCATGGTAGGAAGAGTTTGATTTGCATGCAGAAGGTCCCTGGCATCTCCAGGGAGTCTGGGAGAGACTCCTACCTGAAACCCCGATTCCTATATAGCATGCACATTGTATGGGACACAGGTGCGCTGTGGTCTAAACCACTGAGCCTCTTAGGCTTGTTGATCAGAAGGTCGGCGGTTCAAATCCCCATGACGGAGTGAGCTCCCATTGCTCTGTCCTGCCAACTTAGGAATTCGAAAGCACACCAGTACAAGTAGATAAGTAGGTACCACTGCGGCAGAAAGTTAAACAATGTTTCCGTGCACTCTGGTTTCCATCACAGTGTCTCGTTGCGCCAGAAGTGGTTTAGTCATGCTGGCCACATGACCTGGAAAGCTGTCTGTGGTCAAACGCCGGGTCTCCTGGCCTAAAAGCGAGATGGGTACCACAATGCCATAGTCACCTTTGACTGGACTTAACCGTCCAGGGGTCCTTTACATTTACCTTTACTAGAAGTCATCCTGGAAAACTGGCTGTATTTTCAGGATAGGAATAAGGAACTGCTTGCTCACAAAACACAAGAGTTAATGTATGTCATTCTTTGCCACATGATGTCGTGGTGGTTCTGAGCAAGCACAGATGCTTTTAAAAAGAAATTAGACTTAACCATCCAGGGGTCCTTGACTTTACTTTTTACTTATACACATTGTGCATTGAAAGCACGTTGAAAGGCCATTTCCCCACCCCAAGAATCCTGGGATCTGTAGCTTGTTAATGGTGCTGTGAACCGTAGTTCTATGAGGGGTAAACTACAGTATTAATGTGTACGCAGCCTATGCTACTTTTGCAAAATGGCCAGAGAGAACAAAACCTATGGAACTGCAGGCTCGGATTGTTTTCGTTTTAGTCTCCTCTTCTAAATGAAATGCAGGGAAAGCAGGAGTATATTGACGCCCGCATGCGCCTTCCACAGCTGACGGTGCCACGGTCTCCATCCCTGTCTTTTGCCACTTAAACTTGGGTGCTTTTCATAGCCAAGTTTTAAAAAGTCAAGTGTGAATTGGCCCTCTGGTACATTTATGCGCATCGGGGTGGGGGAGGAATGATGGGCTGTTGCTTCGCTCGCCTTGTTATTTCATCCCAATTTGACTCTCATACCACCTTCTGTCTTCAATAAAAGGCAAAGATGCAAAGCGTGTCCCTTAATCTCCAAAACAGCAGCTCACCGCTGAGAAAATGATATAGATGCAACTTCCAGCTTCATACACTTTCTTTTCCATTTATATGCAAATGCCGACCTTTCACCCAGGCTGTCTCAAAGAAGTATTTCCTTAAAAATGCAAATGGCATGTTTCAGGCAGTTGCTCCGGCTGAGGCTTTCTTATGGTATTATTACTATTATTATTTCTCGCAACCTTGCCGGCGCTGGGGAAAAAACCCCGCACCTGCTGAACTGCACCCTGGTAGTCTTTTACTTCCGCATCCTAGATTCAAGGCTGCCCAATGAGGAGCAGAAGGGGGTGTAGAGGAGATGCAGGGACACAGTGAATTTGGGGATCAGGTAACCCTTACAGTTGTACAGACTGGTGAAGACCCAGCATGGAAGTGGCAAGTCAGCTCTCAAGGCTTCAGGAAATACTCAGTGCATGTAGTTGTGAGATGTGTGCAATGAATTTCTGAATCACCCATATTTTTATTACAGTGGTACCTTGGGTTACATGCGCTTCAGGTTACAGACGCTTCAGGTTACAGACTCCGCTAACCCAGAAATAGTACCTCTGGTTAAGAACTTTGCTTCAGGATGAGAACAGAAATCGGGCTCCGGCGGCGCAGCAGCAGCAGGAGGCCCCATTAGCTAAAGTGGTGCTTCAGGTTAAGAACAGTTTCAGGTTAAGAACGGACCTCCAGAACGAATTAAGTACTTAACCCGAGGTACCACTGTAGTTCTTTATTTAAATGAATTTATGTTATTATTATATTGTCTGTCGTTCCGCATCAGCAACAACAGTCCCTGTGAAGAGCATTTTCATTCGTATTCGTGTGTGTGTGTGTCTTCACAGCGGAAGATATAGGGCAAATCCCAGTGCCTGAGCTAACTTTTGCTGGAAGAGAGTCTGACGGCATCCGCCCATGAGTCCTCAAACAATTCAGATGCAATTTTTTCTCATCCTCTAACAAAAATATGTACCTTGTCTCTAAGATCAGCTTCCATACTTAAGAACTAGGAAGCAGTCAAGGTAACGTTTAAAAAGGGATCCTGGCAATTATGGGCCAGTTAGCTTAATGTCTGCCCTGGAATGACTGGTGGAAATGGATAAAATAACCAAACATATAGAAGAACAAGGCTTGCTGAAGCAGAGCCAGCGTGGCTTCTGCAATGGCAAATCCTGTTTCATAGACATAGGCATTATTCGAGATTGTCAACAAGCATATAGGTAGAAGTGATCCAGTTGACACAGTGGGACTTTCAAAACCTTTCAGTAATGTACCTCACTAAAGGTTTCTGTGTGAGCTTAGCGGTCATATATATTCTTGTAGAAAGACGTGAGACAATCTCTGCCTGCAGACTCACAGTAGAATGGGCAAGATAAGAAGAGGTTGCTGGATCAGGCCAATGACCGATCTAGTCCAGCGTCCTGTTCTCACAGTGGCCAACCAAATGCCTGTGAGAAGCCCATAAGCAAGACCCAAGCGCAGGAACAATCTCCCTGCCTGCAGTTTCCAACAACTGCTGTCACAAGACATGCTGCCTCCAACAGTTCAAGTAGAACATAGGTAAAGGTAAAGGGACCCCTGACCATTAGGTCCAGTCGTGGCCGACTCTGGGGTTGCGCTGCTCATCTCGCTTTATTGGCCAAGGGAGCTGGCGTACAGCTTCCAGGTCATGTGGCCAGCATGACTAAGCCACTTCTGGCGAACCAGAGCAGCGCACGGAAACGCTGTTTACCTTCCCACCGGAGTGGTACCTATTTATCTACTTGTACTTTGACGTGCTTTCGAATTGCTAGGTTGGGAGGAGCAGGGACCAAGCAATGGGAGCTCACCCCATCGCGGGGATTCGAACCGCCGACCTTCTGATCGGCAAGTCCTAGGCTCTGTGGTTTAACCCACAGCACCACCCGCGTCCCTGCTACAAGAGTGGGGAGGGAGTTATAGCTGAGAGGCATGCTGGAAGACTGGGGAAGTGTGAGAGCTAGCAGATAAGGAGGTTCCAATTCGCACATTAGTCTGGATGGTGTGGCTCAGCTCAGCCCCCTTCAGAATTTGTAGCCAGCAAATTGCTCAAACACCCCTAGTTGAGCACCCTCCCCCCTTCCTTTTTAAATGTCAGCCAACTGAAATAAACTTGTTGCCTCCTAGAAAAATACCGTAATCCAAATGAACATGTTTGCAGTATGATTCTACCAAAGGCGAGTCTGTAGCCTTGCAGAACCCAGTGGGAAGTCACAGCTGATGTTAAAAGAGCAGTGGAGAGCAATGAAATGGGCTCCCGACACACACCCCACCCTGGCTGTGCCCTGGTGGAAGACCTTGCACTTGTCTTTCTAGCCACCCTCCCTCTCCTTTGCCCCGTGCCAGCAGATTTGAACCAGATTACGCTCAGCTGTCAGCGGAAAACACCTCGGAGGCATGTTTCTGCTGAGCTGGGAACATCCGTTCTACAGCGAAACCGGCACAAGATCTGACCCTCCTGAATCAGCAGCTTCTTCTCCCACCAACCCACACACTCCCCCCTTCTTTTGATTAGGAATGAGAAGCAAATTTCAGAAAACACTTGCCCTGCGTTGTCAAAGGGGTGAGTTGACTGCTGGAAAAACCATACAAGGAGGGGAACGGTCTCTCTCGGGTTTTGCACCTATAGCCGGAGCTGCATTTATTTCCTATTTTAAAAAATAAAGGTAAACCGTGCCTGTATAAATTATGCATACACACAGTTTGCATATTTATTCTGGTTTTTCCTAGGCATGGAAGGGCACTGAACTCACTCACTCCTGTCACTGGGAATCAGATTCAGACAGTGCTCTCTGGCAGTGGCCCACACACATTGAAGCATATCTTCAGAGGCATAAAAGCTAGAAATCTGTGAAAGAAAGAAAGAAAGAAAGAAAGAAAGAAAGAAAGAAAGAGAAAGAAAGAAAGAAGCTGAGAACACAGTAGCACACTTTGCAGTTCTACTGCATCCTTGTGGAACTGCAATGGACAGACTATTGCCTGGTACCTCTGGTAACTGACTGAGACCTCCACGTATAGAGCGGTATATACCGTATTGGCCTGAATATAAGCTGCACTCGAACATAAGCAGCACCTTTAAAATTCAAGGAGGGGGGAGAGACAATACCCGAATAAAGCCGCTCCCTTAAAATTCCTCAGGCACTCACACCTGTTCCGTTTTACTGTATGTCTGTTTCAGCAGTAATATCGTATAAGCCAATTTTTGTAAGGTCGTGATTTTAAGCCACACTTTAACTTTTCACTATCGGAATTTGGGGGGGGGGGGAGTGAGGCTTATATTCAGGCCAATACGGTAAATGCAATAAATAATAATAATGGCCAGGTGCGACAGTAACCACAATAAATATTCATAAAATGCACTGCTTTTGCTGTTCAACCTTGTATACCTCAGGTCTTTCCTCCCACTGAAATCTCCAGTCTCCTTTCACCTTACCTGGCAGTGGAGGGGAAAAATCACACCCATAGAAACCTTTTCTGGCACAAGGGGAAAGGGGTAATTCGTCCCTATGCGCGACACACAGAGGATCACGGGGTGCATTCCTACTTTTTACTTTGTACAAGCTATGGGACTCTTACATCATACATTTAAAGCACTCTTAAAGGTAAAGGGACCCCTGACCATTAGGTCCATTTGTGGACGACTCTGGGGTTGTGGCATTTATCTCACTTTACTGGCCGAGGGAGCCAGCGTACAGCTTCCAGGTCATGAGGCCAGCATGACTAAGCCACTTCTGGCAAACCAGAGCAGCGCATGGAAATGCTATTTTCCTTCCCGCCAGAGCGGTACCTATTTATCTACTTGCATTTTTGGCGTGCTTTCGAACTGCTAGGTTGGCAGGAGCAGGGACTGCGCAACGGGAGCTCACCCTGTCGCGGGGATTCGAACCGCCAACCTTCTGATCAGCAAGCCCTAGGCTCAGTGGTTTAACCCACAGCGCCACCCGCGTCCCTTGCACTCTTATACCACTTTAATAGCCATGGAGAATCCTGGGCACTGTAGTTTGCTGAGCACGCTGTAGCTCTGTGAGGTCAGCACCCTTTTAAAAAAAAACTACAGTTCCCAGCATCACCCATGACTGTTAAAAGTGGTATAAGAGTGTGTTAAATGTATGTGTTCCTGGGAGTTTTTCCAGAATGGTCGTTTTCAGGACCTTGGATAGCTCTAAACAGACCCCCCCCCCCTTTGGCTTAAAAGTTTAACATTCAGTCTGGGGGCCAATTCAGACCGAAAGCATTTATTCATGCAGCACATTGTCAGCCTATGGAACTCCCTGTCACAGGAGGCAGCGATGGCACCGATTCTGATGGCTTTAAAAGAGGATCGGGCAAATTCACGGAGGAGGAGAGGGCTATTAAACTCAGTGAGACTTACTTTTGAGTTGATATGCATGGGCCTTGCATTGTCAGACACTGCACTGCACAATTTCTTGAAGATTCAACTGGGAGACGCATTTTAGTCTCATGTGAATAGTACTATGGTGGATAATACAATGATGTTGATGATGATGTGATATTGTTACCCTTTGATGCATATATAATTGACATCTTTTTCCACATATTTCACAGGGTATCTTTTCTGCCTGCGTGTGGGCTTCCCCCCCCCCCCCCCCCGTAGTTGAAAGCTGCCGCGCTTAATTGCCCTTTGTTTGTTTAATCTTTTTCTCCTCTCCTTCGGAAAAAAGCCCCGCATCTATAGTTTTTTCCATCCCATGTGAATATTATTTACTTAAGCAAAGCAATGAACGATGCCTGGAAAATTCGGCTCTTGAAGCGTGCATTTAATTTAAACCCTAACACAGAATGTTAAACTGTGTATTGCACCACTAATGGCTAATCATTAAAACCTATTAATTGAGGTTTAACAGCTGTGTAATAGAGATACACGACGCTCACTCCCTCAGTAAATATGATGTAATATCTGACTGGGATAAAAATGATGCCAAGCGGGGGGGGGGGGCAGATTCATTGCTGAAAACTAACAGCATAGCTATCCTAATGGGAGACCCATTTCCCTGCTTTCCCCATTTTCTCCGTTCTTTTAAACAAATTGTATTT
The DNA here is from genome assembly GCF_964106645.2 of Podarcis pityusensis. NCBI lineage: Eukaryota > Metazoa > Chordata > Lepidosauria > Squamata > Lacertidae > Podarcis > Podarcis pityusensis. The sequence continues at coordinate 6,962,796 of NC_138030.1, forward strand.
TAAAATTTGAATATCGCTTCTGAAAAACAATAATAACGGCCCATCACCATCCCAACGGACTTCCAGCCTGCTCCGTGACACAATCTGAAATTTCTCATCCTTACCTTCAAATCTCTCAATGGACCTGCTCCTGCTCACCTTTCCAACCTGTAGCTCAGTCCTGGAGAACACGTTTTGCATGCAAAAAGGTTCCTGGAGGACAAGGAGATCAGCAGTGCTGTGTCGAAACTGGGCCTCCCAATTTCTCACAGGTTTTGTTCCACTACCGAATAAGCCTGCATAGGAAGATCGGAAGCTGCCTGGTTTGTAATCAGACTCATTGGTCTGTCTGAGTCAGTATTGCCCACACTGGCTGGCAGCAGCTCTCCAAGGTTTCAGGCAGGAATCTCTCCCAGCCCTCCCTGAAGATGCCGGGCATTGAATATGGGACCTTCTGCATGCAAAATAGCTGCTCAGCCTCTGAGCTATGGTCCTTCCATTGTCCTTCCATTTTTCAGCCCTGCTCTCACTTCAGTATTTCTTTTGAATCTTTGTGGGTGCAAGGTTTGGTGCTTCCCTTAGCCCTGTAAGCTGGGCAGGGTATGCATGTCTTTCTTTCCAACAAACATTTTCCCAACACTCTGTAGCTTTTTCCTGGCTGCCTGTGTTTCCTGATCTCCTTCCCATGGGCAGAGTTCACCTCGCAGTGTCTTACCCTGGGCTTGCACTGAAGTGTGGACACCCAGGAAGGCTGCAGAGTGCAGGCCACTGGCAATGAGGTTTCCACCATGAAAGAGAAGGCGCTCACAAGCCACCCTCCACCACCTCAAAGTCAGGCAAGCCCTACACCCCACCCCAAGAGAATTTCACCAAAATTCCATCTCTCCTTTGTTAATTTTCAGATGAGATTTCTGTTCTCATTAACCAATAGAGAATGAACTAAAATTCTGGATGTCTGCAAAGAGAGAAGAGGAGACTGTTCAGTAAGGTTCAACTGCAGTGCAGAACTCCACTCAAAGGAGTTCAGACACGCAGAATCAACACACAAGGTTTGCAACATTAGGGGGTGCCTTACACACAGAAGCTTTCTTTCAATGGGCTCAGTTCACACATTCTCCAGGAATTACTGAGTGCACCAAGATGATTGACAAATCCCTGTCCATCAGCTGGTGAGCAACCAAGTGATGGCTTCCCTGCAGTTATCCCAGAACTTTTGCATGTCCTCCCCAACATGTCCTTTCCAGTGGATGTAATTAGCTGCCAGCGAGAGAGAAATCAAGCATGTGTGAATCAAACCATTGTGTGAATGAAATATCAAGTGGTGTGTGTGTGTTTATCAGCCCTGGGCTTTTAAGCAGAAGCCTTGGGACTTTCTGTACTCTGTAGCCTTGACTTAATAGGGAAACTGAATTTTGCCATTCCATGTTCTCAAGGTAGCTACATCCTTCCCTGTTGAGAACAGTCCTCTGCCTGGCAGTGAAGGGCAGTTGCCTTCCTTTGCCTGTGACCTCTTTGTCAACATTTAATATGTCTTGCTATAAATCTGCACATTGGGAGGACAAATTAATACCTTGAAGGTTGCTGCTGGTGGTTTTTTTTTCTAAGTTGCCACGATCAGGGCAAAGCAAGTTACAGGGATGTCCCTGTGAATCATGCTGCCCCTAAGCCCTCTTCATAGCTTAGGGTCCCTTTTTTATTGTGCATTTGTCATGATTTGTGAAAATGATGGTATCGGGGCTGTTATATGCGATTCCAGACTGCTTGTACCTATGAAACCTTCAGGGAAAGACATCTTGCTTCCTTTGCACAGCTCTGGCATCTGCAGGTAGAGCTGGTGTTGTCCCCCACCTGGAATGCTGGAGAGCCACTCCCAGTCAGATTAGATCAGGGGTCAGCAACCTAAGGCCCATGCGCCACAAGCGGCCCATGGGGGTCGTTTAACTGGCCCACAAGCCACCCCCGGACCGAGCTGCCTGCTCAGCGAGTCCCCACACGCTGCGCTAAACCGGCCCGGCGCGGCGCGAGGACTCAATTCTGCGGTGTCAAAAATTGTGTCTGCACGTGCACAGACACCGAAGATCATGTCTGTGCAGACACAGATGCCGGAAATCACATCTGCGCAGGCGCAGGCACTGGAAATCGCGGGTGCGCTTGGGCGCGTGCACATTCTGGCCCACAGAGGGATCTCCGCTGGGGTGAACTGGCCCAGGCGAGGTAAACATTGCTGACCTCTGGATTAGATAATACTGAGCTATATGGATCAATTTTCTCACTTGGTATAGCGTCCTATGCTACCCTGGTCCTATGTCCTCATGCTATCCTGTCCCTACCTGCACCCCACCCATGTGAACTCTGATGAACCTCCATTGACTATCCTCCGAACTAAGCTTCCCGGAGAAAGCATCACTAAAGTGGTGCCAGAGGCCTCCCTAAGCTGCCTTCGTTGCTGACGCCGTCTCTTTCTCTTAAATCCTTAGAAAATGAGTTCCGAGGCAAACTGCTGAGTCAAAGGTGGACCCGTGGAGAAAAGATCAGCAGTTGCGAGACAGCCAAAGGCCTCCACAGCAGGCACATCAAGGTGAGGTCCTCCTTAGAGGGAAGCATCAGTAAACTCACAAAGCTAAGATACTAACACCCTGGTCTTGCTGTGCGTTAATTACCAGCAGCACCAGCAGACAATGGGGGCAGGGTTTTCCCCAGAAATAAGACATTCATTGAAGCGTTTGCTTGTTGAATTTGTATCCCATTCTTCCACCAAATGGTGCTCGAAGAAGTGAAATATGATTTTTAAAAATACAATAAAATGCAATGATGCAGGAATAAGATGGGTCTGCCAGTGACTATGAAACAGGAGAGGGGGAGCTTTGAGGTTCCAGAGACATCTCGCTGGTTGTTTTCAAAATACGATGCTGGACTACGAGGACTTGGTCTGATTCTACAGGCAATTGGTGATGCTCACACACAATAAACACTGCATTGTCACTCTTTCTTGAACTTTTCAACAGTCCAGAGAGGAAGTTGCAATCCCCAATGCATTGGCCTGGGACCAAGTCCCACCACAGCTGTCAAAGTTTCCCTTTTTTTAAGGGAAATTCCCTTATTCCGAATAGGATTCCTTGCAAGAAAAGGGAAAAGTTGACAGCTATGAGTCCCACTGAACTCCAAAGGGCTGGTCTCTGAATTACTGTGTGCATTATTGCACTGTCAATAAGGCTCCTCCTCAACCCAGATTAAACTTGCCTCACTTTGATACTGGTGTCCATTCTTCCTCTGCTTACCTGCCCCATGAACTGAATAGCCCTTACCAGGGGTTTTTTTTGGGGGGGTTGCATGAATTCACACACTTAAATATATATATATATATTGATTTAAAGGAAAGCAGTACAATGAAAAGATTGCACAACTACAACTGGGGGTTGGACTCGATGGCCCTTGTGGTCTCTTCCAACTCTATGGTTCTATGATTCCATGATCTGTTATTTAGTTTTGATTCTCAAAGGAGAAATAAAATTAAAGGACCCTGTATCTCCCCCCCCCAACCCCCCGGGGAACAAAAAGCAGAGGGATCAATATTTTGAGCAGGAAGAGAAGGTGTTCAGTAGCACCTCCCCTTTTACCATTCCTCCACTCCCAGTTGCAGCCTCTGAGGGCTCACCTACACTTATGATTGTGCTATGCCTAGAAGCCACAGGTCCAAGCAGTCTTCCACTTGACCCATACTTTCTGGGCATGGGTCCAAGTGGTTTCCCCCTTGCCCCACTTCTTTCCCAGGGAAAACCCACTCTTTAGCAACAGATCAGAACAAGTGGCAATCCAGGGAAACTCCAAATTGCCTGCTTGCTCTGAATGAGCAGTAGAGAGTGCTAAAAAGGGGAAAGCAGCAGGGGAAGAGGAATGGTGGATAATCCTTAAGGCTGGTTATTGAGATTGAGAGAGAGAGAGAGGAGACTGAGGTTGCTTCCAGGCAACCTATTTATTTCACATTGGTCCTGATTTGCTTGCACAAGGTTTGCCTGGAAGGTAATATGATGCCCATTCTATATTGAGCATCCATTCCGATTGGTTTGCTGGAAGGTTATACAATATTGCATCTAGCAATTGTGATCCCACAGTTTCTAGTGCATTTCCCTGTCACTTTCCTTCCTGCAAACAGTCAGGGGGCTTTTCTTTTCTTTTTGGAATCGGGTCTGCTGTGCAAGGATCTCGAATCTGCTTTAATTGTGCAGCCTAAATTTGCTGATATGCAGTTGAATCCCACCAGCAAAAGAAAGTAAGTGGTCTGACTCTGGCTCTCCCCACCACCGCGTTTCATCTAGCTTGGCCCTAACATTGCTTGAGGCCCTGCATTTACGCTTGGCTCGGGGAGACTGTTTGCAAACTCCCTAAGGCCATAACCAAAGGTAATTTGCTTCCAAAATAGGTTTATTCACCAGTAAAAAGAGAGATAATAAATATCAGCAAGACAAACCCGCGAGCTAAGGAACTAACATAAAAGGTCTAAGATACAGACTTGTCAGAAAGAGACTCCTGACAGGCCAGGTGAAAGGCGAAGTCTTTTGGAAGAGCTAAATGAATTCCTTCATTCATTCCTTCATTCATTAGCAAAGCAACCCTAATTAGAAGTCTCGGTGAAAGGAAAGCAAGTTTTAAAAAGAGAGTGGGTGTTGTTGTGTTAACACAGGAGGGTATTTAAGGAAAGCGACCCAGCTGCAACTTTTTGAAAAGGAGGAAAGGGGAAAGGCGGAACTGTCAAAAGTTCAGGCTAAAGTCTCTTGCCAGAAGATTAGGAGGCTTTTATGAAGGAATACTTCCGGTCTTATCTTGGTCCTCCTGAAACACGGAGCCCTGTGTCCCCCTGGTAACAAGGCATCATCTTGTGGTAGTTAAAACAGGCTCAGTGTAAGACAGCTGAGCCAGCCTGTATCTAAAGACCTGCTGCCAGTTACAGAGGAGAAACCAAACAGGGTGGTTGTTCAGCCTGCCAGAATCCAAACCCTGAAAGGTCTCCTGTTACTTTAAGAGCTGCTGAGGAAGGCCACGCATGGACAGGTGTGGCTTTTGCTCCTCACAGGGCTGCATAGACAGGGGAAGTTGCACCTGGTGGGGTTTTCCCACTCTCTTCTCTGCAACTCTTAAAGGTACAGAGGCTTCTGGGGGCCTAGTTTCCGTAGAGCTCTCGTTGGGACATTTAGGTTGGTTTATCAACCTAAATGATGATGATGATGTCTAGTCACCAATAGTGGGCCCAATGGCGAAGAAGGCTATTTCTGCATGTGCTGTAGAGGGAAGTGAGGGGCAGATGGGGCTCGTCAACCTGGGAAGCCAGCCTATCTAGGAGAATAATAATAATAATAATAATAATAATAATAATAATAATTTATTATTTATACCCCGCCCATCTGGCTGGGTTTCCCCAGCCACTCTGGGCAGCTTCCAACAGAATATTAAAATACAATAACCTATTAAACATTAAAAGCTTCCCTAAACAGGGCTGCCTTCAGATGTCTCCTAAAAGTCTGGTAGCTGTTTTTCTCTTTGACGTCTGATGGGAGGGCATTCCACAGGGCAGGTGCCACTACCGAGAAGGCCCTCAGCCTGGTTCCCTGTAACTTGGCTTCTCACAGTGAGGGAACAGCCAGAAGGCCCTCGGTGCTGGATCTCAGAGTCCGGGCAGAACGATGGGGGTGGAGACGCTCCTTCAGGTATACTGGACCAAAGTAAAACTCTGGTCCTAAACCTCCACTGCCTTATGGGACATCTTTGGGAGAAGAAAAGACCAAGGAGTAAACCTTACACAAATCTGGAGTGTAGAAGCCTTGCAACCTCCTTCTAGCAACTCCAGCAGCCAGGTTGGTACCCAATGTCTTGCTCTGCTTTCCTTTGAACTTTTATTCAGTTTTCTTTTTCATTCATTACATACATCTCATATCCATAACATTTACTACGCATTCCTTCCTCCCTCCCCTCCTAGGCTTCCCCCAACTTCCGCTTCCGGTTTGTTTCTCCTTTCACCCAACTTGCTACCTCCTAAAAGAAAAAGTACTAATAACATATTTATACAATAACATCTAACCTAAAAACATAAAGATGAAAATAAGTACACCGTATTATTTCTCTATCTTCTACACATTTTCTAATACTAATGATGTGAATGTTTATTTAAGTCCTGCCATCAAGTCTATAGACTTTCTTTGTTTCTGCAAATATAATATAAACGGTTCCCATTCTTTTTCAAAGTCACTGTTGTCTTTTTGTCGTAGTCTCTCTGTCATTTTTGCCAGTTCTGCATAGTTCATCAACTTCTCTTGCCATTGCTCTTTAGCTTGTGTTTCTCCAGTCTTCCAATTTTGTGCAATCAACATTCTCGCAGCTGTAGTGGCCTACATAAATAAAGTCCTCTTTTCTTTCAGTATATCTTGGCCTAAGATACCTAGTACAGTGGTGCCTCGCAAGACGAAATTAATTCGTTCCGCGAGTTTTTTCGTCTTGCGGTTTTTTTCGTCTTGCGAAGCACGGTGTCGGAAAAGCTTTGGAAAAGCTTCAAAAATCACCAAAGTCCTCAAAAACCTCACAAAAGGCTACCACACCGCGTGCTATGAGTTGCTCCTCAAAGTCAAGTCGCAACTGTATTAACGGTTTTAAGAAAAAGGAAACAAACTTGCAAGACGTTTCCGTCTTGCGAAGCAAGCCCATAGGGAAAATCGTCTTGCGAAGCAACTCAAAAAACCAAAAACCCCTTCGTTTTGCAAGTTTTCCGTCTTGCGAGGCATTCGTCTTGCGAGGTACCACTGTAGAATGGCTTCTACTTTCCTTTGGACCACATCAGAGGGGCGGGAGGGGGGTCTTGTCATCTGGACAGCCCAGGACCTCCTTGCACACTGCCCAGACTTGCACCCCAGGGTGCTGTTAACACGGTGGTTTGGCTTCACTCCAAGAGGCACAAGCCGTTGCCTCTGGAGACAGACAGATGCCAATTAAAAAAACAAGGCTAGTCCCTGAATCATCCTGCCAAGTGATGAGAGTTTTGCCACACATGTTCCACCTCCACTATTGGAGGTAATATGTGTTTGAATGCAAGTTTCCAGGAATCACAACTGGGGAGAGGGCTGCTGTTGCGTTCAGGTCCTGTTTGTGGGCTTCTCGTGAGCATCTGGTTGTTCACTGTAGAACAGGATGCCACTGGCTTGATCCAGCAGGGCTTCTCTTATATTCTTTTGTGCATAAAACTTCAGATTTTGTTGTTGTTTAGTCGTTTAGTCGTGTCCGACTCTTTGTGACCCCATGGACCAGAGCACGCCAGGCACTCCTGTCTTCCACTGCCTCCCGCAGTTTGGTCAAACTCATGCTGGTAGCTTCGAGAACACTGTCCAACCATCTCGTCCTCTGTCGTCCCCTTCTCCTTGTGCCCTCCATCTTTCCCAACATCAGGGTCTTTTCCAGAGAGTCTTCTCTTCTCATGAGGTGGCCAAAGTATTGGAGCCTCAGTTTCAGGATCTGTCCTTCCAGTGAGCACTCAGGGCTGGTTTCCTTCAGAATGGATAGGTTTGATCTTCTTGCAGTCCATGGGACTCTCAAGAATCTTCTCTAGCACCATAATTCAAAAGCATAAATTCTTCGGTGATCAGCCTTCTTTATGGTCTACATCACTGCTGGGAAAACCATAGCTTTAACTATACGAACCTTTGTCGGCAAGGTGATGTCTCTGTTTTTTAAGATGCTGTCTAGGTTTGTCATTGCTTTTCTCCCAGAGATCATTCTATCATTTTTGAGATTGCATCCCAGTACAGCTTTCGTCTCTCTTTTGTTGACTATGAGGGCCACTCCATTTCTTTTACAGGATTCTTGCACACAGTAGTAGATATGATGGTCATCCGAACCGAATTTGCCCATTCCCATCCATTTTAGTTCACTGATGCCCAGGATGTCAATATTTATTCTTGCCATCTCATTTTTGACCACATCCAGCTTACCAAGGTTCAAGGTTCTTACATTCCAGGTTCCTATGCAATATTTTTCTTTACATCATTGGACTTTCCTTTCGCTTCCAGGCATATCCGCAACTGAGCGACCTTTCGGCTTTGGCCCAGCCGCCTCATATATTAGTGAAAATAACATGCAGAAATGCATTGCGCTAAGGCGACACACTCTGCAAAAACGTGTATGCTAGTGAAAGCTGCGTGCAAGTATGTGTCTGTTATGAGAAATTAGCCCTAAGATCTTCATGGATTTTCATTCGGACTTTGAAAAAAGAGAGAGAGATTCACAAACTGATGTGGCAATGTGGAGAAATGGACTTAAGATTTGGGGGCGGGGGTGAGAAACCAAATCTGACAGTTTAGCCCACCCTTGTCCTCTTCTCATCAAAAGCAGGCTTCTTCATTGCAAACAATTGGAAGCTCTGTGCGCGCCAGAAGACTGTGCATTATTGTGCCTCAGCAGCCTTGCGCTTGAATGCCAGCCCCACAAATTGAGACGATGGAAGCATTATAATGTCAGGCACAACGCCATGTAGCAGGTTTTCCAATCCGCTTCCCTCGCAACGGAGCAAAAGCTCTCCTGGTCGCACGTAGTTAAATGTTTCATTTGCGCCCTTCATTTCTGCAAATGAAAACTGACAACCCGGCTTCGTTAGGCTGTTTATTACACAGCGGTAATTTTTAATTTGGGGCCTTTGGAGGCGAGAACAGCAATCGCTGGTGCACACACACACAAAAAGAAATGTCAAGAGAAATTCTCCAAAGATGTAAAGCTGGGGATGCCATGTTTGTTGCTTAGTCTACGGAACTGTAAGAGATGCAGCCGGGGAGGAGGAAGGGCATAAGTTGAAACAGCAAACTCCTAGTTAATTCAGCTGTGAATGAGACTTGGGATGGGTGGGATGTCAGGAGAACTTAAACAAAGCAGCTGGGAGGGCCCTAAAGGGAAAAAATGGAGGCGGGGGAGAATTCGGAGATGTCTAAGGAATGTGTAGCTTGGAGCTACTTGATGTACCAGCTACAGAGCCAAACACATAGGCAGTGCTTTTGCAAAGGCATACATTTAAAGCTAGTAGTCTTCCTGCTTCCACTGGTCCCTGTTTTGTACCCTTGGGCTCTGCACAACCAAGAATGAGACTTCAGAGCCGGAGTTCTTTCTCCCTCTACAACTTCCATCATCCCTGACCATTGGCTAGGCTGACCTAGGATGAGAGAAGTTGAAGTTCAAGAACTTCTTGAAGGCAGCACACTAGCTACCCCCTGAAGTAGGAAATCTTTCCCTACCATTTGGTGGCCGATAGATTATTTATTTATTTATTTATTTATTTATTTATTTATTATTGTTATTATTTCTATCCCACCCATCTGGCTGGGTTTCCCCAGCCACTCTGGGCGGCTTCCAACAAAAGATTAAAAATACATTAAAACATCAGTCATTAACAACTTCCCTAAACATAGGGAATGCAGTCATACCTCGGGTTGAAGTTGCTTCAGGTTGAGCGCTTTCGGGTTGCGCTCCACGGTGACCCAGAAGTAACGGAACATGTTACTTCTGGGTTTTGCCGCTTCCACACATGCGCAGACGGTCAAAATGACGTCACGTGCATGCGTGGAAGTGGTGAATCGCAACCAGCACATACGCAGACGTGGGTTGCGTTCGCTTCAGGATGCGAACAGGGCTTCAGAACGGATCCCATTTGTATCCAGAGGTACCACTGTAGAGGCTTCCAAGGTAGCACTTTGGTTGAAGCATGCAGGAAAATTGCTTTCCTGTTATGTAGATAGGATATCCCAATAAATATCACATATGCTGTCCTGTAATATGATGTATGGTTGCTGTTTTTTGGTGGGGTGGGGGTTTGCTTTCCCCCCCATTTCAATTGCATTTTTATATGCCGTAACCTTATTATTAGTATTAGATTCAACAAAGATCTCAAGAAATAGAATATTTAAAAAATTAAATGAAGGCTTTTCTGTATAAACTGCTCTCTTTGGTAGCGCATCCACAATCCACACTGATCATGTTGGCCTGTTATAAAGAATGAACAGTCCAAGAGGAAGCCAGTACCTCCTATAGTGCCTTGGGGACGCGGGTGGCACTGTGGTCTAAGCCACTGAGCCTCTTGGGCTTGCCGATCGGAAGGTCAGCGGTTCAGCTCCCTTTGCTCTGCCCCAACTTCTGCCAACCTAGCAGTTCGAAAGCACACCAATGCCAGTAGATAAATAGGTACCGCTGCAGCGGGAAGGTAAGCGGCATTTCCATGCGCTCTGGTTTCCATCACGGTGTTCCATTGCACCAGAAGCGGTTTAGTCGTGCTGGCCACATGACCCAGAAAGCTGTCTGTGGACAAACGCTGGCTGCCTTGGCCTGAAAGTGAGATGAGTGCCGCAACCCCATAGTCGCCTTTGACTGGGCTTAACTGTCCAGGGGTCCTTTACCTTACTTTTTTTTAAAAAAACTTATAGTGCATATGAAAAGTTTCAGTAAATATCACCCCCAAAAAATCTACTCTGCATGAGAAGGGACCACATACCAACACCATTTTGTATGTCTGCCCCTATTAGACATGGCAGACCATTCTTGTTATGTGGCTGGTTGGTGTCCATGTATGTAGAGCCCACATGGTGAGGACTTGATTCTTCTACAGCGTTCAACAGAGGTGGTTGGGGCCATTGGAGAGACCCCAGTAATAATGTCACTGAGTCAAAAAGCTTGCCTAGAAAACACGCTTCCTGGCTGATCAGCAACCCTGCTGTATTTCCCATGGATGCTCACTATATCAAGGTGGGGTACTGATCCTTAGCTAGTATGAATCAAGACTCACCAGTGGGTTGTGATTTAGGGTTGCCATATGTCCTTCTTTTCCAGGACATGTCCTCTTTTTCAGGGGTAAAATTTCTGTCTGGGTGGATTTTGTAAATTTCTCAAAACATCTCTGGATATACTTTCTGGATGAGACATAGACATAACTGGTGGCTTTAAGACTTGCTTTCCTCTTCCCTTCTCCTGCCCCCCTCAGCAATATATCACAGCTTCTATAGCCTACATATAGAAGGGGGTATTTAAAATAGCATAGCATCCTCTTTTTTGCTCTTCAAAATATGGCAACCCACAGTGATTTGACTTCAGACAGGTCTTCAGGCATGGGGTGCAAAGGTGGAAATGTCCAGTGTGTGTGTGTGTGTGTGTGTGTGTGTGTGTGTGTTAATCAAAAATTGTTCTTACCAAGCCTGATGAGGAACAGTTGAGGGAGCTGGGTTTGTTTAGCCTGGAAAAGAGGAGACTGAGAGGAGATATCATAACCATCTTCAAATATCTAAAAGGTTGTCACGTGGGAAATGGTGCAAGCTTGTTTTCTCCTGCTCTGGAAGGGGGGGGTTATGACCTGAACCAATGACTTCATGTTACTAGAAAAGAGATTCCAACTAAACATCAGGAAGAACTTCCTGACAGTAAGAACTTTTTGATAGTGGAACAGACTCCCTCAGGAAGTTGTGTCTCTCCTTCCTTGGAGGTTTTTAAGTGGAGCTTGGATAGCCATCTCTCATGGATGCTGTAGTTGAGATCCCTGCATTTTAGGGGGTTGGACTGCATGACCCTCAAGGTCCCTTCTACGATTCTGTGATTCTATGGGCACTTTCCCGTCAACTGTGGATGCAAACTTAGGGATGGAGGAAAGCAGCCTTATGCCTTACAATGGGTCAATCCATTGGTCAACCTAGCTCAGCTTTATCCACACCAGAAGTGACCAAAGTTGTGCCCTTTAGATGTTGTGGATTACAACCCCTGACCATTCCCCATGCTGGTTGGGCCAATGGGAGCTATCAGAACATATGGAGGGCACCACATTGACTACTTCTTCTTCTTTTACATATACATTTTTATTAGTTTTTTTTAACCTATCATTTCCAACAATCATATAACATAACTTCTTATCTTATACAACATTTTAGACTTCCATCAACACCTCTGATGATTTTCTGTTCTTGATCACTTATTCTGCATTTCTTAATTTATTACTCTTAATTATCATTGTGGGTTAAACCACAGAGCCTAGGACTTGCTGATCAGAAGGTCGGCGGTTCGAATCCCCGGAACAGGGTGAGCTCCCGTTGCTCGGTCCCTGCTCCTGCCAACCTAGCAGTTCGGAAGCACGTCAAAGTGCAAGTAGATAAATAGGTACCGCTCCGGCGGGAAGGTAAACGGCGTTTCCGTGCGCTGCTCTGGTTCGCCAGAAGCGGCTTAGTCATGCTGGCCACAAGACCCAGAAGCTGTACGCCGGCTCCATCGGCCAATAAAGCGAGATGAGCACCGCAACCCCAGAGTCAGTCACAACTGGACCTAATGGTCAGGGGTCCCTTTACCTTTAATAGTTCTCCTCACAGTCTTTCTTGCAATGTTTCAAATAGCCATCCTTACAAAACTTCTTGCAATCCTACTGGCGTAATCTGTTCATTACAATGACTTTTCAAATAGTTTGTATATTTATTCCAGTCTTCTAAGAATCTCTGCTCCCTTGTCTGAAACCCCACAGAGCTGCTTCTAGTCAATTTCAACCAGAAGTAGTCAGAGATTCCACCTTGACTACTTCTAGTTGACACTGACTAGTAGCAGCTCTGTGGGGTTTCAGAGAAGGGGTATTCACGGCCATACATAAAATTGCCAGGGATTGAACCTGAGACATTCTGCATGCAGAGCAGATGTTCTGCCACTGAGCTGTGGCCTGCCTACTTAGTTGCATGAGTACAGCTGCAGTAATTGGTGAGCAAGAAAGGCAGGGGGGAAATAAGATAAAAATAAGATAAAAGTGCTTCCCTTGCCAAAGACTGGAACTAAGGAGGTTCCTTGAAAAGTTGCGGATAGCTCAGGGGCGCACCCTACAAGCGGGGAAGCCATCTCAAATCACTCATGGCAGAAAAGATTTAGCTACCTTCTGCGCCATCACAAAAACGTTGGGAATCTAAATGCAACGCTGCCCCCCTCCACACACAGAGACAAATACTGTCTCTCTCCTTTTCTTTCTGAGGGGCCAAGGGAATAAGTGCTTTCTTAGTGGTTGTTTCCTTTCATCGTTTCTAAATTACGAATGGGGAAAGGTGATGTAGAAAAGCGAAAGAAGAAAGTCACAGCTGTTGTTGTTCATCAAGAGGCATCCATAGTCAGCATGCAGCCCCCATTGTGTTTTCTGCAACCTTTTCTGTTTTCAGGATGGTATTTCCCCCCCCCCCTTTTTCGTTTCTTTTCAAACAAAAATAATTTATCTGCATGGAACCCAAATTGCTAAGGCATGCTTGAAAACCAGCAGAACGTTTGCCAATTTCCCTGGGAAAAGTGACAAAATAAAAGTGAGGGGTGGGGGGAGGGAGAGAGAGAAAGCCATGCTAGATTTCATTTCAGCAAAAACACACACAGCCGTCCAGCAATCAAAAATATTAATTCTATTGTGAGGCGTGCATCGGAAGGCATTAACTCTGGCGAACACCAGGAACGGCATATTTGAAAGGCTCGTAAATGTAATGAAGTCCTTTTGACACCTGCTCCTCTCCGCACTTTAAATGTGAGCCATCGGTCCGGAGGGAATCAAGGCTTTAAAAATAGAAATTATAGTAATTGTCTTCTTGGGTTATTGGGAAGGTTGTAATAAACACGAGGCTCATAAGGCGATGGGGCGGCAAGAGCGTGGATGACAGGATGCATAAATTACCCCCTTTTTTTATTTCTTTCCCCTCCCCCCCTTCCAGTGGCCCCCTCCAGCAAATCACACAGTATAAATCATTGTACGTTAGCGCTACATTACTGCAAGGGGAAATAATATGCATGGAAATTCCATCTGAGATATTCGGTTCACAGACGAGACTTCAGGGCGCTTTTGTCATCCTTCAGCATTTTAAACAAAACAACTCGGAACAACTCCTGGCGAGGAGCAACCTTCCGTTGCCCAGCTCAGGAGAAGAGCGCAGGGAAAAAAGGAATATGCGGGGGGTGAGGAACTCTGGCTGCAGAGCCACACTGCAGACTGGTACCCGTTTAATACCGGTTTAAACATCATGGCTTCGTCCAAAGAAGGCTGGGGGTTGTAGCTTGCTGGGGGCAGCTCTGTTTGAGACCCCCTAGGCCTTCCTGCAGAGAGACTTGCAGCGCCCAGGAGTCTCCAAGGAGGGGGAATCAAACCAGTTTTAATTCTGCACCGTGCAATCCAAAGAAGCCCACATTTAAGAGCATCCTCCTTCCACCTCCCTCCTTCATTGAAGAACAACAGATCACAGCACGTGTCTGGCAACTGGCGTGTACTCATGACTCTTTGCCAATGAGAAAGCAGTACGCTTTGTTTGCGTCCGACACTCTGCCAGCGAAGGGACAGAGAAGGGAAACAGCATGTGCTGTTCAATGCAGTTCGTGTTCCAGCTGCTGCCTTCGGCCCTACAAATCCCCCCCACCCTTCTCTCCTCCTCCTTAATTTCATTCCATGGCATCTTCCATCCCCCCCCCCCCTTTGGCTTCTTCCCATCATACTAAGGATATTGCTGGCCTATGATAGCCGGTCAATGCTTTCCATGAAACGTTGAGCCTAGGATGTGTGTGCTGAAGCCTTTCTTGGCAACCTAACCCAATCTATTCTAGGCTTTCTTTTCTCCGGGGAATTTCATTTCCTCCTGTGGGAGTGGGCCATAGTTCATAATAATAATAATAATAATAATTTATTATTTATACCCCGCCCATCTGGCTGAGTTTCCCCAGCCACTCTGGGCGGCTCCCAATCAAGTATTAAAAACAATACAGCATTAAATATTAAAAACTTCCCTGAGCAGGGCTGCCTTCAGATGTCTTTTAAAGATAGGATAGCTACTTATTTCCTTCACATCTGAAGGGAGGGTGTTCCACAGGGTGGGCGCCACTACCGAGAAGGCCTTCTGTCTGGTTCCCTGTAACCTCACTTCTCGCAATGAGGGAACCGCCAGAAGGCCCTCGGCGCTGGATCTCAGTGTCCGGGCTGAACGATGGGGGTGGAGACGCTGCTTCAGGTATACAGGACCGAGGCCGTTTAGGGCTTTAAAGGTCAGCACCAACACTTTGAATTGTGCTCGGAAACGTACTGGGAGCCAATGCAGATCTCTCAGAACTAGTGTTATGTGGTCCCACCGGCCACTCCCAGTCACCAGTCTAGCTGCCGCATTCTGGATTAATTGCAGTTTCCGGGTCACCTTCAAAGGTAGCCCCACGTAGAGCGCATTGCAGTAGTCCAAGTGGGAGATAACTAGAGCATGCACCACTCTGGTGAGACAGTCCGCGGGCAGGTAAGGTCTAAGCCTGCGTACCAGGTGGAGCTGGTAGACAGCTGCCCTGGACACAGAATTAACCTGTGCCTCCATGGACAGCTGTGAGTCCAAAATGACTCCCAGGCTGCACACCTGGTCCTTCAGGGGCACAGTTACCCCATTCAGGACCAGGGAATCCCCCACACCCGCCCGCCCCCTGTCCCCCCAAAACAGTACTTCTGTCTTGTCAGGATTCAACCTCAATCTGTTAGCTGCCATCCATCCTCCAACCACCTCCAGGCACTCCAGTTCAGTGGTAGAGTGCCTGCTCTGGGCCAAGAAGGTCCCAATTTCAATCTGTAGCATCTCAAGGTAGAATCCTGGGCGTAGCCAGGAGGGCAGTTGCCACCCCCCCCCATCAAGTAAATAAATAAAAAATACTTAACTAACTGGCCGGTTACATTGCAGGTAACTCGGTTCTGTCCCGTCCCCCAGCATAAAGCCTGCCCCCCCAATAAATCCTGGCTACACCCATGCATAGATTCCTGCCTGAAATGATGGAGAACAGCTGCCAGTCGGTGTGTTTTCCAACCTTGGGTCTCCGGCTGGTTTTGGACTGCCAATCCCATCATCCCTGACCATTGGTCTTGCTAGCTAGGGATGATGGGAGTTGTAGTCCAAAAACAGCTGGAGACCCAAGGTTGGAAAACACTATACTGAGCTAAAAGAACCAATTGTGTGACTTGATATAAGGCAGCTTCCTGTGTTCTACACACACACACACACTCCAGATGTGTCAAATCATACAGCCGTAGCAATGGAGTTATTCATGACAAGGTTAACTAAGCTATCAGGTAAGTACTACATCTGACCAGAGTAATAATAATATGAGTTCTCAGGAGTGTCCTCGCAAATGCTTAACCCATTCAACCAACCTTTGCAAATATTCTAAACTTTTCAAATGTTGACCTTCAAATCTGAAATTCATATATGCTTTTCGACTGCAAATTTCTACCCCAGCCTTCAAAATTTGGGTGAGTTTTCTCGGTTATTTGTTGGCGTTCCTTGGTTGTTTTGATTTTGCAGGCGTGAAGTGTGAGATCTGTCAACTATCAAATGCAAAATTGCATCACGCATCTGTTCTCAAATACGGTCAAAGGTCCATTGTCCTGGTGGGTGAAGTCTTGCTCCTACCCTCCTTCTGACAGGAAGTCTCACTTCCATCCTTTCAAGATGGAATCTCCCTCTTTAACTCGCAAAAGTTATTGTTGACTCGCAGAAATAATATTGAAATCAAATATCAAAGTCAAACACCAAGTGTTGAAATTAAATCTTTGGGTGTCAAAGGCATATATCAAATATTTGGTGAATAATCTGTATATTTGGAGAGTAAATTCACTGCAGCTTTCTGTTGACAGCCATTTGTCAGGATTTCTTTCAGTATGAGTTGTCTTGGGGCTGGGGGTGGAGACCGAAAGATGGTAAAATATCTTATTGGTTCCAAGTTGGGCCTGCATTTCAGCTAGTAGATAGATCTATGTGACCTTACAGTGAATATGCTAATAGTTTCTGAGATTTTGTGATGTCTATGTAACATAACCAACCGTCAGCTGCCCCAGAAAACGTGGCTCTAGACTCCTGAACTGCACACTGTGATATAGTTATGCTTAATTAATAAATGTACTCCCAGCACTTGGAAGTTACAAATATTATTTATTCATGATGCTGTTCCTTGCTGAGCATCATGTTTGATGTCCCAAAATTAGAGAGGATATTTGAATGG
The DNA here is from genome assembly GCF_964106645.2 of Podarcis pityusensis. Taxonomy (NCBI): domain Eukaryota; kingdom Metazoa; phylum Chordata; class Lepidosauria; order Squamata; family Lacertidae; genus Podarcis; species Podarcis pityusensis. Next base: position 6,979,791 of record NC_138030.1, read on the forward strand.
ATCGGCCTCTCTCGGTAAAATTTCACTCTGTGCAACCTTAATTGTCTGCTCTCTAAAGGTCTGCAGAAAATGTGAAAGTGTGCTATCACTTTTCTGGCCCACACTTTAATAGCTGAACAGAGAGAACCAAAGCAAATGTTCTTTCAAAGAAACCCAGTGAAATTTCTGTCAAGGGGAGTGCGATGACTCATTCACACAACCATTTTTCCCCCAGCCTGGTGGATTTTATTTGAGTTGGCATTATCTATCACATCCTGAACTTACATGGTTACTGCATCTTGTCTCCATAACCAGAACATTATTTTGTTTGGTTTGCTTTTTTTGTTTCTAATCTGCATCTCTGTGACAGCATATCCAAGAAAATAGACGCAAATCTTATACAGTGGTACCTCGGGTTAAGTACTTAATTCGTTCTGGAGGTCCGCACTTAACCTGAAACTGTTCTTAACCTGAAGCACCACTTTAGCTAATGGGGCCTCCTGCTGCTGCCGCACCACCGGAGCACAATTTCTGTTCTCATCCTGAAGCAACGTTCTGGACCTGAAGCACTATTTCTGGGTTAGTGGAGTCTGTAACCTGAAGCATATGTAACCTGAAGCGTATGTAACCTGAAGCGTATGTAACCCGAGGTACCACTGTACAGCAAAAGGTCCAGAAGGAAACAGATGCCGAAACATCTCAAAATGTAGTCTAGTAGATGCAAGTTTGTCCCACCTCACCCCAGTTTGTGACTTTATGGTTGAGACAACCAGAACATCATGGTAAACCTGTTCACACTTATGGCTTGCCATGTAAAGACGTCCCCCCACCCTTGTGTGCCAAACTGAGGCACTGCTTTGCTCCTGTGACATTCTGCCCAAGTGGTGGTCTTCTTGTTTATCAGCCATGAATGGAGGCAGTTTCCCAGACAGCTCGTGTCTTAGATCTTTTCCGCTTGCCTTTGTGCAATCCAAGCTCATGGTTTCCAGGGGCACATTAGCTTTGATTGCAAATTGTTTTCATTAAATAAAATGTTAATTCTGTTGTTGTTTGATTCCAGATGAGTTTAGAGAATGACGATAAGCGAGCACGTACACGATCAAAGGCAATCAGAGGTGAGCACTTTGTGGAATTATGCGCTCTGGCAGTTAAACCTGGCTCTGTGGCTCTGTGTGGTTCATCAAAATGCTTCTGTCTCTGAGGCCAGCAATCTTGATCTTTTTCTCTCTGTGTGTATGTGTTTAAACGCTGCACACACATACCCTCCTCAACTTTTCCCAGGAGATATCTTCAGAGAGTGACTCACAGGGACGCTCAAAACATTTTCAATCCACATTCTGATTTCCCCTCTCCCTTCCCTCTCCCTTCTTTTAAAAAACAGCCTCGCATGCTTTGCTTCATAGAAATCTTGATAGCTTCAGATCACTTTTATCACATGTGCTCGGCCGGAGGCTTTGAAGTCATAAATCTGAGAAAGCCAGAGAGAGACTGTGCATGTTGCAGAAGCAAACAAGGCTGATGTGGTGGGAATTTGAAGACAAATGACTTGATAATTTGAGGCCTGATTGCTATTTATTTTCTGACTTTGAAAGCAAAAATGCCTTCGTGTATTTCACCTGGCAGAGGGAAGAAATTCTGGCAAATAAAACGGGGGTGCCACATCATTGCCTTGGGCAAATTAATTGGTTTCTCATTTCTGAGTGAATTGTTCATTGTGTGTGTCTACATTAGGGAGAATATCAACTGAGTGGTATATGTGCATAATAACCAGCCATTGTACACATTCACCAGGCCTCATGGAGAATGTGCACATAATCTGTCCTTAAAGATGGAACTGTACACATTTCCCAGTCAATGCACACAATCTCGAACAGGTATTGGAGATTATGCATATATTGACTGAATTTTATACATTATCCAGTCATTACTCATAATCCCCAGTAGGTTTTGGGGAATGTGCAAAACTAGCCTTCATTCTGTACATTTTTCAGGCAATGTGCACATTCTCAAGTCAGTATGCATAGTCTCTAAAAACCATGCCTTTCTCCACTATCTCTAGTTCAGAAGTTGACTTCATGGGCTGCTTCTGACCCACTGCCTAATTTTATGTGGCCCACAACATATCCTTGCACTGATCAGCTGAACAGTGGGGGGAAAGGGTGGGGCTCCAGGAAAAGAGTATATTTTTTTGCAGGCCAGACTCATTTTCACCCCTCAGCTGTTCCTCAGTCAACTGAGCAGCACAAGGGAATCACAGGGAGAGGAAAGCTCCATCCCATGATGCGCTATAGCAGCATGGCACAAAGGGACATGGGTGGCGCTGTGGTCTAAACCACTGAGCCTCTTGGGCTTCCCAATCAGAAGGTCGGCAGTTCAAATCCCTGCAATGGGGTGAGCTCCCATTGCTCTGTCCCAGCTCCTGCCAACCTAGCAGTTCAAAAGCACGGCAGTGCAAGTAGATAAATAGGTACCTCTCCAGCAGGAAGGTAAACAGTGTTTCCATGCACTCTGGTTTCTGTTATGCCAAAGCTGGTTTAGTCATGTTGGCCACATGACTCAGAAAGCTCTCTGTGGACAAAGGCCGGCTCCCTCAGCCTGAAAGCAAAATGAGCAACGCAACACCATAGTCGCCTTTGACTGGCCTTAACTGTCCAGGGGTCCTTTACCTTTTTATATAGGAGCATGGGGTCAATCATCACGGGACTCTCACAGGAGGGAAGAGTTGGCTAACTGAGCAAGTTAGCAGTCTCTGTACTGTAATTGCAAGATATGCTCCTCAAAAGCCAGCTATAAGTCTCGATCCCAGTGTAAGGTCTCCTCCATAATATGTAGGATAACTTAGCTATATCGTGGTATCATCACATTTTCGTACACACACACACACACACACAAGCAGCCAATGACAGGGAGCATTATGCTATTGAGGCATGAAATAAGTGACCCTACATATAACAGGGGAGGAAATGTAGAGCCCATGCTATGCAAGCAGAAGGTCCTGGGTTCCATTTCTTGCACCTCCCATTGGAATTAATCAAGTAACAAATGATGGGAAGGTTCTCCAACTGAGATTTTGGAGCCGTGCTTCTAATCACACAAAAAACTGTTGACAGCCACGTGGGTCTGTTATGGCAGGAAATCCAAATGCCCTAGTAGGTTCATACTTTTTTAGAGCCAACCACAGTGTCCAGGTCATCAGCAAGTTATTGTGTTGCCCGGAACGGTTCTTGAGACTAGATGTTTAAAAAATAGAGGGAGGTGAGAAACTGGGGTGGGGTGTAGGGCATGGTATTAAAGCCCTGCAGTCTGAAGGAGTTAACGGTCATAAAATGGAGTCGGTGGGAATTATGCCGATTTAATTAGACTAGCCACTCATAGGTGATAAACAGATTGCACTAAGGGTAGACAATACTGGTTAGATCAGGGTTGTTCAATATTGGGTCTCCATATGTTCTTCGATTGCATCTCCCAGCATTCCTGGTCTTTGGCTAGGGGTGTTGAAAGTTATAGTCCAAGAAAATCTGGAGATCCTGGGTCAAAGAACACTAAACTAGATGAATCAATGGTCTGATTCAGTATACGGTGGTTTCATATAACGGGGGTGTTGTTTTCGGTGGCTAGTTCCACCTGTAGAAATTGCCAGAAGGGTGACATCTTGTGTGACTTTTCTTTTTTCTGCTTTGTTTTCCTTTTCTTCTTCTCCGTCTTTCTCCACAGTGCCTACAGAACTCATTGGCCAGGAGGTGAGGTAAGGAAATTTTCTTCTCAGCAACTCAGGGCTGATTCACATGTGCGTGTATTTCACCCAATTAACAACAACGATTTTATTATTTATACATGACTCTGAGCTAAATGTGTGTGTTGTTCCCCCCTCGAGAATTATTGTGTCTGAGATGATGTGAGCTGATATGGAAACTCAGCCGTCTCTGGTGTGGGATAGGTCTCTCACAAATGCCACGCATCATCCCTTGGTGTTGCTTGAAGGCAACTTTCATTTGGTCAGGGAAAACAACAGGCTGCCACTTTTTAAATAGGAGATCAACCAACTGGGATTTTAAGGGGTACGTGTTGACTATGTACACACACACACACACAAATATACAGCAAAAGAAACAAATTATGACTTCAAACTAAAACAATGCCAAGGATGCTCATTTGCATCCACTGACAAATAAAGATCTAACCATCAATGCTTTTCAGTCCAATCGATTTCTTTTTCATATAATAATTTTTATTAAGTTTTCAATTTTACATTTCAAAATAAACATTTTACAAACTTTAAAATATCCAGTGACTTCCCTTCTTCATTTTACATATCATACATTCCGGCACATTTTACTGTAACCATTCAGATCAGTTTTCCACTTTTCCATCAATCAAATATTATTTACACTGCTGAATTTATCTTAATGCTGCCAGCATTTTCAGCTGTGTACAGTTATTTTCCATATAGTCAATAAATGCTTTCCAATCTTCTTTAAATATATGTTCTTCTTGCTCTCTTATTCTATGTGTTAAATCTGCAAATTCTGACAACTTAAGTTGCCAATCCTCTTTAGTTGGGACCTCACTCACTTTCCATTTTTGGGCTAACAAAACATGTCACGGTTGCATACATAAATAAACTTTTCTGACATCTAGGGATTTCTGTCTGGGTTATTCCCAGTAAAAAGAACTCTGGTGTTTTTTTTGGGGGGGGTGTAATTTTAAACATTTTTTTCCAACTCATTTTTTTCAAACCATTTCCCAATATACTTTTACCTTTTCATATGTCCACCACATATGAAAAAAAGGTTCCCTCGACTTCTTTACACTTCCAACACGTATCTGATTCTGTTAGATAGATCTAAGCCAACCTACTCAGAGTTAAATACCATCTAGGGATCATTTTTAATTCTCTTTCAGTGAGTAACGTGCAGTAAATTTCAAGTCACTTTTCCAAAGTTTCTCCCAGAGGTTGAAATCTATATTGTGTCCTATATCTATTGCCCAGTGTGTCACTGAAGCTTTCACAAGTTCATCTTTTGTTTCCCATTCTAATAAAAATTTACACATTTTAGACAGAAGTTTATCCTTATTTTATAAAAGTTATTTTTCAAATTGTGAGCTTTGGTCCAAAAATCCATTTTTAAGTTCTAATTGAAACATATTGTATATCCAGTGATATTGTAGCCGATCCGTAACTTGTCTCCTTACATTTTCCATTGGTTTCAGTTCGGGTTCTCCCCCTGTAAAATCCAGCAGTTCCCTGAAGGTCGCCCACTGTCTATCCATATTAACTCTCTTAATTGTAATTGCCTCGATAGGAGATAGCCATAAAGGTGTTTTTATTTCCAGCAGATTCTTATATTTCTCCCAGACTCTATACAGATTCTTCCTAAGAATGTGGTTCATGAAACTCTTATAAATTTTAGCCTTCCCATATCAAACACATGCATGTCAGCCGAATTTTAAATCTTGGCCTTCTAAATCTAAACTGTCTGCATTGTCCAATACAATCAATTCTTTTAACCAACACAAACAAGATGCCTCATAATACAATTGCAGATCTGGCAGTACAAAGCCTCCTTTTTCTTTTGCATCTATCAGTATTTTATGTTTAATTCTTGGCTTTCTTCCTGCCAGATCAATTTAGAGATATTTTCTTTCCATTCTTTGAAGCAGTTTGAATTATTTACAATTGGAATTGACTGGAATAAAAACAGCATCCTAGGGTGTATGTTTGGATTTGATATCCCGCTTTATCACTACCCGAAGGAGTCTCAAAGGGGCTAACATTCTCCTTTCCCTTCCTCCCCCACAACAAACACTCTGTGAGGTGAGTGGGGCTGAGAGACTTCAAAGAATGGCTGAAATTCTACCTAACAGGGAGAGTTTCTTTCTCCCCCATATCTCCAGCTCTTTTCTGAACCTCTTTCCACAATTTAATATAATTATTTTCAAATAGGCTGAGATTCCTTACTGTCAGCCAAATTCCCAAAAAAGGATAGTGTTGGGGTGGCCATAGCTGCGCACTGCCAGCCATCCGGGGGGGCGCAACTCTCCCCCATGCCGCTGTGGGAGAGTGATCCCCACAGAGACTTGGGAGGGAAGCTTTGCGGCCACCAGCCATATGGTTGGCGGGCCGCAGCTTCAATCCTAAGCCTCTGCAGGGGTTGCTCTCCTCCTGAAGAGGCTTGGGAGGGAAGCTGCATGCTTGCCAGCCTTATGGTTGGCAGGGCACAACTGGCGGGCATGCAGGGAAAGGGAAGGCCGCTGGCAAAGCCACGCAGCTCCCCCACTTGCTGTGGCGCCCCTGAGAGGCTGGTGCCCTGGAGCGAGGCACCACTAAGCCCCATGGGAAAGACGGCTCTGCCCTCATAGTCCCTTCCAACTCTACAACTCTACGATTCTAGGTGGACAAGTCAGTTTAGGGCAGCTTCCTACTCTTCTATATTCTTCCTGTGCTCCTTAAGCTGATCATGGATTGAGCAGCTTTAATTTCTGAAGCAGGAGGGGCACAAGAAAAGGCCTTGGTGGATAAAAGGGTGCCAAGCTCTGCTATCCCCCAGCCAGCCCCAAGGGAAAGCTGTTGCCTCTTCCTTGCTGCTCGGTTGGCCAACTGCTCATCTGAGTATTAGCCTTTCATAACCTGAAGCTGAATTGTTTGGTGCTTGATAGCATTACCCGCACTCACCAGGGGCAGCTCGGGAGAAACAGAAGCAGCCCTTGAAGAACTTAACACAGACCTGAACTCGAGAGCATACAAATTATAGGCTCACAAAGCCACCAAGCACTATTAGAAGCACACCGAGTGCGAAGGTTCAAGTGAGAAGAGCTCCGTAAGCACAGCACAAATGATACAGGCTGTCTTTCCTCTCCCCTTTTGATTAGAACGCTTCCTGCATCAAAGAGTAATTGGACCTTATGTGACCCAGCTTCCTAGGGTGTTTCTGCTCTGAGAGCCTGCTGTTTCTCTCTCAAGATACTGGGTTAGAGAGCGGCAGGCGTACCACTTGCCTACGTTTTATTGCTGAACACATGAGTGGAGGTGGTAATTGAAGCTGGCGACATATTTAAGGGGCAGCTCGGAGGGCCTCCACACAGCCATCACTGCAGCTGTCCTCTAATTGCCTGATTAACTGGACGATTAATCGACTAATTGAAGCCCAGGCTGCGTCTGCATGACAAAAGGAGAGGAGGCCATGGTAAAAGAAATTAGCGGTGTTCCAAGAAGCAAGGGAGAAATATCCAGTGGGTGATGGATGTGAGTGCCCTTGCAGGACAAGGAGGAAGATGGTCTAGGCGTGCAGCAGAATGAGGGGTGTAGAATCCCAAGGTGTTGGGGAAGACTAAGCAAAGTGCCATTTTTGAAGGCTCCCCTACGATGGACAGAATAGTTTCTTTTTATGGAGACACAACTGCATGTGTATTGGGAGCACAGAGGTGGTTCCTGTCTTAGAGAGTGGCAAAACCTGGAGGTCACATGGTGATCTTTTTTTTAATAAGATCTCCAGCCACAATCATGCCCAAGTTGGGCGCAAAGCAATAGTTCAGCAATGCCTTTTCACTGGTAGCTCGAACAGGTTCACGGGAAGAATGAGATATTGTTCTTAGACTTAGAACAGTGCCTGATTTGAAGAAAACAAATACACAGATGAAGATACAACGTGAAACTTCGGGGCCATGAAACCCCCTACATTTTATTCAGCTTACAGACATTCCTACGGGTTATGAGAAAATTTTCCATTCATTTCTTGGAAGCCAGGCCTGGAAATGGAGCAGCTCTGCCTAGCCAGGAAATTTGGCTGTGATCCTGCCTCCAAGCCCTACTCTAGTTGATCACCAATGCAAAACTATTGCCCTCTTTCCCAGGTGCCTTCCAAATGGACTTACTATTTTTGCACTGGAGCCCAGACTCAAGTGCTCTCCCCTACGGGAGGATGAAGTGGTTATGGGGAGAGAGAGTTGGGATTGGGCCTTGTGGAGCATAGCCAATGCAAGAATTAATTCATTCCCCAAAGACCACAACTAACCCTAGAGACTTTGTATGAAAATAAAAATCAGGGTTTTTTCCGCCTGCTTTTGTTCATTCAGTTCAAGTCACAATGTAGTGAAACAAAAGCCCCTTTTGCTTGTTCCACTGGAAGCACTTACAGAGAAAGTGGGATCACAGCTGCTGCCCCCATCATACATGCATTCATGTGAAGGTCCCAAATTACCAATGCATGTACTTACTGTATGTATGTTGCCTTTGTCCATGCAACTGCACCTTAAATAGGCAAGTCGAATGACTGTGTGGACAATGCCTATAAATGTACAGTTTATATGCATGCAAACTTCAGCCAGATGTGCACGGTCAGCAGCAGCAAGCAGATGTGATCCCCATTTGTATACACCAGGGGTCAGCAAACTTTTTCAGCAGGGGGCCAGTCCACTGTCCCTCAGACCTTCTGGGGGGCCGAACTATATTTTGAAGGGAGAAAAAATGAACGAATTCCTATGCCCCACAAATAACCCAGAGATGCCTTTTAAATAAAAGCACACATTCTACTCATGTAAAAACATGCTGGTTCCCGGATTGTCCACGGACCGGATTTAGAAGGCGATTGGGCCGGATCTGGCCCCCAGGTCTTAGTTTGCCTACCCATGGTATACGCATTGCCCTCGTTTACACATAATGCTAAACCATGCTGGACTAGATGGGTTATTGGCCTGAGTTATGTTCTTAACTCATGGTTTGCTAAACAAAGCATGTCTTAGTGTTATGTGAGAATCAGGTCATTCTGTTGAACATGTGACAGAGGCTCAAATTCACCATTCTTCAAGCATGCAGTAGACTTCAGACTTGCCTCCCTCTTCTTCAAAGCGGCCACAAACATAAGCTTTTAATTCAGGTGAGCCACAGCTGATATCACCCAGAAGCTCAGGGTCCCAGGGTCCGGCTACTTTTAGTGTGTCTGGGGCAGCCTATTATGCTGCAATCTCCAGTCCTGAGGGAAAGCAATTAAAATTAAATAGACTTTTACAATCATCAGCAAAAGGGCAAAAAGAGTAGGCAGAAGGGTGAGCTGTTCCAATTGTTATGGGGGACAAATCTGTTGTTCATGGAGATTAGAATTATGGAAGTGCATTCTGTATAGCAACAAGGCTGTATTTAATCGCATTTGCTCAGGAGTGGAACATATAGAACATTCCCATTTGGCTGGAAAGGAAACCATTCTTCTCAAATCCTGAATCACCTACATATATAAGTTGGACCTTATGAAAATTCACAGAGGAACTGCAGTAGAAATTGGCCTCAGAGGAGGAAGCACAGTGGGAGCATCAAACAATCTGATGTAATCATTGTAACCACATCATAAATACCACAGTCATGCGTATCTGAACATCAGAAGTAGTTTTGGATGTACGAATGATTTCAGGATCCAGCACTGAAAGACATAGAGCTGCAGAGGAAGTCCAGTTGTGTGTGTGTGTGTGTGTGTGTGTGTGTGTGTGTGTGTGTTGGAAATAAATAAAAGCACCATCGGTAGGAGGTGAGTGCAAGAGTAGTCTGGTTTTAAAAGGCTTGCTTTCACACATGCAAATCTTTAATTAAACCTACTCATAAAACTATAATGAACCGTTCATTTAATTAAATGGGGTGAGTCATTTCATTAATTTTTAGCAAACTGCAGAGCCGCTGTGTTGCCCTCATCTGCCGGAATTCAAAGGGAAGAGATGAACTGTTTAAAGGAAATTATCTTTTCTTCCATGGGGTATTTCAGTGGCTCCTTTGTTTTTCAAATGCACATGCGACTTGTTGGCTTTTGTTTAAACACGCTACACACTTTGATTTCGAAAACTTTGTTGTTGTTGTTTCACCCCTTGAAGTCACGCCTGTTTTTGTTTCTTGGTTATGTCACCCTCCTAACTTAGCTGCCCTACTCCAGGATGTAACGGATCGGGACACATCCGGGGGAAGTACGCAAGACACAGGAGGTGAGTTTTGGTCACCATCACCAACATGGCTGCCATTGTTGCCATCCTCATCAAATCCTCCAACCTGCCACATCTGGATGACATTACCTATGCCCTGTGTTTCTTCCAGGCCTCTTTCAATTCATTGCATGCTGATTGTTGTTGTTGTTGTTTAGTCGTGTCCGCCTCTTCGTGACCCCATGGACCAGAGCACGCCAGGCACTCCTGTCTTCCACTGCCTCCCGCAGTTTGGTCAAACTCATGCTGGTAGCTTCGAGAACACTGTCCAACCATCTCGTCCTCTGTTGTCCCCTTCTCCTTGTGCCCTCCATCTTTCCCAACATCAGGGTCTTTTCCAGGGAGTCTTTTCTTCTCATGAGGTGGCCAAAGTATTGGAGCCTCAGCTTCAGGATCTGTCCTTCCAGTGAGCACTCAGGGCTCATTTCCTTCAGAATGGATAGGTTTGATCTTCTTGCAGTCCCTGGGACTCTCAAGAGTCTTCTCCAGCACCATAATTCAAAAGCATCAATTCTTCGGCCATCAGCCTTCTTTATGGTCCAGCTCTAACTTCCATACATCACTACTGCATGCTGATTAAGGATGAGCAAATCTGTCAGTTTTGGTTTCTCTCAGTTTCTCACTTTTTCAGTCTTAAATCCAGGCCTCCGTATCAGTTTGTGATGTTTATTTTTTTTAAGTCTTTGTGAAAATTCATCAACGTTTTGATGCAGATTTCTCCTAAGACACATTGTTGTGTGCAATTTTGCCTGACATATGAAATATTTTTTGCAAAGCGTATTCTCCCAAACATAATGTATTTTTGTATGTTATTCTCACCGATGTTATTTCTATGCACACTTTAGCTTAGTCCATGCATTTCTGTGCACACTGCTAGGCTAAAGAACCACACTGCCAAATTCAGAGAAGTGTAAATATCAAAGGATGAATGTGTTATAGTCTGCATATTGTTTCAGAAAGTGCAAATTAGGTAGATTTCACTTTTAAATACAAACCAAATCCCTCCCAACTGCCTTGGGCTTCTCCAATATCACACTTGATGACAATAGTCCATTGAAACTTTCCAATCAACAATGGGAGCCATGGGTAGGTTAGATATGGATATTTTTCACTCAGAAATTATTGATAGAGGTTAATGAAATAAAAAAATTATGGTACGGACAAAGTTGATTCGGGAAAGTGTTTCTTCCTCTCTCATAAAACTGCAGCTCGGGGTCAGCCAATGAAATCTGTTCAGGACAGATAAAATGCATTACTTCTTCACACAATGCGCAATTCACCTGTGGATTTCACTGCCACACATGAGGATGACAGCCACCAGCCCTAGATGGGAATAATAATAATAATAATAATAATAATAATAATAATAATAATAATTTTTATTTACACCCCACCCTCCCCAGGCTCAGGGCAGCTAACACCAGATATAAAACAATTGATTGAAATACAACTTTAAAAACAAGATTAAAATACAACATTAAAATGCAGCTTCCTTTTAGTAGAAACTCAAATAAAAAACTTTTTGGGGGAGGAAAACATCAAGTCTTCACCAAGGCCAACTATCCAGACTGGTCCTACATGGGCCAGAAAAAAGCCAGGGAAGTCCCCAAGTTAGAGTTCCATCACAGAAGGAGAAAGGGGAAAAAGAAAGAGGGGGAGGGAATCAAATTGATTCCAAGCCGAAGGCCAGGCAGAACAACTCTGTCTTACAGGCCCTGTGGAAAGAAATCAGATCCTGCAGGGCCCTGGTCTCATGAGGCAGAGCATTCCACCAGGCCGGGGCCAGTGTTGAAAAGGCCCTGGCTCTGGTTGAGGCAGGAGACAAATTAGCAGGAATATAAAAACACAGGAAGCTACTTCATCCTGAGTCACACTATTGGTCCATCTAATTCAGCTGACTTGCAGTGGCTCTTCAGGATTTGGGGCAGGGAACATTCGCAGCCCTACCTGGAGATGTTGGTGATTGAACCTGGGACCTTCTGCATATAGATCAGATGTTCTGCCACTGAGCTACAGCCCCTGGAGGCATTTTTCTATCAACAGCTGTAGACATGAGAGCCTCCATGTTCAGAGCTAGCATAGCTATGAGCACCAGTTGCTGGCAGTGAGGAGGACTATGGTTTCCATGCCTTCCTTGTGGACTTCCAAGTGGCTGGACACTATTGGAAACAGGACGCTGAACTAGATGGAAATGTGATCTTCTCTGGCGGGGATCTTCTGTCATTCCTGTGTTTTCTGGTAATCACTTCTGAGACCTTTAATAGCTCTGGGTACCAAAATGTGTGGTTACTAGGCTGCCACCAACTGCTTTGCCTTCCCCTATTCCAGTGCGGGAAAGAAGTTGTTCTGTGGCTTTGCGCTTAGCGATGCAAAAGGGAAGCAACAGCATTCCTTGCTGTGAGCCTCAAGTCCCTGGAGCCTCGAAACAACTTTATGGGGTTGGTCTTGAGCTAGCATTGACATCTCTTCAGATATTCTGGTATCAAGCCTCCAACAACAGTGACAGCTGCAGTGAAATTGCTATGGTGTGAAATTTGGCGTGTCACCTGACAAGTGACCGCTTGGATACCTGTCTCATTTATAGCCAGTGCTTAAAGTAGCTCAGGAGACCTTGAAGAACTGGAGATCAGTTTATATATAGGGGAAAGGTTGTTTAAGTGCAAAACAGTTTGTGCTACTCAAGAATGTAAAGCATGGGGAGGAGGGCTAACTTTTTAATTAACTAGCGCCATTTATCCAACACAGTGCTTTGCAAAGGAAAGGTTTGCAAGGTCCCTACCCCAATGAGCTTACACTCTTATAGACATAGAAAAACAACGTATTAAAAGGATGAAGTGTGGGATACGCATTTATTTCAATTACACATAATTTGGCTCAGTTATAGTACAGTATCAGGAGTACAGTGGTACCTTGGTTGTCAAACGTAATGTGTTCCGGGAGTCCGTTCAGCTCCTGGAACCATTTGAAAACCAAGGCGCGGCTTCCGATTGACTGCAGGAGCTTACTGTACTCTAGCGGAAACCGCGGAAGCCGCGCCAGTGGTTTGGCTTCCAAAAACCATTTGCAAACCGGAACACTTACAGCGTTTTGCTTACGGTTTGCGGCTTTCGGGAGCTGATTTGTTTGGAAGCCAAGCCATTTGACAACCAAGGTACCACTGTACTACTACCATGGCACAAATCAGAGAGTGAGGATTATCTGTTGCTCCTTGACTTGTGTACTTCGGGTGGCATGTGTGAAAAGGCTCTAATGAACGTACTGTGTACAGTGGTACCTCGGGTTACATACGCTGCAGGTTACATACGCTGCAGGTTACAGACTCCGCTAACCCAGAAACAGTACCTCGGGTTAAGAACTTTGCTCCAGGATGAGAACAGAAATCGTGCAGCAGTGGCGCAGCGGGAGGCACATTAGCTAAAGTGGTGCTTCAGGTTAAGAACAGTTTCAGGTTAAGAACAGACCTCCAGAATGAATTAAGTTCTTAACCCAGGGACCACTGTACTCTCCAGTGAGCGAGCAAATGAGAAATTATCTTTGTCACTAGTGGCCCAGGCACGGCAAGGGGAGCAGAATACAATCAGAGAATAAGAAGATCCTGCTGGATCTGGAAAACAGAAGCAGGAAGAAGGGCTCCTTCCTTCCTCCCACAGCATCTCTCATGGAGTTTAGCTCCAGCTGCGTTACATCAGCTAGAAACAAAGGGAATGGCTCGTTTCATGCCTTCAAATTGTTTCAATTAATCAGAGAGTGACAGTTTCATCACATGTCCAGAATGAAGCCATTACCTAAACATTGCAAATTAAGACACATGTACTTCAGCCAGCTCAGTGGTGGCGCGCCGTGATCGTATAGTGGTTAGTACTCTGCGTTGTGGCCGCAGCAACCTCGGTTTGAATCCGAGTCACAGCAAAAGTTTTAGAGACGCGGGTGGCCCTGTGGGTTAAACCACAGAGCCTAGGGCTTGCCAATCAGAAGGTCAGCGGTTCGAATCCCCGCGATGGGGTAAGTCTCGTTGCTCCGTCCCTGCTCCTGCCCACCTAGCAGTTCAAAAGCACGTCAAAGTGCAAGTAGATAAATAGGTACCACTCCAGCGGAAAGGTAAACGCCGTTTCCGTGTGCTGTTCTGGTTCGCCAGAAGTAGCTTAGTCATGCTGGCCACATGACCCGGAAGCTGTACGTCGGCTCCCTCGGCCAATAAAGCGAGATGAGCGCCGCAACACCAGAGTCGGTCACGACTGGACCTAATGGTCAGGGGTCCCTTTACCTTTACTTTACTTCAGCCAGTCTAGCTGGTTAGCTTTCGGGAAGCCAGTGCGTTACAGTGACAAAGCTCTCTCTCTCTCTCTCCCCCCTGTTTTTTTTTAGTTTACAAAGTTGCCCCCTCGCAAAGAAGAGGAAACTTCAAGGTGCAGAAGCAGAACATCTGGCATCCAAGAGGAAATCCCACCCGCTTAAGCTAGCCCTCGATGAAGGCTACAGCATTGACAGTGATGGCAGCGAAGAGGCAGAAGCGAAAGAGGAGTCTGTGACGGACGACTCCGAGGGCACGCTGGAGGAGGAAGAGGCAGAAGCAATAGACCAAGAGGAGGCCTGCAGCAGCTGTCCAGCAGAAGAAGGTGCCTTATTTCATTATTGGCTCGACTGCAAAGATTTACTTCATGGGTAGGAATAAGAAAGGGAACGTTGACAATCGATAGAGTGAGAGCTCCTCTAAATAATACGTAGATGCTGTCATGGTAGGCACAGAGGACATGCTAGCCAAGGAAGCTAGACATAAACTTTATCGGCTCTCACAAATCTAACAGGAAACTCCTGACTCCACCCAGAAGATGCAACTAAGTCCAGTGCCTCCTAGTGACTAAACTATATAATGACACTATCCACATATCTCATTTGGTTGGAAGTCGCTTCAGGTTGCCTTGGGCAAGATAAAGCAAATAAAGATAACAAATTTTAGTAGTAGCAGTAATATTTTTTTTTAAAAAAAGGAACGTTTAAAATGTGGAACATTTGATGCTTCAGGTATTCAGCCACGAATCTCTAAACCTGAAAGGTTTCTAAATAACTCAACCAGAGGAAGGTACAATCTGAGTAGTAACATTGCTATGGGTGGAATGAAACTCACTGGGTGTCCTTGGGCCAGTCACTGCCTCTCAGCCTAACCTACCTCACAGGGTTGTTGTGGGAATTAAATGAGGTGGGGGAGAACTCTGTATGCCACCTTGAGCTCCTTGGAGGAAAAAGTGGGAGAGAGTTGCAATAAATAAAATAAAGCCAACATCATGCTATTTAATTTTAACTACTTCCAATATTCACGAGACCTTTGGTGCCTATTTTGCACTATCCACATTGTGCCTGGGGGCCGGAGGGGGAGACAGACATACCTTTCGCTTGACCCTAGTTACAGTAATGATACTGCCGTATGTGCTTTCAAGATGTTACCAATCTATTAGCACCTCTTCTGTCATTAGCCACGAGAACTTTTTCATTAACTGCAGTGGACACCAGTTCACCAAAAGACTCGTTGGCACAGCAACGAGAGAACTATTGGCAATAACCAAAGTTATTGCCTTGCTTAGCTTGGGGAGCCCAGATTCATTGCTTTCCCCCATGTAAATGAAGGCAACGCTGTATGTTTCCATTGACAACATCCTTCTGTGTGATATTTTCCACACATAAATATCAGTCTAGAGAGGCATTAGACAAAGCACACAAGTATCTAGTTGATGACTTCTGGAGGCATCCTGGGGAAAATAAATGTCAGGCACTGATGTTCATCTCATCAGAGGGAACAGTTTTAGGAAAGAAAACGGTCTGTTTACCTGCCATGGCTGAATGCTATAAATATGGCCACACCAGGAGTGTAATAGCAAGGCATGGGTTTCAATCAAACCTTTAAAATTGGCTATTTAAATGTTTATGTGGGGGGGTGTCCCCCAGCTATTCTTCCCTGCTTAAGTTGGGTTGCCACTTTTCAAAAAGTGGGGGGGGGGGGGGAATTGGACATGGGTTGCCATACGTCCAGATTTTCCCGGACATTTCAGCAATCTCCGTCCAGTCACTGATTCTAACAGCAGAATCCCGACGATGTCCAGGAAATTCTAGATGTATGGCAACCCTAGCTTAAAGGCCAAAACCCCAAGCCACAACAGAATATGGCACCCAGCCTGCTCCAGACCAGCTACAAGAGAAAACAACAAAGACCTAATGAAGAGAGCACAGCAAAGGTTATATTTTCTGAGAATCCTCCGGAAAAACAATCTCTCAAAGGACCTGTTGATGGCATTTTACCATTGTACTGTGGAGAGTGTATTAACATATGGTCTGTGTGTGTGGTTTGGGAGCTGCATCGTCAGGGGAAAAACAATGCTGTCCAGGGTTGTAAAGACTGCAGAGAGAATAATTGGGTGCACTCTTCCCACCTTGGATCAAATCTATGTTGTCAGGTGCCATAAGAAAGCTGCAAAGATAGCGCAGGATAGTGTGCACCCCGGAAATGATCTCTTTCAGCTTCTGCCTTCTGGAAGAAGGTACAGGGTTATAAAGACCATGACTAGCCTCCTGAGAAACAGTTTCTACCCAAATGCAATTCTGGTTCTAAACACAGTATAAGGAGTCTCTATAGTATATTGTATTTTTAAATGGGGTTTCAGAGTTTTTAGGGGCTTTTGAAAGTCTTATGTAGATTTTTCAATTTCATTGTTCTGTATGGGACAATGACAATAAAGATATCGTATCATATCATATCGTATCAAGAAATAATTGCCAACTCTCTTTTATTTCTAGGCCAAATATCGGAAGGAACTCTTGCAGCCAAGGGGCAGGTGTCCAAAAGCGAAGGACAGGTCTCCAACACTGGGGAGGACGTGCACTTGCTACATGAAGGAGCAGCGGAGGAGGAGGAGGAAGAAGAAGAAGAGGAAGAGGAAGAGGAGGCAGTTGAGGAGGAATGTGAAAAGGAGATCATCATCCAAACGGAGGATGCGGAAGAAGTCATTGAGGTCACCAGTGAACGCAGTAGTGATTTGTGCCTGGAACATCGGGATGATGAGGTGAGCTATGAGGAGTCTTGCAAATTGCAAAAGGAGGAGGAAGACGAGGAAGAGGAGGAGGAAGACAATGAAGAGGAGGAAGACGAAGAGTATGAGGAGGAGGAAGAAGAGGAGGAGGAGGAGGAGGAAGAGGAGGAGGAGACATCGACTGCAGTGATCTGTGAAGAAGCTCCTCACAGATCTCAGGACTCCCCAAAAACCCACTGTGAAGGACAGATAGTCGGCTCCAAGCCTGAGTATTCTGTCATTGTGGAGGTGAGATCAGACGATGACAAGGACGATGATTGCCACTCCCAGAAATCCACTGTGACTGATGAATCTGAGATGTATGACATGATGACCCGGGGGAACCTGGGTCTTTTGGAACAGGCCATTGCTCTGAAAGCTGAACAGGTTAAGGTTGTGAGAGAGCCTGGCCAGCAGCTGGCTGGGGAGCATGTGAAACTTTTCCAGGTCGAGGACAAGCAAAACAAAGCCCTGGACTCCATCAGAAAGAGCTACTACAGCAAAGGTGAGGACGTTGTCCTTCCAGTGGCAAATAAACTGCTATCCCCACCCCACCCTGGTGGCAATGAAAATGAGTTTGGTAGGGTCTGGGAGCCCCATTCCTATAGATCTGTAACATCTGGATGCCCCTATGTCCCCACCAGCCCACCGTTCTCAGGGCCCATGCAAAGTTTGAATGGTTCCAGTAAATACAAAATAATCAGAGGATGGTGGAACAGAAGTAACTCATCTTCTGTCATGCTGTCTGTGTGAAGCCTAATGGAAAGAAGCAAATGGTCCCTGCAAACGTTTGGTCAATGGTTGTTCTGCAATGGTGCTGCCATATTGTATTCTGCAACTTTCATTGGCTGCTGTTTTGTGTTGACCTCAGTACCCTACTGTGTGCTCCTATAAGTGACAAAGGAGTAAAACCTTCAGAGTCTGCATACGCTTGAATATTCCCCCCACTCCTACTCTAGGGAGAGTGCTGCTTCCAGATGGGTGTTGCTTGTGGGATCAGTGTTTCTCATGAGTTTTTTTGCAGCATCCAAATGAAGTCATTGTCACCCAAATGCCAGCCTGTGTTTTTCCTGCATTTAATCCAAATTTACCCTTTCTGGGGGAAATCCGATAAGATTAAAAACAGAAACACCTGTTGCCAGCAATATCTCATGGACCCATTAAGCTCCTATCTGGAAGCACCTGGGGAATCCTCCCTCCATACAAGCCCTGCTGGATCGGTTGTCCAACATCCAGTCCAATATTCTGTTCTCACAGTGGTCAACTGATCCGTTGCCCGCAGGAATCCCACAAGCGATGAGTGCACAATAGCTCTCCCCAGCTACTGGCATTTAGAGGTACACTCTTTCATATACAGGAGGTCATAATGATACCGGAGAATAGAGTTTCCCATAGGCTCATTGGGACTATTCAGTGAAGCAGTTCGCAAGAAGGTTTGGGGCAAACAAGCATCCTAAGCATGCTTCATACAATTCTAATTCACCTGGGAAACTCATTGCCATTAGACATGCCAGCAGACTCTAGCACAGATGACTTTCAGGAAGGATTATCTTCTTCTTTAGCGATCCCTCATAGCCGAATAAGATTGTCTTCCATAAACACGGTCTTAACAGTGAGTCCGTAAATGACTGTGGAGGCCAATTCTGGATCCACACGTTCTTCCACAGTGGGGACATTGGTTTCCGGGCAGGAGTTGATCACAGTGTGGATTTGCCAAGCATGTCTTCCTCTTAGCATGTTTCTCCCTTGCGTCCTGAGTTCGAGTGTCTTCAAAGCCGATGACACCTTTGGCAAAGGCTGTTCTCCAACTGGAGCACTTGCACGCCAGTGTTTCCCAGTTGTCAATGTTTATACTACTTTTTTTAGATTTGCCTTGAGAGAGTATTTAAACCTCTTTTGTTGACCACCAGCATTACGCTTTCCATTTTTAAGTTTGGAATAGAGTAGTTGCTTTGGAAGACGATCATCAGGCATCTGCACAACATGACCAGTCCAACGAAGCTGATGTTGAAGAATCATTGCTTCAACACTGGTTATACCAGTTCATGGAAGATAGCTCAATTGAAGCATATGAGCCACAGTAGCATAAAATACACCCAGGGGGTGGGTGACTGTTTCAATAACACCTTGCTTCCTAAGGGTGTCTTGGGGGTTACCGTGGGAGATGCTGAATTAGAGTGATTTGGGCTAATCCATCAATCCATTCCTTAAATTCTTTGTTCTTATGTCCATAGGATTGCAATCCAGTAGCACAAGTGGCTACTTGCACGACTGCAGCTTAAATTGATCCATAGAATCAGACTGTAGGAAACATAAACCTGTATATGAGCTTCCCTCTATCATGGGTTTTAGGGGTAGTGCTAGGTAACAATATCTGAAGAGTTACCTATCTTTCCTAGAGCTGTTTGGTACTATTGGCTGACTCTTTCCCACTGATCTTTTGTTGTTGTCGTTGAGATGTACATTACTGTCCCTCTGGACTGGTGTCCCCCAACCTGGTGCCTGCCAGATATTTTGGAAGACAACTGCCATTGGCGCCAGCCACCATGATGGGCACTAGGTTGGGGAAGGCTGGTCATTAATTGTGTAAATAAATTTTCACCTGAAATGAAATGCAAAAACAGATTCAGAGTATTCTTAATAAGACTGGTTTGATTTTCTCGTGGACTTTTTTGCACGTCTCATGATGTTCTTCCTGCACCCTCTCCTCCCTGCATTTCCTAGATCCTTCAAGACCCGAGAAGCGAGAAATCAAATGCCCAACCCCTGGCTGTGATGGCACAGGGCATGTCACAGGGCTGTACCCTCACCACCGCAGTTTGTCTGGCTGCCCGCACAAAGACAGGATCCCTCCTGAGAGTGAGTGTGACTTGGAGTTATTTACAGGACAGAAATGGTCCAGCTTCTTCTTTTGCAACAAATACTACTGCTGGATGAATGAATGAATGAATGAATGAATGAATGAATGAATGAATGACAAATCCATCATCTCCAATGAATGTGGAGAAGGGGGACGGGATGTTCCAGGTGCAGCAAGGCAAAGGTGAAAGTGGAAAAGAGAACAGAACAGTTGGGTGGCAGCTGAGCAAACAGGGAAGACAGGAGGGTCTGTGACCTAGTTGCTTCTGCAATGTTCTGGACCAGCCTTTCTCAACCTGCGGGTCCCCAGATGTTGTTGGGCTACAACTCCCATCACCCCTAGCTAGTACGGCCAGAGCTCAGGGATGATGGGAGTTGTAGTCCAACAACATCTGGGGACCCACAGGTTGAGAACCGCTGTTCTGGATGCTTGAAGGCCAATCCCATGCCTGCTTACTTGGAAATAAGTCACAGTGAAGAAAGTGGGACTTCTGTTTCCTGCGATTTGCTACCAAATAAGTATACAAAGGACTGCACCCTTCAATAAAGTGATATCTTCCTTAATATGCTTGCATGTATGCAGGAAGACCCAAATAAATATCTGTTTTCTCTAAGCGGACATAATTTTGCAATGCAGTAAGCATTTAGGCTGTTATACTAACCGCTCAGTATGCCTGCTTAGTCATCAATGAATTTCAAAATGAGAAAGTCGATTTAAATCAATTGCTTACACCAAGTAGGTGTAGCTTCCTGGTTATTTAAATCATGGTTTAAAACAATAATTTAAATGGACTCAACTTAAATCAACCCACCTGAAATCAAAATTGGCCACATTCACTACATTTCGAATGCTTTCAGTGAGCAAACATGTTTGCCCTCTTGTGGCACAGTGTCTGAAAAATCGCCAAAAGGATTTTTTTTAAAAAAATTGCTGCCCAAAATGTTTTTAAAAACCACCCATACCCCTTTATGCTCATCCCTATGTTCAAAAAAGACATGACAATGGCTTACAAAATGCCCTTAATGTTAAGTTGTGATCTCAACATCATTTTGATGACTGCGTACCCATCGCACTCGTTTATGCTAGGCACTGTAGCACACTGGTTAAGAGACTGAGCTGTGAGCTAAGCTAGTTTTTCACTTCAGCTATGAATTCATTCAGTCGCCTCAGGCAAACCACTGTCTCTTAGTTCACATCCACACAAGTTGTAAGCTAAAGGAAGTTGTGTGGTAAGCCTTTCCCCCCAGAAAAACAAAAAACTTTGAGAAAGTTCTTTGGGCACCCCCATGATGGGGGGTTCATTTTCCCTCTCCCACCCCCCCACCCCCAAAATGGCCAAAAGCGAGGATTGTAACATTTTTTTCCATTGCTCTGTTTTCAAGGGAGATGGTGCTTATGCACGTGCAGTACTTAACTGTCTTCCAGTGAATTAAGTGGAATTTCAGACTGATCAACTTTTGCTGAATTCAGCTGCTAGCATTCATAAGATAGTTGCTATACCTCTCAGCCTGCTACACCCCTGTTTTCTTAAACACAAAGTGAGGATAAGCCACCTCTGAAAACACAGTTTCTTAGAAAGTATTCCATCTTGTCTGGAATGAATCAGACACTTCATTTGTACTGATTTCCATGAAATGTTAAAGAGGGAAAGAGAGATGTTTGCAAATTATCTTTTCCCTCTTTTTAAAAAATGCAAACAGTATGTATGAGGCAGGCATGGCAAAACACAAAGGAAATGGAAAAGTCAACTTTTTCCTGCTATTAAATATAAATTGGTATTGGAAAGTTTCATATACTTTCTCCCCAAAGGGCAAATGTTTGTTATTTGTGGGTTTAATTCATGTCTTCATAACAACATCACAGGAATCGCTGTGTGCATATATGAAAATAAAGTGAAAATCTGCCTTATCGGTTCACTTCAAAGGTTTTAGACTTGAGGGGAAATGAGACAAGGGGACATCAGTTATTTTCTCATATGTGTGATTTTTTTAAAAAAAAGAACTGAAAAACAAATTAATGCCTTTGCTTTTAAGGTCATCACCGCAGGAGGTAGTAATCCTGAAGATTAAACATATTTTTAAAAAACAAAACAAAATAAGAGACTATAGATAATTCCAATTGCTTGAAAGTACCTGAAACAGGCAGGAGAAGCGCAATGCAGTAGGAAATATATATAAAAAAATATGGTTTTATCTTATTTTTTAAAATTCACATTTAAACTCATTCTATTACGGGACCAAAAAACCTTGCATGTGGCTTCCAGGGCAGGGAGTTCTGCGGAGAGGGTTGGACTTTGGGGAACAAGCCCAGGGCTATGCAGGCTAAAGGTAAGGGTAGAGGGACCCCTGACCATTAGGCCCAGTCGTGACAGACTCTGGGGTTGCGGTGCTCATCTCGCTTTATTAACTGAGGGAGCTGGCGTACAGCTTCCGGGTCATGTGGCCAGCATGACTAAGCCGCTTCTGGCGAACCAGAGCAGTGCACGAAAACGCCGTTTACCTTCCTGCCGGAGCGGTACCTATTTATCTACTTGCACTTTGACGTGCTTTTGAACTGCTAGGTTGGCAGGAGCAGGGACCGAGCAATGGGAGCTCACCCCGTCACAGGGATTCGAACTGCCGACCTTCTGATTGGCAAGTCCTAGGCTCTGTGGTTTAACCCACAGCGCCACCCATGCATTGGTTAATTTTTTGCTTGGTGGAGGGGATGTGGTTGGCTGTGACTGCCCCTCCAATGCTGCTGCTGCAAGGGAATTCCATTAAAGGAATCCAGGGGCTCACCACCCTGTTGTGGGGCTTGGTCTGCACAAGCCCCAGGGAGCATGCGGGGAGAGGTGAGGATCTGGTACCCAGATCCACTTTCTCCCCAATATTGTTTTCCCTTACTGGCCCCAGAGTTGGCCACGACTGGACCTAATGGTCAGGGGTCCCTTTACCTTTACCTTTAACCACAACCTTACAAGTTGTGGCGATTTGCTACGCAATAGGCAAAAACTAAATGGCACCAGCCAATCAGCCAAATGGACAAAATTCCTACCAGGCCCCTGCCCCAAAAGCAGACGACTCCATGACAGGCATAGCAAGGTCAAATGCAAAAAGCCCTAAATTAGGGAGGGTGGGCTGGTGATCCGGTGCACGCAGTGAAAGTGAACGCTCAATGCTGCATGCTCAGTATATAAAACCCTTGGTCCATCCCACAAATTGGCAATATCAAAATTCCCCCAGTAACTCAAACAGCCCAATCACTGCTATGGCCATCTATACAATCCCACCCAACAACAGAGGGGTGGCCTGTCAGACCCCACTGCAACACGTGCTCTCCATGAAGCAGAACACGCTTTACCAGCTTTGGTTGGTGCAGCTGAAGGATATGGAATGAGGTGCTCAGACGAGCCCAAACAACTGCTTGTTTTCTGAGACCTGATGAACCATCTGTTTTCTTTCTTTCTTTAATCATGTTGTGGTTTCTCCCCTTCCTCCTCTGCATCCCTCCCCTTTCCTTTCCTTCCTTTATAATAAAGTCTTGGCCATGCACGAGAATGTATTAAAATGCCCGACGCCAGGGTGCACCGGACAAGGCCACGTGAACAGCAACCGCAACACTCACCGAAGGTACGTGGTTCACAGCAAGAGCTCAAAATTATCCTAGAGCCAATTTAGAAACTGTTCAGGATAGGACAACAGAAGTCTTGGGTTCAAGAAGGCATTTTGGGGCAGAAAAAGGCAGATAACTGTTAAATTGTGGGTGAACATATCAGACGACACAGCGATTCTTCAAACAGCTCTTGTTTATTCACAGGCCAGGACAGAACTGAACTGAAGGGTTCAGTCAGGCTGCTTATATAGAGCTCCAGTACAACGTAACTGTAACAATTTTCTAAAACTATCCAATCACTGAACGTCACTTTTGATCCTTTATTTGCATAACTATCTACAGTATCCCCCTGCTGGCCCAGGGTGAGAACTTCAGTACATAACAATAACAAAAGCGTAGCATTTGGTGATTGTACATCTATGAACTTCTAGCCCAGATACAAGCAGTGCGAACCTACAGGAAAGATGATAACAATTCTGTCCTACCACATGTAGGCATATAGTGAAATGTATGTGCATGGAATGGTCAACACGTAATGATATTTGCATGACTTAATTGCGGTGTAGGAATTCTCTTGTACGATACAAAGCGGTTTCAGAAACAGATTCAGATTGTAAGACCTATTTGGGAAGGGAAAGTGTTATATGGAAATGCATGTAAGAATCTAAGCAATCTCTAAGAATCGTTGTTTCCCTGGAATATGTTGAGAGCAACAGGATCAGGTTAGGAACTGAACTCACTGGATCAAAGGTGTCACACGTGGCACACGTGGCACACGCAGTTGCTCAGTTTGTTAAACGTTTGTGCAGTGGGCTGGGGACAAGAAACGTACCCTTTTTTGTGGGCCTAGATCAGAAGAAAAAAAATAGATCTGTTTCTTCAATTAATTGAGAAGATCAATTTGGCTTTAAGCAGTAGCCAGCGAGCGAAGGAAAGTGAAATTAAAATCTCCACTGTTGCTGATGTGCAGGGCAAAGACTATGTTCCCTTTCTCAGTCCCTGTGGCCTGAAAGCTCCCCCACATCCTCCTCTCCCCTTCCTGCAGGTGATATTCAGATTCCCTTGTATGGTAAATGATCAAGTGTGGCAGGCACAGGGCAAACTTTTGGCACAATAGTGGCACAAGCTGCTTTTGGGATGGATCCGGGTTCAGTCCTGCCATCAAGGTATCAGGAGCATGGACTGCATGCAGTAATTTGAGCATCAGATCCCATGAGTTGCTTTGATGCTCGTATAGAAAATAACACTGGGGTATAAGCAGCCAAAGAGTTGTGTCCAAAATCGTGCTAAGTGGCTAGTTCTATCAACAGAAGGATTTCTGCTTTCCCTCCTCCTCCCTGCATGTCCCCCCAAAAAAAAATTGTTATGGGGGTTACCCCAACCCTCTGGAGCAGATTTGGGGAGGGTGTAGGATGTGCATTCAAGGATGAAAGAGGGGAAAGTTCCATTGTACGAGAGTAATGGAACGAGTGTATTGGATACTGACCTAAATCACTGTCGCTGACTATGGTTGTCAAGTTGCAATGTGGAGAATTCTTTTTAACTTTAATTCTGTTGCCCAGTTTCTTGCAAGGGTTTTGTGGCTCGTCTCAGCCTATGATTGTCGCCTGCCCTATCCAGTCCTCTCCTGCTGAAGCAAATTGGAATTTATTTTTGCCCCACGCCATGCCATTTTTCTTTATAGAGTATATCCAGGTGGCAGCCTGCCAGCCCTAATTAACTGAACACATTTTTGCTGGATTACGCAAACATAGATCGCTTCCCAAAAATAAGATTGGTGGCCAGCTCAGCTTAAGTCCTGGACTATGGCATTCATAAAGCTGCTATCTACATTTCATATTGCTTTGGGGAAAGAAAGGGTGGAATTCAACATCGCACTGTTACAATTGTCGTCATTGTTTTATTTTTCATTTCGTTTCTATACCGCTTTATATTTTAAAGAGAAAAAACAAACCCTCAAAGCATGAACACATCAAATGAAACAATCCAGAATAAAACAAATTCAAGCTTCAAGGAAAGTATTTCAGATCCCTCTCTGTGTGTCATTTTCCTTTCTCCGTATTTCGTTACCCACTTGATTTATGTAGCTGCCACATAGCAGAAGAACTCTAGGAAGACAGTGTGGTGTAATGGTTAGAGTGACAGACTCAAATCTCCACTTGGTCATGAAGTCATTGGTGCAAGAATTTCTGTTCCCCGGGTGGAACAACCTCCCCTCTCCTCCCTCTGTGTGCTGTTCTAGGGGTACTTCTGACACCCCAGAACTTATATAGGGGAAGTAGAATCAGAGTTGGAAGAGACCCCAAGGGTCATCTAGTCCAACCTCTTGCAATGCAGGAATCTCAGCTCAAGCATCCATGACAGATGGCCATCCAACCGCTGCTTAAAAACCTCCAAGGAAGGAGAGTCTAGAACCTCCCGAAGGAGACCGTTCCACTGGGGAGGAGCTTTCACTGTCAGAAAGTTTTTGTATTTTAGAAGAGAGGGGAAAGTCCAGTTTTGCTAGAAAGACTCACTGTGCCGGCTCCCACTAAATTTTAATCTCACCTCTGCCATGCAGTCACTAGATGGCTTTAGGCAAGCCATATCCCTTACCCTTCTTCCATTTCCAATATTAGAATAATACTTAAAAGGTAAAGGTATAGGGACCCCTGACCATTAGGTCCAGTCATGACCGACTCTGGGGTTGCGGCGCTCATCTCGCTTTATTGGCCGAAGGAGCCGGCGTACAGCTTCCGGGTCATGTGGCCAGCATGACTAAGCCGCTTCTGGCGAGCCAGAGCAGCGCACGGAAACGCCATTTACCTTCCTGCCGGAGCGGTACCTATTTATCTACCTGCACTTTGACATGCTTTCAAACTGCTAGGTTGGCAGGAGCAGGGACCGAGCAACGGGAGCTCACCCCGTCGCGGGGATTCAAACCGCTGACCTTCTGATCGGCAAGTCCTAGGCTCTGTGGTTTAACCCACAGCACCACCTGCATCCCAGAATAATACTTACTGACCCATTATACCCAGTTCTTGCATGGATTACAGCACGGCAATGCATGTGAAGCACTTTGAACACTCTAGAGCAGCCTTCCCCAACTTGGTGCCCTCCAGATCTTTTTGGACTACAATACCCATCAGCCCAGCCCAGCATGCCTAGTGGGCAGGGATGGTGAGAATTGCAGTCTAACATTGGGATGGTACCAGATTGGGGAACTCTGCCGTAGCAGACCCTCCAAGTGTCCCTATTTTCCAGCGACAGTCCCGGATTTACAGGAGCCGTCCCGGTTTCTGATTTGATCCTGGAATGTCCCACTTTTCCTTAAGACATCCCTATTTTCATCAGAGAAATGATGGAGGTCATCCCTATTTTTCATCGGAGAAATATTGGAAGATATGCAGTTATGCAACCCCCTTCTAAAGGAGATAAGGAACTATATAGTCATACCTCAGAAGTCGAACAGAATCCATTCCAGAAGTCCGTTCGACTTCCAAAACATTCAGAAACCAAGCCACGGCTTCCGATTGGCTGCAGGAAGTTCCTGCAGCCAATCAGAAGCCGCAGAACCTGCATCGGACGTTCGGGTTCCAACGAACGCTCACAAACCGGAACACTCACTTCCGGGTTTGCAACGTTTGGCAGCCAAAACGTTTGACTCGTAAGGTGTTTGACTTCCGAGGTACAACTGTACAGCCTTTCGAAGACATCTGAAAGCAGCCCTGTGTAGTGAGGTTTTTTAATGTTTAATGTTTTATTATTATTTTTATATGTTGGAAGCTGCCCAGAGTGGCTGGGGCAACCCAGTCAGATGGGTGGGGTATAAATATTATTATTATTATTATTATTATTATTATTATTATTATTATTAAATAGGACATCCCTATTTTCATCAGAGAAATGTTGAAGGCTTTGCTGTAGAGTGTAGTATTTCTATTATTACTTTCCTCCCTAAGATATTGAATTATTTGGGTAGGTTTGAACAATTTGGGGCAATTAAAATGTTAAAAGTTAAATAAACCTTGTGGATGGAGGAGTGTTAACGTATATAAAATTATACATATGGTTGATTTGAATATGTTATTATTGATTATGTTTGCCCAATGTATCAGCCGCCTGGGCGGTTTTACTGTTTGTGCTTTGGTTGTTGGTAAAAAAATAAAAATAAAATAAAGATTAAAAAAATGTAACACACACACAGAAAAATTACTTTCCTCCCTTCCTCTCTCATGCCATTTTTCCATTCCTTCCTTCTTTCCTTCCTTACTACAGCTTATCCGGGTGCCCCATCGCCGCTGCTGAAAAACTAGCCAAATCTCACGAGAAGCAGCAGCCCCCAACTGGTGACCCATCAAAGAGCAGCTCAAATTCTGATCGGATACTCAGGTAAATGGACAAGCAGATCCCAAGCCACCTGCTCCCTCCCTTCCCCCAACTGCCACCAATAATATAATATCTCTGAAAGAACAGCAAGTCACCACTTATGCAAGTGCCAGCATATCTTGTTCCTGCTGATGCTTTTCTTACTGTCAAATGTCTCTGCAAACAGTTAAAAAAAAAGTAATTGATGTTTCTAGGCAGGGCATGGGAGGACAACGAATGGCTTCTGTAGCATCAATTAGTGCTGAGACTACAGGCCAAAGGGTTTTTCACAGTGCAGCCATACTGCGTCCGTACTGATTACACTGCATTTCAAACTGACAGAGAATTACAGCTATCATATTGACATTATGAGGATAGAGGCAGAAAGCCACAATCCAATATTTCAATTTCTGTTATATTGTTAGCACATCCCCAAGCCCTTTTGTTTCTTACGACTGTGTAGCTTTCGGGAGCAGAACTTGTCTCTGATTTAACGATCAGAGAGTTTAGCATGCTTGCTCGTGGAATGACTATGTTTTTGAATATATACAATCGTGATATATTTGAACAGGTAATGACGGAAGATACATGGGAAAGCAAATGTCAAAAGATTTTGAATAAAGATTTTGAATAAAAGTTATAGGAATTGGATAGCACGGGGGGAAGCCAACCCAAGCATCCAAATTAGAATGAATAATCTGTGCACATGGTTAAAGATTTGAAGAGAGAACAATTTTGGGGACGAGGGGTTAAAGGGGAGGGAGGAAGGGGGGGGAATAGGATTAATGAGTAGGGACAAAAGTATATACTGTTATATTAACAGTTGCCATTAATCTGATTTGAATTAATTTTATAATGAAATGATTTTAGAATGTTGTATCATTTTACTGTTGTTAGCCGCTCTGAGCCCGGCTTTGGCTGGGGAGGGCGGGATATAAATAAAATATAAATATAATAATAAAATATTATTATTATTATTATTATTATTATGCAAAACTAATAGGAGGATGATTTTGATGCATGTTATTGTTAGATTTTCGACTGAATGTGTTTTTTTGGTAAGTTATTCAACGTCCCAGGATGAAAGTGTGATTATAAAGAATGGAAAAAATTATTAATAAAATTTAAGAGGCACTTACCAGTATTAAAAAAAAAATTCTTGTTCATGCTACCCCTTCACCAGCTGACTACAGATTGTGCCAGCCAGACTAGAAACGGTTATATCACACACTCACACACACAGCAAATCTCTTCCATCATGGGCTTATAAATTTGGAACAAACTACTACACTTTGGGTGCAATCCAGCATAGCACAAAGTCTCTCCCATCAGATTTCTTCTTGCACAACAGAATATTCTCCCCTTTCTTTACCCCACAATGCACCCCTTAAATTTGTTCTATGGGATCCCCCAATCCTCTGGAACAAAATTGGGGGTGGCATGTTGTACGCAGGCATGGGGAAGAATGAATTCCTGTTGCGCAAGGGGAAATCCTTGCGCTTGACTAGACATGGTAGTTACAATCATTTTTAAAAAAATTATTATAATCCTCTTGCAAAAAAACGCCCGCACCCCTGTTTATAGTATTTCTTCCATCTCTAAATCTCTCCACGTGGTTTCCCCACAATAGATGTCATATTCTACACTCTCTGTGTTCAAAGTACCTGCTGCTTTCCTTCTCACGAACAAAACCTATAACTCATCTTTTGTCTTTCAAAAGCCTCCCTGTGAAATTTCACCCGGAATGGAAGCATTCTACGCGAGTCTCAGTCTCTTCTTTTCTCGTCCTCCTCAGGCCGATGTGCTTTGTGAAGCAACTGGAGGTGCCTCAGTACGGGAGCTACAGGCCCAATATGGTTCCTGCCACGCCAAGGGCCAACTTGGCCAAGGAGCTGGAGAAGTACTCCAAGGTCACCTTCGATTATGCAAGTTTTGATGCTCAGGTTTTTGGCAAACGCATGCTTGCCCCAAAGATTCAGACTAGCGAAACCTCACCTAAAGCCTTTAAATGTAAGTTGGGGCTGGTCACGGACACTGCTTTGGAATGTCCAGGAGGGTGTTTTGTTGTTTATTGTTGGTGGTGCATAAGTCTTGCCCTGTGCTGGATCTGACCCAAAGTCGATCTGGTCCAGCTTGCTGTTTTCACAGAACAACTACGAATCCCCATGGTTTACGCCACTGAACCAGGGGGTTCCATTTTGATGTTGTGGCTAGTAGTCACTGATAGACCCGCAGTCCGTACATTAGTCTAATTCCTAAAACACAGCTAAGCTATTGGCTGTCACCAAATCCTGTGGCAATAGCTTTCATAAACTGATTACTTTTTTTGCAGAAGTTCAGCCTCTTGTCTATCCTGAACCTTCTTCTGTCAATCCATTTCATTGTGCAAATGTGTGCTTTAGTTATTTACAAGGGACAAATTAACTGTTACCTGCAAACATGTGTAATGTAACCCAACGGTCCTTTTTTGCCTTGAAAAAGCAGCTCAGTGTAGAGTTGGTGGGTGGGGGGCTCTTTAACCCTTCCCTGCCCAGTTTCTCTATTCCACATCAACGTGTAGCCAACCACTGGGTTTCAAACAGATGTTTGTAAGTACAGGCTTTATCCCTGATCCTGGTGATCGTAGCCTTTGAAAATCAAGTACATAGGGTTATATCCAAATAAGTTCTAAGAACACAAGAAGAACGTGCTGGATCAGACCAACGTCCTATTCTCATGGGGAGCCCAAAAGCTGAACCCGAACACAATAGCATTGTCCCCTCCTGTAGAGTTGCCATATTTCAAAAAGTAGAAAGCAGGACACCTCAAAAGTTGTTGAAGTTTTTTTAGGAATATCCAAAGATCGTTGAGCTTTTTCAAGACAAATCCCCAAACTGTTGAGCTTTTCTTTTTTTTACAAAAATGCCAAAAAAAGTCGGTTGTCTTGCCTAAGTTCCAGGACAAAGAAATTTGGAAATTCCCCCAGAACGTCAATTTCGCCTTTGAAATCTCAGTAATGTCCAGCAAAATCTGGCAGACATATGGCAGCCCTAACCTCTTGTACAGCCTTTCTCAACCTGTGGGTCCCCAGATGTTGTTGGACTACAACTCCCATCCCCACTAGCTAGCAAGGCCAGAGCTCAGGGATGATGGGAGTTGTAGTCCAACAACATCTGGAGACCCACAGGTTGAGAACCGCTGCTCTTGCAGCTTCCAGCAAGCGGTATTCAGACACGTATTGCCTCTACAGAGCATAGCCATCACAGCCTTATCCTCCAAGAATTTTGCTAATCCTCATTTAAAGCCATCCAGGTTGGTAGCCATCACTGTGGGCGTGAGTTCTCATACCGTATTGGCCCGAATATAAGCTGCACCCGCAAATAAGCCGCACCTTTAAAATTCATGGGGGGGGGGGAGAGAAAGACAATACTCACAAATCCCTTAAAATTCCGCAGAATTTCGCACCCGTTTCGTTTTACCGTATTTCTTTTTCGGCAGCGATATCGTAAAAGTCAATTTTTGTAAGGTCACAAATTTAACTTTCCACTGTCGGAATTTGGAAAGAAAAAAAAGTGTGGCTTATATTCAGGCCAATGCAGTAATTTAACTATGCACTTTGTGAAGAAATACCGTCCTATACCTATCCTGAATTTTCCAGCATTCAGCTTCCATAGCTGCCCACAAATTCTAGTGTTACAACTGGGGGAGAGAGAGAAAATGATCTAGCCACTTTTTCCATGCCTTGCGTAATTTTATAACTCCTATCAAGTCAGCTCCTTCTTGCCTTCTCCCTAAGCTAAAAAGCCCCCAAATACTGAAGCCTTTCGTTACAGGGCGGTTGACCCACCCCCTTGATGATTCAGTTGCCAGTTTCTGAACCTTCTTGGAAACGGCCCAGTAAAATGAATGACCAACTTAAATGAATCTACTCTGAGCAGGATGTGGTTGGAATCAATCCATTGCTCTCTCTGCACAGCCTTCCTCCTGGGATCTGTTTGTGTTAAGATGCTGGTTATATGTAGAGAGAGAGAGACTCGTGTGAATCCTTTTGCAATTGTTCCGTTGTGGGAGAGGGAAAGCTCTGTGCTTTTCTGAGGGCCAGGGCAGCATTTTGTTCCCACAAGGCAAAAACTAGTGTGAAGTGTCTCCATTTTCATCCTGCTAAATGCGTTCCGGTGGGCAAGGGAAAGAAAAAGGACAGAGAGGCGAAGCTTTCCTCTTTCCCACCCCTTTGAATTCCTCAGAGGCATCCGGCAATACAGTTTTAATGGAGAAGATTGCAGTGTTCTGGGAACTTGATGGCATACTCAGTTAGTGGCTAAACCTTTCACCCTTAAGAGGACCTGCTCATATATTTCTCGCTCTCCTCGACAGCCCAGTTTCTTTCTACATCATTTTATACAGCAGTGTCATTGGTTAAGAAAAGATGAAGAGCCTTTCCTGGACCAGATCGAAAGGTCTAACTAGTCACATTTCTAGTGACCAATTAGGTGCTTTGGGGGAGTCCAGAAGCAGGATGTAAACAGCCCAGCCCTGCAACATTCAGTAGCCTAAGCCAGGTTTCTGATAGCCCTTGTGGCTAACACTGTTTGGGGGAGGGAAGAAAACATCCTCTGTGAATTTATCTAATCTCCTTTTAAGCGAAGCCAGCGGTCATCAGTACATCTGGTGGCAGCAAATTCTATCAACTAATTACGCGTGGTGCAAAGAAGCACATTATTTTTCCTGTCCTAAATCTGCTGCTAATTGATTTCATTCAATGACCATGAGTTCTATTATCATGAAGGAAGAGAAAACATCCCACAGCCACCTGTGTGCTAGGTATTTATTCCAAAGCGACAATTCCTTTTGTTTGCTTTAAATATATATGTTAATATACAGTGGTACCTCTGGTTACATACGCTTCAGGTTACAGGCGCTTCAGGTTACAGACTCCGCTAACCCAGAAATAGTACCTCGGGTTAAGAACTTTGCTTCAGGATGAGAACAGAAATCGTGCTCCGGCAGCAGCAGGAGGCCCCATTAGCTAAAGTGGTGCTTCAGGTTAAGAACAGTTTCAGGTTAAGAATGGATCTCCAGAACAAATTAAGTTCTTAACCCGAGGTACCACTGCATTTTTGCAAGTTCTGTATTGGTAACACGGCTGGAGTTATTGCTCCTGAAATTCACTGCTCTAATTTTCAATTCTGCACAGAGTGTATTCAAGATTGTGCTGCTGAAACTTGCTAAATCCTTTCCCCACCCACACCCCGAACTGAAATCTGAAATGAGCAGGGCCGTCTTTAGTATATGAGCCGCCGGGGTGCAAAAATCCGCCCAGCGTCATCGTCCCCCGTCCCCTGATTGCCGGTGGCCCTGAGGTTCCTGTTCTCCGCCACCGGGCCCAAGGGAAGCGCCTTCCTGCTCCAGCCCTGCCAGCGAAAGGCAGAGACCTCCCCAGTTTCCCCTTTGAGGGGGAGACCAAACTTCTGAGGGTGTCGGGAACTCGGCGGGGTTTGTCTTGTCGAGACCCCGCGGCAGCAACATTGCATTCTCTTGCCTTGCCACCCAAGGGTTGCCTTTTCAGTTTTCGCATTTGCTACCCCCGGCAGCGGGCGCATGGCACACACCCACACCCCAGAATTCGGCGCCCGGGTGCCCCGCACCCCTTGCACCCTCGGGTAAAGACGGCCCTGGAAATGAGGCATCTGGCTCCGGAAGCCTACTGCACAGGATTGATTTTTTATTTTATTTTTTTGCACCTGGTCCTTTACCAACCTTCATACATCACCCCCCCTGTGTTACTCCCTTTTTGCAGCCAAACCTTTTCCAAAGGCCTCTTCCCCCGGCCACAGTCCCTCCAGCAGTTACGTGAAGAGCACTTCGTCTTCATCCACAGGCTTCGACTATTCCCACGATGCGGAAGCTGCGCATATGGCTGCCACTGCCATTTTGAACCTCTCCACTCGCTGCTGGGAAATGCCTGAGAACCTCAGCACCAAGCAGCAAGATCTCCCCAGCAAGGTGAGTCTGAAATGGGCTT
The DNA here is from genome assembly GCF_964106645.2 of Podarcis pityusensis. NCBI lineage: Eukaryota > Metazoa > Chordata > Lepidosauria > Squamata > Lacertidae > Podarcis > Podarcis pityusensis. Next base: position 7,013,587 of record NC_138030.1, read on the forward strand.
CTAAACCAGGGAAAAAGGTAAAGGTAAAGGATCCCTGACAGTTAAGTTCAGTTGTGAACGACTCTGGGGTTGTGGCGCTCATCTCACTTTGCTGGCCGAGGGAGCCAACATTTGTCTGCAGACAGTTTTTCTGGGTCATGTGGCCAGCATGACTAAGCCACTTCTGGCAAAACCAGAGCAGCGCACGGAAATGCTGTTTACCTTACCACCGGAGCGGTACCTATTTATCTACTTGCACTTTCACATGCTTACAAACTGCTAGGTTGGCAGGAGCAGGGACCGAGCAACGGGAGCTCACCCCATCATGGGGATTCGAACCGCCAACCTTCCAATCAGCAAGCCCTAGGCTCAGTGGTTTAGACCACAGTGGTTTAGACCATGTCCAAACCAGAGATATGAGTAATTGAAGGGACGGGTGTTAAAACAGAGATTTCCAGGCGAAGAATGATTTTGGATTGTTTCCAATAGCTGGGTAGCCATGACCAGCTTTAGCCCTGTCCCATATAACCACCTAACTAACTTCCAGGGGATGAGGGGTACTTGAAGTTTAGTCTCAAGTGGTAATTTTGGTACATGTGAGGTTTGTACAGAGGAAGACCTTTATGGATCAAAATCAGCATATTGAAATACAGTTGTACCTTGGATCCCAAACACCTTGGCTCCCGAACAAATTGGCTCCTGAACAATCAAAACCCGGAAGTTGGTGTTCTGGTTTTCAAATGTTCTTTTGGAAGCTGAATGTCTGACGGGTGTTCCGCAGTTTCCGATTGGCTGCAGGAGCTTCCTGCAGCCAATCAGAAGCCGCGCTTTGGGTTCCAAATGTTTTGGAAGTTGAATAGACTTCTGGAACAGATTCCATTCGACTTCTAAGGTATGACTGTACACTTGGTCTTTAGCAAGACCCGAGTAACTGCTGGACTGGGTGAGACCGAGGCAATCCTTCATATGTCAGAAGTTGTGCCAATTGCACATCCCATTTAAGTTTCAGCTTGCAGGTGCTTCCAGATCCATATGGCTCAAAAAGCTTTCAGTCAACTTTAATTTGTATGTTGCTGTGACCTTTATAAAGGACATTGAAGTGAGGCAGCAGGAAGTTGGAGGGATCAAAATATTTCTATGGCTTGCTCAACTTTAAATGCCAAAGTCAGTTATGCCCTTTGGACCAAGAAATTATGGGTAGATAAGACTTGCTTTGTCAGCATCATGCCAATACAAAATAAAATGTATGCTTGTAGAAAACTAATTCAGGAGTTAACCTGTTCAAATTTCCACTAGAAAAATATTTCCTGGACTAACACACCCCTTGTGCCAAATTCACATGGAAGCATTCTTTGAACTGGCATCGCCATGTTGGGCTTATGCATTTATCTTTTGTGATTTGCATTTACAAAGGAAGTATTGTGATTGTGCAAATCATGGCAGTCTCAGGTATATGCCCCACCAGGAGGAATCTATCCATACAAGTGGTGTTTCCAATCAGCCCCTGTTGAGTTATGGGGTCGCTTCCAGCCATGAACTCTCCTGCGGGCAATTGTGTGGGTTTCACTGAAGTAGCCATAGCAGTTAAAAGGGACCAAATTTGCATCTAATGCAGTTGCCATCCACAAATCAGAACCCAAGCAGTCCACTGTGGCATAGCCAGACAGATGAGGCACACCGCATTATGGTGTCGGGACAACAGGGTCAGGGCCGTCTTAAGCATATTTGGCACCGTGGTGCAAAGCTCTGTCCAGCGCCACACCCCACACCCCGTTTCCCAGAGTTTTTTAGGGAGGACGGAACTGCCAGCGGGGCTGGAGGAGGCGGGCAGCAGCTGGAGGACAGCTCCTCTGGCAGGGAAGAGGCGGAGGCTGGACGCAGCCACTTCGTGCCGCGGTGGCTATGGCAGATGGAGGCTCCAGGCGCGGTGATGCTTCGGTGTGGCATGGTGGAGGCAGGCAAGGGTGGCGAGCTGATGCCGGGAGGCGCCACGTCCAGCCTCCGCCTCTTCCCCGGCGCCCTTCAGAACTTGGCACCCCGGCACCCCGCACCTCTAGCCTCTATGGGTAAGACAGCCCTGAACAGGGTACTGAAGGTGATTGCAAAAGCAAAGTCAAGGCTGTTGTTTCCTTCATTTCAGTCAATGGACATTGAAGTGGATGAAAACGGGACTCTGGATTTAAGCATGAACAAGCACCGGAAACGGGACAGCGCCTTCCCCAGCAGCAGCAGCTGCAGCAGTAGCCCCAGCATCAAATCCCCAGATATATCCCAACGCCAAAACAGCACCAGTGCCACAAGCAGCACCATGACCTCACCCCAGTCCAGCCACACGTCCCGCCAAGATGAATGGGATGGGCCCATCGACTACACCAAACCAAATCGACAGCGGGAAGAGGAGCCAGAAGAGGTAAGTAATCACAGGGGCAAGGGCACAGCCAGGGCCGTCTTAAGCATATCCGGCACCGGCGCAAAGATCCCTCTAGTGCCGCCGCCCCCTTTCCTAGAGTTGTCAAGCTTTTTTAAGGAAAGGTTCCCCAGAGTTGTTGACCCTTTTTTAAGGGAGCTGACACCATGCTTACACATTATCTATAAAGCAGGACTCATTCAAGACTCAGCAGTTCCTCTAATTCATCCTCATGATTCAAATTACCACATATCAAAAAGTTGAAGCAAACACCAGTTTGTTGTTCTTTAAATAAATTGATAAAGGCCTGGTTAAAAAGGAACGTTTTTGCCTGGCGCCTAAAGGTGTATAATGAAGGTGCCAGGTGAACTTCCCTGGGGAGAGCATTCTATAGATGGGGAGCCACTGCAGAGAAGGCCCCGTTCTCGTGTTCCCGAGGAGGCGGCACACACAGAAGGGCCTCGGGTTATGATCTCAGGGTCCAGGTAGGTTCATATGGAAAGAGGCGGTCCTTGAGGTATCCATTCTATATACACATTTCCCAATCTGCCAAGAGTATCAGTTCACAGAAGCTGCTTCTTTGTTAACATTTTGCTGGATTAGATTATCTCATCCTTCTTTGAAAGCCATTTTATACTACTGATCACCCCAGTGCCCTGAATTCCAACAGGCACATGAAATTCTGGGCGCCAGTGGCCTGTAAATTATCTTCAACTGGGAACCACATTGCTGACTGGCTTCTTCTTTACAGCTCTTCCTATTTCCTTACTTTGCTTCCAGCAATGTAAGAGAAAAGAGAACAGGATTCAAATTAAAGCTCGGCCACTGTATTTGTCCCATGGCTCAACCCAAAGAAACTGCATGTTTCATTGGGGAAGGGGGCCATGCACACAGCTACTGGGGAAATTCACTGAAATTAACATTGCATCTGCTTGCACCACTGAAGACACCCACCTCTTCAGCACTTGGGAAGAAAATGTTACCTCTTCAGCATCATACTCTAGTATTTTAATTTTGTTTGACAAGCACTTGGGCCAGACAGATATCTTGAAGAAAGGATTGCTATAGAACAGGCTTCCCCAAACTCAGCCCTCCGGATGTTTTGGGACTACAATTCCCATCATCCCTGACCACTGGTCCTGTTAGCTAGGGATGATGGGAGTTGTAGTCCCAAAACATCTGGAGGGTCGTGTTTGGGGATGCCTGCTATAGGACAGCAAGGTGGAGACTGAGTGGTTGGCTGCAGACCAACCACTCAGTGTAAAGAATGACATGGTCTCTCCCCATGCGCCAAGTTGCCCAGACTGATGAAGTCTTCTTCTTGGGCTTAATGACACAGCAAGGCCAAAAAAAGGCCCTGTTTACTGCCACCTACTGGCAAAAGTAGTTTCACATCTCACGCACAGGCTTTCATAAAGCGTTGTAAACTCTCCACTGAGGAAGTCAGCAAGGACACAGACTTTACAATGGGTGGGTGGGAGGGTGGGGGAAGGAAAGAAATTTGATCCAGTTCACATTCAAAGGCAAAACAGTATGTCAACTGAAACATAGCTACCCTTCAGAATTTGCACTTAGCCACATTTTGTGAGACAAGCAATGTTTCAAAAAAATAATAATAAATGCTTATATTATGCTAAAGTGTTGAGCGCAGAAATGAATCTGTTGGCAAAAACGGCATGCAAAAATGTGTTTATCGAGAGAAATTCTCAATAACATGCTGCTGAATTTTCATGAGGGCTTTAAACAAAAACAAAAAAATCTGCATACTGCTGCCGAAATGGGAAGAACTGGATTTAAGAATGGGGAAACACAAAACTGAGAGAAGTCCGCTCCCCTTCTGGGGAGGCGGTGTTGCGGAAGGGCATCTGGGACCTCCCAGTAACCCGGCTGTGGGTAGAGGGATGCCGCCCACATCATAGGGACTCCTGGCCGCATTACACCCCCTGGCTGGGGGGGCGTGGCCCAGGAGGCCTTGTTTCGCAATGATGGCATTCACTTTTCCGATATGATAAATGGTATTTTGCTGGTCGGTATTGTTAAGGGCATTAGAGATTGGGTGCAGGTGTGAGGGTGTTGGAGGCAAACCTTTGGGGCTTGAGTGGCGGTTCTTCTTCTTCTTCTTCTTTGGCGATCACTTGTAGCCGAGTAAGATTGTCTTCCATAAACACGGTTTTAACAATGAGTTCGTAAGTGACTGTGGAGGCCAATTCTGGATCCACGCGTCAAAGGGTATCTCGTTAAAGGGATTTGGGGTGTGGATCCTGTCCAAAGCCTGGGCGTGGGTTAGGGCCATGCTACGACCTCATCGGGGACCCTGGGGGTGCTCTTAATTGATGTATATCACAGGGCTCCCCCTACCAGTGGTTTACCCTTATGAGACTCCCTCATAAGAGTCAGGATATAGTCCAGTTTCACCCGATGCCTAAGCCAAATCGCTCGCATCTGTAACCAATAAAGTTGTGGCCTGTTTTATCCCATTAACCTAAACCAGGCATAGGCAAACTCCGGCCCTCCAGATGTTTTGGAACTACAATTCCCATCATCCCTAGCTAACAGGACCAATGGTCAGGGGTGATGGGAATTGTAGTCTCAAAACATCTGGAGGGCCGGAGTTTGCCTATGCCAAACATTCATTGTCCGTGTGTTTATTATCTAAGGAAAGTGCCGGACCCGGGGCCTCGCCACGCAAGTGAAATTAACCAATCTGTCCACCCCTTGTCTTTCTACTTAAAAGTGGCACTGGATTGGCAGTCCAGTACTATCTGACTTCCCAGGCTGGAATGATTATGAGAAGTTGTATATCCACTGGCTGGAATCTCTTTTCCAGCTTTCATTGTGAATGTAGAAGAGAACCAGCGTTTACCCTGAAGGGTTTCTGACTGGAAAGATGTCCCCTTTAGCCATGGTCTCAGAGACCACCTAGGAATGTGATGGTGGGCACCTATTAAAGAATCCTCTGCAGTTTTTACAGACTGGTAGCAAAAGAGTTCTGTGCACAGCTCTGTTTTCCTTCAAAACCACATCCTTTGCTGCTTTCTTGCAGTCAGAGGCTGCCGTACGTTCCTTCGCCTCTTCCGAAGTAGATGACCAAGAAGTACCTGAAGAAAACTTTGAAGAGAGGAAGTATCCTGGGGAAATCACCTTAACCAACTTCAAACTCAAATTCCTTTCCAAGGAGATCAAGAAAGAGCTACTTACGTGAGTCTTCCTACTTGGGCAGCGATGCCTTGCAGTAACATGGGGGGCGGGGGGACAACAAGAAGGAAGGGGTGATTTTGCAGGATGGGTGGATAGGGGAAATTCTTCAAGACAAAAAAATGTCCAAGTTGATGTTTCGTAATGGGAGGGTCTTATTTAATCCAAACACTTCATAGCAAAAGCTTTAAAGAGAAACTTTGTGCTCCAATTATTCCTGATTGTTGAGATGATGCGACCACTCCGTACAGCCTCCTGAAATTGTGCAATTATTGAAGGAAAGGCAGAGACACTCGACTAAAGTGAGCCAGTGTGGTGTAGTGGTTAAGAGCGGTAGTCTCGTAATCTGGGGAACCGGGTTCGTGTCTCCGCTCCTCCACATGCAGCTGCTGGGTGACCTTGGGCCAGTCACACTTCTTTGAAGTCTCTCAGCCCCACTCACCTCACAGAGTGTTTGTTGTGAGGGAGGAAGGGAAAGGAGAATGTTAGCCGCTTTGAGACTCCTTAAAGGGAGTGATAAAGCGGGATATCAAATCCAAACTCTTCTTCTTCTTCTAAAGCACCAGAATCTTACCATTCATTAAACCGACTATACAAGCATAATTACCCCCTACTTATTTCTCTCTATGCTCAAGCTAGCCTTTCTAATGCAATAGTAGGAGGAGAAATCTTTTGCCAATCCTATCGCTTTGTTTCCTTGCTTGTAAAGTGTGATGTTATACGCTGGGAGCAGCTTTTCTGAAATGCCCCAAATTGTTGGGAACATCCTATGCTGAGCAGCATCACTCAAGTGTTATGGAGCTGAGGGGGTGGATAAACGGGGGCGGGGGCAGAAAGAGTGTGTGTGTGTGTGCCTGTGTGAGTGTGGAGTTCTCTAAGAAGTTCGAAATCTGAAATCCAGATTTCAATGTGTGGGTTTTCCAAATGGAAACTGGAAAACCTGTGTACTTCCCACAACTGATCGTAGCTGTATTTTGAATATTGAGCAAATTGCAGGAGGAAAAAAATACCGTATTTTTCCATCTATAAGACGCCCCAATGTATAAGACAACCCCTATTTTGGGGGACTCCAATTTAGGGAAATGGGGGGAGATGGCCCCCATGTATAAGACACCCCCAAATTTTGGACATTGTTTTTTAGGAAAAAACCTAGTCTTATACATGGAAAATACAGTAATTCTCATATCATTAGTGTATACTTCTGAGAAAATGGGGGCAGGGTTGAATTGGCTATTTACATTTTGACTTTTTTGTCCTCTTAGTCAAACACTTTGTAAACAAAATGTTAGATACAAAACGAGAAAATGTAATATCACCAGCACCTGCAGAGAACACCATCTGCAAGCATTGCAAAACTGGCGAGATCCTTAAAACCTAAGACTCAACTTGAAAATTCAAACTCTGGAGTCTCCTGCTGACTCTGTCTCCATGATCTGTTCCTCAGAATCCCACTCACTCCAGGGCCTATGAGACATCAGTCTCATAAGAAAACATGATATTAATCTCAATGAGGACAGCAGAGAATGGGGAAAATGTAGAATCTCCAACTGGGTAGTGAAAGAGTTTACAAATTACTGAGCTAAATACCAGTGTCTTGAGTACTGATGAGTCACGTAATTTTCTGCAGAAATGGCGTGAGCAGTTATTTATTGCATTGGTAACCAAACTTTCTCCTTAAAGACAGGTGTAATTGATACTCACACATTTAGCATCACATCTAATTTGGTCGTAAGATCTGAGTTTTATGCTGTTCTCCTGGACTGCACCACCCAAAGGTGGGAGATTCACAAGTTTGAATCCTCACTCATATTTTTAGTAAAAAAAAATAAGAAAAAGACAAATCTTCCTGCACATAAAATATTAGCACAGCAAGGAAAAGGATCCAGTGAATTATCTGACAAAATCTAATCCTACAGTATTGGAGATGCTAGGAAAATGTGGACCACATCAGTGCCTAGATGGGAGGGCACTAGGAGCTCCCAATTTTTAAAAAAATGAATAACATATCTAAACGTATAGCATGATATAAATAATATGAAAACATTCAGAGTCGTGCCAGCATTGGGTGAATAAGACCCAGGTTTTTACAAAACAGATGTAAATCTTCCCTCATATGGCATTTTTATTCCCCCCAGTATTGTGGATGGTAAACAATATCCTTTAAACAATTTATCCTTTTAAAAATACTAACGGTAATGTATACAATGAAAACAAGCACATGTTTTGCAACACTTAGTAACAGAAACGTATCAATGCTTACGTGTTTATCAGTATTAATGTGACCTGGAGGTTTGGAGTGGTGTTTCTTCAAACCTAACATTAGCGATTATGAGAGCAGGAGCAGAAACTGGGTTTTAATTTGGGTTATATTAATCTTAAGGTTAATGTTGCGAATTCTCCCTGCCTGAAGCTCTGGAACAGAAACACATCATTCAGGAACTCCTGAGCCATAATCTCAAAAGTGGCAGCACTTTGCTCGCATCTAACCCTTGAGAGGGGGACGTGGGTGGCGCTGTGGGTTAAACCACAGAGCCCAGGGCTTGCCGATCAGAAGGTTGGCGGTTCGAATCCCCGTGACGGGGTGATCTCCCGTTGCTCGGTCCCTGCTCCTGCCAACCTAGCAGTTCGAAAGCACGTCAAAGTGCAAGAAGAAGAAGAGGAGTTTGGATTTGATATCCCGCCTTTCACTCCCTTTAAGGAGTCTCAAAGCGGCTAACATTCTCCTTTCCCTTCCTCCCCCACAACAAACACTCTGTGAGGTGAGTGGGGCTGAGAGACTTCAAAGAAGTGTGACTGGCCCAAGGTCACCCAGCAGCTGCATGTGGAGGAGCAGAGACTCAAACCCGGTTCCCCAGATTACGAGACTACCGCTCTTAACCACTACACCACACTGGCTCTCGTAGATAAATAGGTACCGCTCCAGCGGGAAGGTAAACTGCGTTTCCGTGTGCTGTTCTGGTTCGCCAGAAGCAGCTTAGTCATGCTGGCCACATGACCTGGAAGCTGTACTCCGGCTCCCTCGGTCAGTAAAGCGAGATGAGCGCCGCAACCCCAGAGTCGTCCACGACTGGACCTAATGGTCAGGGGTCCCTTTACCTTTAGCCCTTGAGAAGAGGGACTTTATTGAACCTGCTCATTATGTAATAGCATGCAATGGAAATGGAAGTATCCCATTTCTTTGGGGAAACTCACCAAGCTCTTGTAATTGCCAGGTTGGTTTCTTAAAGAGGCCAGTTTGCTTACCACAGTGGCAAACCAGTCGTTCCTGAATGCCAAGGTAGCAAATCAATAAGGATGCCCATCTGCCATTACCCTGACCATTAGGTCCAGTCGTGACCGACTCTGGGGTTGCAGCGCTCATCTCGCTTTATTGGTTCAGGGAGCCGGCGTACAGCTTCCGGGTCATGTGGCCAGCATGACTAAGCCGCTTCTGGCGAACCAGAGCAGCACACGGAAATGCTGTTTATCTTCCCGCCAGAGCGGTACCTATTTATCTACTTGCACTTTGAGGTGCTTTCGAACTGCTAGGTTGGCAGGAGCAGGGACCGAGCAATGGGAGCTCACACCGTCGTGGGGATTCGAACCGCCAACCTTCTGATCTGCAAGTCCTAGGCTCTGTGGTTTAACCCACAGCGCCACCCACGTCCCTCTCCATTACCCTTAGGGAGACCTGAAAAATGCACAGAGGAGGGTGTAGTGTCAAGGAGTCCCTGGATCATCCTGTCTTCCCCATACACATTTGTCTCTTCCCAGTAATCTTTTGGTGGTAGTTGGATAATGATTTCATAGCTATTTCTGCCCCAGCAGTGGCATGGGACCCACCCCAGTCTAGCCAGTACAGCCCTCCGCTGTTCAGTAGGGATGACTTGCTACAGGTTTCAGAAACGGTAGAGCCAGTTCCACATCAGTGTCTCCTCCCTGATACAGGCTTATTGGCAGCAGCTGGATCTGGGAAGCCAATGGGGCATTTGTGGAAGTTCAAAATGGCGGCTGTCTTGTATGGTGCCACCAGATAAGCCCGTGGCCAGGAGGACAGGCAGTCAGGAGGCACCCAACAGGTGTTTGTGCTGGGTGTTCAGGCCCCACGAGATGACCCAAATTGACCTTGAGTAAATGGTTTGTTCCATCACACCCTGTTTTTTCATGCTCTCCTACAGCTTCCCCCACACCCAAATCATGTCCCTTCCTGCATTCCTTGTATTCTTGTATGGCTAAATAACTGACCTGACACTTTATGAGTAAGTGTCCAGTAGAATGTAGAAACAGAATGTCTACACAGTTATAGTCAACTTCTAACTCAGGGCAACAACATTATTATTTTTTATATAAATTATTATTTTTATATAAATTATTATTTTTTATATAAATGGTAAAACCATTCGGAAATCTCACCTCTTTGCTGCAGTGCAGTAACTAAGAACGTTAGCTGTGAGCCTTAGTTTCAAATCTCACCACAGCCACGATCTCACCATGTGAGTAGACCTGGGCAAGGTACACACGTTTTCAGCCCCGGACCCACCCACTCACCCCCAGAAATATGTGGGTAAAATTTCATACTGGAAGACTTCCTGCCTTACATGGTTGCCGTAAAGATATGGGGAAATGGAAACACTTTGAAAGCTCTAAGGAACTACATAACAGGCTAAGAAGATGTTGAGCTCCATCTTGCCAAGCACCACAAAAATGGGGTGGGGTGGGGGTTAAAGGCAGCAAAGCCCTCAGAAACCCTTGTGAGTACTTTTTATTTTTAAGTATGTCTTTCCAGGAAGTGTAATCCATTAGAAATCTGACCAGAAATGGGGCAGGAGAGACTTAGGCCCACCGCCCTCCAAGAAATGGGATGGGCTAGCCTTTCACATTACAGGAAACAGGAGCAAGATTGAACCCTGCCAACACCACATCTCGTGTTTCATTCTTCGTTACTTCTTAGACGTAATTAAATTGTATTTGATATGCATGCAAAAAGTAGAAATTTGTTTTCGGGGGGCGGGCCTGCATTTGAAACCCGGCTGAAATCAAACAAAGGAAGAATTCACACCAAGACATCTCTGCTTCAAAGAGATACTGGCTCATTCACCCGTTAATGTGCTTTGCCCCCCCTCCCACCCCCCAAATATCCACATAATAAAAGGTACACTGAAATAAAAACTTTATGAACTGCAAAAAGATATAAAAGACTTATGTTCTGGAACTTATAGAAATTGCCACTTTTCCTTCATTGAAGTCTTAATAATGTTGTAGAATTAATCTCCTTTTAAAGTTTTTGTACTGTACAATTCTAACGCTGCAAAGCACCTAAGGGGACATTTTGAAGGTCAAGGCAGAATAAAATAATGTTATAAATAAATGTGCGTTTTTCTTAGATTGGGCACAATGAAATCAAGCTGCAATTTATTTTCAGATTCGTTGTGTTGAAGGTTGATGGGGTTTTTTAAAAAAATGTGTAAATTCTAAATATATATATATGCCAATTATTTTTATTGATTTTCCATAATGTTTAACAAATTGTCACCAAATTAATACAAATTTAAAAGCTGACTCCCCCCCCCGATGCCCCCTCTATTTTCCTCCCTCCTTTGCTGCTTCCAATAAAATAACTTTTTCCAACTATCATTTCTAACTACATTCACCCCTTCTCCCTACACATCACCTGTTCAGTTACCAATTCCTGCTATGGCTTTTATACATTGCTATAACCTGTCTTCAAAATAGCAGGGTAGACTAAATCCTCTTTCATCTTTCTATAATAGTTGTCCGTCAGTTCTGAAACGTTTCCTTCTGATACCACTTGAGGAACACTTTGCCTGAGAAAAGCAGATCTCGCTTCCTACCAGACAATGTACACACATTCCTCCCTTACATGGCCTTGAACATTGCTGTCTGGCATCAAGCGGCGGAGCGTAGGCCCGCACTGCCTGGGGCGGGTGCGCACAGTGCACCCCCAAGGAGGGCAAGGGGCAGGGGGCACCCTGTTGGGTACCACAGTCCAGGGGAGGAGAGGGGGGGAGAAGCTGCCATCCCATCTCATCCTGCTCTCTGTTGCCCCGTCAAGTCTTACCCGGTGGCAGAAAAATGCTACGCCTCTGCTGATGTCTGGCCCCAGTCGTAAGCAACTCAGCCTCACTGGTACCGCATGCTGAGCATGAAAATGAAACCCCTAGAATTTTTGTGTGTTAATATAAAATATACACGCCCCACCCCACCGAATCTCCCAGCCTCACCCACCCTTCACATTTCCCCAAATTTAATCCTCGATTTTACATGCAACCAGCTCATTCGTAAATCATTGAGAAATAAACATACGGTAATCCATAACTCTTCTTCTCTGTCTAAAAGTCTCAGCTGTACGCCATAATCATCACAATTATAACAAATAGAGGCTTGACATATCTCGCTTTGCATGTCATGAGTCTATCTCATATATTAGTTTCACCTTTTAAGTTGAATTAGTGAAATAAATGAAATTTTCCACGGTATTCTAATTTTCTGAGTTTCACCTGTATTCAACACAAAAAACAGTGACAATTTGTTGTTGACAAAGGACAGCTGGACATATAAAGGGCCCTATTCCCTTCAGTAGCTTAGGGCCTCATCAAACTTAAATCCGGCCCTGGCCACCATCAAGGGGCACCCGGGTGAGAATGGAGCCTGCCTTAGGCTGTGCAAGTGCTGTTGTTGCCAAGAGGCCGAAAACTGCCTTATTTGCTCCTACTACTAGATTCACGCAAGTCTCACCAATCCTGGCAAGCTCCTCAGACGCAATACCTCTTCCTCAGATCCACCCACCCAAATCTTGATTCGCTACCTGCTCTTTTCCTTTTTTAATATATTTTATTTTCAAATTTTATAACCACAATAATTCATAAATTCAATGCTTTTCCAAAACAGAAAAAAAGAAACAATATAGACTTCCCCATTCTCCTCCCCTGGGTTCCCATCTTTTCCCACATAATTTCTTGCATCTCATTTTATCTCCAAATCTTTGTTTTCCCTTTTGTTTGTCTTAATTTCCAATTATTCAATTACATAAATGTTATCTCAAACCTGCTAACGTTTTAATATATTTACAGTGGTCTTTTAAATAACCTATAAATTTCTTCCATTCCTGCTCAAACTTTTTTCCCATCTTGATCTCTGATCTTTGCGGTCATCTTTGCCATTTTGGCATAGTCCATCATCTTAGTTACCTGCTTTTTTGGTGTCTTCTCCTGTTTCCAGTTCGGGCAAGCAGCATCCTGTTGTCACATACATAAATAACCTTTTTAGCTCCCTAGGTATTCCATCCCCTGTTAGTCCAAGTAAAAAGGCTTCTGGTTTTTTAGCAAAGGTTATCTTAAACATCTTTTTCAATTCATTATATATCATTTCCCAGGAGTCTTTTACTTTTCTACAGGACCACCTACCTGCTCTTTTCCTTGCTTGTCCATCCAAGCCCCTCCTGTCAGCCGTGTCAGCTTAATAGAAGCTCTGTGTCCAGAGGTACCACATCTCTGAATTCCATATCCTGGGAACAAACAACAGGGGGCCTTGTGCCTTGCATCCAAGCTTCCCAGAGGCATTTGGTGGACTACTGCCGTAAGCAAAATAATGAACTAGATGAAAACAAGACACCATTCTCCCAGCTCCACCTCTTGCTTAAGGAAGCAATAGGACACAATGCATGAAATTTTAGAATTTTTTAAAAGGGGGGAACTGCTGTCCATTCAGTAGCTTGCCTCCCATCACCAGTCCTTCATAAACACAACGCAGGACCTGCCCATGTGTGGCATCCCAGCTTTTTCTATGGGGTCAAGCAGGGAGCAGGCCCAAGAAATCTCACTGCAGTTTAAAAAGTTTAAAAGTGAGCACCAGCATTAATTATGGACATTCATAAAACTGCCTTTCCTTCATGTCCCGAGATGGTTTACATCAGGCATGTCCAACTCCCAAGAGACTGCGATCTACTCCCACTATAAAAAAAAAACATGGCAGTGATCTACTCATTGGATTGACCAAAGTTGGTGAACTTTTTGGGGGGAGGAAGACCGGTTGGACATGCCTGGTTTACATGGGGGGGAAAGGGGGATAGGGAACCCAGCAGAACCGTTAAAATAATAATACAGTGGTACCTCAGTTGTCGAACGTAATCCATACCGGAAGACCGTTCGACTTCCAAAGCGTTCGACAACCGAGGCACAAAGGGCAGTATGCAAAGTCAGTGGAGAAAATTGGGGGGGGGGACTCAGCGGAAGCTGTTTGACTTCTGAGGCACGTTTGAAAACGGAAGCATTTACTTCCAGGTTTTCAGCGTTCAGGTTCCGAAACATTCAACAAAGGAGACGTTCGAGAACCGAGGTACCGCTGTACCGATAAAACAAGGCAGGACATCACAAAAAGCATAGAAGCAGTCAACAGAATTAAAACTTAAGGCTGAAAATTGAGTGTTTTATTGTTTTATTGGGTTTTTTTACCTGGTGCCAAAAATGCAACTGTGTAGGAACTAGGCAAACCTTTCTTGGAAAAGTATCCCACAGCTGGGAGATCATCACTGAGAATGTCCTTTTCATGCTAGCTACCTGCCTCACCTGAGAAGATCCTTTACTATACATCTCAATGTATAGTAGAGGCATATGGGTGCAGGCAATCCTTTAAGTGTTCTCTTCCTAAGTCTTGAAAATCATTGTATATTGATTTTATAAAAAGGAAAGGGGGGGAAGCAATGTGGTGGGGGTTGCCCTTAAAATGTCAGTCACTTACATAGCCCCGCACAAAAATGCCTTAGCCAGTGTATGCAATTTATATAGCTGTATATAAAAAATATATATATAATCCTGCTGACAAGATGCCAAATTTCCTAATCGAAGGTGCTTACGAAAGAAGCGTGGTTGGACTCCTAAAAAAAATCCCTATGGTAATTTTTCTCCCCGATTTCTACAGAAGAAGGATTTTCTTCTCCCTTTTTATATTTTTAAATTTTTTTACATATGCATGAATCTTACTGGTTTCTTTAATTTTTTTTGCCACTCACGTTTTTTTCCCCATAATTATTTTTGTTCAGTTGCCCTACCCCAGGCTGTGATGGCAGCGGACACATCACGGGGAATTATGCCTCTCACCGCAGGTTAGTTGACCTTACCTACGCTATTCTTTCAGGCTCTGACAATCTCTTAAAGATCTCTCTTTTTTAAAAAAAATATAAAAATAGTGTGGATACTTTGGTTCTATTCCCTCTTCCCCTTTTCTTTTACCTCCCCTACCTTTTTTTTTTTTTTTTAGCTTACCCAAATATTCTATCTCTTCTTTTTCAGCCTTTCTGGTTGCCCTCTTGCTGACAAGAGCCTCAGAAATCTCATGGCTGCCCACTCTGCTGACCTCAAGTATGTTTGCGCTAAACTTGAATCTCTCTCTCTCTCTCTCTCTCTCTCTCTCTCTCTCTCTCTCTCTCTTCTCTCTCTCTCTCTCTCTCTCTCTCTCTCTCTCTCTCTCCCCTTTTCGCTACCTCTCTGCCTTTTTCTCCCTTCCCTCTGCACTTTTCCTTTAGAAAAAGGCTAATAAGAAACCTGCCTGTGAGTTAAAAAAAAAATGATCTTAAACTGCCAATGCAAACAAAACAATATTGAGCTGGGAGATACACAACATGTTGAATAATATTCAATTGCTGCTAGGAGATCATTGGCTTAGAATCTTCCGATACATATATTCCTTTGAACTCCAGGCAGATTTTTTATATTTTTTATTGGCTATCCTGGAGATGTGTCTTTCTTTTTCCCCCCTCACACTTCTCTCTTCATGGTCTTTTGGAGATTGCAACATTGCCAGAAATTTTCTTGGATAATAAAGCAGTAATATTTCCCACCCCATCCCACCCCCGGACGGGTTGATTAACTTTCTGCCACAGGCTGAGAAAAAAGGGTGATTTGTGAAAGGGGTTTGTGCAAGATTTACAGAGGGCCTTTCCTCTTTACCTGAGGAACAGCTTAGTGAAGCCCAAAATGTTCATACCGGTTCCCCCCATCTGAAGATGGCTTTCTCATCATGTTGACAGCAGTAAATTAACGACCGCTCAAACTATCCGTACATACTTTATACAAAGCCAAATCAGGTGAACTGCACTTGGGTGGTATGTTAACTTTTAGGAGGATTTCTGTTTGCAAAAGAAGAATTTTAATGGGGGATCTAAGAGGAAGAAAACACATGCATTTTTCAAGGTGTGAATGTAAAGGTCTCCAGTAAGCGAGGAAAATCAGTAATTTGGTTGTATTTCCGTCAGTTCCATTTTCACATTAACGTGACTGGTTACTTCACGTGAACGGTTGTTTTAACACTTGTTTCTCAGCGGAAGTCAATTGACATGACTACTTTGAGGGCTTAATTTTTTTTCTCCATTGTGACTTTTGATGTTTTTCGGTCAGGCTGACCCTGAACTGAATGTCCAGCCATCCAGTTCAACCAACCAGTACTATTCCATCAGGAATGGTTTGCCATGGTGAACTAAACTGGAATCTAGGCTGGAATAGTTGAGAGACTTGTACTCCATTAACATTCAACCTATGCAAACAAGGGAGAAATAGTAAGAATGGATGGAGGCTGGATCCAAAATGTACTTATGTGAATCAGTTTGGAGAGAGGGGGGTATTGTATCCATTCTAATACTAAAAAATACATTCTTGTTGGGAAATAAGCGCCATTTGGTGAAACCTAAGTAATTATTTTTGAGGGGACTGTAGCCCTCAAAATATAATTAAACAAGGGATAGTTTATTTCTAAAGTGCACTGGGATGTTTAAGAAATGAAGGTCCTCCTCTGGAATAATCCCCAAACAAGTTACCGCATTTTTCGCTCTATAGGGCGCACTTTTTCCCTTCTAAAAAGTAAGGGGAAATGTGTGTGTGTCTTATGGAGCGAATGCAGGCTGCGCGGCTAAGCCCAAAGCCAAAACAGGGAGACAGAGCACTGCGCAGCGCTCCATCTCACTGTTCTAGCTTGGGGTTAGCTGCGCAAAGCTTCCACAGGGCAGCGGGGTGAAGGCACCTCACTGCCCTGCGGAGGCTTCAAAGGCTGTCCCCGAAGCCAGAACAGCAAGAGGCTATCCCAGAAGCCAGATCCCTCTTGCTGTTCTGGCTTCTGGGATTCAGAATTTTTTTCTTCTTGTTTCCTCCCCCCCAAACTAGGTGCGTCTTATCATACAGTGCGACCTATAGAGCGAAAAATACGGTATTTCTTTGCATATGAACACAAAGTGCTTCCAGGGTGATTTCAGACAGATGCGTATTGTGGGGCAGAGGACGGTTTAAGCCAACAACCTGCTTGCGATATCTGAACCGCCCATTTGCAATATTGAGCCCCTGTCTGGAATCACCTGCAATATATGGTTAAAAAGCCAGACACAGCTGAAGTGTGCTGTTGCCCAGAATGTGCCCAAACGCAGCTTGCTGCTGATTTCACCATAGCCCAATTTCATACATTGGTTCCATCTCATTTCCCCCAAAAGGTAAGTTCTTCCCAGCCTGGTAGACTTCTTTTCCCCTCAGAGATGATTGAATGATTCACTTTTATTTTATTTTTATTTTATTTTTAAAATACCCCACTCTTCAGCCAAAAAGGAGGGAAAACTACCCAGAGCAGTTTACAAATATCAATAAAAATACAATAATAGGACCAAAACGTCTTGACAGGATATTTAATAACACCACGGGGAAAGAGAAGCAGATCACAATTCTGTGCACATTAGAGTTCATTCTTTCATTCCAAGTCACAGTGCCTCAACCACATTAGTTTCGGTGCTTTCATTTCACTCATTCGGCAGCAAGTCATCAAATGTCAACAAAACAAGCCTTGAGAAAGCAAGTTATATGCTTGCATTCAATGTTCTTCACACAGGTACGTGTGGCCCTGATTCAAATCAACCTCCAGGAACTGCCAAGTGTCTTAATACGGTGTTAATTACTCCAGAGGAGTTGTGAATAGTTGCTTGGGGAGCCTTAGTGCAAAATGAAGCAGAATATAATCCCTGTGTCCCCAAATTATTGCTACCCTCAAATCTCCCACCACGTTCCCCATTCAAGATGCTAGATGAGATTTTAGTCATCCAGCCATTTAGTCATTTAGTCCTGGAATGGTCAATGTTTTGTTACAGTTCTTTAGAACATGTCCCAAAATATTTAGCGCTGTGTGGGCTGCACCTCTTCAAACTTGAAATATTTTAAGAAGTACGTGCTCTCTGCTAGCAGAAACAGCATTCTGTGCACTGTGTTCCCTTCCAATGTATTACTTTGAATCAAGAGAGTGAAATTACAGTGGTGATTGTGATTCATTACCTGCCCGTTGCCCTAAGGTCCCAGGGTGGGTCACAGCCATTTAAAATACAACATTAAAAACGGTTTAGAGAACAAATTACAGTCACCAGAATAGGGCGGGTCTTCAAAAACATACACCTCGAATGTCAAAGGCCGGGGTGCCCTTACTCAGTTGTTTCTCATTGCAAAGCTGAAATGGGAGAAAGCGTTTGGATCAAATAAGAGCAGACCTGAAACTGTGAACTGAATTAAACTCAATTTCTCCCTCACCCCACCCCGTGACCGGAAAAGGTTTAGTATTTTGTCTTATGATCAATGCTGCATTTGTTTCCATGTATCTGTACAAATGTGTGTTCTTAGGAACATTGCCTGGTTCTGAGGATGCTGTCAGGCGTCTTTCACTTAAAGTCGGAAAAGATTACAGTCTTAGAGAAGAGAAAGGAAAAGTAAAGGGCGTGGGAAACAGATCTGTGGAGTCTGGGACTCCGTCAGTATTGGGTCTGACTCATAAATGGAGATATCAACACAACTTCCACCACAGAGAAAGCCAAAATATGTTGCATGGGTAGTAGAATACTTCTTCTTCTTCGCAATCACTCGTAGCCGAGTAAGATTGTCTTCCATAAACACGGTTTTAACAATGAGTCCGTAGGTGACTGTAGAGGCCAATTCTGGATCCACACATCCTTCCACGATGGGGACATTGGTTTCTGGGCAGGAGCTGATCACAGTGTGAATAGAGCACCTTTTCTAGCTCCTCCCCCTTTTCAGGGCAAGTAGAGTAGATCCTAAAAAGCTGGTGTGCACTTATCATTCTCAAGACTCAAAGCAGGAAATCTGATATCCATCAGTACTCCAGGATGCCAAGACCAAAACAGAGGAGGTGTGGGTGATCCAAGATCTCCCTTCCATTTTTAGTTAAAAGCAGCTGCAGATTAGGCAAGTTTAGGCGGCCTGACCTTTCATAAAGGTAAAGGTACCCCTGACCATTAGGTCCAGTCGCAGACAACTCTGGGGTTGCGGCGCTCATCTCCTTCTATAAACAGAGGGAGCTGGCGTTTGTCCGCAGACAGCTTCCAGGTCATGCGGCCAGCATGACTAAGCTGCTTCTGGTGAACCAGCGCAGCGCACGGAAACGCCATTTACCTTCCTGCCGGAGCGGTACCTATTTATCTACTTGCACCTTGACATGCTTTCGAACTGCTAGGTTGGCAGGAGCAGGGACCGAGCAACGGGAGCTCACCCCGTCGCAGGGATTCGAACCGCCGACCTTCTGATCGGCAAGCCCTAGGCTCTGTGGTTTAACACACAGCGCTACCCTGACCTTTTATAGCTAGCTAAAATTCAGTGACAAAGCTCCTACACTTCTACATCAAGCATTACTACTAAAGGAAAAGATGAGAATGTGGCTACTTTGGTAGCAAATCCCAACATTTGCATCTCCTTCAACAATGGGCACCAAACATGTTGCTCTCCAGTTGTTGTTGGAGACCAATTCCCAACAGCCTCAATCGGTTGTACTTCAGCAACATTTGGAGGGTTACAACAACATTCAAAGGCGGGAAGCAAAAACGCACCATCCCCTTGTGAGATGAAGCATAGGTGCCCATGATATGCAGAGACAGAGTAGCAAATGCTAAGAGGTATGAGTGGCAAGTCGGGACACGGGTGGCGCTGTGGGTAAAACCTCAGTGCCTAGGACTTGCTGATTGCAAGGTCGGCGGTTCGAATCCCCGCAGCGGGGTGAGCTCCCGTCATTCGGTCCCAGCTCCTGCCCACCTAGCAGTTCGAAAGTACCCCTAAGTGCAAGTAGATAAATAGGTACCGCTCCATAGCAGGAAGGTAAACGGCGTTTCCGTGTGCGGCGCTGGTGCTGGCTCGCCAGATGCCGCTTAGTCACGCTGGCCACGTGACCCGGAAGTGTCTCCGGACAGCGCTGGCTCCCGGCCTCTTGAGCGAGATGAGCGCGCAACCCTAGAGTCGGACTCGACTGGCCCGTACGGGCAGGGGTACCTTTACCTTTATCAGTGGCAAAGCTTACACTTCTATACATCAGTGACAGTGAAGAAGCAACGAGGTGGAAATGGGAGAATGCATCGTGTTTCTCTTAAGCAACCAAGCTTAGAAATGAAACCAAATTCAAGGTTTGCTTCTCAGAACTTGAGCTCTGCAGGGCATCAGGTCAGAGTTGTCTGCCCGCCTTCTGCCCATTGCAGCACTAAAGAGGAAGACAGGTGAACAAAGCACCAGAAATTTCTGCTTCGTATTCGAAAACATTTTCTTACTGATAAGAACAATGAATTTCACGCTGTACTGGCAGTTTCCGTTGGAGGAGAGCTTTGCTCCCTAGACCAGTATTCTGTACAATTGAATAAAGACTGTTTGCTTACGTTGAAATTTGAATTCGGTAAAGATGAGCGTAGGGAAATGGTTGCATTTTTCGTTCCAGCGCAAGTCTTAATCCTCTCGTTTTCACCAGGCTTCCCATACCCATCCTATAGCCATAGCCAATGAGCATTGAATAGGATTGTGCATCTACTTCTGTTATTTTTGCATTCTCTTCTTTGATACTGCCTGGAAATCCACGTAAGGCCTGAAACACTGACAAATAGCTCAGTGGCGAGAGGGGGAGACCCCAAACATGTATGGCAAATCAACTGTCTGCAAAATCATTTTATCCTTATTTTGCTGTGGAAGCTGAAGGCAAACGGGTTGGACAGCAGTCGTGCCGGTGCCGGTGTCATTTGAAATAGATTGACTTGAATGCCACCATCGGTTTGCAGCTTTGTTCCTCAGCTGCTTCTCTTTCTCTTATCCTTCTTCAGGTGCCCAACGCCCGGCTGTGACGGCTCCGGCCACATAACAGGAAATTATGCCTCACACAGGAGGTGAGTCAGACTTCTTTGTGCAATGTGGAGAGAGATGAGGGGAAACTGAGGAGGAAGCAAGGTGGAAGCTGCCTGGGAGAAACTGAGGAGGGGCAGGCGCAAGGTTTTTTAAGGTCTGAATTACAGTGGTACCTCGGCTTACATATGCTTCAGGTTACATACGCTTCAGGTTACACACTCCGCTAACCCAGAAATAGTGCTTCAAGTTAAGAACAGAAATCGGGCTACGGCAGCATGGCGGCAGCAGGAGGCCCCATTAGCTAAAGTGGTGCTTCAGGTTAAGAACAGTTTCAGGTTAAGAACTGACCTCCGGAACGAATTAAGTACTTAACCCGAGGTACCCCTGTACTGTGTTGTGAAATGACGCAGGTCTAAAAAGTGCGTGCCAACGTGAAAAGTTCAGAAAGCTCTGCTTTAAAGCCTAGGTCATTCGTGAGCGATGGCTGACACATCTGGCTTTGTTGCTGTTTTATGCGAGGATGAGAAATTGCCACAAAGCATGGCCACCACCGTCCTTTGAGGCACTTCCGTGAGGTGGAATGCTTCTGTGCTGCTGTGTGATAAAAGGGTGGCAGCTTTGAGTACAATTTCCCTCCCCTCGTATGTGACTTGTCAGCAACAACTGAGACTTTTGAGGTCCTGGAAAAGGATTCGAAATGTACTATCGGGCAACCATGAGGCCAAGTGAGCAGTCAGCAGCCACCCCTCACGAAATAACCAGCTTTTAAAGGGATGGAGCATGTGAGATTTATATTTTACCTCAGCCAGCAAACATGTATTGAACTCTGACTCGCTGCACCCTGTGTTGATCACAACCCGCCCCATTGCAAAGGTTTCTGGCTTGCCAGCCCCTGTAGCCATTCCCCCCCCCCCCCGAAACAGCATATCTGGGGTGGCTATATGCCCTACTTTACAGAGGACAGCCCTCTGTTTTGAAGAGTTTGAAAAGGACAATTCTCTACTTGAAAATGTCCTCTGTTCAGGCCAAGTCTGCTTTAAAGACACTCAGGAGAGGCCTTAAAATTGCCCATCCGCAGTTGAGGTGGCAGTTGAGGATTATTTGCAGCAATCATTTCTAAGGTGGAATCTACACACATATAAAAAACCGCTGTGAAAATGCTTTTTTTAAAAAAAAAAAAAGTTTTGAAAAATGCATTGAATTTGGCATAGCTCACCCTCGCCCTCTAGTGTCACTTTTGTATATTGCACTTTACAACACATTGAAAACATTTTATTTGCAGCTGTATAGCTGAGTCCTAAGTTAGAGGCAATACATATAAACTGCCATACACAAACTGGTGCCCTCTTCTGTGATGCAAATTCTTATTTCTTTTTTTTTAGCACATCTCTGTGATGGGAGGGCAAGTGAAACCAGAAACAGCCTCTCAGGAGAATGGGGAGGAAGACATTGAAAGACAGAGGATATATGGGGAAAGATGGTCTCAGATGACTATTGGGTTTTGACAGAGAGCTTGAGAAAGGAATGGTGGATCTAGGAGGGCAGGGCCCAGAAAAATCCTAAGAAGTTTAGTGAAGGGCTAATGCCACTTTTGAAGGCCAGGAGATTCGTGGGGCAGAGGAAGGAGACGGAAAATTAAAAATACTTATCGTGCAGATAGGGTTTGCTTCCATCGCAATAAATTATCCTAATAATAAACCACCTCCCTGAAGTTCTCTTGCATTTCACTTGGCTTGGGGAAGGGAGATTGTAGAAAGCAAATGGCCTATTAAAGGCAAATTCCTTCCGTGATCAATGAAGGGAAAAGCAGAGAAAGGGAAACATGTTGAGGAGAGAATATGGATTGCAGATGAGGTGGAGTTGGTGCGCGGTGCAATGAAGAGAAAAGTTGCAACATGGCGCAATAAATACTTCGGGGATGATAACCCACCCACCCTCCAGCCAAGATGTTCTCATTTTCTTATGAACTTCTGTTTTCATTTGCTGTGCCCTTCTGCTTTAAAGTGCTGCTTCCCGATTTGGAGGTGGGAGATACGAAAGCCCAGCTTTTTCTGTAACTGGTGGAGTAAGGGCTCACCTCAGCCAGCACCATTCTAGCTCCCAGTTGCTGGCTGGATAGTGCCCCCTGCCCTCTAATCGGTGCCAGATTTACGTATAAGCTAAACAAGCTATAGCTTAGGGCCCCGCTCTCTTGTGGGCCCCAAAAAAATTTAAAGGGGAAAAAACTGGATGTACTGTACATTTCTAAAATATAAGATAATAGTAATAATAAACAATAATAAATTTTTATTTATACCCCACCCTCCCTGGCCAGAGCGGGGCTCAGGGTGGCTAACACCAGTAAAATTACAATAAAATAAATAAAAAATAAACCAATTTAAAATACAGGTTAAAATATAATTTAAGATGCAGCCTCATTTTAATAGTAGCCCATAGATTAAAACCATAAGAGGAGGGAAACTTAAGGGTCAGACTGAGTCCAAACCAAAGGCCAGGCGGAACAGCTCTGTCTTGCAGGCCCTGCGGAAAGATGTCAAGCCTCGCAGGGCCCTAGTCTCTTGTGACAGAGCGTTCCACCAAGTCGGGGCCACTACTGAAAAGGCCCTGATCCTAGTTGAGACCAATCTAACCACCTTGCGACCTGGGACCTCCAAGGTGTTGTCATTTGTGGACCTTAAGGTCTTCCACGGGGCATATCAGGAGAGGCGGTCCCGTAGGTACATGGGTCCTAAAAAACAAATAAAATAAAACCTACATGCAGCAACCGTGTTTTGTATTGTGTAGACTCCTATGATGTAAGTCATGGGTCCCACCTGCTAGCCTGCTCCCTAAAATATCACTGGTTTGCTCTTTCTATATCTAGGGTGCCTACATTCTGCATGGACTGGTTGCACGGCAACATGTGCAAATGGCTTTAGATACCTACTAGGTCCATAAATAACCAGATAGCATATATTTAACACACACAAAAAGTGACAATTTGTTGTTGACAAAGGACAGCTGGACATAGAAAGGGCCCCGTTACCTTCAGTAGCTGAGGGCCTCATCAAACCTAAATCCAGCCCTGCCCTCTCTAATGCATGATTGTTCTCATGTGAACACCCAAGTAGGGCGACAATTTCATTCCAGTTTCACAGGTGTCTTTCTTGCTCGTGGCTCAGTGGGCAAACTGCAGTGTGCTTGTGAAAAGTTGGCAAGAAGTGAGCCCTCCTTTCATCTCTTGAATCATATATATTTCCCCGAATCGGATTAGAAGCTCTTTCTCTCTCCAGCAAAATAAAAGACAAAAGGGTCAGATTTTAGCTGACACAAAATTTCCAGTTAATAACACCACCTATTTATGACTTCTATTATCTTTTTTTTTTCAAACATTAATGGGCACCTCACAGCCTCCCAACTGAACAGTTCCATTAACAGCCGCCGTCTGCTAGCAAATATCTTCTTATCTAGGCACTATTAATTGCAAAGTCTCTCCCCCTCAAAGCAAATGGCTTCCTCCCCCCCCCCCCCGCTTTTCCCTTCTTAATTTTCACCACCACTTTGTCCCTTTGTGAGGTGCAGAAACAGAATGATCAAAGCACCCAGGCAGGAGAATCAAAGGGGGGAAATTGTTCCTTTTTGCAGCTGGAAAATGGGATGCTCGGTTGAAGGGAAGGAGTTTTGCAGAAAGTCGATGTTCTGCAGCGGTGAAGGGTAAAACAGGGGTAAAAGTGGCTTTAAAATATTTTGGAAAACTAAATAAGGTTACACAAAGCACTCTGAATGCACAAGTATTCTTATGCAGGAAATCTGGGGTAGGGGTGTGTGTGTTGGCAAAAGAGAAATAGGGGCAAGACTGAGAAATGCAGAGGTTTTCCATTGGCCCCAGCAGAAGAGGAGCTTGTGTAAGGAGAAAGGGAATTGAAATGAAACGGGAATTGAAATGAGGAATGCTACTTTGATGCATGCAACAGGGTTGCAGTGTGGGGGCATTAAATGGAGGTGGGAAAGTTGCATGATCACCGAGATGCAGAGAATTGAATACAGTGGTACCTTGGTACTCAAACTTAATCCATTCCAGAAGTCCGTTCCAAAACCCAAAGTGTTCCAAAACCAAGGCGCCCTTTCCCATAGAAACTAATGCAAAACGGATTAATCCGTTCCAGACTTTTAAAAACAACCCCTAAAACAGCAATTTAACATGAATTTTACTATCTAACGAGACCATGGATCCATGAAATGAAAGCAATAATCAATGTACTGTACTATAAAATAAATAAGACAGTATTGCAGATGATAAAAATAAAAATCAGTTTTTTGTTCTCGCCTGCACTGATGCTAGTCATTGTTTGGATGGGGGGGGGGCTTTTATCCATTTCCACAGCCACACGATCAATCAATCAATCAATCAATCAGTAGCTCCACACAGTCACAAAAACAAATTAACCGAAAAAGCCTCAAAAACAAAAACGCAAAATAAATAGCAAAAACAAAAGCGCCAAACTTAATCAGTTCCGGAAGTCTGTTTGACTTCTGAAATGTTCGAAAACCAAGGCGCAGCTTCTGATTGGTGCAGGTGCCCCAGAAACAATACATGACAACTGCATCGGACGTTCGGCTTCCGAAAAACATTCTGAAACCAGAACACTTACTTCCGGGTTTTTGGAATTTGAGAACCAAGGCATTTGAGTACCAACGTGTTTGAGAACCAAGGTACCACTGTATGTGCTCTCTGCAGAAAAGACTTGTCACAGGCTCTCCACGCTGGTTTGGTAACATCAGAGTTCTCTGCAGTTCCTGGTGTGGCTCTTAGCACAAGCCTGCAGCTCGGTTTCTACAAGTCCATGGGAAAGAAGGAGGGGGAGTCCGTATGATGCACCATGCCTAAGACAGCAGTGCATAGCTCATTCACAAGAAAAGGTGCAAGTCTTTTTAAACAACAGGAAAGGGCTTTATTCTGCATGGCCTCAGCTAACTTAAGCACTATGCCCCCAGGCCGAGCGAGCAGCATCAGAAGCGGGAGCTCAGGAGGGACAAATCAGAAGCATGCAATGCAAGGAAACTCATCGGTGGCTGTTTTTGCACATTACAACAGTGCCAGGGGAGTAAAATACAGTCATACCTCGGGTTACAGATGCTTCAGGTTGTGCGTTTTCGGGTTGCGCACCGCGCCGAACCCGGAAGTACCGGAACAGGTTACTTCCTGGTTTTGGCGCTCACACATGCACAGAGGCACTAAATCGTGCTTTGCGTATGCACAGAAGCGCCGAATCGTGACCCACGCGTGTGCAGACAAAGCACTGTGGGTTGCGAATGTGCCTCCCGCACGGATCACGTTTGCAACCCAAGTGTCCACTGTACAAGGAGGGGATTTAAATAAGATAGAAAGTCTATGAAATAAGATAGAAAGTCTATGAAAGTCACAATAGTCCAGCTGAAAGGTAAGGTCCAGAATTAGAGTGCAAAGGACATGGCAGATCCTAGCCGTACTGAGAATCATAGAATCATAGAGTTGGAAGAGACCACAAGGGCCATCGAGTCCAACCACCCGGCCAAGCAGGAAACACCATCAGAGCACTCCTGACATATGGTTGTCAAGCCTCTGCTTAAAGACCTCCAAAGAAGGAGACTCCACCACACTTCTTGGCAGCAAATTCCACTGTCAAACAGCTCTTACTGTCAGGAAGTTCTTCCTAATGTTTAGGTGGAATCTTCTTTCTTGTAGTTTGGATCCATTGCTCCATGTCCGCTTCTCTGGAGCAGCAGAAAACAACCTTTCTCCCTCCTCTATGTGACATCCTTTTATATATTTGAACATGGCTATCATATCACCCCTTAACCTCCTCTTCTCCAGGCTAAACATGCCCAGCTCCCTTAGCCGTTCCTCATAAGGCATCGTTTCCAGGCCTTTGACCATTTTGGTTGCCCTCCTCTGGACACGTTCCAGTTTGTCAGTGTCCTTCTTGAACTGTGGTGCCCAGAACTGGACACAGTACTCCAGGTGAGGTCTAACCAGAGCAGAATACAGTGGCACTATGCAGAGAAGAAAGGGTTCACTTGAATATAAGAGGCAAACGGAAAGAGTTTAAAATGATGTCAGCAATGCACGTATCTGATTCACGGTGGAGATAAAAAGGAAGGGTTGCACAGAAAGACGGTGCGTTTCTAATATTGTCAGCTTGGGCCTTTGGTGCATTGAGTGCTGTGCTATAAGTCACACTTGGCTGTCCTTGCGTGGGTTTGGACAGACCGGGTCAATTCCTTGGGTGAAGCCCAGAAAATGAGTTGAACAGGATAGCTGATACGAAATATGTTCTCTCTCGATCTCTGCCCTCCTCAGTTTTATTCTACCCCTGCATACTTTATCTAATTCAGATTGTGTGCATTTGAGACAGGGGAATATAGCCTCTTCCAACCCTGAGTCCTTGAGAAAGGGGGAAGGAATGATAAATTAATGGTTGGAGGGCGTTGGAAGTGACTTGAGTTCTGGGAGCAGGAAAAACACTGCCAGGCTGCAAGTAAGGTGCCTTCTCTTTTCTTCTTCTTCTTTTTAAAAAATGTAGTCTGTCGGGCTGCCCTCGTGCCAAGAAAAGTGGGATCAAGATCACCCCCACCAAGGATGACAAAGAGGATCCAGAGCTGATGAAGTAAGTGAGAAGACAATTCCCAGGCAAAATGTGGACATGAAGATGTACATCGTTTCCTTTCAACATGCAAGATCCTAGCAGTTCCCCAAGTCTGGTGTCCAAATGTGGTCCTTTCTAGTTCTTGTAATTTTCCCCAGGCCCACCCCAAACAAGGACTGAGCATCCTCAGTGGCTGAATTGCATCCTTGAACTTTGATGATGATGATATTTTAGTTATATTTACCCCACACCCACCTGACTGGGTTGCCCCAGCCACTCTGGGTAGCTCCCAACAGATACAAGAACACAGTAAAACATCAAACATTTAAAACTTTCATATACAGGGCTGCCTTCAGATGTCTTCCAAAAGGACCGGACATCATTTAATAATAGAATTGAAGAGTTAGAAGGGACCTCAAGGGTCATTTAGTCCAAGCCCCTGCAATGCAGGAATCAGCTGGTTGAGTTGATTGATTAAGTGGAATGATTTCCTGGCTTCTTGTTCTCAAACTAAAGTGATATTGTTCCACTGCGTTGAGCATGCACTTAACTGTTAGCAGTTCAGTAGGATTACCTGTTGTACCTAATGACACTTTGGTGTAAAACTGGTGGTGCTGTGGCGTAAACCACTGAGCCTTGGGCTTGCCGATCAGAAGGTTGGCGGTTCGAATCCCTGTGATGGGGTGAGCTCCTGTTGTTCGGTTCCTGCTCCTGCCAACCTAGCAGTTCAAAAGCACGTCAAAGTGCAAGTAGATAAATAGGTACCACTCCAGTGGGAAGGTAAACAGCATTTCCGTGCGCTCCTCTGGTTTCACCAGGAGTGGCTTAGTCATGCTGGCCACATGACCCAGAAAAACTGTCTGCGGACAAACGTCAGCTCCCTCGGCCAATAAAGCGAGATGAGCGCCACAACCCCAGAGTCGTTTGCAACTGGACCTAACAGTAAGGGGTCCTTTACCTTTTACAGGTTTTTTGTTGTTGTTGTTTTTCAATGCCAGGAAAGCCTCTATGTTGCTGGTTGGAGAGTTCTCGGATTTTGGCATCCTTAGCTTAGCTCTCACTAATCTGATGGGTGAGAATGGTTGAGTAATCTGCATGATACCGCCTTTCATCAACTCATTATCAATCATTAGTGTGCTTAATTTGAAAAGCTTTAATCATCCTTTCCATTCCTGATTAATCAGCGGAACTCACAATAAGAAAAAACTCTGGGACGTAAAATTCTTGAAAGGGCTACTGTTATCATACAAGCTGCAGTGTGGTGTGGGCTCCTTCCTTTCTGTGTACCATTTGCTGCAAAATAAAACAAGAGAGAACAGGATAACCTTCCCTTCTAGCAATGAATGGACGCTTTTGCTCATTTCAATTGGGGATTGATAAACTGGGGGGAGGGGGTTCCTATTTCGAATCCCCCTGTTCTGAAATTTGCTGCATCACTAATGCAGCCCCCACATCTTGGTATGAGTTTTCCACTCATCTGCTAAGGCTGTGTACACACTAACTTTAAAGCAGATTTGAACCACATTGTTTACCTTAAATAATTCTGGGTGTTGTATTTTGTTAAAGGTGGCTGGGAGTTGTAACTCTAGGGGGGGGAGTGTAAACTGTAAAGGGATAAAATGTGCCCAGTTATTTGAGGGGAATCATGTGCTTTAAAAATATTGTGTGTACACAGCCCAAGACAGGAAATAAGCAGTCCTGCAGAGCTGAAGAGACTTGCATTACCCTATGCCCCATAGCCAGACTCTCAGGCTTCAGGAAATCAGCTTTGTCCCCATCCCCCCTTTGGCAGTAGATAAGCAAAACAAAGGGAAAGGAGTCTTCTTACCAGTTAGAAACTTTAATGATCACAGCGAGAGAATGAAGAATCCATTTCCTAGGAATGAAGGTGCTCCCAATTAAGGGTTCCAACCACTTCCTCCCTAGTCACCCACGTCACTACCACGTCTTGTAACCTGATCTCATAACTACCGTGCTTGGAAACGTACTGGGAGCCAATGTGGGTCTTTCAAGACCGGTGTTATATGGTCTTGGCAGCCGCTCCCAGTCACCAGTCTAGCTGCCGCATTCTGGATTAGTTGTAGTTTTCGGGTCACCTTCAAAGGTAGTCCCACGTGAGCACGTTGCAGTAGTTGTGGCGATCACACAGGGTCCCTGATTCTTTTACTGTCTATTGATCCCTGTGCCACCACTTTATTTCTCACTGCCACTGCCCAGGCCCTACCTGGTACAATACTGAGTCCAGTCAGGTTTAAATTGGAACATAAACTTCTGTTTATTTATTGCAGTTTAACAAGCGTGTGGTTTCATAAACGGTATCGGTCAATTACAATCATGGGGTGCCTATCCAGACCTATAACTTCCGCTACCTGCTCTCACTCACTAAACCACCTCTCAGATATTTACTCGTCTTCCTAGCTCCTAACTGTTCCTGACTCAACTTATTGCGCTACGCTAACTCAACCTACCCACAGACTCTATCCCAATTCACTCCCACTCCAACCAACCACCCAACTCCCAATGAACTCCCCTTTCGCCCCTCCCAGAGCTGGTTTTATAGTCCCTCTGACTCCACCCCCAGGGTCCTGATTGTGTAACTTGTTTAACTATTTCACCTCTAGCACTTTCATATGTTAACGTCACAGTAGTCAAAGCGGGAGATAACTAGAGCATGCACCACTCTGGCGAGACAGTCTGTGGGCAGGTAGGGTTTCAGCCTCCCTCTCTCTCCCAGTGCTTCTTCTCCATCCAGTATTTCCCAGCTTCTGCCTTCTGAACTGTGCCCCTCTGCAAGCCACTGTTCCAAATCTATACTGTCCTGCTCCTGGGAAGATTCAGGATCTTGATCAGGGGGAGGGGGAGGCTCCCACCATTCCTCCTCAGTGTAGCCCTCCTCAGCACAGTCCCCAACACAGACACATCTTCTGTTGTCCACAGTAGCATCGTATGTCAGCAAATTGGCCATCTGCACCCCAGAATGTGGTGGTTTTTCAGAGCACTGAAGGGGAATAAGCCAGTGATGAGCTAGGACATTTGGCTGTGCTGCCTCTCCTGATGATGTATGTTCTTCCCCCTCTGGTTCCACAATTCCCTACACACTCCTTGGTCTCACCTTGCTTTTCCACCGCCCTGGGATATTCCAGGGTCACTGTCTCAACAGAAGAAACAGCTTCAAATTCTTCACACTTAGGAGACCATGGTAAACACTGATGCTGTAAGTGATCCAAAGGTCTTTGTAAGAACCAGATGACGTTTCGGAGCCATCTGCTCCGACTTCTATCCCCAGGATAGCGCACCATTTGCATTAAATGAGCCGTGTCGCAATTAGCAGGAGTAAGCAGAGTTTATTAAAAATTGAGCGAGCCCAGTTTTAAAAAACTACTGGAAAAGCAGCAGCAGCAAAGCTACTTTGCT
Organism: Podarcis pityusensis; assembly: GCF_964106645.2. Taxonomy (NCBI): domain Eukaryota; kingdom Metazoa; phylum Chordata; class Lepidosauria; order Squamata; family Lacertidae; genus Podarcis; species Podarcis pityusensis. Next base: position 7,044,309 of record NC_138030.1, read on the forward strand.
TTTGACTTTAATGTTCTAAAATTGCTTGGGGAGGTAGAACCATGCATAATCCATAGTGTCGTTTTGCTGTCCAATGACACACAGAGAGAAACAAGAATGAAAATGGATCGCACTGCCAAAGATAAGTGCTGTGCTGTGCAGTTTATAGCCCATTACTGCAACTAGTGGGGCTCTGTATCTCCTTCCTCTGCAATGACTTCCTTTGCATTCCTTTCAGGAGTATTGCAGAGCAATCGATGCAGCCCATAAATGTGTCCACATGTTACTTAGGTTGCTGCTAGCTTTAGATTGGGGGGGGGGGTGGATCTCCCCAAGATGGGTCAAAAGAGAATCTGGCAGGTCAAGGATTGTCGAAGCAGAGTCGTGAGAAACTTGGTAGAACCAGTGTTTTGTAGTCTTCTTTCTTTCTTTCTTTCTTTCTTTCTTTCTTTCTTTCTTTCTTTCTTTCACAATCACTCATAGCTGAGTAAGATTGTCTTCCATAAACACAGTTTTAACTATATTTAAACAAATACAAAGAGTTGCAGAAACCTTAATGGCAAGGACCCCACGTAAGCGGGGTCGCCAACTTCTGATTTCAGAAAAACAGGTGGGATGTTCAGTGGAGCCAGGGCAGAACTCGATGCGCCAGGGAGAGAACCCGTGGGGGAGAACCCAAAGAGAATCTGGATAAATTGGATGGCTCAGGGTACAAAGAAGTAAGGGTGAAATTCAGTGGATGGGATTGAGAATCGAGGAATCTCCTGGGCCAGGAAGATTGCATTCAGCACAAGGTCTGAACATAGCCTTAAAAGGTAAAGGTAAAGGGACCCCTAACCATTAGGTCCAGTCGTGGCCGACTTTAGGGGTGCAGCTCTCATCTCGCTTTATTGGCCGAGGAAGCCAGCGTACAGCTTCCAGGTCATGTGGCCAGCATGACTAAGCCACTTCTGGCGAACCAGAGCAGCACACAGAAACGCCGTTTACCTGCCCGCTGGAGCGGTACCTATTTATCTACTTGCACTTTGATGTGCTTTCGAACTGCTAGGTTGGCAGGAGCAGGGATCGAGCAACAGGAGCTCACCCTGTCGTGGGGATTCGAACCGCTGACCTTCTGATCGGCAAGTCCTAGGCTCTGTGGTTTAACCCACAGTGCCACCCACATCCTGAACATAGCCTTACAAACATACAATTGTCTTCTTTTTCTTCTTTGGTGATCCCTCATAGCCAAGTAAGATTGTCTTCCATAAACAGTGAGTCCTTAAGTGACTGTGGAGGCCAATTCTGGATTCACACATCCTTCCACAGTGGGGACTTTTGTTTCCAGGTGGGAGTTGATTACGGTGTGGATTTGCCACGTGTGCCTTCCTCCTAGCATGTTTCTCCCTTGCGTCCTGAGTTCCAGCGTCTTCAATGCCCATGACACCTTTGGTAAAGGCTGTTCTCCAATTGGAGTGCTCGCAGGCCAGTTTTTCCCAGTTGTCAGTGTTTATACTACTTTTTTTTTTATTTGCCTTGAGAGAGTCTTTAAACCTGTTTTGTTGACCACCTGCATTACACTTTCCATTTTTAAGTTCGGAATAGAGTAGCTGCTTTGGAAGACGATAATCATTATTGTAGTGGATAGGGCCTCGGACACTAAGACCTCGGACACCAGGGTTCAAATCCCCCCCCCCTTTGTTTTTTTTGCACCGCAGATTGCCGTTCACTCTGATTCAGCTTTATAGAGAGTGTTTTTGCTGGGAAAACTCCATAGCAAAAAACAAAACAAAAACAAAAACCATAAAAAACGGTGCTGAGACACAGAGCTTTAAAGAACAGACCGTGCCTGGAAAGCGTAGAGGAAAAGTGAAGTGTAGATAAGTCCTCAGTGTTTTGACACCTGGGATGTGTCTATTTTTAGGACCATCCCTATTTTTGCGAGTGTAGAGTGTAAGTTGTTTTTTGACATTCTGTTTTAAGTGTTGCATCCCACCCTGGGACCATAGGGGGAAGGACAGGTAAATAATAATAATAATAATAATAATAATAATAATAATAATAATGTTCCTTTTTAACCAGGTCTTTGGTTGATCCAATTTTAAATGTGGGGGTTTTTTGGGGGGGGGGTATTGAGCTGTTTTTGTTTTTAATAGGTATTTTGTGGTTTTATATCTTGATTTTATTCTGTGAATAAATCAGACCGCCGGGTATAGGGCGGCATATAAATTCAATAAATAACAACAACAACGGCTTACAATACATTTAAAAACAAACATAAATATATTCAGTACATTTTTTCTTAAAAATGTTTAGGGGTACTCTCATTTTGACTCAAGGAAACTGCCATTTTTGTAGTACAAATCAGGAAAAAATAAATACAGTAAATTGACAAAAGTACAAAGATTCACAAAATGTTTAGGGGTACGCGTACCCCTGCGTACCCCCAGAAGAAAAGTGCTGAATATATTACACTATGAACAAATCCATACAAATCACAGTGTAGTGTTTTGTGGAGGGCAGAGGAGGAGTGATTGATCTCCAGCAAAGGCTGGGGCAGACCCTGTCTGAAACCCTGGAGAGCTGTTGCTGCTGTCGGCCAGTGTAGACATTACTGAACTTGATGGACCAATGGTGCGCTTCAGTACAAGACAGTACCCTGTATTCCTCATGGAAGAGATCAGAGGCTATATGAAATGGACGGATGGAGAAAACTGCAGGAAGGCAAGCTTTCCCCTCCCTTTCCAAACTCCTCTAGTCCTTTGGAAAGTAGCATTTTGTCTTCTCTAACAAGGTACGCTCTCGTGGAGGTCCCTGCAGGTTTGCGATAAAGAGGCTCCGCTGTAATTCCAGCGCTCCATCTGCGTGCCAGAAATCTGCTTGGCTGCGGTCCGAGATTCGCACGCCGCCACCGAGAAGAAGAGACTAATATAGTCCCTGGTGCCTTGTTGCTCTTTCCTCACGCCATTTACATCGGAGGGCGTGCTTTCTGGCCTGGCCACGCAGCAACACGCAGCTCATCAATTGCAACAGCCTTCCACAAATCATCTCGACCTTCTCCCTTCCCTCTTTAAAATAAAAAAGGAAAAGACAATTCAGGAGAGCGACTATTCAATTGACCGGCCATTACCGCAACTTCAATTAAACAGCAATAATAAATTTTTAAAACATACACACGCCACACATCCCAAGCCAGCTGTTTGCCACAATAAGACTCTGGTTTATTTTTTACAATAAAAGTGTAATGAAAGTTAAATTAACAGTGTAAAATATGTAACGGCTGGGCCGTAAACGCTGCATGCTAATCGCTCCCTTCCCCTTTCTATCCTCCCTCGGCCTCCCTCTTTTTCTCCTGAGGTTTCAGTAATTTGCTTGCGATCATATAAACAGCGACGCAGTTATGAATTTAGTGAGCATCCTGCTGGCAACGATATAATAAGTGAATTGTGCCGCATTTGCAGATGATTAAAAACAGGATCAGCGTTTTTCAAATTATCTCAGAGCGGGTATGAAATAACAGTGGTGCGGCCCCTCGACTGTCAACTCCTCTGTTGTTGTTTTTATGGAATAAAATAAAAATAATGATGATAACAATGAAACACAGAACACGAGTTTCAAGAGCAGGCAAGCACTCTTGTTTTGACAGTCGTGGTTGACGTTCCTAATTGCTGCCTTGCATAAAGGGGCGGTTGTGCTGTTCCACATCGACTCCTTCTTTGAAAGCCTTGAGTAGTCGCAAACTTGTGTGTGTGACTGTAATTGACATGTATATTTAAACAAACGCAACCAGTCGCAGAGACCTTAATGGCAAGGACCCCACATAAGCGGGGTCGCCAACTTCCAATTTCAGAAAAAATGGGTGGGATGTTCAGTGGAGCCAGGGCAGAACTCAATGCGCCAGGGAGAGAACCCATGGGGGAGAACCCAAAGAGAATCTGGATAAATTGGATAGATCAGGGTACAAAGAAGTAAGGGTGAAATTCAGTGAATGGGGTTGAGAATTGAGGAATCTCCTGGGCCAGGAAGATTGCATTCTGCGCAAGGTCTGAACATAGTCTTAAAGGTAAAGGTAAAGGGACCCCTGACCATTAGGTCCAGTCGTGGCTGAGTCTGGGGTTGTGGCACTCATCTCGCTTTATTGGCCGAGGGAGCCGGCGTACAGCTTCTGGGTCATGTGGCCAGCATGACTAAGCCGCTTCTGGAGAACCAGAACAGCACACGGAAACGCCGTTTACCTTCCCGCCAGTGCAGTACCTATTTATTTACTTGCACTTTGACGTTCTTTCGAACTGCTAGGTTGGCAGGAGCAGGGACCGAGCAATGGGAGCTCACCCTGTCACGGGGATTCGAATCGCTGACCTTCTGATCAGCAAGTCCTAGGCTCTGTGGTTTAACCCACAGCACCACCCACATTCCTGATCATAGCCTTACAAACATACAATTGTCTTCCTTGGTGATCACTCATAACCAAGTAAGATTGTCGTCCATAAACACTGTTTTAACAGTGAATCCGTAAGTGACTCTGAAGGCCAGTTCTGGATCCGCACATCCTTCTACAGTGGATACATAGGTTTCCGGGTGGGAGTTGATCATGGTGAGGGTTTGCCAAGCGTGCCTTCCTCTTAGCACATTTTTTCCCTTTTGTCCTGAGTTCGAGCCTCTTCAAAACCCATGGCACCTTTGGTAAAGGCTGTTCTCCAATTGCAGCGCTCGCAGGCCAGTGTTTCCCAGTTGTTGGTGTTTATTCTACATTTTTTTAGATTAGCCTTGAGAGATTCTTTAAGGCTCTTTTGTTGACCACCAGCTTTTTGCTTTCCATTTTCAAGTTCAAATACATTTCTAATTTGTAAATACAATTGTAATTGCACAGTAACCGGGCATATGATAGGGGATCCCCTGCTGCTGCTGTTTTGTTTGGGTTTTTTACATGGAAGAGCATGCATGGGCTCTGTTCAGGCTTTCCACTGAATGGGGCAATCTCCCCTCTCACCCAAACACACACGAATATTTTGTTGGAGGACCGAACCCCCATCAGCCCCTAGGAGTTGGTTTCCATGCAGCCTACACAGTTTTGAATAGCTGTGCAGAGTGAATGAGTCCCCTTCTTTCTGTGATTCAGAACCTTTTAATCTGCGTACACACCAGGCATTGAAAGCATCTCCCCAATTTGAATCCTGGGAGCTGATTTTTAAAAGGGCTTGGAACTGTAGTTCTCTGAGGGGTGAGCTACAGTTCCTAAGAACCTTTGGGAGAGAGGGTGCACCTTAAATACCATATATGGTGCTTATGGTTCCTTAGATTCCTTCTTTTATAGCCAGTTTCAATGTTTGATTCACCTGGGTGGTTACTGGAGCTGATACAGTGGTACCTCTGGTTGTGTACGGGATCCATTCTGGAGGCCTGTTCGCAACATGAAAAGAGCGCAACCTGCAGCGGCTCGTCTGCGCACACACGGGTTGCGATTCGCCGCTTCTGCGCATGCGCATGTGATGTCATTTTGCGCTTCTGCATATGTGCGAACGGCGAAACCCAGAAGTAACCCTTTCTGGTACTTCCAGGTCACCACGGGACATAACCTGAAAGTACGTAACATAAAGCAGACATAACTTGAGGTATGACTGTACAGTGGTACCTCTGGTTGCGAATGGGATCCATTCTGGAGGCCCATTCGCAACATGAAAAGCCCGCAACCTGAAGCGCCGTAGCTGCGCAGGTGCGATTTGGTGCTCGTGTGCATGCACGAGTGGTGAAACCCCGGAAGTAACCCTTTCCGGTATCGCATCGTATCTGCGCAGGTGCACGGTGTGATTTGGTCTTGTGCGCATGTGCGAAGCACGATTTAGCATTTCTGTGCATGCGCGAGTGGCAAAACCCGGAAGTAACCCTTTCCGGTATCGCATCGTATCTGCGCAGGTGCACGGTGTGATTTGGTGCTTGTGCGCATGTGCGAAGCACGATTTAGCATTTCTGTGCATGCGCGAGTGGCAAAACCCGGAAGTAACCCTTTCCGGTACTTCTGGGTCGCCGCGGGATGTAACCTGAAAGAACGTAACATGAAGCAAACGTAACATGTGGTATAATGCTGATGCTTTTTTACTTCCTTCTAAGGTAGGCTTCTAAGGTTTGAATCCTGAGCTCCCTTCTGCAAAAGAAAAGCGCTTCCCCATCATACAAGGGCTTGTGGTCCAGCAGAGAGTTTTTGGGAAGCACAAGGGCTGTCGGGGGGAGGAAGGAAGAGTGAAAGTGATCTCCCACCCCTTCTGCCGGCTGGAGCGGAACTCATGAGACACTTCCGCCAGCAAAATGGACCCAAGCTGTAATCTGTTTGTTTGTTTATATCTGAGCAAAAGGTGTTGTTTCTTCTTATTTCTGTAGGTGCCCTGTTCCCGGTTGTGTTGGGCTTGGACACATCAGTGGCAAATACGCCTCCCATCGCAGTGCCTCGGGGTGCCCCCTCGCAGCCCGGAGGCAGAAAGAAGGGTCTCTCAATGGTTCATCCTTTTCATGGAAGTCCCTCAAGAACGAGGGTCCCACTTGTCCAACCCCAGGTTGTGATGGCTCAGGTCACGCAAATGGAAGCTTCCTCACTCACAGAAGGTAACCGTTATGCACGTGGTCCCGGTGTCTTTTGCAAAAGGTAGCAGTGAAGTCCATTTTGCGACACCATCTCGATACTTGCTCAGGAACTGAGCCCTGGGACCAAACTAGATATCTAGATTTTTTGAGACTCCCTTGTGCTGATCTGTGCTAGATTGCCTGAGGTTTCAATGAAGTGTGCACTCATCACCCTTGTCCCCTTGTTTTACCCCTTGAGATGAAATACAGAGAATGACCGTGGATCTGCTTGGAACCTCTCGTGCAGCAGTCACTGAAATCCAAAGAGTGTATTCACATGACCCACAAATATCCAGCCTCTTGATAATTTTGGTTGCCCTTTCCTGAACCTTTTCCAGTTCTACAAAACTCTTGAAGTTCTACAAAACTCATTTACGATAGTGAGCTCATCCAAATATGGAATAAATGTGTGTCAGTGGTTTAAGGGGTGGTGGTATAATTAGCTACCTGCTTCAATAGTCCGAACACAGTTCGTATGAACTTCAGGGATTTGGGAGCAGAGCAGGCAAAGACATCTTTTCAGCTTCTGATGCATGGATGTTGAAAATTCACTCAATTTCAAATCCAGGCAAAACTTGTTCCTGATCTAAATATTTCATCCTTGTTTAACACACTGCATCACAGCATGGATAGAGGAAATTAGGAACAAGAAATGTCCCCCAAGAATTTAATTGCACGTAGACGAGTGAGATTGTAAGAGATTTGTCTTATTCTATACCAGGCTTCCTCAACCTTGGCCTCCAGATATTTTTGGCCTACAACTCCCATGATCCCTAGCTAGCAGGACCAGTGGTCAGGGATGATGGGAATTGTAGTTTCAAAGCATCTGGAGGGCTGAGGTTGAGGAAGCCTGTTCTATACAGTGGTACCCCGCAAGACGAATGCCTCGCAAGACGGAAAACCCGCAAGACGAAAGGGTTTTCTGTTTTGGAGGCGCTTCGCAAGACGAATTTCCCTATGGGCTTGCTTCGCAAGACGAAAGCCCATAGGGAAATCTCCAGGGACCTCTTTTAAATGCTGGTGGTGGGGAGCAAAGCCTTTCCCCCCCTCCGGCCTTCAGAAGAGGTCCAGGAAGGCCGGCGGGGGCCGAAAGGCTTTGCTCCCCACCGCCAGCATTTTAAAAGCAGTCCGGGATAGCAGGGAAGAGCTTCCCGCTATCGCGGACGGCTTTTGAAGGCAGGCGGGGGGGGAGCAAAGACTTTCGCCCCCCGCCCGCCTTCAGAAGAGGTCCAGGACCTCTTCTGAAGGCGGGCGGGGGGCGAAAGTCTTTGCTCCCCCCTGCCTGCCTTCCCGGGAGAGCGGAGAAAGGCAGCGCCTTTCTCCGCTGTCCCGGACGGCTTTTGAAGACAGGCGGGGGTGGGCAAAGACTTTCGCCCCCCGCCCGCCTTCAGAAGAGGTCCAGGACCTCTTCTGAAGGCGGGCGGGGGGCAAAAGTCTTTGTCCCCCCCTGCCTGCCTTCCCAGGGGCTTTTACATCGCCCCGGAAGTCCTCCGCTGTCCCGGGCGATTTTAAAATGCCGCCCGCCAGCATTTTAAGATCGCCCCGGACAGCGGAGTAGTCCTCCGCTGTCCTGGGGTTTTTTAAAATGCTGGGGGTGGGAAGAAAAGCCCTTGTCCCCCCCCCCCCAGCCTTCAGAAGAGGTCGGGGGACAGACTGTCTGAAGGACCTGGTCTGAAGGCGGTTTCCTTAGGAACGCATTAATTGATTTTCAATGCATTCCTATGGGAAACCGTGCATCGCAAGACGAAAAACTCGCAAGAAGAAAAAACTTGCGGAACGAATTAATTTCGTCTTGCGAGGCACCACTGTACTATGTGTTACATGTCATTTCTTGAAGCATCTCCGTTTGTATGTCTAAGCCCAGAGGGCATATAAACACAAATGTAGCTGCTGATTTTGCAGGATATAACTATCTTGTGCAACCTACACCAGAGGCCAGTTTTGCATCTGTCATGCATTGAGCCAATGGATCTGGAAAGCAAGCTGACAGTTGCGGAGTTTTCCACCGGGATAACAGATGTGAGAGATCCATGCCCAGCTATATCCTTCTCCCAAGATACGTCTGGTACTTGTAAACTGAGACTAGGTCACCAAAGCAGGTGGAGGATACACACAGGGGCATCCTATGAAATTGTGTCAGTTGTGTCAGAGAAGAAAGAAGAACAACTGTTTTGCTGGCTCAGACTAAAAGTCTGTCTGGCCCAGCAGCCCGTTTCCAACAGTGATCAGCCAGAAGTTTACAAGGAGGGTCCGAAGATAACTGCCCTCCACTGAGTAGCTTGTTGTCATCTCCTTTTTAATTCTTTAATTATTTTCTCTTAAGCAGTAAACTATAACGATGCTCCTGTCACAGTGCCCATTTTCCTTTGAGTTCATACAGTACTTCTACTGCAACCAGTGCTTTTTGTGATGGTACTCACTGGTATGAAGTATCATCACTTTTCTCTTCTTTCGCTGCCCATAGCAACTATTTTCTGGTGACACCCACGGCCCTTTTATCAAGACAGGAGTACTAGTTCGACATTTTTTACCAAACAGAAACAAAAACACTGGTTGCAACACATGAAAGCATTAACAGATCTGCAGGCCCAGGTCTCTTCCATGCGCCATATGTGGAATCTGCCATTTGCCACTGTACATTAGGAAATGCATGCAAGCTCCTGCAACTCGTCCTTCCCTTTAGGTCCTCTGCCAACTCTGTGATGTGGTGTGAGCTTCTCGTGTAAAGCAAGCTGCCCGATCTTGGCAATCCAAGCTCTTGCCTGCCATCAACATTCCCACAATGCCAGTGCCACTATATACTCGAGTATAAGCCGACTTTTTCAGCACATTTTTTATGCTGAAAAAGTCCCCCTCAGGTTTGTGGTGTGGTGGACCCGCTTATACTTGAGTCAGTAAGTTTTCCCAGTTTTTTATGGTAAAATTACGTGCCTCGGCTTATATTTGGGTCAGCTTATACCGAGTATATACGGTAATATCCTTCCTAACTTGCGCTAGGAAGTTCCTTCACTTAGCAGAGTGCATTTCCCATCTTACGCAGTAGAAAGCTGGTTGCAAACTCGTGTGAGTTTCTTAAGACAATAAGCAATTCAATCTGGCTTGTCCAGATTGAGATATGTTCTAATATTCCTGGTAAGACCCCTTTTAAATCCCTCCTAAAAGAATAAAGACACCACAGTCTTATCCATAAGTAACAAATAGTAGTTTTACTCACGATCTGGCAGAGCACAGTGTGATCCCTGAAAGCAGGCCTTAGGCTTAAAGTTACAAACATGTACAAACAGCTTTACCCCAAATGGGAGATAAACTGGGGGACTGCTTGGCTGACAGCCAGCAGTACAGGAAGTTCGCAGGATGAAAGGAAGATCGAAGAGAAAGAAGGAGAGGTAGCTGTGTGACTGAACCTTTTGTTAGGTCAGGGAAGGTCTCGCCCACCTACTAGTCACATGCAAGGAAGGATGCTGCAGGCCAGGAGGAACAGGAAGTTTCGACTGGCTGGACCAAACATTCCCTTGCATGTCCACTCTAGCAAAACAAGGAATGTGGTACTTGACTGCTCCCAGTGGATGACATCCCACAGGATTGCTCAAGGGGTCCGTTGTTAATCCCAGCTCTGGATGGACATTATATAGAACCAGAGCCGGAAGGAGAAGGAGAAGGAGAAGGAGAAGGAGAAGGAGAAGAATTTGGACTCGATATCACACCTTTCACTCCCCTTAAGGAGTCTCAAAGCGGCTAACAATCTCCTTTCCCTTCCTCCCCCACAACAAACACTCTGTGAGGCGAGTGAGGCTGAGAGACTTCAGAGAAGTGTGACTAGCCCAAGGTCACCCAGCAGCTGCATGTGGAGGAGCGGAGACGCAAACCCGGTTCACCAGATTACGAGACTACCGCTCTTAACCACTACACCACACTGGCTCCCTGGAAGAGGCCCTGAGGATCATCTAGTTCAACGGCCTGCAGTGCAGGAATATGCAGCTGTCCCTGACAGGGATCGAACCTGCAACCTTGGCGTTTGTCAGCACCATGCTCCAGCCAACCGAGCTGTTTCACAACACAACGTGGTAGCTTTCATGCTCACAGTATCTGCTCCACCCACCCTGCACCTCTGCCCAGGCTGCAGACCTCATGCCACCAGCTCCTGAAGGGACCATCAGTGGCCTGGGAGAACTGTTGGGGCCCCTGCCCCTGCACACACTTTCCCTGGGACTGCTTAAGACCTGTCTGCCTGGAGGGAAGGCAGATGTGAGGAAGCCCAGGCCAGGAAGCATTTAATGGCCAGCTCCTGAAGTTGGCCTGATAATGTTTTGTTTTGCTTTGTTTTGCATTTATTTATTCTAGTGTTTCAAATTGGTAGAACAGCGCTATATAAATGCAATAAATACATAATTAATATAGTAAAAGCTATGGTTTTCCCAGTAGTGATGTATAGAAGTGAGAGCTGGACCATAAAGAAGGCTGATCGCCGAAGAATTGATGCTTTTGAATTATGGTGCTGGAGGAGACTCTTGAGAGTCCCAGGGACTGCAAGAAGAACAAACCTCTCCATTCTGAAGGAAATCAGCCCTGAGTGCTCACTGGAAGAACAGATCCTGAAGCTGAGGCTCCAAGACTTTGGCCACCTCATGAGAAGAGAAGACTCCCTGGGAAAGACCCTGATGTTGGGAAAGATGAAGGGCACAAGGAGAAGGGGACGACCGAGGACGAGATGGTTGGATGGTGTTGTTGAAGCTACCAGCATGAGTTTGACCAAACTGCAGGAGGCAGTGGAAGACAGAAGTGCCTGGCGTGCTCTGGTCCATGGGGTCACGAAGTGTCGGACACGACTAAACGACTAAACAACAACAACAGCAACATAATTAGTAAATAAATAGCTGTTGGACGCCTGGGGGTATCTCATGAAAGGTTCTAATGAAGTCCTGAACAGTACAACAGGCTATCCGCAACTACAACTAATTTCAGGAGGAGGATATCTTTGGATTTATGAGACATAAAATACGTGCTTTGATTAGAATCCGCATTTTATAGCTGAATCTTTTATGGGGCAACCTGCAAGGGAATTTCTCTCATATACAACTGTCAATTTATTTATTTATTTCGAACTATTCAGCCAAGCTAATCCAAATGACTGAGTTCCTGGCGGACTTATAAAAACTTACTGCGTCAACTGGGGTGGGAGGGGGATGGAAACTTCCCTGGGAAATGGTTTTACAATGAGCATTAAATAGCTATATTCATTTTGTGATTTTTCCATTGAGTGACAAGGAGGAAAAAAGAGAGAGAAATGGTTATTTCTTCCCCCAGAGAAGTAAAACACATTATTTTCATTTTGTTTTGAAATTTTATGCAAACATTTACAGTTAATGTAAACATTAACAACGAGAAAGGATGCCAGAGGTGGAGAAAGATTTCCTCACAAAAAAATATTTTTTTAAGAAGTTCTCTATGCTTTCCCACATCAACAAATTTCTGCTTTAGGATCAGAACCAGTGATTTCAGCAGAGCTGTCTATGTTTGCTGTTGATTTTGCACCTGAGGTTTCTGCTTCTTGGGAATGTAGGAAACGACCTTAAACTGATCCAGGGTGTTTGTCCACTTTGTTTGTCCATTGTTTAAATGCAGTGGCTCACATAGATTTCAAACAGAGTCCTTTTCCTAGTTGTTATGTACTGAAGTTCTCACCCTGGGCCAGCAGGGGGATATTGTAGATAGTTTTCACTCAGGTCCACATATGCAAATAAGGGATTGAAAGTGACGTTCAGTGATTGGATAGTTACAGAAAATGGTTACTGTTGCGTTCTAGTGGAGCTCTATATAAGCAGACTGGCTGAACCCTTCAGTTCAGTTCTGTTCTGGCCTGTGAATAAACAAGAGCTGTTTGAAGAATCGCTGTGTCGTCTGATATGTTCACCCACGACTTAACACTAGTACTCTCTAAATTGCTCACATAAGTAATCTGACCTAGTCAAGGATCATGTAACGAATATAACAAAGCTACATCTGACACAGCATCGTAAGACATAGGTGATCTTGTGGGTCAACACAACCAGTCAGATTTGCTTACATGATTATGGCAAGGAGGGCAACTGGGAGCAACGCAATTTAGGGCAATAGATATGAATAAGGCTGCAATTCTTTGCACACTTACTTGGTAGTAGGTTTCCTTAAATACTACTTAATTCTAAATGCACGAGATTGCACAGTGACTGAACATATTTACAAAGAATGCTGAATTTCACCCCACAAGGGAGGCTTTTATGCTATTGCAAGTATGGTAATTTTAGCTCAGCCTTAATTACCTGGCTGCAATTAATCCTGGAGGTTCTAATAAAATCCACTTTTGTTTATCATTTTAGCCTGTCGGGGTGTCCAAGAGCTACTTTTGCTGGGAAAAAGGGGAAAATCTCAGGGGATGAAATTCTCAACGCTAAATTCAAGACCAGTGATGGTAAGAGAACCAGATTTATCACTTGGCTAGTTTTGCATATTTGAAAATTTGATTTTGAAAAAATTAACATAACCTTACAGATTGTGTGTGTCCACACCATTAGCATTTCCACTGGACCGAGATGATCCATGCCAATTGAATTAGTACTTGCTAACTTACTTGCTAAGGATTTGCTCTGCTATTCAGGCAGCATGTTTCTTGCAATCTGGAAATCCCCAACAAGAGTAAATATCCATCTTGCTACCGATTGCATACTCTCCACTATTTGATTCTTGCACAATTTCCAAAAGCTAAAAATATGCCTTGCCACTAAATTTGCTCTTAAAATGCCCCCAGTTTTTTCAGCCTGCTAGATCACATGTGATATCGTGACCAGAATGTTGTGGTTTCAGTGTGAAGGATCTAGTTTAAATCATTATGCAGTACAATGCTCACCATATGATAAAGCCAGTGTTGTAGAAAGTCCTTGATTCTCAGCTGTAACTCACTAGCCAAACTCTGTTCTTTCTGTTTCACCTCACCCTCCATTTTTAATATGATTGGGGGGGCGCAACTTATCTTGCCATTAAATATTATAATTAATGAGATGATATGATTGTAAATTTTGCAAGGGCCATTAAAGGTCATTTCACCAACCCACTACCAATGCAGGAAACCCATTGCTATAGCATTCCCCAAAACTAACCTTCCAGTATCTGCTTAATAACCTCTAACTAAGGAGAACCACCACCTTCCAAGGTGATTATTTCTGTTAAAGGTGCATGGGTGGTGCTGTGGTCTTAACCACTGAGCTTCTTGGGTTTGCTGATCAGAAGGTCAGCGGATCAAATCTGCACAATGGTGGTGAGCTCCCATTGCTCTGTCCCAGCTCCTGCCAACCTAGCAGCTCAAAAGCATACCAGTGCAAGTAGATAAATAGGTACCACTGTGGCGGGAAGGTAAACGTCGTTTCTGTGCGCTCTGGCTTCCATCACGGTGTTCCGTTGCGCCAGATGTGGTTTAGTCATGCTGGCCACAAGACCCGGAAAGCTGTGAACAAACGCCGGCTCCCTCAGCCTGAAAAGCGAGATGAGCACCACACCCCATAGTCACCTTTGATTAGACTTAACTGTCCACGGGTCCTTGTTTAGCTGAAGTCCCCTTTCTTGTACAGTGGTACCTTGGTTATCAAACGGCTTAGTTGTTGAACAAATTGGCTCCCGAACGCCACAAGCCCAGAAGTGAGTGTTCTGGTTTGCGAACGTTTTTTGGAAGCTGAATGTCTGACGCAGCTTACGTGGCTTCCAATTGAGTGCAGGAAGTTCCTGAAGTCAATCGGAAGCCACACCTTGGTTTTCGAACCGTTCCAGAAGTCAAATGGACTCCCGGAACAGATTAATTTCAACAACCAAGGTGCTACTGTAATGTGAACACATTGGTTTAGGTCCTACCCTTTAGAGCAACAGCAAGGTACTCTCACCAGAAGTTGTTAGAATACAAGTTCCACCATCCCTACTCTGCATGGTCCTAGGACTACAGAAAACAAATTTGTTTTTATGATCTGTATATTAAGTGCTTAGAGCACTCCAATGGTGTTACATGAGGGCTAAGCATTATTATGTAGACAGTACATTTCAGAGCACAATTCAAAGTGTTGTGCTGACCTTTAAAGCCCTAAATGGCCTCGGTCCAGTATACCTGAAGGAGCGTCTCCACTCCCATTGTTCAGCCCGGACACTGAGATCCAGCGCCGAGGGCCTTCTGGCGGTTTCCTCATTGTGACAAGTGAGGTTACAGGGAACCAGACAGAGGGCCTTCTTGGTAGTGGCGCCCACCCTGTAGAACGCTCTCCCTTCAGATGTGAAGGAAATAAGCAGCTATCTTATCTTTAAAAGACATCTGAAGGCAGCCCTGTTTAGGGAAGTTTTTAATATTTAATGCTGTATTGTTTTTAACACTCGATTGGGAGCCGCCCAGAGTGGCTGGGGAGACTCAGCCAGATGGGCGGGGTATAAATAATAAATTGTTGTTGTTGTTGTTAACAGTACACTGGAGTCCAAGGGTGGTATTCAGTGCTACTCAGAGTAACACTGAAGTTAGCAGAAATGATTACGTAATTTAGTTTCATTAATTTAAATGGATCTACTCCGTGTAGGTTCTATCTGCATATATTAGAGCAGGAAATTGCCTGACCGCTTCTTTATTTCACCCTTGCAGTTCTAGAGAATGACGAAGAAATTAAGCAGTTAAACAAAGAGATTAGTGAGCTGAATGAATCCAACACTGAAATGGAAGCAGCCATGGTGAAGCTGCAGTCACAGGTAAAGTGCACTTGTACTATTTGTTTATTTAAAATAGTCATATACACCCGCTCTCCTTAAAATAACACCACGGTGCTGTGCAATAAAACAATTTGGTACAGAACAACAATTTTAATATGCAACAAAAGCAATCTAATTTTTAAAAAACCACAATGTATCACTGTTACAGTAATGAGGAATTATTCAGCTGGTATCGGAAGCCAGGAAAAGCTTGAGTAAATAGACGTTACTATCAGCCAATGGAATTGCACCATAAGTTCTTTCCCTATGTTGGTGGGAAGCCGAAGCAACAGGCTGGGGTCCACAATCGAGCAGGCTGTCTTCCAGGTTCCCACGAAATCCACCTCTGCAGGCTGCTGCGTAACTCACAGAGCCTCCTCCTAAGATCTTTGTGAACGGGCAGGTCCATGTGGAAAAAGGCATTCTTTCAGATAACCTGGTCCTAAGTTGTTTAAGTAAAGGTAAAGGGACCCCTGACCATTAGGTCCAGTCGTGACCGACTCTGGGGTTGCGGCGCTCATCTCGCTTTACTGGCCGAGGGAGCCGGCGTACAACTTCCAGATCATGTGGTCAGCATGACTAAGCTGCTTCTGGAGAACCAGAGCAGCGCACGGAAACACTGTTTACCTTCCCGCTGGAGTGGTACCTATTTATCTACTTCCACAGGCCTGCTTTCGAACTGCTAGGTTGGCAGGAGCAGGGACCGAGCAACGGGAGCTCACCCTGTCACGGGGATTCGAACCGCCGACCTTCTGATCGGCAAGCCCTAGGCTCTGTGGTTTAACCCACAGCGCCACCCACGTCCCTAAGGGATTATTAAACTAAAAACAAAACCTTAAACCTGGCTCAGAGATGTTATATGTGCTTGACAGAATGCTCAGCAACCCTGCATTTTGTACCAGCTGTAGCTTCCCAACCAGCTTTAAGAGTCGCCACGCATGGAACACATTACAATACAGTGGTACCTCGGGTTAAGTACTTAATTCGTTCCGGAGGTCCGTTCTTAAACTGAAACTGTTCTTAACCTGAAGCACCACTTTAGCTAATGGGGCCTTCCACTGCCACCGTGCCACCGGAGCACGATTTCTGTTCTCATCCTGAAGCAAAGTTCTTAACCCGAGGTACTATTTCTGGGTTAGCGGAGTCTGTAACCTGAAGTGTCTGTAACCAGAAGCCGATGTAACCTGAGGTACCACTGTACTCCGGTTTCAAAACCACCCTGAGATATTTTTTCTTTAAAATGTAAAGTGGTATAGAAATGAAATGAACAATAAATAAATAAACCAAAGCTGACAGAAGGCTCTAGCAGCCGCCAAAGCTTCCGGTGACAAAGCCTTGAGCTTTCAGTGACAAAGATGGATCAAGGAGCATCCCCCAGTACGTACCTGTCCCTTTGGAGTGCAGCTCCATCCGGATCAGGCACAGCCCCCAATAACCCAGACCCGGGTATCATTCACCCACAGGATTTGGTATCGGTTTCTTGGCCTGCATCCAGCCACAACTGAATCATATTTAACAGGGGAACAAAGCTGGGTACTATCTGCAAACCAGTGACACCATGTCCAAATCCCCATACGACCACACCCAGCTGCTTCCTATAAATGTTGTGGTTGTTTTGGTGGTGGTGGTGGTTTTATTTGCCTCCCATCTGACTGGGTTGCCCCAGGCACTCTGGGCAGCTTCCAACAAAATACAGTCATACCTCGGGTTGAAGTAGCTTCGGGATAAGTATTTTCAGGTTGTGCGCTGCGGCGACCCGGAAGTAACAGAGTGTGTTACTTCCGGGTTTCGCTGCTCGTGCATGCGCAGATGGTCAAAATGACGTCACACACATATGCAGAAGCGCTGAATCGTGACACGCACAGACGTGTGGACGCGGGTTGCATTCGCTTCTGGATACGAAGGGGGCTCCGGAACAGATCCCATTCGCATCCAGAGGTACCACTGTATTAAAAACATTTTTAAAAAAAATCTCAAACATTAAAAGCCTTCCTGCACATGGCTGCCTTCAGTTATCTTCTAAATGTCAGATAGATGTTTACAGTGGTACCTCGTTGTACAAACACCTCGGGTTACAAACACTTTGGGTTACAGACTCCGCTAACCCGGAAGTAGTACCTTGGGTTAAGAACTTTACCTCAGGATGAGAACAGAAATTATGTGCCGGCAGTGCAGCAGCAGCAGGAGACCCCATTAGCTAAAGTGGTACCTCAGGTTAAGATCGGTTTCAGGTTAAGAACGGACCTCCGGAATTAATTAAGTTTGTAACCAGAGGTACCACTGTATTTCGTTGACATCTGATGGGAAGGGGTTCCATAGGGTGGGCATGACTACTGAGAAGGCCTGGTTGAATGTACAGTGGTACCTCGGTTTTTGAGCATCTCAGAAGCCGAACGTTTCGGTTTTCGAATGCCAAAAACCCAGAAGTAATTGCTTCTGTTTTCAAACATGCCTCAGAAGTCAAATGGCTTCCACTGCGTTTTTTCCCATTTTCTCCATTGACTTTGCAACCAGCCCTTTGCACCTTGGTTGTCGAACGTTTCGGAAGTCAAACGGTCTTCCTGAATGGATTGCGTTCAACAACCGAGATACCATAGTATATGAATGTACAGTGGCACCTCGGGTTACAGACGCTTCAGGTTACAGACTCCGCTAACCCAGAAATAGTACCTCGGGTTAAGAACTTTGCTTCAGGATGAGAACAGGAATTGCGCGGCGGCGGCATGGCGGCGGTGTGAGGCCCCATTAGCTAAAGTGGTACCTCAGGTTAAGAACAGTTTCAGGTTAAGAACTGACCTCCGGAACGAATTAAGTTCTTAACCCGAGGTACCACTGTATGCATGTAATGAGACTCCACAGCAGCCTGCTGTCAATTGCTTTTATTACCCCACAATATTGCTGCATTGCACATTCCTCTGCAAACACCAGTCAACGAAGCTGAGTGAAGGCTGGGAGACTTACGGTGTGATAATTTAATGTCCTGCATCTGGCATTACAAAAAGAGAGGAAGACCGAGAAGAAGGAAGAGGTTCAGACTTACTGTTTGCAGCAGCCATGAACCTGTTTGTTCCACTGGTGGAGCAGGATATGAACCTAATAAATATAAGCCTTGTGGCGCTCACAGAATGTTGAAAGACAGTGACCATTTCTCTTCCCTAATCCGTGTTTCCCTCCCACCTCCTACAGATCTCAAGCATGGAGAAGAACCTCAGGAACATTGAGCAGGAGAACAAGATCATAGAGGAGCAGAACGAAGCCCTCTTCCTTGAGCTCTCCGGGCTGAGCCAGACTCTTATCCAAAGTCTTGCCAATATCCGCCTTCCACACATGGTGAGAATCTCTCCCGTGCACCGAACCTTTGGCCGTGTGATAAAGTACCAGATTCTGAAAGCCTCCTTGCAAGGCGCTTTGCGTATAATTAGGGAATGGCAGAAAAAGAGCTCCAGGCTATTAATTCTTTCCATTTTTCATAAAATTCAGCAGGGGAAAAGGGCCCAAGCACCATTTATAGATAGAGTCCATGCCTAAAGGTAAAGGTAATGGTAAAGGGGCCCTGACCATTAGGTCCAGTCGTGGCTGACTCTGGGGTTGCGGCGCTCATCTCACTTTATTGGCTTTATGTCTAAGCCACTTCTGGTGAACCAGAGCAGCACACGGAAAAGCTGTTTACCTTCCCGCTGGAGTGGTATTTATTTATCTATTTGCACTTTGACGTGCTTTCGAACTGCTAGGTTGGCAGGAGCAGGGACCGAGCAACGGGAGCTCACCCCATTGCGGGGATTTGAACCACCGGGCTTCTGATCGGAAAGTCCTAGGCTCTGTGGTTTAACCCACAGCGCCACCCGCGTCCCATGCCTTAGTCCATGCCTAAGGTTAGAGCAATTTAAATGCCTGAAAGCAAGGAAGTGCAAAACTAAGCAGTCCCAGGCTGCTTTACTTCTGCACTGCAATATGTGGGAGTAAAACAAAAAGAAGGTCCAAGCCCAGTGTGCCCAGCACTCACATATATATTTTGCTTCCCACACCCCCCCATGGTGGCAAAGTAAATTCACTTAACTGTATCAATTACTTTTATTCCCTCATGTTGCTCTGCAGAATCAAGGCTACCATACCTGCCAGATCAAGCAGGGATTTCTTAGCTTCTATATTTGGTGGGTAAACTGTGCTCCTTCCGGCATAGTTTGTCTACAGCTCTCACCTGTAGCTTCTAGAAGCTGTCAGCATGCGACAGCAGCCACAGGAAGTGGTTTCAGCTGGCCGGCTAAACCAGGTGAGGGTAGCCGATGGGTCTCAAATCCTTTGTGAGTTAGGGACTTCTCCTGAGTGCAAAGACAGGCTCCAGTGGATTGAGTGGACGAGACCAAAAGTGGGTCCAACGGTCAAGAAGGCGGTTTCTGCACATGCTGTAGAGGGAACTGAGGGGCAGATGGAGCTCGTCCACCTGGGAAGGTAGCCCATCTAGGAGAAGGAAAATTCTGATCCTAAACCGCTGCCATGCAGCTATACTCATTGGCACTGTGGTCTAAACCACTGAGCTTCTTGGGCTTGCCAATCGTAAGGTCAGCGGTTCAAATCCCCACGATGGAGTGAGCTCCCATTGCTCTGTCCCAGTTCCTACCAACCTAGCAGTTTGAAAGCACACCAGTGCAAGTAGATAAATAGGTACTGCTGTGGTGGGAAGGTAAACAGCATTTCCGTGTGCTCTGGTTTCCGTCACGGTGTTCCATTGCTCCAGAAGAGGTTTAGTCATGCTGGCCACATGACCCAGAAAGGTGTCTGCGGACAAATGCCGGTTGCCTTGGCCTGAAAGCGAGATGAGCACGGCAACCCCATAATCGCCTTTGACTGGACTTAACAGTCCTGGTGTCCTTTACCTTTTTTACCTTTGTTTTACTCATTGGCGAGTAAGAGTTTGGGACCAAACCCCAGGAAAAAACCCTCCCCACCCAGTGGCGTCACAACGGGGGTGGGGGGCGGTTTGCCCCTGGTGCCATGTCTGGGGGTGTGACAAGAAGGCACATGGTGGGGGCTCGCGGGGGCACGAGCAGCCATCATGCTGCCACAGCCGCGAATGGAGGATCATCCGTTCGCGGCTGCAGCCACAAGCAGAGGATCCCAGCACCATCCGTACGGCGCTGGAGCGGCGGTGCTGGCAAACCACTATATACAGCGCATGTGTGGCTTCTCTATGTTCGACGCATGCATCGTACGTAGCGACGCTGCACAAGCACCCTACGTAGCGACGCCCCGCCCCGGGTGTCGTGACGCCTTCATTCTCCCCTGCCCCCACTGCCTTGCAGGACATCTTTGCGAGAAGAAAAAGCTAAGGAGTGAGCCATACACAAATCTTCTGGAGTGGAGTCTCTAAACAGTTGGATGGCATCTTGCATGCCTCCTGGCAATTCCTGTAGCCAAGCTGGTGCCCATGTATTGCTCTGCTTTCCTTTGGACCACATTAGTGAGGTTGAGTGGGGTGGGGAGCTTATTGTTTGCAGAGTCCAGGACTTCCATACACACTGCCCAGGCTTGCTCCACAAGGAGGTCACTTCGGTGCTGCTATCGCAGCAAGAACAATGTGAGAGGCAGCAGCTACAAGTTTAACTTCACCCCCAGATGAAACAAATAAAAATAAAAATCCTTCCAGTAGCACCTTAGGTAAAGGTAAAGGTACCCCTGCCCGTACGGGCCAGTCTTGACAGACTCTAGGGTTGTGCGCTCATCTCACTCTATAGGCCGGGAGCCAGCACTGTCCGCAGACACTTCCGGGTCACGCAGCCAGCGTGACAAGCTGCATCTGGCGAGCCAGCACAGCACACGGAACGCCGTTTACCTTCCCGCTGGTAAGCGGTCCCTATTTATCTACTTGCACCCGGGGGTGCTTTCGAACTGCTAGGTTGGCAGGCGCTGGGACCGAACGACGGGAGCGCACCCCGCCGCGGGGATTCGAACCGCCGACCATGCGATCGGCAAGTCCTAGGCGCTGAGGTTTTACCCACAGCGCCACCCTCGTCCCTAAGGAGCACCTTAGAGACCAACTAACTTTGTTATTGGTATGGCCTTTCGTGTGCATGCACACTTCTTCAGATACCCCAGAAACTCACTCCATTGTCTCTCAAGACAGACAGATGCCAACACATGCACACACACATTTTAATAGGAGAACACATAGGTAACTTGGGAAGTCTAATAAAATGGGCTACCAGGTTTGCAGCTCCTCACCGTTGCTTGTTTAAGCTGCAAGATCACTGATCTAAAAAGTGTTAGGAAATTTCACAGTTCAGCCCAAATGCTTTGTCTGGCACTTAATTTTTCGGAGGCGGCAGCACCTTCTGTATGTTTCTGAAAGCTACCTTGTCCCTCCTCCTCTGCTGCCTGTTTCCCACTGATCTCATCCTTTTGTGCTTTTTTTGGTTGTCTCTCATTACATCTCATAGCCCAAGTAGGTAAGGAAATGACAAAAGGAGCTCCATCAACAGTGCATGTTGCCTTTTCAGTCTAAGACAGCATGAGTAGAGATAGGACAGGATTGGACTGCAATGTCGGAAAGATCTTACAGCTCCCATTATAGCGCAGGGAGCTTCAGTTCTGCCCTGAACAGCTGTCAGCTGAACAATCACAACGATAAAGAGAGTATATTATATTTAACATAACAAGGTCTTAACAGTAACCAGCATGATGCCACTACTGGCTGTGGAATTTTATTTATTTATTTATAATCTGCATTGAAGTCGGAACAGCTGAAAGGAGATGCAATTTATCTGGGTTTTCGGGTAGTTAATTGCATCGCGTGTGACACACTATCCTTGGTTAAAGCACATTAAATGTGACACAGGGGTTGGACAAACAAGAAAGCTGGCTAGAGTGCTACAGCTTGATCCATAATATGTTTTCATACCAGGCAAGCCCCACTGAATTTAGGATTGAGGCTAAAGAAGCCCCTCTTGCATGTGTTTTTTTTTTTTTTTTTTTTTGTATCGCGTATGAAAACGGGAGAGAATTTGGAAGAACAAAATGAAACACAAGATCTCAGCTAATACGGGTTTTGCTTTCGCATTAGGGGTTTTATAGCAAAGCTGATTTAAACTTTGCTGTGAAATTGATGTTGGGCTCAGTGAATCAACAGGCCCAGCCCTTGAGAATAGCCCTTGTGTGTCTAGATTGTAAATCAGATATGACAGCCTTCCACCTTCTTGATTGGGGGGGGTGCTCAAAACTCTGTGGGACACAGTGTTCTAGATTTAGAAATCAAGAATGTACGCCCAAGCTCTCTTAAAAGTTAAAGTTAACCTGCATTAAGTGATTTGAAGGATGCACTTTTGCTTAAGGTGAAGGCAGACCTAAGCGGTAATCCAGTACCTGGGAGTAATTAAGTTCTGTTGAATTTTTCATTTTTAATTCGTTGATTAATTTATCTCCTTTGGAAGATCAGGATACTGTCCAGCTGGTGCTAGGTAGGATTCCACACTGTGTGCCACAAAAGGTCTGGGAGGTGGACATAACAATGGACACTAATATGGGCCTTTTTAATGTCAAAATAAAAGAGAAGCACATTTAGTAGTGGTTATTTAGCAGTAATAGATAAGGGAGAAGCGTTGTGGCCCAGCAGATAATGTGGATCTAGTCCATGGGTAGGCAAACTAAGGCCCTCCAGCCCATTTGCCTTCTAAATTGTGGACGGTCCAGAAATCAGCATGCTTTTACATGAGTAGAATGTGTCCTTTTATTTAAAATGCATCTCTGGGTTATTTGTGGGGCATAGGAATTTGTTCAGATTTTTTTTCCAAAATATAGTCCGCCCCCACCCCCCTACACCAAGGTCTGAGGGACAGTTCACGGCTCACGGCTGAAAACGTTTGCTGTCCCCTGACTGAGCTGGGTCCAATATTAGAGCCTTTTTTCTCTGTGCTCTGCTTCTAAGTTTGATTCATATGTTTGCTTGCTTATTTACTCTTTTTCTTCTTTCTCTTTCTTTCTCTCTCTCTCTCTCTCTCTCTCTCTCTTTTGAGCAGGAGCCAATCAGTGAGCAGAACTTTGATGCGTACGTCAACACCCTTACTGACATGTACACGAACCAGGAATGCTACCAGAATCCTGAGAACAAGGACCTGCTGGAAAGCATCAAACAGGCCATTAAAGGAATTCAGGTCTAATTACAGTGGGACAAAGAAGAAAAATAGGGGGGGAAATAAAAATTTTAAAAAAGAAGACGTTAAAAGTAACTGGAAGGACCTTCACTCTGCATATTCAGGTTTACAAGTTAGGAAACTTGTTGAATGAATGAATAAAAGGACCAAAACTTAACCAAGAGGCCATTCACAAGAAGCAGAACTGAACTCAAATGTTTTCGTTTACTCAGTGGCGTTCCTTTGGCAAACTGTGGGGCTTTGTTTCGTTTTTATTTTTCACCACATTACCGTGTGGTGGTGGGAGTTAAAGATGGTGTTGGGAGCAGATGGAGATCAACGGTCTTCACAAGCTGCTAGACACCTCCACCATCAAAGAAAGTTCCATAATAGAATTAGTCCCAGGTTTAGAGCATTAAAAGAACAGGGCTTCTGTCTGCGCCACAACGAGCTCCACAACCCTGTATCGCTTATGGTCATGTTCCCAAGATAACACATGATTGATGTGGCATGTTGTAGTACATGGGACGTAGGAGCTGCAGGCGAGCCTCCCATCTGAATCTGCTGGACACGAGGACTCTTACAAGTATTCTAGAGTAGCATTATTTTTTATTTTCTGAAAGAGCAGCTCTGGGTCTCCAGTAGAAAGCGCAATGGAAAAAAAAAATACAAAAGGTTCTCAGGGAAGCTTTTTTTGGAGTTTGCAACTACAGTATTCCTTTGTCCGTATTAAAAAAAAAAAAAAAAAGATAATAGCTATTAATGAACAGACCAATATTGGAACATTTCGTATGGAAGAATTCTAAATGTGTCATGGTCCAGTGTACATGAGTTTGGAAAGTCCTTTTGCTGACCGTTCTGGTTCTGTTTGTTGTCGTGGTCATCGTTGCGTAGCTGCACAGCGCTGCAGACATCCATGCCGGAGACATGTATAAGAAGCGATTAGGAACAAAAGGAAGTCTACAAGGAGGATTTACTCTTGGCTATGGACTTTGGCTCATAATACATGGCAATGTTTCTTGGTTCCGAGCTTTGTTTTCTACATTTTTTAAAAAAAAAATAAGTTTAACAAAACAGAGTGATCACCATTCTACAGAAGGAACAGTTGGGTATAGATCTTCCAAAGAACCACTTTGTTTTGTTTTGTTATTACCCCTTTGGTACACATAGTCCGCTGTGCACTTAAAAGAACTACAGTGAAGTGAATGTCTTTTGCAAAAACAAATTTCTTCAGCACCTCATTCGTCCACATTATGTATTGCTGGATTTGTTTGAGGAGGGAAGAGTGGCGGGGGAAGACGCCAACATTGATTCCGTGTGTGAATTCTCAAATTCTCCCCTAAGTCAAGGAAATGAACTTTCTAAACTTCTCCATTAGCAGTTGGCCAAATGTAGGTCACTGGTGCCATCTTAGTGCAGAGGGGTTATGGTGGAGAACGAAACATCGCAAACTCCCCATAGTTGTCTGCCCTGTACTGGTTGACTAGGGGACATTCCACATCTTGCCACCAGGTCCAATCCAAAATGCAGGAAAATATAGCTCTGAAGGGTCAGGAAGCATCTCTTATCTCCCCCTTTTCCACTCTTGCCTCTTTCTACAGGTCCTCAGTTTGTGAACTGTGGTCCCGGCATATCCAAAAGCCGGGAAATGTGTTAGATTAAAAATTGAACACGATAAAAGTATTAACTATTCTGCGAGATGGCATATTCTGGTGCTGAAATCTCCCTTCTCTCGGCAATAATTTAGTTTCCACAACTAAACCCCCCTGATAACTTCTAAATATATTTTCTAGCCAGCTTAAGATGGCCTCGGTCAGGTCTTTCCCTGAAAACAAAAAGCAAAGAAGAAGAAGTCCGGGCTTCATTGAAGTGAATGACAAAGCTTGTTGATTCTGTGAGAAGAAGGGCTGATATCGAAATAGCCTCCATGTGTACAGCTGAGTCACCTCCTCCTGCACACACACATGTGTGTGTGCCAGTTTTTTTCCTTGTGTTGCCCCTTCCAACACCCCAAATTCTGCTCCCGAGGGTCCCCCAATCTTCAGGAGTGGCTTTGGGAGGAATGTGAGGGACTACAGTGGGAAGGTGGGAACGATAAATATTCACCCGCCCGTGGAATGCTACATGCCTTTTAGAGCATTTTCATAGGTGAGCTTTTGAGCCTCTTCCCTTTATATATGAATACTTGGTCATTGTTACAGCAGAAGCGAAAATGCAGGAGAGGCACTTGTAGTGCAAATGATCAGTCTGGCCAGTGTAGGTTTTTATATGCCGGCTACATGCCTGATAGAAACAAGAACCACTTTAAAGTCTCGGTATGAAAATGCCTTAAAAGCCTAGTCCTGCATATACTTAGGCTATAAACTAAAACCCTTTGAAGTCTATGAGAGAACTCCAATGGAGAAGGGGCGAAATAGATATTGGTGACTTTACTCATATGCTTAACTTACTCATCTGAGTAAATTCACTTGGGCGCTAGAGAGGATCACAGCATTGGGCCCTTTGACTTGGCTTATTTATACAACCCATGGAAAGTGCAAAAAAAAAAAAAACGAAAGAAGGAAAAAATAAGTATTAAAAAAAGACAATGCTTTTAATATGTAAATAGAGTCCAATTTGATGGTGATTGCAGCTCATTTAGTATTTCAGAGTAGAGAACTTGCACTTCCTTTAAAGAAAAAGAAGGGTTGGGGGGAAAGTAGATAGCTGAATTATTCTGTAAATTATTTAAGGGTGCATTCAAATGCACATCCTTTGAGTGGTGCAACAGCTGTGGAAGGGCACTCACTGTGTTTTGACTATATGTACAATCTTCTCCAGAGAATAGAGCTGTAGGGAAAAGCAGTTTCTACTAGTCTGCAGCAAAGGCCAGATACGCATAGTGCTGACTGGCTTGTGCCTGTAGCGTCAAGAACCCACCTCCTCAAATCATTTTTCTCTAATCTTTTTAAAAAATAGAGCGTGTCCACCCTTCTGTTTAAAGCACTGATCAAGTGGTAGATTGGATAAAACTGCAAGTGGTGCTTTTAAAACTAAACATTTTCAGAGTCAACCAATCGACTGTAGCATGGGAAGTTAGAAAACAGATTCGCTGATAAATACTAGGCCTGTCAAAAGCATTGGGAGTTGGGTTTACATAGCAGGAGGCAGGGAAACACAGTGAGTCATATTTCTGTATGCACCCTAATTTTGGGGAAATGTGTGTAATTTGTATTCGCAACACCTTATTTTATTTTATTTTGACTATTTATTGAATCATTTTTAATTTATTAAATTTATACTTCTGTTGAAGCTGGACATCACATCATGAGAAAGGAAAGGAGGCAGGAAAAAATAATCCCTGAAAGAAATACAACTTTTTGATCAATAAAACAATAATATTTCCCTCTAAGAAGAAATAAAAAAAATCTAACTTTCGCGTGTAATTTTGATGCAACCAAGTTATTTTTATATATTTTTGTTATTTATTCTTTTAACAATGGGAATTTTTTTAAAGATATTTTATAACTGAAGCGCTTTTTTAAAAAAAGTTTTTTGTTTGATTTTATTTTGGGTGGGGACAAAATGCAGAAAGAGAGAGAGCGAGAGAGAGAGAGAGATTCCTTTTCTTCGTTTGTTTTTGTTATTCTTTTGTCTTCTCGACGATCCTATTGTTTCAGGCACTGATAACGGTTTAAAAAAAAATTAAAACATGTAATTTATTATTTATTTAATATTTAAATTAAACATAAAAAATTGATCTGTGCTCTTGTTGTATATTTATTTCGTCATGTTTGTGTGTCGGTTATGTGATGGCTGAGTAATTGTTTATGTGAAGGAATACTGTTCATATTTAAATAATAAAGAATCACATTGGAAAAAAAGGAACTGCAGGCTACATGTTCTTCTGTGAAAGAAAGAAAAAGAGAAAGCAAATTTAATACTGTTTCTCTGCTCAAGAAATACATTCCACAAATGAGACTTGACTGAATGGATTTCCAGGAGCTCTGCTGAATCAGATGAAAGGTCTAGCTAGTTCAGCAGCTGTTTCCTGGGAACTTTAGTCTGTTAAGGGTGCTATGAATTGTAGCTATGCAGTAAGTACGCTATAGTTCCCAGGATTTGGGGGGGCGGGGCTGGGCACACATACAGTCAAACCTTGGTTCTCGAACAGCTCCATTTTCAAACATTTTGGCTGCCGAATGCAGAAAACCCGGAAATGCTCCGGTTTTCAAACCTGAATGAAAAACTGAATGGTTTTTAGGAACCTGAATGCCTGACGCGGCTTCCATTTTGAGTTTCCCTATATGAACTGAGGCTTCCGTTTTCAGTTTTCGAATGTTTCATAAGTCCAATGGTCTTCTGGAATGGATTACGTTCGAAAACCGGGGTTCCACTGTACCAACATTTCTCCAGTGAAAATATTTTTTTTTTTATAAATTTTTTATTGGTTTTTCACATTTTATAAAGACATAACACACACGTAAAAGACAAAGACAAAGAACATGTATAATTTCAAAAATCTTACTTTCTTAACTTTGGTCCTTGACTTCCCCCCACCCCCCCTTCATACATCCCAATTCCCATAATTATGTCAGCAAGTTATTATTTTCCCTCCTTACCATGTTAATATTACATCTTTTGTAGAAGATTAAATTCTATCCTAAGTTGGACTCTGATTCCCTTCCATCGATTTCCCATTTTTTATTAAACATCAATCATATTGACTAGACCCAAAAATCGTAAGTGTTTTTAAAATTCTATTTTCCCCCCCTCCCACCCCTGGTTCGTCCCTTCCCAAGTAC